>NC_092803.1:143652352-144386002 GCF_040954645.1 Diabrotica undecimpunctata
TTAATTTTTTTTGTAATATTTGTTCATCATTTAAACATCCTTTAATCGGGCATATTGGCGTCAATTTTCGGTCCTAGAGTCAAAACCGGTGCACTTTTCCTACATAAAATTTACTACTAGTTCTTCTCAAGTGCTCAGATTTTTTTCTACGTCTTACGGTTCGTGAGAAAAAATTCCAATTGGAGGTCTACATGTCTTGCAAATTTCGTGAAAATAAAAACTTTGTATTTCGTTCCAAATTTAATTTTACTTCGATTAAGCCTGACGTACTGATTCAAAAAAAGATATACATACCCCCATGAAAAAAATGCACCGTTTGGCCGGAAAATGGAAAAAACCATAATTTTTTTGTAATATTTGTTCATCATTTAAACATCTTTTAATCGGATATATTAGCGACAATTTTCGGTCCTACAGTCAAACCGGTGCACTTTTCCTACATAAAATTTGCTACTTGTTCTTCTCAAGTGCTCAGATTTTTTCTACGTCTTTACGGTTCGTGAGAAAAAAATTCCAATTGGAGGTCTACATGTCTTGCAAATTTCGTGAATATAAAAAACTTTGTATTTCGTTCCAAATTTAATTTATTTCGATTAAGCCTGACGTACTGATTCAAAAAGGGTATACATACCCCTATGAGAAAATGCACTGTTTGGCCGGAAAAATGAAAAAAACTGAAAATTTTTAATTCGATTTTTTCCATTATTTTTTGCCAAACTGTGGGTAGGGGATAGAAAAAAATACACATATTTTAGAATAAGTTAGACCTAGTGTATATATTAACATTAAAAAAAACAATTTTCCTAAAATTGGAATTTGCAAAAAAATGTTTTAAAGGTGGTACCCTTGGATTTTTTTCAAAATTCAATAATCGGGCATATTGGGCGTCAATTCCGGTCCTGGAGTCAAACCGGTGCACATTTCTTACATAAAAATTTGCTACTTGTTCTTCTTAAGTACTCAGATTTTTTCTACGTCCTTACGGTTCGTGAGAAAAAAATTCCAATTGGAGGTCTACATGTCTTGCAAATTTCGTGAAAATAAAAACTTTGTATTTCGTTCCAAATTTAATTTATTTCGATTAAGCCTGACGTACTGATTCAAAAAAGATATACATACCCCTATGAGAAAATGCACTGTTTTGGCCGGAAAATGAAAAAAAACTGAAAATTTTTAATTCGATTTTTCCATTATTTTTTGCCAAAACTGTGGGTAGGGGATAGAAAAAATACACATATTTAGAATAAGTTAGACCTAGTGTATATATTAACATTAAAAAAAACAATTTCCCTAAAATTGGAATTTGCAAAAAAATGTTTAAAGGGGGTACCCTTGGATTTTTTTTCAAAATTCAATAATCGGGCATATTGGCGTCAATTCCGGTCCCTAGAGTCAAAACCGGTGCACATTTCTTACATAAAATTTGCTACTTGTTTCTATTTTAAGTACTCAGATTTTTTTCTACGTCTTACGGTTTCGTGAGAAAAAAATTCCAATTGGAGGTCTACATGTCTTGCAAATTTCGTGAAAATAAAAACTCTGTATTTTCGTTCCAAATTTAATTTTATTTCGATTAAGCCTGACGTACTGATTCAAAAAAGATATACATACCCCTATGAGAAAATGCACCGTTTTGGCCGGGAAAATGGAAAAAACCATAATTTTTTGTAATATTTGTTCATCATTTAAAACATCCTTTAATCGGGCATATTTGGCGTCAATTTCGGTCCTAGAGTCCAAAACCGGTGCACTTTTTCCTACATAAAATTTACTACTAGTTCTTCTCAAGTTCTCAGATTTTTTTCTACGTCTTACGGTTTCGTGAGAAAAAAATTCCAATTGGAGGTCTACATGTCTTTGCAAATTTCGTGAAAATAAAAAACTTTGTATTTCGTTCCAGATTTAATTTATTTCGATTAAGCCTGACGTACTGATTCAAAAAAGGGTATACATACCCTTATGAGAAAATGCACCGTTTTGGCCGGAAAATGGAAAAAAACTGAAAATTTTTTAATTCGATTTTTCCATGTTTTTTTTGCCAAACTGTGGGTAGGGGATAGAAAAAAATACACATATTTGGAATAAGTTAGACCTAGTGTATATATTAACATTAAAAAAAACAATTTCCTAAAATTGGAATTTGCAAAAAAATGTTTAAAGGGGGTACCCTTGGATTTTTTTTTCAAAATTCAATAATCGGGCATATTGGCGTCAATTCCGGTCCTAGAGTCAAACCGGTGCACATTTTTTACATAAAATTTGCCACTTGTTCTTCTCAAGTACTCATATTTTTTCTACGTCTTACGGTTCGTGAGAAAAAAATTCCAATTGGAGGTCTACATGTATTGCAAATTTCGTGAAAATAAAAAACTTTGTATTTCGTTTCCAAATTTAATTTATTTCGATTAAGCCTGATGTACTGATTTAAAAAAAGATATACATACCCCTATGAGAAAAATGCACCATTTGGCCGGAAAATGGAAAAAAACCATAATTTTTTGTAATATTTTGTTCATCATTTAAACATCTTTTAATCGGGCATATTGGCGTCAATTTCGGTCCTAGAGTCAAACCGGTGCACTTTTTCCTACATAAAATTTGCTACTTGTTCTTCTCAAGTGCTCAGATTTTTTCTACGTCGGTTTCGTGAGAAAAAATTCCAATTGGAGGTCTACATGTCTTGCAAATTTCGTGAATATAAAAACTTTGTATTTCGTTCCAAATTTAATTTATTTCGATTAAGCCTGACGTACTGATTCAAAAAGGGTATACATACCCCTATGAGAAAAATGCACTGTTTTGGCCGGAAAATGAAAAAAAAACTGAAAATTTTTTAATTCGATTTTTCCATTATTTTTTGCCAAACTGTGGGTAGGGGATAGAAAAAATACACATATTTAGAATAAGTTAGACCTAGTGTATATATTAACATTAAAAAAACAATTTCCTAAAATTGGAATTTGCAAAAAAATGTTTAAAGGTGGTACCCTTGGATTTTTTTTCAAAATTCAATAATCGGGCATATTGGCGTCAATTCCGGTCCTGGAGTCAAACCGGTGCACATTTCTTACATAAAATTTTGCTACTTGTTCTTCTTAAGTACTCAGATTTTTTCTACGTCTTACGGTTCGTGAGAAAAAATTCCAATTGGAGGTCTACATGTCTTGCAAATTTCGTGAAAATAAAAACTTTGTATTTCGTTCCAAATTTAATTTATTTCGATTAAGCCTGACGTACTGATTCAAAAAAGATATACATACCCCTATGAGAAAAATGCACCGTTTGGCCGGAAAAATGGAAAAAACCATAATTTTTTGTAATATTTGTTCATCATTTAAAACATCCTTTAATCGGGCATATTGGCGTCAATTTTCGGTCCTAGAGTCAAACCGGTGCACTTTTCCTACATAAAATTTACTACTAGTTCTTCTCAAGTGCTCAGATTTTTTTCTACGTCTTACGGTTTCGTGAGAAAAAAATTTCCAATTGGAGGTCTACATGTCTTGCAAATTTCGTGAAAATAAAAAACTTTGTATTTCGTTCCAAATTTAATTTACTTCGATTAAGCCTGACGTACTGATTCAAAAAAGATATACATACCCCTATGAGAAAATGCACCGTTTGGCCGGAAAATGGAAAAAAACCATAATTTTTTTGTAATATTTGTTCATCATTTAAACATCTTTTAATCGGATATATTAGCGACAATTTCGGTCCTACAGTCCAAACCGGTGCACTTTTCCTACATAAAATTTGCTACTTGTTCTTCTCAAGTGCTCAGATTTTTTCTACGTCCTTACGGTTCGTGAGAAAAAATTCCAATTGGAGGTATACATGTCTTGCAAATTTCGTGAAAATAAAAAACTTTGTATTTCGTTTCCAAATTTAATTTATTTCGATTAAGCCTGACGTACTGATTCAAAAAGGGTATACATACCCTTATGAGAAAATGCACCGTTTGGCCGAAAAATGGAAAAAAACTGAAAATTTTTTAATTCGATTTTTCCATTATTTTTGCCAAACTGTGGGTAGGGGATAGAAAAAAAATACACATATTTGGAATAAGTTAGACCTAGTGTATATATTAACATTAAAAAAAACAATTTCCTAAAATTGGAATTTGCAAAAAAATGTTTAAAGGGGGTACCCTTGGATTTTTTTTCAAAATTCAATAATCGGGCATATTGGCGTCAATTCCGGTCCTAGAGTCAAACCGGTGCACATTTTTTTACATAAAATTTGCTACTTGTTCTTCTCAAGTACTCATATTTTTTTCTACGTCTTACGGTTCGTGAGAAAAAATTCCAATTGGAGGTCTACATGTCTTGCAAATTTTCGTGAAAATAAAAACTTTGTATTTTCGTTCCAAATTTTAATTTATTTTCGATTAAGCCTGACGTACTGATTCAAAAAAGATATACATACCCCTATGAGAAAAATGCACCGTTTGGCCGGAAAATGGAAAAAAACCATAATTTTTTTGTAATATTTGTTCATCATTTAAACATCCTTTAATCGGGCATATTGGCGTCAATTTCGGTCCTAGAGTCAAAACCGGTGCACTTTTCCTACATAAAAATTTACTACTAGTTCTTCTCAAGTGCTCAGATTTTTTTCTACGTCTTACGGTTCGTGAGAAAAAAATTCCAATTGGAGGTCTACATGTCCTTGCAAATTTCGTGAAAATAAAAAACTTTGTATTTCGTTCCAAATTTAATTTACTTCGATTAAGCCTGACGTACTGATTCAAAAAAGATATACATACCCCTATGAGAAAATGCACCGTTTTGGCCGGAAAAATGGAAAAAAAACCATAATTTTTTTGTAATATTTTGTTCATCATTTAAACATCATTTAATCGACAATTTTCGGTCCCTAGAGTCAAACCGGTGCACTTTTCTTACATAAAATTTGCTACTTGTTCTTCTCAAGTGCACAGATTTTTTATACGTCTTACGGATCGCGAGAAAAAATTCCAGTTGGAGGTCTACATGTCTTGCAACTTTCGTGAAAATAAAAACTTCGTATTTCGTTTCAAATTTAATTTATTGCGATTAAGACTTACGTACTGATTCACATAAGATATACATACCCCTATGAGAAAATGCACCGTTTGGTCGGAAAATGGAAAAAACCATATTTTTTGTAATATTTGTTCATCATTTAAACATCCTTTAATCGGGCACATTGGCGTCAATTTCGGTATTAGAGTCAAACCGGTGCACTTTTCCTACATAAAATTTACTACTTGTTCTTCTTAAGTGCTCAGATTTTTTCTACGTCTTACGGTTCGTGAGAAAAAATTCCAATTGGAGGTCTACATGTCTTGCAAATTTCGTGAAAATAAAAACTTTGTATTTCGTTCCAAATTTAATTTAATTCGATTAAGCCTGACGTACTGATTCAAAAAAGATATACATACCCCTATGAGAAAATGCACCGTTTGGCCGGAAAATGGAATGGAAAAAACCATAATTTTTTGTAATATTTGTTCATCATTTAAACATCCTTTAATCGGGCATATTGGCGTCAATTTCGGTCCTAGAGTCAAACCGGTGCACTTTTCCTACATAAAATTTACTACTAGTTCTTCTCAAGTGCTCAGATTTTTTCTACGTCTTACGGTTCGTGAGAAAAAATTCCAATTGGAGGTCTACATGTCTTGCAAATTTCGTGAAAATAAAAACTTTGTATTTCGTTCCAAATTTAATTTATTTCGATTTTAAGCCTGACGTACTGATTCAAAAAGGGTATACATACCCTTATGAGAAAATGCACCGTTTGGCCGGAAAATGGAAAAAACTGAAAATTTTTAATTCGATTTTTCCATTATTTTTGCCAAACTGTGGGTAGGGGATAGAAAAAATACACATATTTGGAATAAGTTAGACCTAGTGTATATATTAACATTAAAAAAAACAATTTCCTAAAATTGGAATTTGCAAAAAAAATGTTTAAAGGGGGTACCCTTGGATTTTTTTCAAAATTCAATAATCGGGCATATTGGCGTCAATTCCGGTCCTAGAGTCAAACCGGTGCACATTTCTTACATAAAATTTGCTACTTGTTCTTCTCAAGTACTCATATTTTTTCTACGTCTTACGGTTCGTGAGAAAAAATTCCAATTGGAGGTCTACATGTCTTGCAAATTTCGTGAAAATAAAAACTTTGTATTTCGTTCCAAATTTAATTTATTTCGATTAAGCCTGACGTACTGATTCAAAAAAGATATACATACCCCTATGAGAAAATGCACCGTTTGGCCGGAAAATGGAAAAAAACCATAATTTTTTGTAATATTTGTTCATCATTTAAACATCCTTTAATCGGGCATATTGGCGTCAATTTCGGTCCTAGAGTCAAACCGGTGCACTTTTCCTACATAAAATTTACTACTAGTTCTTCTCAAGTGCTCAGATTTTTTCTACGTCTTACGGTTCGTGAGAAAAAAATTCCAATTGGAGGTCTACATGTCTTGCAAATTTCGTGAAAATAAAAACTTTGTATTTCGTTCCAAATTTAATATACTTCGATTAAGCCTGACGTACTGATTCAAAAAAGATATACATACCCCTATGAGAAAATGCACCGTTTGGCCGGAAAATGGAAAAAACCATAATTTTTTGTAATATTTGTTCATCATTTAAACATCCTTTAATCGGGCATATTGGCGTCAATTTCGGTCCTAGAGTCAAACCGGTGCACTTTTCCTACATAAAATTTACTACTAGTTCTTCTCAAGTGCTCAGATTTTTTCTACGTCTTACGGTTCGTGAGAAAAAATTCCAATTGGAGGTCTACATGTCTTGCAAATTTCGTGAAAATAAAAACTTTGTATTTCGTTCCAAATTTAATACACTTCGATTAAGCCTGACGTACTGATTCAAAAAAGATATACATACCCCTATGAAAAAATGCACCGTTTGGCCGGAAAATGGAAAA
Organism: Diabrotica undecimpunctata; assembly: GCF_040954645.1. Taxonomy (NCBI): domain Eukaryota; kingdom Metazoa; phylum Arthropoda; class Insecta; order Coleoptera; family Chrysomelidae; genus Diabrotica; species Diabrotica undecimpunctata. The sequence continues at coordinate 143,659,295 of NC_092803.1, forward strand.
AACCATAATTTTTTGTAATATTTGTTCATCATTTAAACATCTTTAATCGGATATATTAGCGACAATTTCGGTCCTACAGTCAAACCGGTGCACTTTTCCTACATAAAATTTGCTACTTGTTCTTCTCAAGTGCTCAGATTTTTTCTACGTCTTACGGTTCGTGAGAAAAAATTCCAATTGGAGGTCTACATGTCTTGCAAATTTCGTGAAAATAAAAACTCTGTATTTCGTTCCAAATTTAATTTATTTCGGTTAAGCCTGACGTACTGATTCAAAAAAGATATACATACCCCTATGAGAAAATGCACCGTTTGGCCGGAAAATGGAAAAAACCATAATTTTTTGTAATATTTGTTCATCATTTAAACATCCTTTAATCGGGCATATTGGCGTCAATTTCGGTCCTAGAGTCAAACCGGTGCACTTTTCCTACATAAAATTTACTACTAGTTCTTCTCAAGTTCTCAGATTTTTTCTACGTCTTACTGTTCGTGAGAAAAAATTCCAATTGGAGGTCTACATGTCTTGCAAATTTCGTGAAAATAAAAACTTTGTATTTCGTTCCAAATTTAATTTATTTCGATTAAGCCTGACGTACTGATTCAAAAAGGGTATACATACCCTTATGAGAAAATGCACCGTTTGGCCGGAAAATGGAAAAAACTGAAAATTTTTAATTCGATTTTTCCATGTTTTTTGCCAAACTGTGGGTAGGGGATAGAAAAAATACACATATTTGGAATAAGTTAGACCTAGTGTATATATTAACATTAAAAAAAACAATTTCCTAAAATTGGAATTTGCAAAAAAATGTTTAAAGGGGGGTACCCTTGGATTTTTTTCAAAATTCAATAATCGGGCATATTGGCGTCAATTCCGGTCCTAGAGTCAAACCGGTGCACATTTTTTACATAAAATTTGCCACTTGTTTCTTCTCAAGTACTCATATTTTTTCTACGTCTTACGGTTCGTGAGAAAAAATTCCAATTGGAGGTCTACATGTCTTGCAAATTTCGTGAAAATAAAAACTTTGTATTTCGTTCCAAATTTAATTTATTTCGATTAAGCCTGATGTACTGATTTAAAAAAGATATACATACCCCTATGAGAAAATGCACCATTTGGCCGGAAAATGGAAAAAACCATAATTTTTTGTAATATTTGTTCATCATTTAAACATCTTTTAATCGGGCATATTGGCGTCAATTTCGGTCCTAGAGTCAAACCGGTGCACTTTTCCTACATAAAATTTGCTACTTGTTCTTCTCAAGTGCTCAGATTTTTTCTACGTCGGTTCGTGAGAAAAAATTCCAATTGGAGGTCTACATGTCTTGCAAATTTCGTGAAAATAAAAACTTTGTATTTCGTTCCAAATTTAATTTATTTCGATTTTAAGCCTGACGTACTGATTCAAAAAGGGTATACATACCCTTATGAGAAAATGCACCGTTTGGCCGGAAAATGGAAAAAACTGAAAATTTTTAATTCGATTTTTCCATTATTTTTGCCAAACTGTGGGTAGGGGATAGAAAAAATACACATATTTGGAATAAGTTAGACCTAGTGTATATATTAACATTAAAAAAACAATTTCCTAAAATTGGAATTTGCAAAAAAATGTTTAAAGGGGGTACCCTTGGATTTTTTTCAAAATTCAATAATCGGGCATATTGGCGTCAATTCCGGTCCTAGAGTCAAACCGGTGCACATTTCTTACATAAAATTTGCTACTTGTTCTTCTCAAGTACTCATATTTTTTCTACGTCTTACGGTTCGTGAGAAAAAATTCCAATTGGAGGTCTACATGTCTTGCAAATTTCGTGAAAATAAAAACTTTGTATTTCGTTCCAAATTTAATTTATTTCGATTAAGCCTGACGTACTGATTCAAAAAAGATATACATACCACTATGAGAAAATGCACCGTTTGGCCGGAAAATGGAAAAAACCATAATTTTTTGTAATATTTGTTCATCATTTAAACATCCTTTAATCGGGCATATTGGCGTCAATTTCGGTCCTAGAGTCAAACCGGTGCACTTTTCCTACATAAAATTTACTACTAGTTCTTCTCAAGTGCTCAGATTTTTTCTACGTCTTACGGTTCGTGAGAAAAAATTCCAATTGGAGGTCTACATGTCTTGCAAATTTCGTGAAAATAAAAACTTTGTATTTCGTTCCAAATTTAATATACTTCGATTAAGCCTGACGTACTGATTCAAAAAAGATATACATACCCCTATGAAAAAATGCACCGTTTGGCCGGAAAATGGAAAAAACCATAATTTTTTGTAATATTTGTTCATCATTTAAACATCCTTTAATCGGGCATATTGGCGTCAATTTCGGTCCTAGAGTCAAACCGGTGCACTTTTCCTACATAAAATTTACTACTAGTTCTTCTCAAGTTCTCAGATTTTTTCTACGTCTTACTGTTCGTGAGAAAAAATTCCAATTGGAGGTCTACATGTCTTGCAAATTTCGTGAAAATAAAAACTTTGTATTTCGTTCCAAATTTAATTTATTTCGATTAAGCCTGACGTACTGATTCAAAAAGGGTATACATACCCTTATGAGAAAATGCACCGTTTGGCCGGAAAATGGAAAAAACTGAAAATTTTTAATTCGATTTTTCCATGTTTTTTGCCAAACTGTGGGTAGGGGATAGAAAAAATACACATATTTGGAATAAGTTAGACCTAGTGTATATATTAACATTAAAAAAACAATTTCCTAAAATTGGAATTTGCAAAAAAATGTTTAAAGGGGGTACCCTTGGATTTTTTTCAAAATTCAATAATCGGGCATATTGGCGTCAATTCCGGTCCTAGAGTCAAACCGGTGCACATTTTTTACATAAAATTTGCCACTTGTTCTTCTCAAGTACTCATATTTTTTCTACGTCTTACGGTTCGTGAGAAAAAATTCCAATTGGAGGTCTACATGTCTTGCAAATTTCGTGAAAATAAAAACTTTGTATTTCGTTCCAAATTTAATTTATTTCGATTAAGCCTGATGTACTGATTTAAAAAAGATATACATACCCCTATGAGAAAATGCACCATTTGGCCGGAAAATGGAAAAAACCATAATTTTTTGTAATATTTGTTCATCATTTAAACATCTTTTAATCGGGCATATTGGCGTCAATTTCGGTCCTAGAGTCAAACCGGTGCACTTTTCCTACATAAAATTTGCTACTTGTTCTTCTCAAGTGCTCAGATTTTTTCTACGTCGGTTCGTGAGAAAAAATTCCAATTGGAGGTCTACATGTCTTGCAAATTTCGTGAAAATAAAAACTTTGTATTTCGTTCCAAATTTAATTTATTTCGATTAAGCCTGACGTACTGATTCAAAAAAGATATACATACCCCTATGAGAAAATGCACCGTTTGGCCGGAAAATGGAAAAAACCATAATTTTTTGTAATATTTGTTCATCATTTAAACATCCTTTAATCGGGCATATTGGCGTCAATTTCGGTCCTAGAGTCAAACCGGTGCACTTTTCCTACATAAAATTTACTACTAGTTCTTCTCAAGTGCTCAGATTTTTTCTACGTCTTACGGTTCGTGAGAAAAAATTCCAATTGGAGGTCTACATGTCTTGCAAATTTCGTGAATATAAAAACTTTGTATTTCGTTCCAAATTTAATTTATTTCGATTAAGCCTGACGTACTGATTCAAAAAGGGTATACATACTCCTATGAGAAAATGCACTGTTTGGCCGGAAAATGAAAAAAACTGAAAATTTTTAATTCGATTTTTCCATTATTTTTGCCAAACTGTGCGTAGGGGATAGAAAAAATACACATATTTGGAATAAGTTAGACCTAGTGTATATATTAACATTAAAAAAACAATTTCCTAAAATTGGAATTTGCAAAAAAATGTTTAAAGGGGGTACCCTTGGATTTTTTTCAAAATTCAATAATCGGGCATATTGGCGTCAATTCCGGTCCTAGAGTCAAACCGGTGCACATTTCTTACATAAAATTTGTTACTTGTTCTTCTCAAGTACTCATATTTTTTCTACGTCTTACGGTTCGTGAGAAAAAATTCCAATTGGAGGTCTACATGTCTTGCAAATTTCGTGAAAATAAAAACTTTGTATTTCGTTCCAAATTTAATTTATTTCGATTAAGCCTGACGTACTGATTCAAAAAAGATATACATACCCCTATGAGAAAATGCACCGTTTGGCCGGAAAATGGAAAAAACCATAATTTTTTGTAATATTTGTTCATCATTTAAACATCTTTTAATCGGGCATATTGGCGTCAATTTCGGTCCTAGAGTCAAACCGGTGCACTTTTCCTACATAAAATTTGCTACTTGTTCTTCTCAAGTGCTCAGATTTTTTCTACGTCTTACGGTTCGTGAGAAAAAATTCCAATTGGAGGTATACATGTCTTGCAAATTTCGTGAAAATAAAAACTTTGTATTTCGTTCCAAATTTAATTTATTTCGATTAAGCCTGACGTACTGATTCAAAAAGGGTATACATACCCCTATGAGAAAATGCACCGTTTGGCCGAAAAATGGAAAAAACTGAAAATTTTTAATTCGATTTTTCCATTATTTTTGCCAAACTGTGGGTAGGGGATAGAAAAAATACACATATTTGGAATAAGTTAGACCTAGTGTATATATTAACATTAAAAAAACAATTTCCTAAAATTGGAATTTGCAAAAAAATGTTTAAAGGGGGTACCCTTGGATTTTTTTCAAAATTCAATAATCGGGCATATTGGCGTCAATTCCGGTCCTAGAGTCAAACCGGTGCACATTTCTTACATAAAATTTGCTACTTGTTCTTCTCAAGTACTCATATTTTTTCTACGTCTTACGGTTCGTGAGAAAAAATTCCAATTGGAGGTCTACATGTCTTGCAAATTTCGTGAAAATAAAAACTTTGTATTTCGTTCCAAATTTAATTTATTTCGATTAAGCCTGACGTACTGATTCAAAAAAGATATACATACCCCTATGAGAAAATGCACCGTTTGGCCGGAAAATGGAAAAAACCATAATTTTTTGTAATATTTGTTCATCATTTAAACATCCTTTAATCGGGCATATTGGCGTCAATTTCGGTCCTAGAGTCAAACCGGTGCACTTTTCCTACATAAAATTTACTACTAGTTCTTCTCAAGTGCTCAGATTTTTTCTACGTCTTACGGTTCGTGAGAAAAAATTCCAATTGGAGGTCTACATGTCTTGCAAATTTCGTGAAAATAAAAACTTTGTATTTCGTTCCAAATTTAATTTACTTCGATTAAGCCTGACGTACTGATTCAAAAAAGATATACATACCCCTATGAGAAAATGCACCGTTTGGCCGGAAAATGGAAAAAACCATAATTTTTTGTAATATTTGTTCATCATTTAAACATCTTTTAATCGGATATATTAGCGACAATTTCGGTCCTACAGTCAAACCGGTGCACTTTTCCTACATAAAATTTGCTACTTGTTCTTCTTAAGTGCTCAGATTTTTTCTACGTCTTACGGTTCGTGAGAAAAAATTCCAATTGGAGGTATACATGTCTTGCAAATTTCGTGAAAATAAAAACTTTGTATTTCGTTCCAAATTTAATTTATTTCGATTAAGCCTGACGTACTGATTCAAAAGGGGTATACATACCCATATGAGAAAATGCACCGTTTGGCCGGAAAATGGAAAAAACTGAAAATTTTTAATTCGATTTTTCCATTATTTTTGCCAAACTGTGGGTAGGGGATAGAAAAAATACACATATTTGGAATAAGTTAGACCTAGTGTATATATTAACATTAAAAAAACAATTTCCTAAAATTGGAATTTGCAAAAAAATGTTTAAAGGGGGTACCCTTGGATTTTTTTCAAAATTCAATAATCGGGCATATTGGCGTCAATTCCGGTCCTAGAGTCAAACCGGTGCACATTTCTTACATAAAATTTGCTACTTGTTCTTCTCAAGTACTCATATTTTTTCTACGTCTTACGGTTCGTGAGAAAAAATTCCAATTGGAGGTCTACATGTCTTGCAAATTTCGTGAAAATAAAAACTTTGTATTTCGTTCCAAATTTAATTTATTTCGATTAAGCCTGACGTACTGATTCAAAAAAGATATACATACCCCTATGAGAAAATGCACCGTTTGGCCGGAAAATGGAAAAAACCATAATTTTTTGTAATATTTGTTCATCATTTAAACATCCTTTAATCGGGCATATTGGCGTCAATTTCGGTCCTAGAGTCAAACCGGTGCACTTTTCCTACATAAAATTTACTACTAGTTCTTCTCAAGTGCTCAGATTTTTTCTACGTCTTACGGTTCGTGAGAAAAAATTCCAATTGGAGGTCTACATGTCTTGCAAATTTCGTGAAAATAAAAACTTTGTATTTCGTTCCAAATTTAATTTACTTCGATTAAGCCTGACGTACTGATTCAAAAAAGATATACATACCCCTATGAGAAAATGCACAGTTTGGCCGGAAAATGGAAAAAACCATAATTTTTTGTAATATTTGTTCATCATTTAAACATCTTTTAATCGGATATATTAGCGACAATTTCGGTCCTACAGTCAAACCGGTGCACTTTTCCTACATAAAATTTGCTACTTGTTCTTCTTAAGTGCTCAGATTTTTTCTACGTCTTACGGTTCGTGAGAAAAAATTCCAATTGGAGGTATACATGTCTTGCAAATTTCGTGAAAATAAAAACTTTGTATTTCGTTCCAAATTTAATTTATTTCGATTAAGCCTGACGTACTGATTCAAAAGGGGTATACATACCCATATGAGAAAATGCACCGTTTGGCCGGAAAATGGAAAAAACTGAAAATTTTTAATTCGATTTTTCCATTATTTTTGCCAAACTGTGGGTAGGGGATAGAAAAAATACACATATTTGGAATAAGTTAGACCTAGTGTATATATTAACATTAAAAAAACAATTTCCTAAAATTGGAATTTGCAAAAAAATGTTTAAAGGGGGTACCCTTGGATTTTTTTCAAAATTCAATAATCGGGCATATTGGCGTCAATTCCGGTCCTAGAGTCAAACCGGTGCACATTTCTTACATAAAATTTGCTACTTGTTCTTCTCAAGTACTCATATTTTTTCTACGTCTTACGGTTCGTGAGAAAAAATTCCAATTAGAGGTCTACATGTCTTGCAAATTTCGTGAAAATAAAAACTTTGTATTTCGTTCCAAATTTAATTTACTTCGATTAAGCCTGACGTACTGATTCAAAAAAGATATACATACTCCTATGAGAAAATGCACCATTTGGCCGGAAAATGAAAAAAACCATAATTTTTTGTAATATTTGTTCATCATTTAAACATCCTTTAATCGGGCATATTGGCGTCAATTTCGGTCCTAGAGTCAAACCGGTGCACTTTTCCTACATAAAATTTGCTACTTGTTCTTCTCAAGTGCTCAGATTTATTCTACGTCGGTTCGTAAGAAAAAATTCCAATTGGAGCTCTACATGTCTTGCAAATTTCGTGAAAATAAAAACTTTGTATTTCGTTCCAAATTTAATTTACTTCGATTAAGCCTGACGTACTGATTCAAAAAAGATATACATACCCCTATGAGAAAATGCACCGTTTGGCCGGAAAATGGAAAAAACCATAATTTTTTGTAATATTTGTTCATCATTTAAACATCTTTTAATCGGATATATTAGCGACAATTTCGGTCCTACAGTCAAACCGGTGCACTTTTCCTACATAAAATTTGCTACTTGTTCTTCTCAAGTGCTCAGATTTTTTCTACGTCTTACGGTTCGTGAGAAAAAATTCCAATTGGAGGTATACATGTCTTGCAAATTTCGTGAAAATAAAAACTTTGTATTTCGTTCCAAATTTAATTTATTTCGATTAAGCCTGACGTACTAATTCAAAAAGGGTATACATACCCTTATGAGAAAATGCACCGTTTGGCCGGAAAATGAAAAAAACTGAAAATTTTTAATTCGATTTTTCCATTATTTTTGCCAAACTGTGGGTAGGGGATAGAAAAAATACACATATTTGGAATAAGTTAGACCTAGTGTATATATTAACATTAAAAAAACAATTTCCTAAAATTGCAATTTGCAAAAAAATGTTTAAAGGGGGTACCCTTGGATATTTTTCAAAATTCAATAATCGGGCATATTGGCGTCAATTCCGGTCCTAGAGTCAAACCGGTGCACATTTCTTACATAAAATTTGCTACTTGTTCTTCTCAAGTACTCATATTTTTTCTACGTCTTACGGTTCGTGAGAAAAAATTCCAATTGTAGGTCTACATGTCTTGCAAATTTCGTGAAAATAAAAACTTTGTATTTCGTTCCAAATTTAATTTATTTCGATTAAGCCTGATGTGCTGATTCAAAAAAGATATACATACCCCTATGAGAAAATGCACCATTTGGCCGGAAAATGGAAAAAACCATAATTTTTTGTAATATTTGTTCATCATTTAAACATCTTTTAATCGGATATACTAGCGACAATTTCGGTCCTACAGTCAAACCGGTGCACTTTTCCCACATTAAATTTGCTACTTGTTCTTCTCAAGTGCTCAGATTTTTTCTACGTCTTAATGTTCGTGAGAAAAAATTCCAATTGGAGGTCTACATGTCTTGCAAATTTCGTGAAAATAAAAACTTTGTATTTCGTTCCAAATTTAATTTATTTCGATTAAGCCTGACGTACTGATTCAAAAAGGGTATACATACCCCTATGAGAAAATGCACTGTTTGGCCGGAAAATGGAAAAAACTGAAAATTTTTAATTCGATTTTTCCATTATTTTTGCCAAACTGTGGGTAGGGGATAGAAAAAATACACATATTTGGAATAAGTTAGACCTAGTGTATATATTAACATTAAAAAAACAATTTCCCAAAGTTAGAATTTGCCCAAAAATGTTTAAAGGGGGTACTCTTGGATTTTTTTCAAAATTCAATAATCGGGCATATTGGCGTCAATTCCGGTCCTAGAGTCAAACCGGTGCACATTTCTTACATAAAATTTGCTACTTGTTCTTCTCAAGTACTCATATTTTTTCTACGTCTTACGGTTCGTGAGAAAAAATTCCAATTGGAGGTCTACATGTCTTGCAAATTTCGTGAAAATAAAAACTTTGTATTTCGTTCCAAATTTAATTTATTTCGATTAAGCCTGACGTACTGATTCAAAAAGGGTATACATACCCCTATAAGAAAATGCACTGTTTGGCCGGAAAATGGAAAAAACTGAAAATTTTTAATTCGATTTTTCCATTATTTTTGCCAAACTGTGAGTAGGGGATAGAAAAAATACACATATTTGGAATAAGTTAGACCTAGTGTATATATTAACATTAAAAAAACAATTTCCTAAAGTTAGAATTAGCCCAAAAATGTTTAAAGGGGGTAACCTTGGATTTTTTTCAAAATTCAATAATCGGGCATATTGGCGTCAACTCCGGTCCTAGAGTCAAACCGGTGCACATTTCTTACATAAAATTTGCTACTTGTTCTTCTCAAGTACTCATATTTTTTCTACGTCTTACGGTTCGTGAGAAAAAATTCCAATTGGAGGTCTACATGTCTTGCAAATTTCGTGAAAATAAAAACTTTGTATTTCGTTCCAAATTTAATTTATTTCGATTAAGCCTGACGTACTGATTCAAAAAAGATATACATACTCCTATGAGAAAATGCATTATTTGGCCGGAAAATGGAAAAAACCATAATTTTTTGTAATATTTGTTTATCATTTAAACATCCTTTAATCGGGCATATTGGCGTCAATTTCGGTCCTAGAGTCAAACCGGTGCACTTTTCCTGCATAAAATTTGCTACTTGTTCTTCTCAAGTACTCAGATTTTTTCTACGTCTTACGGTTCGTGAGAAAAAATTCCAATTGGAGGTCTACATGTCTTGCAAATTTCGTGAAAATAAAAACTTTGTATTTCGTTCCAAATTTAATTTATTTCGATTAAGCCTGATGTACTGATTTAAAAAAGATATACATACCCCTATGAGAAAATGCACCATTTGGCCGGAAAATGAAAAAAACCATAATTTTTTGTAATATTTGTTCATCATTTAAACATCCTTTAATCGGGCATATTGGCGTCAATTTCGGTCCTACAGTCAAACCGGTGCACTTTTCCTACATAAAATTTGCTACTTGTTCTTCTCAAGTGCTCAGATTTTTTCTACGTCTTACGGTTCGTGAGAAAAAATTCCAATTGGAGGTATACATGTCTTGCAAATTTCGTGAAAATAAAAACTTTGTATTTCGTTCCAAATTTAATTTATTTCGATTAAGCCTGACGTACTAATTTAAAAAGGGTATACATACCCCTATGAGAAAATGCACCGTTTGGCCGGAAAATGGAAAAAAACTGAAAATTTTTAATTCGATTTTTTCATTATTTTTGCCAAACTGTGGGTAGGGGATAGAAAAAATACACATATTTGGAATAAGTTAGACCTAGTGTATATATTAACATTAAAAAAACAATTTCCTAAAATTGCAATTTGCAAAAAAATGTTTAAAGGGGGTACCCTTGGATATTTTTCAAAATTCAATAATCGGGCATATTGGCGTCAATTCCGGTCCTAGAGTCAAACTGGTGCACATTTCTTACATAAAATTTGCTACTTGTTCTTCTCAAGTACTCATATTTTTTCTACGTCTTACGTTTCGTGAGAAAAAATTCCAATTGGAGGTCTACATGTCTTGCAAATTTCGTGAAAATAAAAACTTTGTATTTCGTTCCAAATTTAATTTATTTCGATTAAGCCTGACGTACTGATTCAAAAAGGGTATACATACCCTTATGAGAAAATGCACCGTTTGGCCGAAAAATGGAAAAAACTGAAAATTTTTAATTCGATTTTTCCATTATTTTTGCCAAACTGTGGGTAGGGGATAGAAAAAATACACATATTTGGAATAAGTTAGACCTAGTGTATATATTAACATTAAAAAAACAATTTCCTAAAATTGGAATTTGCAAAAAAATGTTTAAAGGGGGTACCCTTGGATTTTTTTCAAAATTCAATAATCGGGCATATTGGCGTCAATTCCGGTCCTAGAGTCAAACCGGTGCACATTTCTTACATAAAATTTGCTACTTGTTCTTCTCAAGTACTCATATTTTTTCTACGTCTTACGGTTCGTGAGAAAAAATTCCAATTGGAGGTCTACATGTCTTGCAAATTTCGTGAAAATAAAAACTTTGTATTTCGTTCCAAATTTAATTTATTTCGATTAAGCCTGACGTACTGATTCAAAAAAGATATACATACCCCTATGAGAAAATGCACCGTTTGGCCGGAAAATGGAAAAAACCATAATTTTTTGTAATATTTGTTCATCATTTAAACATCCTTTAATCGGGCATATTGGCGTCAATTTCGGTCCTAGAGTCAAACCGGTGCACTTTTCCTACATAAAATTTACTACTAGTTCTTCTCAAGTGCTCAGATTTTTTCTACGTCTTACGGTTCGTGAGAAAAAATTCCAATTGGAGGTCTACATGTCTTGCAAATTTCGTGAAAATAAAAACTTTGTATTTCGTTCCAAATTTAATTTACTTCGATTAAGCCTGACGTACTGATTCAAAAAAGATATACATACCCCTATGAGAAAATGCACCGTTTGGCCGGAAAATGGAAAAAACCATAATTTTTTGTAATATTTGTTCATCATTTAAACATCTTTTAATCGGATATATTAGCGACAATTTCGGTCCTACAGTCAAACCGGTGCACTTTTCCTACATAAAATTTGCTACTTGTTCTTCTTAAGTGCTCAGATTTTTTCTACGTCTTACGGTTCGTGAGAAAAAATTCCAATTGGAGGTATACATGTCTTGCAAATTTCGTGAAAATAAAAACTTTGTATTTCGTTCCAAATTTAATTTATTTCGATTAAGCCTGACGTACTGATTCAAAAGGGGTATACATACCCATATGAGAAAATGCACCGTTTGGCCGGAAAATGGAAAAAACTGAAAATTTTTAATTCGATTTTTCCATTATTTTTGCCAAACTGTGGGTAGGGGATAGAAAAAATACACATATTTGGAATATGTTAGACCTAGTGTATATATTAACATTAAAAAAACAATTTCCTAAAATTGGAATTTGCAAAAAAATGTTTAAAGGGGGTACCCTTGGATTTTTTTCAAAATTCAATAATCGGGCATATTGGCGTCAATTCCGGTCCTAGAGTCAAACCGGTGCACATTTCTTACATAAAATTTGCTACTTGTTCTTCTCAAGTACTCATATTTTTTCTACGTCTTACGGTTCGTGAGAAAAAATTCCAATTGGAGGTCTACATGTCTTGCAAATTTCGTGAAAATAAAAACTTTGTATTTCGTTCCAAATTTAATTTATTTCGATTAAGCCTGACGTACTGATTCAAAAAAGATATACATACCCCTATGAGAAAATGCACCGTTTGGCCGGAAAATGGAAAAAACCATAATTTTTTGTAATATTTGTTCATCATTTAAACATCCTTTAATCGGGCATATTGGCGTCAATTTCGGTCCTAGAGTCAAACCGGTGCACTTTTCCTACATAAAATTGACTACTAGTTCTTCTCAAGTGCTCAGATTTTTTCTACGTCTTACGGTTCGTGAGAAAAAATTCCAATTGGAGGTCTACATGTCTTGCAAATTTCGTGAAAATAAAAACTTTGTATTTCGTTCCAAATTTAATTTACTTCGATTAAGCCTGACGTACTGATTCAAAAAAGATATACATACCCCTATGAGAAAATGCACAGTTTGGCCGGAAAATGGAAAAAACCATAATTTTTTGTAATATTTGTTCATCATTTAAACATCTTTTAATCGGATATATTAGCGACAATTTCGGTCCTACAGTCAAACCGGTGCACTTTTCCTACATAAAATTTGCTACTTGTTCTTCTTAAGTGCTCAGATTTTTTCTACGTCTTACGGTTCGTGAGAAAAAATTCCAATTGGAGGTATACATGTCTTGCAAATTTCGTGAAAATAAAAACTTTGTATTTCGTTCCAAATTTAATTTATTTCGATTAAGCCTGACGTACTGATTCAAAAGGGGTATACATACCCATATGAGAAAATGCACCGTTTGGCCGGAAAATGGAAAAAACTGAAAATTTTTAATTCGATTTTTCCATTATTTTTGCCAAACTGTGGGTAGGGGATAGAAAAAATACACATATTTGGAATAAGTTAGACCTAGTGTATATATTAACATTAAAAAAACAATTTCCTAAAATTGGAATTTGCAAAAAAATGTTTAAAGGGGGTACCCTTGGATTTTTTTCAAAATTCAATAATCGGGCATATTGGCGTCAATTCCGGTCCTAGAGTCAAACCGGTGCACATTTCTTACATAAAATTTGCTACTTGTTCTTCTCAAGTACTCATATTTTTTCTACGTCTTACGGTTCGTGAGAAAAAATTCCAATTGGAGGTCTACATGTCTTGCAAATTTCGTGAAAATAAAAACTTTGTATTTCGTTCCAAATTTAATTTACTTCGATTAAGCCTGACGTACTGATTCAAAAAAGATATACATACTCCTATGAGAAAATGCACCATTTGGCCGGAAAATGAAAAAAACCATAATTTTTTGTAATATTTGTTCATCATTTAAACATCCTTTAATCGGGCATATTGGCGTCAATTTCGGTCCTAGAGTCAAACCGGTGCACTTTTCCTACATAAAATTTGCTACTTGTTCTTCTCAAGTGCTCAGATTTATTCTACGTCGGTTCGTAAGAAAAAATTCCAATTGGAGCTCTACATGTCTTGCAAATTTCGTGAAAATAAAAACTTTGTATTTCGTTCCAAATTTAATTTACTTCGATTAAGCCTGACGTACTGATTCAAAAAAGATATACATAGCCCTATGAGAAAATGCACCGTTTGGCCGGAAAATGGAAAAAACCATAATTTTTTGTAATATTTGTTCATCATTTAAACATCTTTTAATCGGATATATTAGCGACAATTTCGGTCCTACAGTCAAACCGGTGCACTTTTCCTACATAAAATTTGCTACTTGTTCTTCTCAAGCGCTCAGATTTTTTCTACGTCTTACGGTTCGTGAGAAAAAATTCCAATTGGAGGTATACATGTCTTGCAAATTTCGTGAAAATAAAAACTTTGTATTTCGTTCCAAATTTAATTTATTTCGATTAAGCCTGACGTACTAATTCAAAAAGGGTATACATACCCTTATGAGAAAATGCACCGTTTGGCCGGAAAATGAAAAAAACTGAAAATTTTTAATTCGATTTTTCCATTATTTTTGCCAAACTGTGGGTAGGGGATAGAAAAAATACACATATTTAAAATAAGTTAGACCTAGTGTATATATTAACATTAAAAAAACAATTTCCTAAAATTGCAATTTGCAAAAAAATGTTTAAAGGGGGTACCCTTGGATATTTTTCAAAATTCAATAATCGGGCATATTGGCGTCAATTCCGGTCCTAGAGTCAAACCGGTGCACATTTCTTACATAAAATTTGCTACTTGTTCTTCTCAAGTACTCATATTTTTTCTACGTCTTACGGTTCGTGAGAAAAAATTCCAATTGTAGGTCTACATGTCTTGCAAATTTCGTGAAAATAAAAACTTTGTATTTCGTTCCAGATTTAATTTATTTCGATTAAGCCTGATGTGCTGATTCAAAAAAGATATACATACCCCTATGAGAAAATGCACCATTTGGCCGGAAAATGGAAAAAACCATAATTTTTTGTAATATTTGTTCATCATTTAAACATCTTTTAATCGGATATACTAGCGACAATTTCGGTCCTACAGTCAAACCGGTGCACTTTTCCCACATTAAATTTGCTACTTGTTCTTCTCAAGTGCTCAGATTTTTTCTACGTCTTAATGTTCGTGAGAAAAAATTCCAATTGGAGGTCTACATGTCTTGCAAATTTCGTGAAAATAAAAACTTTGTATTTCGTTCCAAATTTAATTTATTTCGATTAAGCCTGACGTACTGATTCAAAAAGGGTATACATACCCCTATGAGAAAATGCACTGTTTGGCCGGAAAATGGAAAAAACTGAAAATTTTTAATTCGATTTTTCCATTATTTTTGCCAAACTGTGGGTAGGGGATAGAAAAAATACACATATTTGGAATAAGTTAGACCTAGTGTATATATTAACATTAAAAAAACAATTTCCCAAAGTTAGAATTTGCCCAAAAATGTTTAAAGGGGGTACTCTTGGATTTTTTTCAAAATTCAATAATCGGGCATATTGGCGTCAATTCCGGTCCTAGAGTCAAACCGGTGCACATTTCTTACATAAAATTTGCTACTTGTTCTTCTCAAGTACTCATATTTTTTCTACGTCTTACGGTTCGTGAGAAAAAATTCCAATTGGAGGTCTACATGTCTTGCAAATTTCGTGAAAATAAAAACTTTGTATTTCGTTCCAAATTTAATTTATTTCGATTAAGCCTGACGTACTGATTCAAAAAGGGTATACATACCCCTATAAGAAAATGCACTGTTTGGCCGGAAAATGGAAAAAACTGAAAATTTTTAATTCGATTTTTCCATTATTTTTGCCAAACTGTGAGTAGGGGATAGAAAAAATACACATATTTGGAATAAGTTAGACCTAGTGTATATATTAACATTAAAAAAACAATTTCCTAAAGTTAGAATTAGCCCAAAAATGTTTAAAGGGGGTAACCTTGGATTTTTTTCAAAATTCAATAATCGGGCATATTGGCGTCAACTCCGGTCCTAGAGTCAAACCGGTGCACATTTCTTACATAAAATTTGCTACTTGTTCTTCTCAAGTACTCATATTTTTTCTACGTCTTACGGTTCGTGAGAAAAAATTCCAATTGGAGGTCTACATGTCTTGCAAATTTCGTGAAAATAAAAACTTTGTATTTCGTTCCAAATTTAATTTATTTCGATTAAGCCTGACGTACTGATTCAAAAAAGATATACATACTCCTATGAGAAAATGCATTATTTGGCCGGAAAATGGAAAAAACCATAATTTTTTGTAATATTTGTTCATCATTTAAACATCCTTTAATCGGGCATATTGGCGTCAATTTCGGTCCTAGAGTCAAACCGGTGCACTTTTCCTGCATAAAATTTGCTACTTGTTCTTCTCAAGTACTCAGATTTTTTCTACGTCTTACGGTTCGTGAGAAAAAATTCCAATTGGAGGTCTACATGTCTTGCAAATTTCGTGAAAATAAAAACTTTGTATTTCGTTCCAAATTTAATTTATTTCGATTAAGCCTGATGTACTGATTTAAAAAAGATATACATACCCCTATGAGAAAATGCACCATTTGGCCGGAAAATGAAAAAAACCATAATTTTTTGTAATATTTGTTCATCATTTAAACATCCTTTAATCGGGCATATTGGCGTCAATTTCGGTCCTACAGTCAAACCGGTGCACTTTTCCTACATAAAATTTGCTACTTGTTCTTCTCAAGTGCTCAGATTTTTTCTACGTCTTACGGTTCGTGAGAAAAAATTCCAATTGGAGGTATACATGTCTTGCAAATTTCGTGAAAATAAAAACTTTGTATTTCGTTCCAAATTTAATTTATTTCGATTAAGCCTGACGTACTAATTTAAAAAGGGTATACATACCCCTATGAGAAAATGCACCGTTTGGCCGGAAAATGGAAAAAAACTGAAAATTTTTAATTCGATTTTTTCATTATTTTTGCCAAACTGTGGGTAGGGGATAGAAAAAATACACATATTTGGAATAAGTTAGACCTAGTGTATATATTAACATTAAAAAAACAATTTCCTAAAATTGCAATTTGCAAAAAAATGTTTAAAGGGGGTACCCTTGGATATTTTTCAAAATTCAATAATCGGGCATATTGGCGTCAATTCCGGTCCTAGAGTCAAACTGGTGCACATTTCTTACATAAAATTTGCTACTTGTTCTTCTCAAGTACTCATATTTTTTCTACGTCTTACGTTTCGTGAGAAAAAATTCCAATTGGAGGTCTACATGTCTTGCAAATTTCGTGAAAATAAAAACTTTGTATTTCGTTCCAAATTTAATTTATTTCGATTAAGCCTGACGTACTGATTCAAAAAAGATATACATTCCTTTATGAGAAAATGCACCGTTTGGCCGGAAAATGGAAAAAACTATAATTTTTTGTAATATTTGTTAATCATTTAAACATCATTTAATCGGATATATTGGCGTCAATTCTGGTCATAGAGTCAAACCGGTGCACATTTCTTACATAAAATTTGCTACTTGTTCTTCTCAAGTTCTCAGATTTTTTCTACGTCTTACGGTTCGTGAGAAAAAAATCCAATTGGAGGTCTACATGTCTTGCAAATTTCGTGAAAATAAAAACTTTGTATTTTGTTCCAAATTTAAATTATTTCGTATAAGCCTGACGTACTGATTCGAAAAAGATATACATACCCCTATGAGAAAATGCACCGTTTGGCCGGAAAATGGAAAAAACTGAAAATTTTTAATTCGATTTTTCCATTATTTTTGCCAAACTGTGGGTAGGGGATAGAAAAAATACACATATTTGGAATAAGTTAGACCTAGTGTATATATTAACATTAAAAAAACAATTTCCTAAAGTTAGAATTAGCCCAAAAATGTTTAAAGGGGGTACCCTTGGATTTTTTTCAAAATTCAATAATCGGGCATATTGGCGTCAACTCCGGTCCTAGAGTCAAACCGGTGCACATTTCTTACATAAAATTTGCTACTTGTTCTTTTCAAGTACTCATATTTTTTCTACGTCTTACGGTTCGTGAGAAAAAATTCCAATTGGAGGTCTACATGTCTTGCAAATTTCGTGAAAATAAAAACTTTGTATTTCGTTCCAAATTTAATTTATTTCGATTAAGCCTGACGTACTGATTCAAAAAAGATATACATACTCCTATGAGAAAATGCATTATTTGGCCGGAAAATGGAAAAAACCATAATTTTTTGTAATATTTGTTCATCATTTAAACATCCTTTAATCGGGCATATTGGCGTCAATTTCGGTCCTAGAGTCAAACCGGTGCACTTTTCCTGCATAAAATTTGCTACTTGTTCTTCTCAAGTACTCAGATTTTTTCTACGTCTTACGGTTCGTGAGAAAAAATTCCAATTGGAGGTCTACATGTCTTGCAAATTTCGTGAAAATAAAAACTTTGTATTTCGTTCCAAATTTAATTTATTTCGATTAAGCCTGATGTACTGATTTAAAAAAGATATACATACCCCTATGAGAAAATGCACCATTTGGCCGGAAAATGAAAAAAAACATAATTTTTTGTAATATTTGTTCATCATTTAAACATCCTTTAATCGAGCATATTGGCGTCAATTTCGGTCCTAGAGTCAAACCGGTGCACTTTTCCTACATAAAATTTGCCACTTGTTCTTCTCAAGTGCTCAGATTTTTTCTACGTCTTACGGTTCGTAAGAAAAAATTCCAATTGGAGCTCTACATGTCTTGCAAATTTCGTGAAAATAAAAACTTTGTATTTCGTTCCAAATTTAATTTACTTCGATTAAGCCTGACGTACTGATTCAAAAAAGATATACATACTCCTATGAGAAAATGCACCGTTTGGCCGGAAAATGGAAAAAACCATAATTTTTTGTAATATTTGTTCATCATTTAAACATCTTTTAATCGGATATATTAGCGACAATTTCGGTCCTACAGTCAAACCGGTGCACTTTTCCTACATAAAATTTGCTACTTGTTCTTCTCAAGTGCTCAGATTTTTTCTACGTCTTACGGTTCGTGAGAAAAAATTCCAATTGGAGGTATACATGTCTTGCAAATTTCGTGAAAATAAAAACTTTGTATTTCGTTCCAAATTTAATTTATTTCGATAAGCCTGACGTACTAATTTAAAAAGGGTATACATACCCTTATGAGAAAATGCACCGTTTGGCCGGAAAATGGAAAAAAACTGAAAATTTTTAATTCGATTTTTTCATTATTTTTGCCAAACTGTGGGTAGGGGATAGAAAAAATACACATATTTGGAATAAGTTAGACCTAGTGTATATATTAACATTAAAAAAACAATTTCCTAAAATTGCAATTTGCAAAAAAATGTTTAAAGGGGGTACCCTTGGATATTTTTCAAAATTCAATAATCGGGCATATTGGCGTCAATTCCGGTCCTAGAGTCAAACTGGTGCACATTTCTTACATAAAATTTGCTACTTGTTCTTCTCAAGTACTCATATTTCTTCTACGTCTTACGGTTCGTGAGAAAAAATTCCAATTGGAGGTCTACATGTCTTGCAAATTTCGTGAAAATAAAAACTTTGTATTTCGTTCCAAATTTAATTTATTTCGATTAAGCCTGACGTACTGATTCAAAAAAGATATACATTCATTTACGAGAAAATGCACCGTTTGGCCGGAAAATGGAAAAAACTATAATTTTTTGTAATATTTGTTCATCATTTAAACATCCTTTAATCGGATATATTGGCGTCAATTCTGGTCATAGAGTCAAACCGGTGCACATTTCTTACATAAAATTTGCTACTTGTTCTTCTCAAGTTCTCAGATTTTTTCTACGTCTTACGGTTCGTGAGAAAAAAATCCAATTGGAGGTCTACATGTCTTGCAAATTTCGTGAAAATAAAAACTTTGTATTTTGTTCCAAATTTAAATTATTTCGATTAAGCCTGACGTACTGATTCAAAAAAGATATACATACCCCTATGAGAAAATGCACCGTTTGGCCGGAAAATGGAAAAAACTGAAAATTTTTAATTCGATTTTTCCATTATTTTTGCCAAACTGTGGGTAGGGGATAGAAAAAAAACACATATTTGGAATAAGTTAGACCTAGTGTATATATTAACATTAAAAAAACAATTTCCTAAAATTGGAATTTGCCCAAAAATGTTTAAAGGTGGTACCCTTGGATTTTTTTCAAAATTCAATAATCGGGCATATTGGTGTCAATTTCGGTCCTAGAGTCAAACCGGTGCACTTTTCCTACATAAAATTTGCTACTTGTTCTTCTCAAGTTCTCAGTTTTTGTCTACGTCTTACGGTTCGTGAGAAAAAATTAAAATTGGAGGTCTACATGTCTTGCAAATTTCGTGAAAATAAAAACTTTGTATTTCGTTCCAAATTTAATTTATTTCGATTAAGCCTGACGTACTGATTCAAAAAAGATATACATTCCTTTATGAGAAAATGCACCGTTTGGCCGGAAAATGGAAAAAACTATAATTTTTTGTAATATTTGTTAATCATTTAAACATCATTTAATCGGATATATTGGCGTCAATTCTGGTCATAGAGTCAAACCGGTGCACATTTCTTACATAAAATTTGCTACTTGTTCTTCTCAAGTTCTCAGATTTTTTCTACGTCTTACGGTTCGTGAGAAAAAAATCCAATTGGAGGTCTACATGTCTTGCAAATTTCGTGAAAATAAAAACTTTGTATTTTGTTCCAAATTTAAATTATTTCGTATAAGCCTGACGTACTGATTCGAAAAAGATATACATACCCCTATGAGAAAATGCACCGTTTGGCCGGAAAATGGAAAAAACTGAAAATTTTTAATTCGATTTTTCCATTATTTTTGCCAAACTGTGGGTAGGGGATAGAAAAAATACACATATTTGGAATAAGTTAGACCTAGTGTATATATTAACATTAAAAAAACAATTTCCTAAAGTTAGAATTAGCCCAAAAATGTTTAAAGGGGGTACCCTTGGATTTTTTTCAAAATTCAATAATCGGGCATATTGGCGTCAACTCCGGTCCTAGAGTCAAACCGGTGCACATTTCTTACATAAAATTTGCTACTTGTTCTTTTCAAGTACTCATATTTTTTCTACGTCTTACGGTTCGTGAGAAAAAATTCCAATTGGAGGTCTACATGTCTTGCAAATTTCGTGAAAATAAAAACTTTGTATTTCGTTCCAAATTTAATTTATTTCGATTAAGCCTGACGTACTGATTCAAAAAAGATATACATACTCCTATGAGAAAATGCATTATTTGGCCGGAAAATGGAAAAAACCATAATTTTTTGTAATATTTGTTCATCATTTAAACATCCTTTAATCGGGCATATTGGCGTCAATTTCGGTCCTAGAGTCAAACCGGTGCACTTTTCCTGCATAAAATTTGCTACTTGTTCTTCTCAAGTACTCAGATTTTTTCTACGTCTTACGGTTCGTGAGAAAAAATTCCAATTGGAGGTCTACATGTCTTGCAAATTTCGTGAAAATAAAAACTTTGTATTTCGTTCCAAATTTAATTTATTTCGATTAAGCCTGATGTACTGATTTAAAAAAGATATACATACCCCTATGAGAAAATGCACCATTTGGCCGGAAAATGAAAAAAACCATAATTTTTTGTAATATTTGTTCATCATTTAAACATCCTTTAATCGAGCATATTGGCGTCAATTTCGGTCCTAGAGTCAAACCGGTGCACTTTTCCTACATAAAATTTGCCACTTGTTCTTCTCAAGTGCTCAGATTTTTTCTACGTCTTACGGTTCGTAAGAAAAAATTCCAATTGGAGCTCTACATGTCTTGCAAATTTCGTGAAAATAAAAACTTTGTATTTCGTTCCAAATTTAATTTACTTCGATTAAGCCTGACGTACTGATTCAAAAAAGATATACATACTCCTATGAGAAAATGCACCGTTTGGCCGGAAAATGGAAAAAACCATAATTTTTTGTAATATTTGTTCATCATTTAAACATCTTTTAATCGGATATATTAGCGACAATTTCGGTCCTACAGTCAAACCGGTGCACTTTTCCTACATAAAATTTGCTACTTGTTCTTCTCAAGTGCTCAGATTTTTTCTACGTCTTACGGTTCGTGAGAAAAAATTCCAATTGGAGGTATACATGTCTTGCAAATTTCGTGAAAATAAAAACTTTGTATTTCGTTCCAAATTTAATTTATTTCGATAAGCCTGACGTACTAATTCAAAAAGGGTATCATACCCTTATGAGAAAATGCACCGTTTGGCCGGAAAATGGAAAAAAACTGAAAATTTTTAATTCGATTTTTTCATTATTTTTGCCAAACTGTGGGTAGGGGATAGAAAAAATACACATATTTGGAATAAGTTAGACCTAGTGTATATATTAACATTAAAAAAACAATTTCCTAAAATTGCAATTTGCAAAAAAATGTTTAAAGGGGGTACCCTTGGATATTTTTCAAAATTCAATAATCGGGCATATTGGCGTCAATTCCGGTCCTAGAGTCAAACTGGTGCACATTTCTTACATAAAATGTGCTACTTGTTCTTCTCAAGTACTCATATTTCTTCTACGTCTTACGGTTCGTGAGAAAAAATTCCAATTGGAGGTCTACATGTCTTGCAAATTTCGTGAAAATAAAAACTTTGTATTTCGTTCCAAATTTAATTTATTTCGATTAAGCCTGACGTACTGATTCAAAAAAGATATACATTCATTTACGAGAAAATGCACCGTTTGGCCGGAAAATGGAAAAAACTATAATTTTTTGTAATATTTGTTCATCATTTAAACATCCTTTAATCGGATATATTGGCGTCAATTCTGGTCATAGAGTCAAACCGGTGCACATTTCTTACATAAAATTTGCTACTTGTTCTTCTCAAGTTCTCAGATTTTTTCTACGTCTTACGGTTCGTGAGAAAAAAATCCAATTGGAGGTCTACATGTCTTGCAAATTTCGTGAAAATAAAAACTTTGTATTTTGTTCCAAATTTAAATTATTTCGATTAAGCCTGACGTACTGATTCAAAAAAGATATACATACCCCTATGAGAAAATGCACCGTTTGGCCGGAAAATGGAAAAAACTGAAAATTTTTAATTCGATTTTTCCATTATTTTTGCCAAACTGTGGGTAGGGGATAGAAAAAAAACACATATTTGGAATAAGTTAGACCTAGTGTATATATTAACATTAAAAAAACAATTTCCTAAAATTGGAATTTGCCCAAAAATGTTTAAAGGTGGTACCCTTGGATTTTTTTCAAAATTCAATAATCGGGCATATTGGTGTCAATTTCGGTCCTAGAGTCAAACCGGTGCACTTTTCCTACATAAAATTTGCTACTTGTTCTTCTCAAGTTCTCAGTTTTTGTC
The DNA here is from genome assembly GCF_040954645.1 of Diabrotica undecimpunctata. Taxonomy (NCBI): domain Eukaryota; kingdom Metazoa; phylum Arthropoda; class Insecta; order Coleoptera; family Chrysomelidae; genus Diabrotica; species Diabrotica undecimpunctata. The sequence continues at coordinate 143,682,439 of NC_092803.1, forward strand.
TACGTCTTACGGTTCGTGAGAAAAAATTAAAATTGGAGGTCTACATGTCTTGCAAATTTCGTGAAAATAAAAACTTTGTATTTCGTTCCAAATTTAATTTATTTCGATTAAGCCTGACGTACTGATTTAAAAAAGATATACATACCCCTATGAGAAAATGCACCGTTTGGCCGGAAAATGGAAAAAACTGAAAATTTTTAATTCGATTTTTCCATTATTTTTGCCAAACTGTGGGTAGGGGATAGAAAAAAAACACATATTTGGAATAAGTTAAACCTAGTGTATATATTAATATTAAAAAAACAATTTCCTAAAATTGGAATTTGCCCAAAAATGTTTAAAGGGGGTACCCTTGGATTTTTTTCAAAATTCAATAATCGGGCATATTGGTGTCAATTTCGGTCCTAGAGTCAAACCGGTGCACTTTTCCTACATAAAATTTGCTACTTGTTTTTCTCAAGTTCTCAGTTTTTGTCTTCGTCTTACGGTTCGTGAGAAAAAATTCCAATTGGAGGTCTACATGTCTTGCAAATTTCGTGAAAATAAAAACTTTGTATTTCGTTCCAAATTTAATTTATTTCGATTAAGCCTGACGTACTGATTCAAAAAAGATATACATACCCCTATGAGAAAATGCACCGTTTGGCCGGAAAATGGAAAAAACTATAATTTTTTGTAATATTTGTTCATCATTTAAACATCCTTTAATCGGATATATTGGCGTCAATTCCGGTCATAGAGTCAAACCGGTGCACATTTCTTACATAAAATTTGCTACTTGCTCTTCTCAAGTTCTCAGATTTTTTCTACGTCTTACGGTTCGTGAGAAAAAAATCCAATTGGAGGTCTACATGTCTTGCAAATTTCGTGAAAATAAAAACTTTGTATTTCGTTCTAAATTTAATTCATTTCGATTAAGCTTGACGTACTGATTTAAAAAATATATACATACGCCTATGAGAAAATGCACCGTTTGGCCGGAAAATGGAAAAAACTATAATTTTTTGTAATATTTGTTCATCATTTAAACATCCTTTAATCGGATATATTGGCGTCAATTCCGGTCCTAGAGTCAAACCGGTGCACATTTCTTACATAAAATTTGCTACTTGTTCTTCTCAAGTTCTCAGATTTTTTCTACGTCTTACGGTTCGTGAGAAAAAAATCCAATTGGAGCTCTACATGTCTTGCAAATTTCGTGAAAATAAAAACTTTGTATTTCGTTCCAAATTTAATTTACTTCGATTAAGCCTGACGTACTGATTCAAAAAAGATATACATACTCCTATGAGAAAATGCACCGTTTGGCCGGAAAATGGAAAAAACCATAATTTTTTGTAATATTTGTTCATCATTTAAACATCTTTTAATCGGATATATTAGCGACAATTTCGGTCCTACAGTCAAACCGGTGCACTTTTCCTACATAAAATTTGCTACTTGTTCTTCTCAAGTGCTCAGATTTTTTCTACGTCTTACGGTTCGTGAGAAAAAAATCCAATTGGAGGTATACATGTCTTGCAAATTTCGTGAAAATAAAAACTTTGTATTTCGTTCCAAATTTAATTTATTTCGATTAAGCCTGACGTACTAATTTAAAAAGGGTATACATACCCTTATGAGAAAATGCACCGTTTGGCCGGAAAATGGAAAAAAACTGAAAATTTTTAATTCGATTTTTTCATTATTTTTGCCAAACTGTGGGTAGGGGATAGAAAAAATACACATATTTGGAATAAGTTAGACCTAGTGTATATATTAACATTAAAAAAACAATTTCCTAAAATTGGAATTTGCCCAAAAATGTTTAAAGGTGGTACCCTTGGATTTTTTTCAAAATTCAATAATCGGGCATATTGGTGTCAATTTCGGTCCTAGAGTCAAACCGGTGCACTTTTCCTACATAAAATTTGCTACTTGTTCTTCTCAAGTTCTCAGTTTTTGTCTACGTCTTACGGTTCGTGAGAAAAAATTAAAATTGGAGGTCTACATGTCTTGCAAATTTCGTGAAAATAAAAACTTTGTATTTCGTTCCAAATTTAATTTATTTCGATTAAGCCTGACGTACTGATTTAAAAAAGATATACATACCCCTATGAGAAAATGCACCGTTTGGCCGGAAAATGGAAAAAACTGAAAATTTTTAATTCGATTTTTCCATTATTTTTGCCAAACTGTGGGTAGGGGATAGAAAAAAAACACATATTTGGAATAAGTTAAACCTAGTGTATATATTAATATTAAAAAAACAATTTCCTAAAATTGGAATTTGCCCAAAAATGTTTAAAGGGGGTACCCTTGGATTTTTTTCAAAATTCAATAATCGGGCATATTGGTGTCAATTTCGGTCCTAGAGTCAAACCGGTGCACTTTTCCTACATAAAATTTGCTACTTGTTCTTCTCAAGTGCTCAGATTTTTTCTACGTCTTACGGTTCGTGAGAAAAAAATCCAATTGGAGGTATACATGTCTTGCAAATTTCGTGAAAATAAAAACTTTGTATTTCGTTCCAAATTTAATTTATTTCGATTAAGCCTGACGTACTAATTTAAAAAGGGTATACATACCCTTATGAGAAAATGCACCGTTTGGCCGGAAAATGGAAAAAAACTGAAAATTTTTAATTCGATTTTTTCATTATTTTTGCCAAACTGTGGGTAGGGGATAGAAAAAATACACATATTTGGAATAAGTTAGACCTAGTGTATATATTAACATTAAAAAAACAATTTCCTAAAATTGCAATTTGCAAAAAAATGTTTAAAGGGGGTACCCTTGGATATTTTTCAAAATTCAATAATCGGGCATATTGGCGTCAATTCCGGTCCTAGAGTCAAACTGGTGCACATTTCTTACATAAAATTTGCTACTTGTTCTTCTCAAGTACTCATATTTTTTCTACGTCTTACGGTTCGTGAGAAAAAATTCCAATTGGAGGTCTACATGTCTTGCAAATTTCGTGAAAATAAAAACTTTGTATTTCGTTCCAAATTTAATTTATTTCGATTAAGCCTGACGTACTGATTCAAAAAAGATATACATTCCTTTATGAGAAAATGCACCGTTTGGCCGGAAAATGGAAAAAACTATAATTTTTTGTAATATTTGTTCATCATTTAAACATCCTTTAATCGGATATATTGGCGTCAATTCTGGTCATAGAGTCAAACCGGTGCACATTTCTTACATAAAATTTGCTACTTGTTCTTCTCAAGTTCTCAGATTTTTTCTACGTCTTACGGTTCGTGAGAAAAAAATCCAATTGGAGGTCTACATGTCTTGCAAATTTCGTGAAAATAAAAACTTTGTATTTTGTTCCAAATTTAAATTATTTCGATTAAGCCTGACGTACTGATTCAAAAAAGATATACATACTCCTATGAGAAAATGCACCGTTTGGCCGGAAAATGGAAAAAACTGAAAATTTTTAATTCGATTTTTCCATTATTTTTGCCAAACTGTGGGTAGGGGATAGAAAAAATACACATATTTGGAATAAGTTAGACCTAGTGTATATATTAACATTAAAAAAACAATTTCCTAAAGTTAGAATTAGCCCAAAAATGTTTAAAGGGGGTACCCTTGGATTTTTTTCAAAATTCAATAATCGGGCATATTGGCGTCAACTCCGGTCCTAGAGTCAAACCGGTGCACATTTCTTACATAAAATTTGCTACTTGTTCTTCTCAAGTACTCATATTTTTTCTACGTCTTACGGTTCGTGAGAAAAAATTCCAATTGGAGGTCTACATGTCTTGCAAATTTCGTGAAAATAAAAACTTTGTATTTCGTTCCAAATTTAATTTATTTCGATTAAGCCTGACGTACTGATTCAAAAAAGATATACATACTCCTATGAGAAAATGCATTTTTTGGCCGGAAAATGGAAAAAACCATAATTTTTTGTAATATTTGTTCATCATTTAAACATCCTTTAATCGGGCATATTGGCGTCAATTTCGGTCCAAGAGTCAAACCGGTGCACTTTTCCTGCATAAAATTTGCTACTTGTTCTTCTCAAGTTCTCAGTTTTTGTCTACGTCTTACGGTTCGTGAGAAAAAATTCCAATTGGAGGTCTACATGTCTTGCAAATTTCGTGAAAATAAAAACTTTGTATTTCGTTCCAAATTTAACTTATTTCGATTAAGCCTGACGTACTGATTTAAAAAAGATATACATACCCCTATGAGAAAATGCACCGTTTGGCCGGAAAATGGAAAAAACTATAATTTTTTGTAATATTTGTTCATCATTTAAACATCCTTTAATCGGATATATTGGCGTCAATTTCGGTCCTAGAGTCAAACCGGTGCACTTTTCCTACATAAAATTTGCTACTTGTTCTTCTCAAGTGCTCAGATTTTTTCTACGTCTTACGGTTCGTAAGAAAAAATTCCAATTGGAGCTCTACATGTCTTGCAAATTTCGTGAAAATAAAAACTTTGTATTTCGTTCCAAATTTAATTTACTTCGATTAAGCCTGACGTACTGATTCAAAAAAGATATACATACTCCTATGAGAAAATGCACCGTTTGGCCGGAAAATGGAAAAAACCATAATTTTTTGTAATATTTGTTCATCATTTAAACATCTTTTAATCGGATATATTAGCGACAATTTCGGTCCTACAGTCAAACCGGTGCACTTTTCCTACATAAAATTTGCTACTTGTTCTTCTCAAGTGCTCAGATTTTTTCTACGTCTTACGGTTCGTGAGAAAAAAATCCAATTGGAGGTATACATGTCTTGCAAATTTCGTGAAAATAAAAACTTTGTATTTCGTTCCAAATTTAATTTATTTCGATTAAGCCTGACGTACTAATTTAAAAAGGGTATACATACCCTTATGAGAAAATGCACCGTTTGGCCGGAAAATGGAAAAAAACTGAAAATTTTTAATTCGATTTTTTCATTATTTTTGCCAAACTGTGGGTAGGGGATAGAAAAAATACACATATTTGGAATAAGTTAGACCTAGTGTATATATTAACATTAAAAAAACAATTTCCTAAAATTGCAATTTGCAAAAAAATGTTTAAAGGGGGTACCCTTGGATATTTTTCAAAATTCAATAATCGGGCATATTGGCGTCAATTCCGGTCCTAGAGTCAAACTGGTGCACATTTCTTACATAAAATTTGCTACTTGTTCTTCTCAAGTACTCATATTTTTTCTACGTCTTACGGTTCGTGAGAAAAAATTCCAATTGGAGGTCTACATGTCTTACAAATTTCGTGAAAATAAAAACTTTGTATTTCGTTCCAAGTTTAATTTATTTCGATTAAGCCTGACGTACTGATTCAAAAAAGATATAAATACCCCTATGAGAAAATGCACCGTTTGGCCGGAAAATGGAAAAAACTGAAAATTTTTAATTCGATTTTTCCATTATTTTTGCCAAACTGTGGGTAGGGGATAGAAAAAAAACACATATTTGGAATAAGTTAGACCTAGTGTATATATTAACATTAAAAAAACAATATCCTAAAATTGGAATTTGCCCAAAAATGTTTAAAGGGGGTACCCTTGGATTTTTTTCATAATTCAATAATCGGGCATATTGGTGTCAATTCCGGTCCTAGAGTCAAACCGGTGCACATTTCTTACATAAAATTTGCTACTTGTTCTTCTCAAGTTCTCAGATTTTTTCTACGTCTTACGGTTCGCGAGAAAAAATTCCAATTGGAGGTCTACATGTCTTACAAATTTCGTGAAAATAAAAACTTTGTATTTCGTTCCAAGTTTAATTTATTTCGATTAAGCCTGACGTACTGATTCAAAAAAGATATACATACCCCTATGAGAAAATGCACCGTTTGGCCGGAAAATGGAAAAAACTATAATTTTTTGTAATATTTGTTCATCATTTAAACATCCTTTAATCGGATATATTGGCGTCAATTCCGGTCCTAAAGTCAAACCGGTGCACATTTCTTACATAAAATTTGCTACTTGTTCTTCTCAAGTTCTCAGATTTTTTCTACGTCTTACGGTTCGTGAGAAAAAATTCCAATTGGAGGTCTACATGTCTTGCAAATTTCGTGAAAATAAAAGCTTTGTATTTCGTTCCAAATTTAATTTATTTCGATTAAGCCTGACGTACTGATTCAAAAAAGATATACATACCCCTATGAGAAAATGCACCGTTTGGCCGGAAAATGGAAAAAACTGAAAATTTTTAATTCGATTTTTCCATTATTTTTGCCAAACTGTGGGTAGGGGATAGAAAAAAAACACATATTTGGAATAAGTTAGACCTAGTGTATATATTAACATTAAAAAAACAATATCCTAAAATTGGAATTTGCCCAAAAATGTTTAAAGGGGGTACCCTTGGATTTTTTTCAAAATTCAATAATCGGGCATATTGGTGTCAATTCCGGTCCTAGAGTCAAACCGGTGCACATTTCTTACATAAAATTTGCTACTTGTTCTTCTTAAGTTCTCAAATTTTTTCTACGTCTTACGGTTCGTGAGAAAAAATTCCAATTGGAGGTCTACATGTCTTACAAATTTCGTGAAAATAAAAACTTTGTATTTCGTTCCAAGTTTAATTTATTTCGATTAAGCCTGACGTACTGATTCAAAAAAGATATAAATACCCCTATGAGAAAATGCACCGTTTGGCCGGAAAATGGAAAAAACTGAAAATTTTTAATTCGATTTTTCCATTATTTTTGCCAAACTGTGGGTAGGGGATAGAAAAAAAACACATATTTGGAATAAGTTAGACCTAGTGTATATATTAACATTAAAAAAACAATATCCTAAAATTGGAATTTGCCCAAAAATGTTTAAAGGGGGTACCCTTGGATTTTTTTCATAATTCAATAATCGGGCATATTGGTGTCAATTCCGGTCCTAGAGTCAAACCGGTGCACATTTCTTACATAAAATTTGCTACTTGTTCTTCTCAAGTTCTCAGATTTTTTCTACGTCTTACGGTTCGCGAGAAAAAATTCCAATTGGAGGTCTACATGTCTTGCAAATTTCGTGAAAATAAAAACTTTGTATTTCGTTCCAAATTTAAATTATTTCGATTATGCCTGACGTACTGATTCAAAAAAGATATACATACCCCTATGAGAAAATGCACCGTTTGGCCGGAAAATGGAAAAAACTATAATTTTTTGTAATATTTGTTCATCATTTAAACATCCTTTAATCGGATATATTGGCGTCAATTCCGGTCCTAGAGTCAAACCGGTGCACATTTCTTACATAAAATTTACTACTTGTTCTTCTTAAGTTCTCAGATTTTTTCTACGTCTTACGGTTCGTGAGAAAAAATTCCAATTGGAGGTCTACATGTCTTGCAAATTTCGTGAAAATAAAAACTTTGTATTTCGTTCCAAATTTAATTTATTTCGATTAAGCCTGACGTACTGATTCAAAAAAGATATACATACCCCTATGAGAAAATGCACCGTTTGGCCGGAAAATGGAAAAAACTATAATTTTTTGTAATATTTGTTCATCATTTAAACATCCTTTAATCGGATATATTGGCGTCAATTCCGGTCCTAGAGTCAAACCGGTGCACATTTCTTACATAAAATTTACTACTTGTTCTTCTTAAGTTCTCAGATTTTTTCTACATCTTACGGTTCGTGAGAAAAAATTCCAATTGGAGGTCTACATGTCTTGCAAATTTCGTGAAAATAAAAACTTTGTATTTCGTTCCAAATTTAATTTATTTCGATTAAGCCTGACGTACTGATTCAAAAAAGATATACATACCCCTATGAGAAAATGCACCGTTTGGCCGGAAAATGGAAAAAACTATAATTTTTTGTAATATTTGTTCATCATTTAAACATCCTTTAATCGGATATATTGGCGTCAATTCCGGTCATAGAGTCAAACCGGTGCACATTTCTTACATAAAATTTGCTACTTGTTCTTCTCAAGTTCTCAGATTTTTTCTACGTCTTACGGTTCGTGAGAAAAAAATCCAATTGGAGGTCTACATGTCTTGCAAATTTCGTGAAAATAAAAACTTTGTATTTCGTTCCAAATTTAACTTATTTCGATTAAGCCTGACGTACTGATTCAAAAAAGATATACATACCCCTATGAGAAAATGCACCGTTTGGCCGGAAAATGGAAAAAACTATAATTTTTTGTAATATTTGTTCATCATTTAAACATCCTTTAATCGGATATATTGGCGTCAATTCCGGTCCTAGAGTCAAACCGGTGCACATTTCTTACATAAAATTTGCTACTTGTTCTTCTCAAGTTCTCAGATTTTTTCTACGTCTTACGGTTCGTGAGAAAAAATTCCAATTGGAGGTCAACATGTCTTGCAAATTTCGTGAAAATAAAAGCTTTGTATTTCGTTCCAAATTTAATTTATTTCGATTAAGCCTGACGTACTGATTCAAAAAAGATATACATACCCCTATGAGAAAATGCACCGTTTGGCCGGAAAATGGAAAAAACTGAAAATTTTTAATTCGATTTTTCCATTATTTTTGCCAAACTGTGGGTAGGGGATAGAAAAAAAACATATATTTGGAATAAGTTAGACCTAGTGTATATATTAACATTAAAAAAACAATATCCTAAAATTGGAATTTGCCCAAAAATGTTTAAAGGGGGTACCCTTGGATTTTTTTCAAAATTCAATAATCGGGCATATTGGTGTCAATTTCGGTCCTAGAGTCAAACCGGTGCACATTTCTTACATAAAATTTGCTACTTGTTCTTCTTAAGTTCTCAAATTTTTTCTACGTCTTACGGTTCGTGAGAAAAAATTCCAATTGGAGGTCTACATGTCTTGCAAATTTCGTGAAAATAAAAACTTTGTATTTCGTTCCAAGTTTAATTTATTTCGATTAAGCCTGACGTACTGATTCAAAAAAGATATACATACCCCTATGAGAAAATGCACCGTTTGGCCGGAAAATGGAAAAAACTGAAAATTTTTAATTCGATTTTTCCATTATTTTTGCCAAACTGTGGGTAGGGGATAGAAAAAAAACATATATTTGGAATAAGTTAGACCTAGTGTATATATTAACATTAAAAAAACAATATCCTAAAATTGGAATTTGCCCAAAAATGTTTAAAGGGGGTACCCTTAGATTTTTTTCAAAATTCAATAATCGGGCATATTGGTGTCAATTTCGGTCCTAGAGTCAAACCGGTGCACATTTCTTACATAAAATTTGCTACTTGTTCTTCTTAAGTTCTCAAATTTTTTCTACGTCTTACGGTTCGTGAGAAAAAATTCCAATTGGAGGTCTACATGTCTTGCAAATTTCGTGAAAATAAAAACTTTGTATTTCGTTCCAAGTTTAATTTATTTCGATTAAGCCTGACGTACTGATTCAAAAAAGATATACATACCCCTATGAGAATATGCACCGTTTGGCCGGAAAATGGAAAAAACTGAAAATTTTTAATTCGATTTTTCCATTATTTTTGCCAAACTGTGGGTAGGGGATAGAAAAAAACACATATTTGGAATAAGTTAGACCTAGTGTATATATTAACATTAAAAAAACAATATCCTTAAATTGGAATTTGCCCAAAAATGTTTAAAGGGGGTACCCTTGAATTTTTTTCATAATTCAATAATCGGGCATATTGGTGTCAATTCCGGTCCTAGAGTCAAACCGGTGCACATTTCTTACATAAAATTTGCTACTTGTTCTTCTCAAGTTCTCAGATTTTTTCTACGTCTTACGGTTCGTGAGAAAAAATTCCAATTGGAGGTCTACATGTCTTACAAATTTCGTGAAAATAAAAACTTTGTATTTCGTTCCAAGTTTAATTTGTTTCGATTAAGCCTGACGTACTGATTCAAAAAAGATATACATACCCCTATGAGAAAATGCACCGTTTGGCCGGAAAATGGAAAAAACTATAATTTTTTGTAATATTTGTTCATCATTTAAACATCCTTTAATCGGATATATTGGCGTCAATTCCGGTCCTAGAGTCAAACCGGTGCACATTTCTTACATAAAATTTACAACTTGTTCTTCTTAAGTTCTCAGATTTTTTCTACGTCTTACGGTTCGTGAGAAAAAATTCCAATTGGAGGTCTACATGTCTTGCAAATTTCGTGAAAATAAAAGCTTTGTATTTCGTTCCAAATTTAATTTATTTCGATTAAGCCTGACGTACTGATTCAAAAAAGATATACATACCCCTATGAGAAAATGCACCGTTTGGCCGGAAAATGGAAAAAACTGAAAATTTTTAATTCGATTTTTCCATTATTTTTGCCAAACTGTGGGTAGGGGATAGAAAAAAAACACATATTTGGAATAAGTTAGACCTAGTGTATATATTAACATTAAAAAAACAATATCCTAAAATTGGAATTTGCCCAAAAATGTTTAAACGGGGTACCCTTGGATTTTTTTCAAAATTCAATAATCGGGCATATTGGTGTCAATTCCGGTCCTAGAGTCAAACCGGTGCACATTTCTTACATAAAATTTGCTACTTGTTCTTCTTAAGTTCTCAAATTTTTTCTACGTCTTACGGTTCGTGAGAAAAAATTCCAATTGGAGGTCTACATGTCTTACAAATTTCGTGAAAATAAAAAATTTGTATTTCGTTCCAAGTTTAATTTATTTCGATTAAGCCTGACGTACTGATTCAAAAAAGATATACATACCCCTATGAGAAAATGCACCGTTTGGCCGGAAAATGGAAAAAACTGAAAATTTTTAATTCGATTTTTCCATTATTTTTGCCAAACTGTGGGTAGGGGATAGAAAAAAAACACATATTTGGAATAAGTTAGACCTAGTGTATATATTAACATTAAAAAAACAATATCCTAAAATTGGAATTTGCCCAAAAATGTTTAAAGGGGGTACCCTTGGATTTTTTTCATAATTCAATAATCGGGCATATTGGTGTCAATTCCGGTCCTAGAGTCAAACCGGTGCACATTTCTTACATAAAATTTGCTACTTGTTCTTCTCAAGTTCTCAGATTTTTTCTACGTCTTACTGTTCGTGAGAAAAAATTCCAATTGGAGGTCTACATGTCTTGCAAATTTCGTGAAAATAAAAACTTTGTATTTCGTTCCAAATTTAAATTATTTCGATTAAGCCTGACGTACTGATTCAAAAAAGATATACATACCCCTATGAGAAAATGCACCGTTTGGCCGGAAAATGGAAAAAACTGAAAATTTTTAATTCGATTTTTCCATTATTTTTGCCAAACTGTGGGTAGGGGATAGAAAAAAAACACATATTTGGAATAAGTTAGACCTAGTGTATATATTAACATTAAAAAAACAATTTCCTAAAATTGGAATTTGCCCAAAAATGTTTAAAGGGGGTACCCTTGGATTTTTTTCAAAATTCAATAATCGGGCATATTGGTGTCAATTTCGGTCCTAGAGTCAAACCGGTGCACTTTTCCTACATAAAATTTGCTACTTGTTCTTCTCAAGTTCTCAGTTTTTGTCTACGTCTTACGGTTCGTGAGAAAAAATTCCAATTGGAGGTCTACATGTCTTGCAAATTTCGTGAAAATAAAAACTTTGTATTTCGTTCCAAATTTAATTTATTTCGATTAAGCCTGACGTACTGATTCAAAAAAAAAATACATACTCCTATGAGAAAATGCACCGTTTGGCCGGAAAATGGAAAAAACTATAATTTTTTGTAATATTTGTTCATCATTTAAACATCCTTTAATCGGATATATTGGCGTCAATTCCGGTCCTAGAGTCAAACTGGTGCACATTTCTTACATAAAATTTACTACTTGTTCTTCTTAAGTTCTCAGATTTTTTCTACGTCTTACGGTTCGTGAGAAAAAATTCCAATTGGAGGTCTACATGTCTTGCAAATTTCGTGAAAATAAAAACTTTGTATTTCGTTCCAAATTTAATTCATTTCGATTAAGCCTGACGTACTGATTCAAAAAAGATATACAAACCCCTATGAGAAAATGCACCGTTTGGCCGGAAAATGGAAAAAACTGAAAATTTTTAATTCGATTTTTCCATTATTTTTGCCAAACTGTGGGTAGGGGATAGAAAAAAAACACATATTTGGAATAAGTTAGACCTAGTGTATATATTAACATTAAAAAAACAATATCCTAAAATTGGAATTTGCCCAAAAATGTTTAAAGGGGGTACCCTTGGATTTTTTTCATAATTCAATAATCGGGCATATTGGTGTCAATTCCGGTCCTAGAGTCAAACCGGTGCACATTTCTTGCATAAAATTTGCTACTTGTTCTTCTCAAGTTCTCAGATTTTTTCTACGTCTTACGGTTCGTGAGAAAAAATTCCAATTGGAGGTCTACATGTCTTGCAAATTTCGTGAAAATAAAAACTTTGTATTTCGTTCCAAATTTAAATTATTTCGATTAAGCCTGACGTACTGATTCAAAAAAGATATACATACCCCTATGAGAAAATGCACCGTTTGGCCGGAAAATGGAAAAAACTATAATTTTTTGTAATATTTGTTCATCATTTAAACATCCTTTAATCGGATATATTGGCGTCAATTCCGGTCCTAGAGTCAAACAGGTGCACATTTCTTACATAAAATTTACTACTTGTTCTTCTTAAGTTCTCAGATTTTTTCTACGTCTTACGGTTCGTGAGAAAAAATTCCAATTGGAGGTCTACATGTCTTGCAAATTTCGTGAAAATAAAAACTTTGTATTTCGTTCCAAATTTAAATTATTTCGATTTAGCCTGACGTACTGATTCAAAAAAGATATACATACTCCTATGAGAAAATGCACCGTTTGGCCGGAAAATGGAAAAAACTATAATTTTTTGTAATATTTGTTCATCATTTAAACATCCTTTAATCGGATATATTGGCGTCAATTCCGGTCCTAGAGTCAAACCGGTGCACATTTCTTACATAAAATTTACTACTTGTTCTTCTTAAGTTCTCAGATTTTTTCTACGTCTTACGGTTCGTGAGAAAAAATTCCAATTGGAGGTCTACATGTCTTGCAAATTTCGTGAAAATAAAAACTTTGTATTTCGTTCCAAATTTAATTTATTTCGATTAAGCCTGACGTACTGATTCAAAAAAGATATACATACCCCTATGAGAAAATGCACCGTTTGGCCGGAAAATGGAAAAAACTGAAAATTTTTAATTCGATTTTTCCATTATTTTTGCCAAACTGTGGGTAGGGGATAGAAAAAAAACACATATTTGGAATAAGTTAGACCTAGTGTATATATTAACATTAAAAAAACAATTTCCTAAAATTGGAATTTGCCCAAAAATGTTTAAAGGGGGTACCCTTGGATTTTTTTCAAAATTCAATAATCGGGCATATTGGTGTCAATTTCGGTCCTAGAGTCAAACCGGTGCACTTTTCCTACATAAAATTTGCTACTTGTTCTTCTCAAGTTCTCAGTTTTTGTCTACGTCTTACGGTTCGTGAGAAAAAATTCCAATTGGAGGTCTACATGTCTTGCAAATGTCGTGAAAATAAATACTTTGTATTTCGTTCCAAATTTAATTTATTTCGATTAAGCCTGACGTACTGATTCAAAAAAGATATACATACTCCTATGAGAAAATGCACCGTTTGGCCGGAAAATGGAAAAAACTATAATTTTTTGTAATATTTGTTCATCATTTAAACATCCTTTAATCGGATATATTGGCGTCAATTCCGGTCCTAGAGTCAAACCGGTGCACATTTCTTACATAAAATTTACTACTTGTTCTTCTTAAGTTCTCAGATTTTTTCTACGTCTTACGGTTCGTGAGAAAAAATTCCAATTGGAGGTCTACATGTCTTGCAAATTTCGTGAAAATAAAAACTTTGTATTTCGTTCCAAATTTAATTTATTTCGATTAAGCCTGACGTACTGATTCAAAAAAGATATACATACTCCTATGAGAAAATGCACCGTTTGGCCGGAAAATGGAAAAAACTGAAAATTAATTCGATTTTTCCATTATTTTTGCCAAACTGTGGGTAGGGGATAGAAAAAAAACACATATTTGGAATAAGTTAGACCTAGTGTATATATTAACATTAAAAAAACAATATCCTAAAATTGGAATTTGCCCAAAAATGTTTAAAGGGGGTACCCTTGGATTTTTTTCATAATTCAATAATCGGGCATATTGGTGTCAATTCCGGTCCTAGAGTCAAACCGGTGCACATTTCTTACATAAAATTTGCTACTTGTTCTTCTCAAGTTCTCAGATTTTTTCTACGTCTTACGGTTCGTGAGAAAAAATTCCAATTGGAGGTCTACATGTCTTGCAAATTTCGTGAAAATAAAAACTTTGTATTTCGTTCCAAATTTAAATTATTTCGATTAAGCCTGACGTACTGATTCAAAAAAGATATACATACCCCTATGAGAAAATGCACCGTTTGGCCGGAAAATGGAAAAAACTATAATTTTTTGTAATATTTGTTCATCATTTAAACATCCTTTAATCGGATATATTGGCGTCAATTCCGGTCCTAGAGTCAAACAGGTGCACATTTCTTACATAAAATTTACTACTTGTTCTTCTTAAGTTCTCAGATTTTTTCTACGTCTTACGGTTCGTGAGAAAAAATTCCAATTGGAGGTCTACATGTCTTGCAAATTTCGTGAAAATAAAAACTTTGTATTTCGTTCCAAATTTAATTTATTTCGATTAAGCCTGACGTACTGATTTAAAAAAGATATACATACCCCTATGAGAAAATGCACCGTTTGGCCGGAAAATGGAAAAAACTGAAAATTTTTAATTCGATTTTTTCATTATTTTTGCCAAACTGTGGGTAGGGGATAGAAAAAAAACACATATTTGGAATAAGTTAGACCTAGTGTATATATTAACATTAAAAAAACAATTTCCTAAAATTGGAATTTGCCCAAAAATGTTTAAAGGGGGTACCCTTGGATTTTTTTCAAAATTCAATAATCGGGCATATTGGTGTCAATTTCGGTCCTAGAGTCAAACCGGTGCACTTTTCCTACATAAAATTTGCTACTTGTTCTTCTCAAGTTCTCAGTTTTTGTCTACGTCTTACGGTTCGTGAGAAAAAATTCCAATTGGAGGTCTACATGTCTTGCAAATTTCGTGAAATAAAAACTTTGTATTTCGTTCCAAATTTAATTTATTTTGATTAAGCCTGACGTACTGATTCAAAAAAGATATACATACCCCTATGAGAAAATGCACCGTTTGGCCGGAAAATGGAAAAAACTGAAAATTTTTAATTCGATTTTTCCATTATTTTTGCCAAACTGTGGGTAGGGGATAGAAAAAAACACATATTTGGAATAAGTTAGACCTAGTGTATATATTAACATTAAAAAAACAATATCCTTAAATTGGAATTTGCCCAAAAATGTTTAAAGGGGGTACCCTTGGATTTTTTTCATAATTCAATAATCGGGCATATTGGTGTCAATTCCGGTCCTAGAGTCAAACCGGTGCACATTTCTTACATAAAATTTGCTACTTGTTCTTCTCAAGTTTTCAGATTTTTTCTACGTCTTACGGTTCGTGAGAAAAAATTCCAATTGGAGGTCTACATGTCTTACAAATTTCGTGAAAATAAAAACTTTGTATTTCGTTCCAAGTTTAATTTATTTCGATTAAGCCTGACGTACTGATTCAAAAAAGATATACATACCCCTATGAGAAAATGCACCGTTTGGCCGGAAAATGGAAAAAACTATAATTTTTTGTAATATTTGTTCATCATTTAAACATCGTTTAATCGGATATATTGGCGTCAATTCCGGTCCTAGAGTCAAACCGGTGCACATTTCTTACATAAAATTTACTACTTGTTCTTCTTAAGTTCTCAGATTTTTTCTACGTCTTACGGTTCGTGAGAAAAAATTCCAATTGGAGGTCTACATGTCTTGCAAATTTCGTGAAAATAAAGCTTTGTATTTCGTTCCAAATTTAATTTATTTCGATTAAGCCTGACGTACTGATTCAAAAAAGATATACATACCCCTATGAGAAAATGCACCGTTTGGCCGGAAAATGGAAAAAACTGAAAATTTTTAATTCGATTTTTCCATTATTTTTGCCAAACTGTGGGTAGGGGATAGAAAAAAAACACATATTTGGAATAAGTTAGACCTAGTGTATATATTAACACTAAAAAAACAATATCCTAAAATTGGAATTTGCCCAAAAATGTTTAAAGGGGGTACCCTTGGATTTTTTTCAAAATTCAATAATCGGGCATATTGGTGTCAATTTCGGTCCTAGAGTCAAACCGGTGCACATTTCTTACATAAAATTTGCTATTTGTTCTTCTTAAGTTCTCAAATTTTTTCTACGTCTTACGGTTCGTGAGAAAAAATTCCAATTGGAGGTCTACATGTCTTACAAATTTCGTGAAAATAAAAACTTTGTATTTCGTTCCAAGTTTAATTTATTTCGATTAAGCCTGACGTACTGATCCAAAAAAGATATACATACCCCTATGAGAAAATGCACCGTTTGGCCGGAAAATGGAAAAAACTGAAAATTTTTAATTCGATTTTTCCATTATTTTTGCCAAACTGTGGGTAGGGGATAGAAAAAAAACACATATTTGGAATAAGTTAGACCTAGTGTATATATTAACATTAAAAAAACAATATCCTAAAATTGGAATTTGCCCAAAAATGTTTAAAGGGGGTACCCTTGGATTTTTTTCATAATTCAATAATCGGGCATATTGGTGTCAATTCCGGTCCTAGAGTCAAACCGGTGCACATTTCTTACATAAAATTTGCTACTTGTTCTTCTCAAGTTCTCAGATTTTTTCTACGTCTTACGGTTCGTGAGAAAAAAATCCAATTGGAGGTCTACATGTCTTGCAAATTTCGTGAAAATAAAAACTTTGTATTTCGTTCCAAATTTAAATTATTTCGATTAAGCCTGACGTACTGATTCAAAAAAGATATACATACCCCTATGAGAAAATGCACCGTTTGGCCGGAAAATGGAAAAAACTGAAAATTTTTAATTCGATTTTTTCATTATTTTTGCCAAACTGTGGGTAGGTGATAGAAAAAAAAAAACACATATTTGGAATAAGTTAGACCTAGTGTATATATTAACATTAAAAAAACAATTTCCTAAAATTGGAATTTGCCCAAAAATGTTTAAAGGGGGTACCCTTGGATTTTTTTCAAATTCAATAATCGGGCATATTGGTGTCAATTTCGGTCCTAGAGTCAAACCGGTGCACATTTCTTACATAAAATTTGCTACTTGTTCTTCTTAAGTTCTCAAATTTATTCTACGTCTTACGGTTCGTGAGAAAAAATTCCAATTGGAGGTCTACATGTCTTGCAAATTTCGTGAAAATAAAAACTTTGTATTTCGTTCCAAGTTTAATTTATTTCGATTAAGCCTGACGTACTGATTCAAAAAAGATATACATACCCCTATGAGAAAATGCACCGTTTGGCCGGAAAATGGAAAAAACTGAAAATTTTTAATTCGATTTTTCCATTATTTTTGCCAAACTGTGGGTAGGGGATAGAAAAAAACACATATTTGGAATAAGTTAGACCTAGTGTATATATTAACATTAAAAAAACAATATCCTTAAATTGGAATTTGCCCAAAAATGTTTAAAGGGGGTACCCTTGGATTTTTTTCATAATTCAATAATCGGGCATATTGGTGTCAATTCCGGTCCTAGAGTCAAACCGGTGCACATTTCTTACATAAAATTTGCTACTTGTTCTTCTCAAGTTCTCAGATTTTTTCTACGTCTTACGGTTCGTGAGAAAAAATTCCAATTGGAGGTCTACATGTCTTACAAATTTCGTGAAAATAAAAACTTTGTATTTCGTTCCAAGTTTAATTTATTTTGATTAAGCCTGACGTACTGATTCAAAAAAGATATACATACCCCTATGAGAAAATGCACCGTTTGGCCGGAAAATGGAAAAAACTATAATTTTTTGTAATATTTGTTCATCATTTAAACATCCTTTAATCGGATATATTGGCGTCAATTCCGGTCCTAGAGTCAAACCGGTGCACATTTCTTACATAAAATTTACTACTTGTTCTTCTTAAGTTCTCAGATTTTTTCTACGTCTTACGGTTCGTGAGAAAAAATTCCAATTGGAGGTCTACATGTCTTGCAAATTTCGTGAAAATAAAAGCTTTGTATTTCGTTCCAAATTTAATTTATTTCGATTAAGCCTGACGTACTGATTCAAAAAAGATATACATACCCCTATGAGAAAATGCACCGTTTGGCCGGAAAATGGAAAAAACTGAAAATTTTTAATTCGATTTTTCCATTATTTTTGCCAAACTGTGGGTAGGGGATAGAAAAAAACACATATTTGGAATAAGTTAGACCTAGTGTATATATTAACACTAAAAAAACAATATCCTAAAATTGGAATTTGCCCAAAAATGTTTAAAGGGGGTACCCTTGGATTTTTTTCAAAATTCAATAATCGGGCATATTGGTGTCAATTCCGGTCCTAGAGTCAAACCGGTGCACATTTCTTACATAAAATTTGCTATTTGTTCTTCTTAAGTTCTCAAATTTTTTCTACGTCTTACGGTTCGTGAGAAAAAATTCCAATTGGAGGTCTACATGTCTTACAAATTTCGTGAAAATAAAAACTTTGTATTTCGTTCCAAGTTTAATTTATTTCGATTAAGCCTGACGTACTGATCCAAAAAAGATATACATACCCCTATGAGAAAATGCACCGTTTGGCCGGAAAATGGAAAAAACTGAAAATTTTTAATTCGATTTTTCCATTATTTTTGCCAAACTGTGGGTAGGGGATAGAAAAAAAACACATATTTGGAATAAGTTAGACCTAGTGTATATATTAACATTAAAAAAACAATATCCTAAAATTGGAATTTGCCCAAAAATGTTTAAAGGGGGTACCCTTGGATTTTTTTCATAATTCAATAATCGGGCATATTGGTGTCAATTCCGGTCCTAGAGTCAAACCGGTGCACATTTCTTACATAAAATTTGCTACTTGTTCTTCTCAAGTTCTCAGATTTTTTCTACGTCTTACGGTTCGTGAGAAAAAAATCCAATTGGAGGTCTACATGTCTTGCAAATTTCGTGAAAATAAAAACTTTGTATTTCGTTCCAAATTTAAATTATTTCGATTAAGCCTGACGTACTGATTCAAAAAAGATATACATACCCCTATGAGAAAATGCACCGTTTGGCCGGAAAATGGAAAAAACTGAAAATTTTTAATTCGATTTTTTCATTATTTTTGCCAAACTGTGGGTAGGTGATAGAAAAAAAAACACATATTTGGAATAAGTTAGACCTAGTGTATATATTAACATTAAAAAAACAATTTCCTAAAATTGGAATTTGCCCAAAAATGTTTAAAGGGGGTACCCTTGGATTTTTTTCATAATTCAATAATCGGGCATATTGGTGTCAATTCCGGTCCTAGAGTCAAACCGGTGCACATTTCTTACATAAAATTTGCTACTTGTTCTTCTCAAGTTCTCAGATTTTTTCTACGTCTTACGGTTCGTGAGAAAAAATTCCAATTGGAGGTCTACATGTCTTACAAATTTCGTGAAAATAAAAACTTTGTATTTCGTTCCAAGTTTAATTTATTTCGATTAAGCCTGACGTACTGATTCAAAAAAGATATACATACCCCTATGAGAAAATGCACCGTTTGGCCGGAAAATGGAAAAAACTATAATTTTTTGTAATATTTGTTCATCATTTAAACATCCTTTAATCGGATATATTGGCGTCAATTCCGGTCCTAGAGTCAAACCGGTGCACATTTCTTACATAAAATTTACTACTTGTTCTTCTTAAGTTCTCAGATTTTTTCTACGTCTTACGGTTCGTGAGAAAAAATTCCAATTGGAGGTCTACATGTCTTGCAAATTTCGTGAAAATAAAAGCTTTGTATTTCGTTCCAAATTTAATTTATTTCGATTAAGCCTGACGTACTGATTCAAAAAAGATATACATACCCCTATGAGAAAATGCACCGTTTGGCCGGAAAATGGAAAAAACTGAAAATTTTTAATTCGATTTTTCCATTATTTTTGCCAAACTGTGGGTAGGGGATAGAAAAAAAACACATATTTGGAATAAGTTAGACCTAGTGTATATATTAACACTAAAAAAACAATATCCTAAAATTGGAATTTGCCCAAAAATGTTTAAAGGGGGTACCCTTGGATTTTTTTCAAAATTCAATAATCGGGCATATTGGTGTCAATTCCGGTCCTAGAGTCAAACCGGTGCACATTTCTTACATAAAATTTGCTATTTGTTCTTCTTAAGTTCTCAAATTTTTTCTACGTCTTACGGTTCGTGAGAAAAAATTCCAATTGGAGGTCTACATGTCTTACAAATTTCGTGAAAATAAAAACTTTGTATTTCGTTCCAAGTTTAATTTATTTCGATTAAGCCTGACGTACTGATCCAAAAAAGATATACATACCCCTATGAGAAAATGCACCGTTTGGCCGGAAAATGGAAAAAACTGAAAATTTTTAATTCGATTTTTCCATTATTTTTGCCAAACTGTGGGTAGGGGATAGAAAAAAAACACATATTTGGAATAAGTTAGACCTAGTGTATATATTAACATTAAAAAAACAATATCCTAAAATTGGAATTTGCCCAAAAATGTTTAAAGGGGGTACCCTTGGATTTTTTTCATAATTCAATAATCGGGCATATTGGTGTCAATTCCGGTCCTAGAGTCAAACCGGTGCACATTTCTTACATAAAATTTGCTACTTGTTCTTCTCAAGTTCTCAGATTTTTTCTACGTCTTACGGTTCGTGAGAAAAAAATCCAATTGGAGGTCTACATGTCTTGCAAATTTCGTGAAAATAAAAACTTTGTATTTCGTTCCAAATTTAAATTATTTCGATTAAGCCTGACGTACTGATTCAAAAAAGATATACATACCCCTATGAGAAAATGCACCGTTTGGCCGGAAAATGGAAAAAACTGAAAATTTTTAATTCGATTTTTTCATTATTTTTGCCAAACTGTGGGTAGGTGATAGAAAAAAAAACACATATTTGGAATAAGTTAGACCTAGTGTATATATTAACATTAAAAAAACAATTTCCTAAAATTGGAATTTGCCCAAAAATGTTTAAAGGGGGTACCCTTGGATTTTTTTCATAATTCAATAATCGGGCATATTGGTGTCAATTCCGGTCCTAGAGTCAAACCGGTGCACATTTCTTACATAAAATTTGCTACTTGTTCTTCTCAAGTTCTCAGATTTTTTCTACGTCTTACGGTTCGTGAGAAAAAATTCCAATTGGAGGTCTACATGTCTTACAAATTTCGTGAAAATAAAAACTTTGTATTTCGTTCCAAGTTTAATTTATTTCGATTAAGCCTGACGTACTGATTCAAAAAAGATATACATACCCCTATGAGAAAATGCACCGTTTGGCCGGAAAATGGAAAAAACTATAATTTTTTGTAATATTTGTTCATCATTTAAACATCCTTTAATCGGATATATTGGCGTCAATTCCGGTCCTAGAGTCAAACCGGTGCACATTTCTTACATAAAATTTACTACTTGTTCTTCTTAAGTTCTCAGATTTTTTCTACGTCTTACGGTTCGTGAGAAAAAATTCCAATTGGAGGTCTACATGTCTTGCAAATTTCGTGAAAATAAAAGCTTTGTATTTCGTTCCAAATTTAATTTATTTCGATTAAGCCTGACGTACTGATTCAAAAAAGATATACATACCCCTATGAGAAAATGCACCGTTTGGCCGGAAAATGGAAAAAACTGAAAATTTTTAATTCGATTTTTCCATTATTTTTGCCAAACTGTGGGTAGGGGATAGAAAAAAAACACATATTTGGAATAAGTTAGACCTAGTGTATATATTAACACTAAAAAAACAATATCCTAAAATTGGAATTTGCCCAAAAATGTTTAAAGGGGGTACCCTTGGATTTTTTTCAAAATTCAATAATCGGGCATATTGGTGTCAATTCCGGTCCTAGAGTCAAACCGGTGCACATTTCTTACATAAAATTTGCTATTTGTTCTTCTTAAGTTCTCAAATTTTTTCTACGTCTTACGGTTCGTGAGAAAAAATTCCAATTGGAGGTCTACATGTCTTACAAATTTCGTGAAAATAAAAACTTTGTATTTCGTTCCAAGTTTAATTTATTTCGATTAAGCCTGACGTACTGATCCAAAAAAGATATACATACCCCTATGAGAAAATGCACCGTTTGGCCGGAAAATGGAAAAAACTGAAAATTTTTAATTCGATTTTTCCATTATTTTTGCCAAACTGTGGGTAGGGGATAGAAAAAAAACACATATTTGGAATAAGTTAGACCTAGTGTATATATTAACATTAAAAAAACAATATCCTAAAATTGGAATTTGCCCAAAAATGTTTAAAGGGGGTACCCTTGGATTTTTTTCATAATTCAATAATCAGGCATATTGGTGTCAATTCCGGTCCTAGAGTCAAACCGGTGCACATTTCTTACATAAAATTTGCTACTTGTTCTTCTCAAGTTCTCAGATTTTTTCTACGTCTTACGGTTCGTGAGAAAAAAATCCAATTGGAGGTCTACATGTCTTGCAAATTTCGTGAAAATAAAAACTTTGTATTTCGTTCCAAATTTAAATTATTTCGATTAAGCCTGACGTACTGATTCAAAAAAGATATACATACCCCTATGAGAAAATGCACCGTTTGGCCGGAAAATGGAAAAAACTGAAAATTTTTAATTCGATTTTTTCATTATTTTTGCCAAACTGTGGGTAGGTGATAGAAAAAAAAACACATATTTGGAATAAGTTAGACCTAGTGTATATATTAACATTAAAAAAACAATTTCCTAAAATTGGAATTTGCCCAAAAATGTTTAAAGGCGGTACCCTTGGATTTTTTTCAAAATTCAATAATCGGGCATATTGGTGTCAATTTCGGTCCTAGAGTCAAACCGGTGCACATTTCTTACATAAAATTTGCTACTTGTTCTTCTTAAGTTCTCAAATTTTTTCTACGTCTTACGGTTCGTGAGAAAAAATTCCAATTGGAGGTCTACATGTCTTGCAAATTTCGTGAAAATAAAAACTTTGTATTTCGTTCCAAGTTTAATTTATTTCGATTAAGCCTGACGTACTGATTCAAAAAAGATATACATACCCCTATGAGAAATTGCACCGTTTGGCCGGAAAATGGAAAAAACTGAAAATTTTTAATTCGATTTTTCCATTATTTTTGCCAAACTGTGGGTAGGGGATAGAAAAAAACACATATTTGGAATAAGTTAGACCTAGTGTATATATTAACATTAAAAAAACAATATCCTTAAATTGGAATTTGCCCAAAAATGTTTAAAGGGGGTACCCTTGGATTTTTTTCATAATTCAATAATCGGGCATATTGGTGTCAATTCCGGTCCTAGAGTCAAACCGGTGCACATTTCTTACATAAAATTTGCTACTTGTTCTTCTCAAGTTCTCAGATTTTTTCTACGTCTTACGGTTCGTGAGAAAAAATTCCAATTGGAGGTCTATGTACATGTCTTACAAATTTCGTGAAAATAAAAACTTTGTATTTCGTTCCAAGTTTAATTTATTTCGATTAAGCCTAACGTACTGATTCAAAAAAGATATACATACCCCTATGAGAAAATGCACCGTTGGGCCGGAAAATGGAAAAAACTATAATTTTTTGTAATATTTGTTCATCATTTAAACATCCTTTAATCGGATATATTGGCGTCAATTCCGGTCCTAGAGTCAAACCGGTGCACATTTCTTACATAAAATTTACTACTTGTTCTTCTTAAGTTCTCAGATTTTTTCTACGTCTTACGGTTCGTGAGAAAAAATTCCAATTGGAGGTCTACATGTCTTGCAAATTTCGTGAAAATAAAAGCTTTGTATTTCGTTCCAAATTTAAATCATTTCGATTAAGCCTGACGTACTGATTCAAAAAAGATATACATACCCCTATGAGAAAATGCACCGTTTGGCCGGAAAATGGAAAAAACTGAAAATTTTTAATTCGATTTTTTCATTATTTTTGCCAAACTGTGGGTAGGTGATAGAAAAAAAAACACATATTTGGAATAAGTTAGACCTAGTGTATATATTACCATTAAAAAAACAATTTCCTAAAATTGGAATTTGCCCAAAAATGTTTAAAGGGGGTACCCTTGGATTTTTTTCAAAATTCAATAATCGGGCATATTGGTGTCAATTTCGGTCCTAGAGTCAAACCGGTGCACATTTCTTACATAAAATTTGCTACTTGTTCTTCTTAAGTTCTCAAATTTTTTCTACGTCTTACGGTTCGTGAGAAAAAATTCCAATTGGAGGTCTACATGTCTTGCAAATTTCGTGAAAATAAAAACTTTGTATTTCGTTCCAAGTTTAATTTATATCGATTAAGCCTGACGTACTGATTCAAAAAAGATATACATACCCCTATGAGAAATTGCACCGTTTGGCCGGAAAATGGAAAAAACTGAAAATTTTTAATTCGATTTTTCCATTATTTTTGCCAAACTGTGGGTAGGGGATAGAAAAAAACACATATTTGGAATAAGTTAGACCTAGTGTATATATTAACATTAAAAAAACAATATCCTTAAATTGGAATTTGCCCAAAAATGTTTAAAGGGGGTACCCTTGGATTTTTTTCATAATTCAATAATCGGGCATATTGGTGTCAATTCCGGTCCTAGAGTCAAACCGGTGCACATTTCTTACATAAAATTTGCTACTTGTTCTTCTCAAGTTCTCAGATTTTTTCTACGTCTTACGGTTCGTGAGAAAAAATTCCAATTGGAGGTCTATGTACATGTCTTACAAATTTCGTGAAAATAAAAACTTTGTATTTCGTTCCAAGTTTAATTTATTTCGATTAAGCCTGACGTACTGATTCAAAAAAGATATACATACCCCTATGAGAAAATGCACCGTTTGGCCGGAAAATGGAAAAAACTATAATTTTTTGTAATATTTGTTCTCAAGTTCTCAGATTTTTTCTACGTCTTACGGTTCGTGAGAAAAAATTCCAATTGGAGGTCTACATGTCTTGCAAATTTCGTGAAAATAAAAACTTTGTATTTCGTTCCAAATTTAAATTATTTCGATTAAGCCTGACGTACTGATTCAAAAAAGATATACATACCCTTATGAGAAAATGTACCGTTTGGCCGGAAAATGGAAAAAACCATAATTTTTTGTAATATTTGTTCATCATTTAAACATCCTTTAATCGGATATATTGGCGTCAATTCCGGTCATAGAGTCAAACCGGTGCACATTTCTTACATAAAATTTGCTACTTGCTCTTCTCAAGTTCTCAGATTTTTTCTACGTTTTACGGTTCGTGAGAAAAAAATCCAATTGGAGGTCTACATGTCTTGCAAATTTCGTGAAAATAAAAACTTTGTATTTCGTTCTAAATTTAATTCATTTCGATTAAGCCTGACGTACTGATTCAAAAAATATATACATACGCCTATGAGAAAATGCACCGTTTGGCCGGAAAATGGAAAAAACTATAATTTTTTGTAATATTTGCTCATCATTTAAACATCCTTTAATCGGATATATTGGCGTCAATTCCGGTCCTAGAGTCAAACCGGTGCACATTTCTTACATAAAATTTGCTACTTGTTCTTCTCAAGTTCTCAGATTTTTTCTACGTCTTACGGTTCGTGAGAAAAAAATCCAATTGGAGGTCTACATGTCTTGCAAATTTCGTGAAAATAAAAACTTTGTATTTCGTTCCAAATTTAATTTATTTCGATTAAACCTGACGTACTGATTCAAAAAAGATATACATACCCCTATGAGAAAATGCACCGTTTGGCCGGAAAATGGAAAAAACTGAAAATTTTTAATTCGATTTTTCCATTATTTTTGCCAAACTGTGGGTAGGGGATAGAAAAAAAACACATATTTGGAATAAGTTAGACCTAATGTATATATTAACATTAAAAAAACAATATCCTAAAATTGGAATTTGCCCAAAAATGTTTAAAGGGGGTACCCTTGGATTTTTTTCAAAATTCAATAATCGGGCATATTGGTGTCAATTCCGGTCCTAGAGTCAAACCGGTGCACATTTCTTACATAAAATTTGCTACTTGTTCTTCTCAAGTTCTCAGATTTTTTCTACGTCTTACGGTTCGTGAGAAAAAAATCCAATTGGAGGTCTACATGTCTTGCAAATTTCGTGAAAATAAAAACTTTGTATTTCGTTCCAAATTTAATTTATTTCGATTAAACCTGACGTACTGATTCAAAAAAGATATACATACCTCTATGAGAAAATGCACCGTTTGGCCGGAAAATGGAAAAAACTATAATTTTTTGTAATATTTGTTCATCATTTAAACATCCTTTAATCGGATATATTGGCGTCAATTCCGGTCCTAGAGTCAAACCGGTGCACATTTCTTACATAAAATTTACTACTTGTTCTTCTTAAGTTCTCAGATTTTTTCTACGTCTTACGGTTCGTGAGAAAAAATTCCAATTGGAGGTCTACATGTCTTGCAAATTTCGTGAAAATAAAAACTTTGTATTTCGTTCCAAATTTAATTTATTTCAATTAAGCCTGACGTACTGATTCAAAAAAGATATACATACTCCTATGAGAAAATGCACCGTTTGGCCGGAAAATGGAAAAAACTGAAAATTTTTAATTCGATTTTTCCATTATTTTTGCCAAACTGTGGGTAGGGGATAGAAAAAAAACACATATTTGGAATAAGTTAGACCTAGTGTATATATTAACATTAAAAAAACAATTTCCTAAAATTGGAATTTGCCCAAAAATGTTTAAAGGGGGTACCCTTGGATTTTTTTCAAAATTCAATAATCGGGCATATTGGTGTCAATTTCGGTCCTAGAGTCAAACCGGTGCACTTTTCCTACATAAAATTTGCTACTTGTTCTTCTCAAGTTCTCAGTTTTTGTCTACGTCTTACGGTTCGTGAGAAAAAATTCCAATTGGAGGTCTACATGTCTTGCAAATTTCGTGAAAATAAAAACTTTGTATTTCGTTCCAAATTTAATTTATTTCGATTAATCCTAAAGTACTGATTCAAAAAAGATATACATACCCCTATGAGAAAATGCACCGTTTGGCCGGAAAATGGAAAAAACTATAATTTTTTGTAATATTTGTTCATCATTTAAACATCTTTTAATCGGATATATTGGCGTCAATTCCGGTCCTAGAGTCAAACCGGTGCACATTTCTTACATAAAATTTACTACTTGTTCTTCTTAAGTTCTCAGATTTTTTCTACGTCTTACGGTTCGTGAGAAAAAATTCCAATTGGAGGTCTACATGTCTTGCAAATTTCGTGAAAATAAAAACTTTGTATTTCGTTCCAAATTTAATTTATTTCGATTAAGCCTGACGTACTGATTCAAAAAAGATATACATACCCCTATGAGAAAATGCACCGTTTGGCCGGAAAATGGAAAAAACTATAATTTTTTGTAATATTTGTTCATCATTTAAACATCCTTTAATCGGATATATTGGCGTCAATTCCGGTCCTAGAGTCAAACCGGTGCACATTTCTTACATAAAATTTACTACTTGTTCTTCTTAAGTTCTCAGATTTTTTCTATGTCTTACGGTTCGTGAGAAAAAATTCCAATTGGAGGTCTACATGTCTTGCAAATTTCGTGAAAATAAAAACTTTGTATTTCGTTCCAAATTTAACTTACTTCGATTAAGCCTGACGTACTGATTCAAAAAAGATATACATACCCCTATGAGAAAATGCACCGTTTGGCCGGAAAATGGAAAAAACTGAAAATTTTTAATTCGATTTTTCCATTATTTTTGCCAAACTGTGGGTAGGGGATAGAAAAAAAACACATATTTGGAATAAGTTAGACCTAGTGTATATATTCCCATTAAAAAAACAATTTCCTAAAATTGGAATTTGCCCAAAAATGTTTAAAGGGGGTACCCTTGGATTTTTTTCAAAATTCAATAATCGGGCATATTGGTGTCAATTTCGGTCCTAGAGTCAAACCGGTGCACTTTTCCTACATAAAATTTGCTACTTGTTCTTCTCAAGTTCTCAGTTTTTGTCTACGTCTTACGGTTCGTGAGAAAAAATTCCAATTGGAGGTCTACATGTCTTGCAAATTTCGTGAAAATAAAAACTTTGTATTTCGTTCCAAATTTAATTTATTTCAATTAAGCCTGACGTACTGATTCAAAAAAGATATACATACCCCTATGAGAAAATGCACCGTTTGGCCGGAAAATGGAAAAAACTGAAAATTTTTAATTCGATTTTTCCATTATTTTTGCCAAACTGTGGGTAGGGGATAGAAAAAAAACACATATTTGGAATAAGTTAGACCTAGTGTATATATTAACATTAAAAAAACAATATCCTAAAATTGGAATTTGCCCAAAAATGTTTAAAGGGGGTACCCTTGGATTTTTTTCATAATTCAATAATCGGGCATATTGGTGTCAATTACGGTCCTAGAGTCAAACCGGTGCACATTTCTTACATAAAATTTGCTACTTGTTCTTCTCAAGTTCTCAGATTTTTTCTACGTCTTACGGTTCGTGAGAAAAAAATCCAATTGGAGGTCTACATGTCTTGCAAATTTCGTGAAAATAAAAACTTTGTATTTCGTTCCAAATTTAATTTATTTCGATTAAGCCTGACGTACTGATTCAAAAAAGATATACATACCCCTATGAGAAAATGCACCGTTTGGCCGGAAAATGGAAAAAACTGAAAATTTTTAATTCGATTTTTCCATTATTTTTGCCAAACTGTGGGTAGGGGATAGAAAAAAAACACATATTTGGAATAAGTTAGACCTAGTGTATATATTAACATTAAAAAAACAATATCCTAAAATTGGAATTTGCCCAAAAATGTTTAAAGGGGGTACCCTTGGATTTTTTTCATAATTCAATAATCGGGCATATTGGTGTCAATTCCGGTCCTAGAGTCAAACCGGTGCACTTTTCCTACATAAAATTTGCTACTTGTTCTTTTCAAGTTCTCAGTTTTTGTCTACGTCTTACGGTTCGTGAGAAAAAATTCCAATTGGAGGTCTACATGTCTTGCAAATTTCGTGAAAATAAAAACTTTGTATTTCGTTCCAAATTTAATTTATTTCGATTAAGCCTGACGTACTGATTCAAAAAAGATATACATACCCCTATGAGAAAATGCACCGTTTGGCCGGAAAATGGAAAAAACTATAATTTTTTGTAATATTTGTTCATCATTTAAACATCCTTTAATCGGATATATTGGCGTCAATTCCGGTCCTAGAGTCAAACCGGTGCACATTTCTTACATAAAATTTACTACTTGTTCTTCTTAAGTTCTCAGATTTTTTCTACGTCTTACGGTTCGTGAGAAAAAATTCCAATTGGAGGTCTACATGTCTTGCAAATTTCGTGAAAATAAAAACTTTGTATTTTGTTCCAAATTTAATTTAATTCGATTAGGCCTGACGTACTGATTCAAAAAAGATATACATACCCCTATGAGAAAATGCACCGTTTGGCCGGAAAATGGAAAAAACTGAAAATTTTTAATTCGATTTTTCCATTATTTTTGCCAAACTGTGGGTAGGGGATAGAAAAAAAACACATATTTGGAATAAGTTAGACCTAGTGTATATATTAACACTAAAAAAACAATATCCTAAAATTGGAATTTGCCCAAAAATGTTTAAAGGGGGTACCCTTGGATTTTTTTCAAAATTCAATAATCGGGCATATTGGTGTCAATTCCGGTCCTAGAGTCAAACCGGTGCACATTTCTTACATAAAATTTGCTATTTGTTCTTCTTAAGTTCTCAAATTTTTTCTACGTCTTACGGTTCGTGAGAAAAAATTCCAATTGGAGGTCTACATGTCTTACAAATTTCGTGAAAATAAAAACTTTGTATTTCGTTCCAAGTTTAATTTATTTCGATTAAGCCTGACGTACTGATCCAAAAAAGATATACATACCCCTATGAGAAAATGCACCGTTTGGCCGGAAAATGGAAAAAACTGAAAATTTTTAATTCGATTTTTCCATTATTTTTGCCAAACTGTGGGTAGGGGATAGAAAAAAAACACATATTTGGAATAAGTTAGACCTAGTGTATATATTAACATTAAAAAAACAATATCCTAAAATTGGAATTTGCCCAAAAATGTTTAAAGGGGGTACCCTTGGATTTTTTTCATAATTCAATAATCAGGCATATTGGTGTCAATTCCGGTCCTAGAGTCAAACCGGTGCACATTTCTTACATAAAATTTGCTACTTGTTCTTCTCAAGTTCTCAGATTTTTTCTACGTCTTACGGTTCGTGAGAAAAAAATCCAATTGGAGGTCTACATGTCTTGCAAATTTCGTGAAAATAAAAACTTTGTATTTCGTTCCAAATTTAAATTATTTCGATTAAGCCTGACGTACTGATTCAAAAAAGATATACATACCCCTATGAGAAAATGCACCGTTTGGCCGGAAAATGGAAAAAACTGAAAATTTTTAATTCGATTTTTTCATTATTTTTGCCAAACTGTGGGTAGGTGATAGAAAAAAAAACACATATTTGGAATAAGTTAGACCTAGTGTATATATTAACATTAAAAAAACAATTTCCTAAAATTGGAATTTGCCCAAAAATGTTTAAAGGCGGTACCCTTGGATTTTTTTCAAAATTCAATAATCGGGCATATTGGTGTCAATTTCGGTCCTAGAGTCAAACCGGTGCACATTTCTTACATAAAATTTGCTACTTGTTCTTCTTAAGTTCTCAAATTTTTTCTACGTCTTACGGTTCGTGAGAAAAAATTCCAATTGGAGGTCTACATGTCTTGCAAATTTCGTGAAAATAAAAACTTTGTATTTCGTTCCAAGTTTAATTTATTTCGATTAAGCCTGACGTACTGATTCAAAAAAGATATACATACCCCTATGAGAAATTGCACCGTTTGGCCGGAAAATGGAAAAAACTGAAAATTTTTAATTCGATTTTTCCATTATTTTTGCCAAACTGTGGGTAGGGGATAGAAAAAAACACATATTTGGAATAAGTTAGACCTAGTGTATATATTAACATTAAAAAAACAATATCCTTAAATTGGAATTTGCCCAAAAATGTTTAAAGGGGGTACCCTTGGATTTTTTTCATAATTCAATAATCGGGCATATTGGTGTCAATTCCGGTCCTAGAGTCAAACCGGTGCACATTTCTTACATAAAATTTGCTACTTGTTCTTCTCAAGTTCTCAGATTTTTTCTACGTCTTACGGTTCGTGAGAAAAAATTCCAATTGGAGGTCTATGTACATGTCTTACAAATTTCGTGAAAATAAAAACTTTGTATTTCGTTCCAAGTTTAATTTATTTCGATTAAGCCTAACGTACTGATTCAAAAAAGATATACATACCCCTATGAGAAAATGCACCGTTGGGCCGGAAAATGGAAAAAACTATAATTTTTTGTAATATTTGTTCATCATTTAAACATCCTTTAATCGGATATATTGGCGTCAATTCCGGTCCTAGAGTCAAACCGGTGCACATTTCTTACATAAAATTTACTACTTGTTCTTCTTAAGTTCTCAGATTTTTTCTACGTCTTACGGTTCGTGAGAAAAAATTCCAATTGGAGGTCTACATGTCTTGCAAATTTCGTGAAAATAAAAGCTTTGTATTTCGTTCCAAATTTAAATTATTTCGATTAAGCCTGACGTACTGATTCAAAAAAGATATACATACCCCTATGAGAAAATGCACCGTTTGGCCGGAAAATGGAAAAAACTGAAAATTTTTAATTCGATTTTTTCATTATTTTTGCCAAACTGTGGGTAGGTGATAGAAAAAAAAACACATATTTGGAATAAGTTAGACCTAGTGTATATATTACCATTAAAAAAACAATTTCCTAAAATTGGAATTTGCCCAAAAATGTTTAAAGGGGGTACCCTTGGATTTTTTTCAAAATTCAATAATCGGGCATATTGGTGTCAATTTCGGTCCTAGAGTCAAACCGGTGCACATTTCTTACATAAAATTTGCTACTTGTTCTTCTTAAGTT
Source organism: Diabrotica undecimpunctata (assembly GCF_040954645.1). NCBI lineage: Eukaryota > Metazoa > Arthropoda > Insecta > Coleoptera > Chrysomelidae > Diabrotica > Diabrotica undecimpunctata. The sequence continues at coordinate 143,714,495 of NC_092803.1, forward strand.
CTCAAATTTTTTCTACGTCTTACGGTTCGTGAGAAAAAATTCCAATTGGAGGTCTACATGTCTTGCAAATTTCGTGAAAATAAAAACTTTGTATTTCGTTCCAAGTTTAATTTATATCGATTAAGCCTGACGTACTGATTCAAAAAAGATATACATACCCCTATGAGAAATTGCACCGTTTGGCCGGAAAATGGAAAAAACTGAAAATTTTTAATTCGATTTTTCCATTATTTTTGCCAAACTGTGGGTAGGGGATAGAAAAAAACACATATTTGGAATAAGTTAGACCTAGTGTATATATTAACATTAAAAAAACAATATCCTTAAATTGGAATTTGCCCAAAAATGTTTAAAGGGGGTACCCTTGGATTTTTTTCATAATTCAATAATCGGGCATATTGGTGTCAATTCCGGTCCTAGAGTCAAACCGGTGCACATTTCTTACATAAAATTTGCTACTTGTTCTTCTCAAGTTCTCAGATTTTTTCTACGTCTTACGGTTCGTGAGAAAAAATTCCAATTGGAGGTCTATGTACATGTCTTACAAATTTCGTGAAAATAAAAACTTTGTATTTCGTTCCAAGTTTAATTTATTTCGATTAAGCCTGACGTACTGATTCAAAAAAGATATACATACCCCTATGAGAAAATGCACCGTTTGGCCGGAAAATGGAAAAAACTATAATTTTTTGTAATATTTGTTCTCAAGTTCTCAGATTTTTTCTACGTCTTACGGTTCGTGAGAAAAAATTCCAATTGGAGGTCTACATGTCTTGCAAATTTCGTGAAAATAAAAACTTTGTATTTCGTTCCAAATTTAAATTATTTCGATTAAGCCTGACGTACTGATTCAAAAAAGATATACATACCCTTATGAGAAAATGTACCGTTTGGCCGGAAAATGGAAAAAACCATAATTTTTTGTAATATTTGTTCATCATTTAAACATCCTTTAATCGGATATATTGGCGTCAATTCCGGTCATAGAGTCAAACCGGTGCACATTTCTTACATAAAATTTGCTACTTGCTCTTCTCAAGTTCTCAGATTTTTTCTACGTTTTACGGTTCGTGAGAAAAAAATCCAATTGGAGGTCTACATGTCTTGCAAATTTCGTGAAAATAAAAACTTTGTATTTCGTTCTAAATTTAATTCATTTCGATTAAGCCTGACGTACTGATTCAAAAAATATATACATACGCCTATGAGAAAATGCACCGTTTGGCCGGAAAATGGAAAAAACTATAATTTTTTGTAATATTTGCTCATCATTTAAACATCCTTTAATCGGATATATTGGCGTCAATTCCGGTCCTAGAGTCAAACCGGTGCACATTTCTTACATAAAATTTGCTACTTGTTCTTCTCAAGTTCTCAGATTTTTTCTACGTCTTACGGTTCGTGAGAAAAAAATCCAATTGGAGGTCTACATGTCTTGCAAATTTCGTGAAAATAAAAACTTTGTATTTCGTTCCAAATTTAATTTATTTCGATTAAACCTGACGTACTGATTCAAAAAAGATATACATACCCCTATGAGAAAATGCACCGTTTGGCCGGAAAATGGAAAAAACTGAAAATTTTTAATTCGATTTTTCCATTATTTTTGCCAAACTGTGGGTAGGGGATAGAAAAAAAACACATATTTGGAATAAGTTAGACCTAATGTATATATTAACATTAAAAAAACAATATCCTAAAATTGGAATTTGCCCAAAAATGTTTAAAGGGGGTACCCTTGGATTTTTTTCAAAATTCAATAATCGGGCATATTGGTGTCAATTCCGGTCCTAGAGTCAAACCGGTGCACATTTCTTACATAAAATTTGCTACTTGTTCTTCTCAAGTTCTCAGATTTTTTCTACGTCTTACGGTTCGTGAGAAAAAAATCCAATTGGAGGTCTACATGTCTTGCAAATTTCGTGAAAATAAAAACTTTGTATTTCGTTCCAAATTTAATTTATTTCGATTAAACCTGACGTACTGATTCAAAAAAGATATACATACCTCTATGAGAAAATGCACCGTTTGGCCGGAAAATGGAAAAAACTATAATTTTTTGTAATATTTGTTCATCATTTAAACATCCTTTAATCGGATATATTGGCGTCAATTCCGGTCCTAGAGTCAAACCGGTGCACATTTCTTACATAAAATTTACTACTTGTTCTTCTTAAGTTCTCAGATTTTTTCTACGTCTTACGGTTCGTGAGAAAAAATTCCAATTGGAGGTCTACATGTCTTGCAAATTTCGTGAAAATAAAAACTTTGTATTTCGTTCCAAATTTAATTTATTTCAATTAAGCCTGACGTACTGATTCAAAAAAGATATACATACTCCTATGAGAAAATGCACCGTTTGGCCGGAAAATGGAAAAAACTGAAAATTTTTAATTCGATTTTTCCATTATTTTTGCCAAACTGTGGGTAGGGGATAGAAAAAAAACACATATTTGGAATAAGTTAGACCTAGTGTATATATTAACATTAAAAAAACAATTTCCTAAAATTGGAATTTGCCCAAAAATGTTTAAAGGGGGTACCCTTGGATTTTTTTCAAAATTCAATAATCGGGCATATTGGTGTCAATTTCGGTCCTAGAGTCAAACCGGTGCACTTTTCCTACATAAAATTTGCTACTTGTTCTTCTCAAGTTCTCAGTTTTTGTCTACGTCTTACGGTTCGTGAGAAAAAATTCCAATTGGAGGTCTACATGTCTTGCAAATTTCGTGAAAATAAAAACTTTGTATTTCGTTCCAAATTTAATTTATTTCGATTAATCCTAAAGTACTGATTCAAAAAAGATATACATACCCCTATGAGAAAATGCACCGTTTGGCCGGAAAATGGAAAAAACTATAATTTTTTGTAATATTTGTTCATCATTTAAACATCTTTTAATCGGATATATTGGCGTCAATTCCGGTCCTAGAGTCAAACCGGTGCACATTTCTTACATAAAATTTACTACTTGTTCTTCTTAAGTTCTCAGATTTTTTCTACGTCTTACGGTTCGTGAGAAAAAATTCCAATTGGAGGTCTACATGTCTTGCAAATTTCGTGAAAATAAAAACTTTGTATTTCGTTCCAAATTTAATTTATTTCGATTAAGCCTGACGTACTGATTCAAAAAAGATATACATACCCCTATGAGAAAATGCACCGTTTGGCCGGAAAATGGAAAAAACTATAATTTTTTGTAATATTTGTTCATCATTTAAACATCCTTTAATCGGATATATTGGCGTCAATTCCGGTCCTAGAGTCAAACCGGTGCACATTTCTTACATAAAATTTACTACTTGTTCTTCTTAAGTTCTCAGATTTTTTCTATGTCTTACGGTTCGTGAGAAAAAATTCCAATTGGAGGTCTACATGTCTTGCAAATTTCGTGAAAATAAAAACTTTGTATTTCGTTCCAAATTTAACTTACTTCGATTAAGCCTGACGTACTGATTCAAAAAAGATATACATACCCCTATGAGAAAATGCACCGTTTGGCCGGAAAATGGAAAAAACTGAAAATTTTTAATTCGATTTTTCCATTATTTTTGCCAAACTGTGGGTAGGGGATAGAAAAAAAACACATATTTGGAATAAGTTAGACCTAGTGTATATATTCCCATTAAAAAAACAATTTCCTAAAATTGGAATTTGCCCAAAAATGTTTAAAGGGGGTACCCTTGGATTTTTTTCAAAATTCAATAATCGGGCATATTGGTGTCAATTTCGGTCCTAGAGTCAAACCGGTGCACTTTTCCTACATAAAATTTGCTACTTGTTCTTCTCAAGTTCTCAGTTTTTGTCTACGTCTTACGGTTCGTGAGAAAAAATTCCAATTGGAGGTCTACATGTCTTGCAAATTTCGTGAAAATAAAAACTTTGTATTTCGTTCCAAATTTAATTTATTTCAATTAAGCCTGACGTACTGATTCAAAAAAGATATACATACCCCTATGAGAAAATGCACCGTTTGGCCGGAAAATGGAAAAAACTGAAAATTTTTAATTCGATTTTTCCATTATTTTTGCCAAACTGTGGGTAGGGGATAGAAAAAAAACACATATTTGGAATAAGTTAGACCTAGTGTATATATTAACATTAAAAAAACAATATCCTAAAATTGGAATTTGCCCAAAAATGTTTAAAGGGGGTACCCTTGGATTTTTTTCATAATTCAATAATCGGGCATATTGGTGTCAATTACGGTCCTAGAGTCAAACCGGTGCACATTTCTTACATAAAATTTGCTACTTGTTCTTCTCAAGTTCTCAGATTTTTTCTACGTCTTACGGTTCGTGAGAAAAAAATCCAATTGGAGGTCTACATGTCTTGCAAATTTCGTGAAAATAAAAACTTTGTATTTCGTTCCAAATTTAATTTATTTCGATTAAGCCTGACGTACTGATTCAAAAAAGATATACATACCCCTATGAGAAAATGCACCGTTTGGCCGGAAAATGGAAAAAACTGAAAATTTTTAATTCGATTTTTCCATTATTTTTGCCAAACTGTGGGTAGGGGATAGAAAAAAAACACATATTTGGAATAAGTTAGACCTAGTGTATATATTAACATTAAAAAAACAATATCCTAAAATTGGAATTTGCCCAAAAATGTTTAAAGGGGGTACCCTTGGATTTTTTTCATAATTCAATAATCGGGCATATTGGTGTCAATTCCGGTCCTAGAGTCAAACCGGTGCACTTTTCCTACATAAAATTTGCTACTTGTTCTTTTCAAGTTCTCAGTTTTTGTCTACGTCTTACGGTTCGTGAGAAAAAATTCCAATTGGAGGTCTACATGTCTTGCAAATTTCGTGAAAATAAAAACTTTGTATTTCGTTCCAAATTTAATTTATTTCGATTAAGCCTGACGTACTGATTCAAAAAAGATATACATACCCCTATGAGAAAATGCACCGTTTGGCCGGAAAATGGAAAAAACTATAATTTTTTGTAATATTTGTTCATCATTTAAACATCCTTTAATCGGATATATTGGCGTCAATTCCGGTCCTAGAGTCAAACCGGTGCACATTTCTTACATAAAATTTACTACTTGTTCTTCTTAAGTTCTCAGATTTTTTCTACGTCTTACGGTTCGTGAGAAAAAATTCCAATTGGAGGTCTACATGTCTTGCAAATTTCGTGAAAATAAAAACTTTGTATTTTGTTCCAAATTTAATTTAATTCGATTAGGCCTGACGTACTGATTCAAAAAAGATATACATACCCCTATGAGAAAATGCACCGTTTGGCCGGAAAATGGAAAAAACTATAATTTTTTGTAATATTTGTTCATCATTTAAACATCCTTTAATCGGATATATTGGCGTCAATTCCGGTCCTAGAGTTAAACCGGTGCACATTTCTTACATAAAATTTACTACTTGTTCTTCTTAAGTTCTCAGATTTTTTCTATGTCTTACGGTTCGTGAGAAAAAATTCCAATTGGAGGTCTACATGTCTTGCAAATTTCGTGAAAATAAAAACTTTGTATTTCGTTCCAAATTTAACTTACTTCGATTAAGCCTGACGTACTGATTCAAAACAGATATACATACCTCTATGAGAAAATGCACCGTTTGGCCGGAAAATGGAAAAAACTATAATTTTTTGTAATATTTGTTCATCATTTAAACATCCTTTAATCGGATATATTGGCGTCAATTCCGGTCCTAGAGTCAAACCGGTGCACATTTCTTACATAAAATTTACTACTTGTTCTTCTTAAGTTCTCAGATTTTTTCTACGTCTTACGGTTCGTGAGAAAAAATTCCAATTGGAGGTCTACATGTCTTGCAAATTTCGTGAAAATAAAAACTTTGTATTTCGTTCCAAATTTAATTTATTTCAATTAAGCCTGACGTACTGATTCAAAAAAGATATACATACTCCTATGAGAAAATGCACCGTTTGGCCGGAAAATGGAAAAAACTGAAAATTTTTAATTCGATTTTTCCATTATTTTTGCCAAACTGTGGGTAGGGGATAGAAAAAAAACACATATTTGGAATAAGTTATACCTAGTGTATATATTAACATTAAAAAAACAATTTCCTAAAATTGGAATTTGCCCAAAAATGTTTAAAGGGGGTACCCTTGGATTTTTTTCAAAATTCAATAATCGGGCATATTGGTGTCAATTTCGGTCCTAGAGTCAAACCGGTGCACTTTTCCTACATAAAATTTGCTACTTGTTCTTCTCAAGTTCTCAGTTTTTGTCTACGTCTTACGGTTCGTGAGAAAAAATTCCAATTGGAGGTCTACATGTCTTGCAAATTTCGTGAAAATAAAAACTTTGTATTTCGTTCCAAATTTAATTTATTTCGATTAATCCTAAAGTACTGATTCAAAAAAGATATACATACCCCTATGAGAAAATGCACCGTTTGGCCGGAAAATGGAAAAAACTATAATTTTTTGTAATATTTGTTCATCATTTAAACATCTTTTAATCGGATATATTGGCGTCAATTCCGGTCCTAGAGTCAAACCGGTGCACATTTCTTACATAAAATTTACTACTTGTTCTTCTTAAGTTCTCAGATTTTTTCTACGTCTTACGGTTCGTGAGAAAAAATTCCAATTGGAGGTCTACATGTCTTGCAAATTTCGTGAAAATAAAAACTTTGTATTTCGTTCCAAATTTAATTTATTTCGATTAAGCCTGACGTACTGATTCAAAAAAGATATACATACCCCTATGAGAAAATGCACCGTTTGGCCGGAAAATGGAAAAAACTATAATTTTTTGTAATATTTGTTCATCATTTAAACATCCTTTAATCGGATATATTGGCGTCAATTCCGGTCCTAGAGTCAAACCGGTGCACATTTCTTACATAAAATTTACTACTTGTTCTTCTTAAGTTCTCAGATTTTTTCTATGTCTTACGGTTCGTGAGAAAAAATTCCAATTGGAGGTCTACATGTCTTGCAAATTTCGTGAAAATAAAAACTTTGTATTTCGTTCCAAATTTAACTTACTTCGATTAAGCCTGACGTACTGATTCAAAAAAGATATACATACCCCTATGAGAAAATGCACCGTTTGGCCGGAAAATGGAAAAATCTGAAAATTTCTAATTCGATTTTTCCATTATTTTTGCCAAACTGTGGGTAGGGGATAGAAAAAAAACACATATTTGGAATAAGTTAGACCTAGTGTATATATTAACATTAAAAAAACAATTTCCTAAAATTGGAATTTGCCCAAAAATGTTTAAAGGGGGTACCCTTGGATTTTTTTCAAAATTCAATAATCGGGCATATTGGTGTCAATTTCGGTCCTAGAGTCAAACCGGTGCACTTTTCCTACATAAAATTTGCTACTTGTTCTTCTCAAGTTCTCAGTTTTTGTCTACGTCTTACGGTTCGTGAGAAAAAATTCCAATTGGAGGTCTACATGTCTTGCAAATTTCGTGAAAATAAAAACTTTGTATTTCGTTCCAAATTTAATTTATTTCGATTAAGCCTGACGTACTGATTCAAAAAAGATATACATAACCCTATGAGAAAATGCACCGTTTGGCCGGAAAATGGAAAAAACTATAATTTTTTGTAATATTTGTTCATCATTTAAACATCCTTTAATCGGATATATTGGCGTCAATTCCGGTCCTAGAGTCAAACCGGTGCACATTTCTTACATAAAATTTACTACTTGTTCTTCTTAAGTTCTCAGATTTTTTCTACGTCTTACGGTTCGTGAGAAAAAATTCCAATTGGAGGTCTACATGTCTTGCAAATTTCGTGAAAATAAAAACTTTGTATTTCGTTCCAAATTTAATTTATTTCGATTAAGCCTGACGTACTGATTCAAAAAAGATATACATACCCCTATGAGAAAATGCACCGTTTGGCCGGAAAATGGAAAAAACTATAATTTTTTGTAATATTTGTTCATCATTTAAACATCCTTTAATCGGATATATTGGCGTCAATTCCGGTCCTAGAGTCAAACCGGTGCACATTTCTTACATAAAATTTACTACTTGTTCTCCTTAAGTTCTCAGATTTTTTCTATGTCTTACGGTTCGTGAGAAAAAATTCCAATTGGAGGTCTACAATTCTTGCAAATTTCGTGAAAATAAAAACTTTGTATTTCGTTCCAAATTTAATTTATTTCGATTAAGCCTGACGTACTGATTCAAAAAAGATATACATACCCCTATGAGAAAATGCACCGTTTGGCCGGAAAATGGAAAAAACTGAAAATTTTTAATTCGATTTTTCCATTATTTTTGCCAAACTGTGGGTAGGGGATAGAAAAAAAACACATATTTGGAATAAGTTAGACCTAGTGTATATATTAACATTAAAAAAACAATATCCTAAAATTGGAATTTGCCCAAAAATGTTTAAAGGGGGTACCCTTGGATTTTTTTCATAATTCAATAATCGGGCATATTGGTGTCAATTCCGGTCCTAGAGTCAAACCGGTGCACTTTTCCTACATAAAATTTGCTACTTGTTCTTCTCAAGTTCTCAGTTTTTGTCTACGTCTTACGGTTCGTGAGAAAAAATTCCAATTGGAGGTCTACATGTCTTGCAAATTTCGTGAAAATAAAAACTTTGTATTTCGTTCCAAATTTAATTTATTTCGATTAAGCCTGACGTACTGATTCAAAAAATATATACATACGCCTATGAGAAAATGCACCGTTTGGCCGGAAAATGGAAAAAACTATAATTTTTTGTAATATTTGCTCATCATTTAAACATCCTTTAATCGGATATATTGGCGTCAATTCCGGTCCTAGAGTCAAACCGGTGCACATTTCTTACATAAAATTTGCTACTTGTTCTTCTCAAGTTCTCAGATTTTTTCTACGTCTTACGGTTCGTGAGAAAAAAATCCAATTGGAGGTCTACATGTCTTGCAAATTTCGTGAAAATAAAAACTTTGTATTTCGTTCCAAATTTAATTTATTTCGATTAAACCTGACGTACTGATTCAAAAAAGATATACATACCCCTATGAGAAAATGCACCGTTTGGCCGGAAAATGGAAAAAACTGAAAATTTTTAATTCGATTTTTCCATTATTTTTGCCAAACTGTGGGTAGGGGATAGAAAAAAAACACATATTTGGAATAAATTAGACCTAGTGTATATATTAACATTAAAAAAACAATATCCTAAAATTGGAATTTGCCCAAAAATGTTTAAAGGGGGTACCCTTGGATTTTTTTCAAAATTCAATAATCGGGCATATTGGTGTCAATTCCGGTCCTAGAGTCAAACCGGTGCACATTTCTTACATAAAATTTGCTACTTGTTCTTCTCAAGTTCTCAGATTTTTTCTATGTCTTACGGTTCGTGAGAAAAAATTCCAATTGGAGGTCTACATGTCTTGCAAATTTCGTGAAAATAAAAACTTTGTATTTCGTTTCAAATTTAACTTACTTCGATTAAGCCTGACGTACTGATTCAAAAAAGATATACATACCTCTATGAGAAAATGCACCGTTTGGCCGGAAAATGGAAAAAACTATAATTTTTTGTAATATTTGTTCATCATTTAAACATCCTTTAATCGGATATATTGGCGTCAATTCCGGTCCTAGAGTCAAAAAACCGGTGCACATTTCTTACATAAAATTTACTACTTGTTCTTCTTAAGTTCTCAGATTTTTTCTACGTCTTACGGTTCGTGAGAAAAAATTCCAATTGGAGGTCTACATGTCTTGCAAATTTCGTGAAAATAAAAACTTCGTATTTCGTTCCAAATTTAATTTATTTCGATTAATCCTAAAGTACTGATTCAAAAAAGATATACATACCCCTATGAGAAAATGCACCGTTTGGCCGGAAAATGGAAAAAACTATAATTTTTTGTAATATTTGTTCATCATTTAAACATCTTTTAATCGGATATATTGGCGTCAATTCCGGTCCTAGAGTCAAACCGGTGCACATTTCTTACATAAAATTTACTACTTGTTCTTCTTAAGTTCTCAGATTTTTTCTACGTCTTACGGTTCGTGAGAAAAAATTCCAATTGGAGGTCTACATGTCTTGCAAATTTCGTGAAAATAAAAACTTTGTATTTCGTTCCAAATTTAATTTATTTCGATTAAGCCTGACGTACTGATTCAAAAAAGATATACATACCCCTATGAGAAAATGCACCGTTTGGCCGGAAAATGGAAAAAACTATAATTTTTTGTAATATTTGTTCATCATTTAAACATCCTTTAATCGGATATATTGGCGTCAATTCCGGTCCTAGAGTCAAACCGGTGCACATTTCTTACATAAAATTTACTACTTGTTCTTCTTAAGTTCTCAGATTTTTTCTATGTCTTACGGTTCGTGAGAAAAAATTCCAATTGGAGGTCTACATGTCTTGCAAATTTCGTGAAAATAAAAACTTTGTATTTCGTTCCAAATTTAACTTACTTCGATTAAGCCTGACGTACTGATTCAAAAAAGATATACATACCCCTATGAGAAAATGCACCGTTTGGCCGGAAAATGGAAAAAACTGAAAATTTTTAATTCGATTTTTCCATTATTTTTGCCAAACTGTGGGTAGGGGATAGAAAAAAAACACATATTTGGAATAAGTTAAACCTAGTGTATATATTAACATTAAAAAAACAATTTCCTAAAATTGGAATTTGCCCAAAAATGTTTAAAGGGGGTACCCTTGGATTTTTTTCAAAATTCAATAATCGGGCATATTGGTGTCAATTTCGGTCCTAGAGTCAAACCGGTGCACTTTTCCTACATAAAATTTGCTACTTGTTCTTCTCAAGTTCTCAGTTTTTGTCTACGTCTTACGGTTCGTGAGAAAAAATTCCAATTGGAGGTCTACATGTCTTGCAAATTTCGTGAAAATAAAAACTTTGTATTTCGTTCCAAATTTAATTTATTTCGATTAAGCCTGACGTACTGATTCAAAAAAGATATACATACCCCTATGAGAAAATGCACCGTTTGGCCGGAAAATGGAAAAAACTATAATTTTTTGTAATATTTGTTCATCATTTAAACATCCTTTAATCGGATATATTGGCGTCAATTCCGGTCCTAGAGTCAAACCGGTGCACATTTCTTACATAAAATTTACTACTTGTTCTTCTTAAGTTCTCAGATTTTTTCTACGTCTTACGGTTCGTGAGAAAAAATTCCAATTGGAGGTCTACATGTCTTGCAAATTTCGTGAAAATAAAAACTTTGTATTTCGTTCCAAATTTAATTTATTTCGATTAAGCCTGACGTACTGATTCAAAAAAGATATACATACCCCTATGAGAAAATGCACCGTTTGGCCGGAAAATGGAAAAAACTATAATTTTTTGTAATATTTGTTTATCGTTTAAACATCCTTTAATCGGATATATTGGCGTCAATTCCGGTCCTAGAGTCAAACCGGTGCACATTTCTTACATAAAATTTACTACTTGTTCTCCTTAAGTTCTCAGATTTTTTCTATGTCTTACGGTTCGTGAGAAAAAATTCCAATTGGAGGTCTACAATTCTTGCAAATTTCGTGAAAATAAAAACTTTGTATTTCGTTCCAAATTTAACTTACTTCGATTAAGCCTGACGTACTGATTCAAAAAAGATATACATACCCCTATGAGAAAATGCACCGTTTGGCCGGAAAATGGAAAAAACTGAAAATTTTTAATTCGATTTTTCCATTATTTTTGCCAAACTGTGGGTAGGGGATAGAAAAAAAACACATATTTGGAATAAGTTAGACCTAGTGTATATATTAACATTAAAAAAACAATTTCCTAAAATTGGAATTTGCCCAAAAATGTTTAAAGGGGGTAACCTTGGATTTTTTTCAAAATTCAATAATCGGGCATATTGGTGTCAATTTCGGTCCTAGAGTCAAACCGGTGCACTTTTCCTACATAAAATTTGCTACTTGTTCTTCTCAAGTTCGCAGTTTTTTTCTACGTCTTACGGTTCGTGAGAAAAAAATCCAATTGGAGGTCTACATGTCTTGCAAATTTCGTGAAAATAAAAACTTTGTATTTCGTTCCCAATTTAATTTATTTCGATTAAACCTGACGTACTGATTCAAAAAAGATATACATACCCCTATGAGAAAATGCACCGTTTGGCCGGAAAATGGAAAAAACTGAAAATTTTTAATTCGATTTTTCCATTATTTTTGCCAAACTGTGGGTAGGGGATAGAAAAAAAACACATATTTGGAATAAGTTAGACCTAGTGTATATATTAACATTAAAAAAACAATATCCTAAAATTGGAATTTGCCCAAAAATGTTTAAAGGGGGTACCCTTGGATTTTTTTCAAAATTCAATAATCGGGCATATTGGTGTCAATTCCGGTCCTAGAGTCAAACCGGTGCACATTTCTTACATAAAATTTGCTACTTGTTCTTCTCAAGTTCTCAGATTTTTTCTATGTCTTACGGTTCGTGAGAAAAAATTCCAATTGGAGGTCTACATGTCTTGCAAATTTCGTGAAAATAAAAACTTTGTATTTCGTTCCAAATTTAACTTACTTCGATTAAGCCTGACGTACTGATTCAAAAAAGATATACATACCTCTATGAGAAAATGCACCGTTTGGCCGGAAAATGGAAAAAACTATAATTTTTTGTAATATTTGTTCCTCATTTAAACATCCTTTAATCGGATATATTGGCGTCAATTCCGGTCCTAGAGTCAAACCGGTGCACATTTCTTACATAAAATTTACTACTTGTTCTTCTTAAGTTCTCAGATTTTTTCTACGTCTTACGGTTCGTGAGAAAAAATTCCAATTGGAGGTCTACATGTCTTGCAAATTTCGTGAAAATAAAAACTTTGTATTTCGTTCCAAATTTAATTTATTTCGATTAAGCCTGACGTACTGATTCAAAAAAGATATACATACCCCTATGAGAAAATGCACCGTTTGGCCGGAAAATGGAAAAAACTGAAAATTTTTAATTCGATTTTTCCATTATTTTTGCCAAACTGTGGGTAGGGGATAGAAAAAAAACACATATTTGGAATAAGTTAGACCTAGTGTATATATTAACATTAAAAAAACAATTTCCTAAAATTGGAATTTGCCCAAAAATGTTTAAAGGGGGTACCCTTGGATTTTTTTCAAAATTCAATAATCGGGCATATTGGTGTCAATTTCGGTCCTAGAGTCAAACCGGTGCGCTTTTACTACATAAAATTTGCTACTTGTTCTTCTCAAGTTCTCAGTTTTTGTCTACGTCTTACGGTTCGTGAGAAAAAATTCCAATTGGAGGTCTACATGTCTTGCAAATTTCGTGAAAATAAAAACTTTGTATTTCGTTCCAAATTTAATTTATTTCGATTAAGCCTGACGTACTGATTCAAAAAAGATATACATACCCCTATGAGAAAATGCACCGTTTGGCCGGAAAATGGAAAAAACTATAATTTTTTGTAATATTTGTTCATCATTTAAACATCCTTTAATCGGATATATTGGCGTCAATTCCGGTCCTAGAGTCAAACCGGTGCACATTTCTTACATAAAATTTACTACTTGTTCTTCTTAAGTTCTCAGATTTTTTCTACGTCTTACGGTTCGTGAGAAAAAATTCCAATTGGAGGTCTACATGTCTTGCAAATTTCGTGAAAATAAAAACTTTGTATTTCGTTCCAAATTTAATTTATTTCGATTAAGCCTGACGTACTGATTCAAAAAAGATATACATACCCCTATGAGAAAATGCACCGTTTGGCCGGAAAATGGAAAAAACTATAATTTTTTGTAATATTTGTTCATCATTTAAACATCCTTTAATCGGATATATTGGCGTCAATTCCGGTCCTAGAGTCAAACCGGTGCACATTTCTTACATAAAATTTACTACTTGTTCTCCTTAAGTTCTCAGATTTTTTCTATGTCTTACGGTTCGTGAGAAAAAATTCCAATTGGAGGTCTACAATTCTTGCAAATTTCGTGAAAATGAAAACTTTGTATTTCGTTCCAAATTTAACTTACTTCGATTAAGCCTGACGTACTGATTCAAAAAAGATATACATACCCCTATAAGAAAATGCACCGTTTGGCCGGAAAATGGAAAAAACTGAAAATTTTTAATTCGATTTTTCCACTATTTTTGCCAAACTGTGGGTAGGGGATAGAAAAAAAACACATATTTGGAATAAGTTAGACCTAGTGTATATATTAACATTAAAAAAACAATTTCCTAAAATTGGAATTTGCCCAAAAATGTTTAAAGGGGGTACCCTTGGATTTTTTTCAAAATTCAATAATCGGGCATATTGGTGTCAATTTCGGTCCTAGAGTCAAACCGGTGCACTTTTCCTACATAAAATTTGCTACTTGTTCTTCTCAAGTTCGCAGTTTTTGTCTACGTCTTACGGTTCGTGAGAAAAAATTCCAATTGGAGGTCTACATGTCTTGCAAATTTCGTGAAAATAAAAACTTTGTATTTCGTTCCAAATTTAATTTATTTCGATTAAACCTGACGTACTGATTCAAAAAAGATATACATACCCCTATGAGAAAATGCACCGTTTGGCCGGAAAATGGAAAAAACTGAAAATTTTTAATTCGATTTTTCCATTATTTTTGCCAAACTGTGGGTAGGGGATAGAAAAAAAACACATATTTGGAATAAGTTAGACCTAGTGTATATATTAACATTAAAAAAACAATATCCTAAAATTGGAATTTGCCCAAAAATGTTTAAAGGGGGTACCCTTGGATTTTTTTCAAAATTCAATAATCGGGCATATTGGTGTCAATTCCGGTCCTAGAGTCAAACCGGTGCACATTTCTTACATAAAATTTGCTACTTGTTCTTCTCAAGTTCTCAGATTTTTTCTATGTCTTACGGTTCGTGAGAAAAAATTCCAATTGGAGGTCTACATGTCTTGCAAATTTCGTGAAAATAAAAACTTTGTATTTCGTTCCAAATTTAATTTATTTCGATTAAACCTGACGTACTGATTCAAAAAAGATATACATACCTCTATGAGAAAATGCACCGTTTGGCCGGAAAATGGAAAAAACTATAATTTTTTGTAATATTTGTTCATCATTTAAACATCCTTTAATCGGATATATTGGCGTCAATTCCGGTCCTAGAGTCAAACCGGTGCACATTTCTTACATAAAATTTACTACTTGTTCTTCTTAAGTTCTCAGATTTTTTCTACGTCTTACGGTTCGTGAGAAAAAATTCCAATTGGAGGTCTACATGTCTTGCAAATTTCGTGAAAATAAAAACTTTGTATTTCGTTCCAAATTTAATTTATTTCGATTAAGCCTGACGTACTGATTCAAAAAAGATATACATACCCCTATGAGAAAATGCACCGTTTGGCCGGAAAATGGAAAAAACTGAAAATTTTTAATTCGATTTTTCCATTATTTTTGCCAAACTGTGGGTAGGGGATAGAAAAAAAACACATATTTGGAATAAGTTAGACCTAGTGTATATATTAACATTAAAAAAACAATTTCCTAAAATTGGAATTTGCCCAAAAATGTTTAAAGGGGGTACCCTTGGATTTTTTTCAAAATTCAATAATCGGGCATATTGGTGTCAATTTCGGTCCTAGAGTCAAACCGGTGCGCTTTTACTACATAAAATTTGCTACTTGTTCTTCTCAAGTTCTCAGTTTTTGTCTACGTCTTACGGTTCGTGAGAAAAAATTCCAATTGGAGGTCTACATGTCTTGCAAATTTCGTGAAAATAAAAACTTTGTATTTCGTTCCAAATTTAATTTATTTCGATTAAGCCTGACGTACTGATTCAAAAAAGATATACATACCCCTATGAGAAAATGCACCGTTTGGCCGGAAAATGGAAAAAACTATAATTTTTTGTAATATTTGTTCATCATTTAAACATCCTTTAATCGGATATATTGGCGTCAATTCCGGTCCTAGAGTCAAACCGGTGCACATTTCTTACATAAAATTTACTACTTGTTCTTCTTAAGTTCTCAGATTTTTTCTACGTCTTACGGTTCGTGAGAAAAAATTCCAATTGGAGGTCTACATGTCTTGCAAATTTCGTGAAAATAAAAACTTTGTATTTCGTTCCAAATTTAATTTATTTCGATTAAGCCTGACGTACTGATTCAAAAAAGATATACATACCCCTATGAGAAAATGCACCGTTTGGCCGGAAAATGGAAAAAACTATAATTTTTTGTAATATTTGTTCATCATTTAAACATCCTTTAATCGGATATATTGGCGTCAATTCCGGTCCTAGAGTCAAACCGGTGCACATTTCTTACATAAAATTTACTACTTGTTCTCCTTAAGTTCTCAGATTTTTTCTATGTCTTACGGTTCGTGAGAAAAAATTCCAATTGGAGGTCTACAATTCTTGCAAATTTCGTGAAAATGAAAACTTTGTATTTCGTTCCAAATTTAACTTACTTCGATTAAGCCTGACGTACTGATTCAAAAAAGATATACATACCCCTATGAGAAAATGCACCGTTTGGCCGGAAAATGGAAAAAACTGAAAATTTTTAATTCGATTTTTCCACTATTTTTGCCAAACTGTGGGTAGGGGATAGAAAAAAAACACATATTTGGAATAAGTTAGACCTAGTGTATATATTAACATTAAAAAAACAATTTCCTAAAATTGGAATTTGCCCAAAAATGTTTAAAGGGGGTACCCTTGGATTTTTTTCAAAATTCAATAATCGGGCATATTGGTGTCAATTTCGGTCCTAGAGTCAAACCGGTGCACTTTTCCTACATAAAATTTGCTACTTGTTCTTCTCAAGTTCGCAGTTTTTGTCTACGTCTTACGGTTCGTGAGAAAAAATTCCAATTGGAGGTCTACATGTCTTGCAAATTTCGTGAAAATAAAAACTTTGTATTTCGTTCCAAATTTAATTTATTTCGATTAAACCTGACGTACTGATTCAAAAAAGATATACATACCCCTATGAGAAAATGCACCGTTTGGCCGGAAAATGGAAAAAACTGAAAATTTTTAATTCGATTTTTCCATTATTTTTGCCAAACTGTGGGTAGGGGATAGAAAAAAAACACATATTTGGAATAAGTTAGACCTAGTGTATATATTAACATTAAAAAAACAATATCCTAAAATTGGAATTTGCCCAAAAATGTTTAAAGGGGGTACCCTTGGATTTTTTTCAAAATTCAATAATCGGGCATATTGGTGTCAATTCCGGTCCTAGAGTCAAACCGGTGCACATTTCTTACATAAAATTTGCTACTTGTTCTTCTCAAGTTCTCAGATTTTTTCTATGTCTTACGGTTCGTGAGAAAAAATTCCAATTGGAGGTCTACATGTCTTGCAAATTTCGTGAAAATAAAAACTTTGTATTTCGTTCCAAATTTAATTTATTTCGATTAAACCTGACGTACTGATTCAAAAAAGATATACATACCTCTATGAGAAAATGCACCGTTTGGCCGGAAAATGGAAAAAACTATAATTTTTTGTAATATTTGTTCATCATTTAAACATCCTTTAATCGGATATATTGGCGTCAATTCCGGTCCTAGAGTCAAACCGGTGCACATTTCTTACATAAAATTTACTACTTGTTCTTCTTAAGTTCTCAGATTTTTTCTACGTCTTACGGTTCGTGAGAAAAAATTCCAATTGGAGGTCTACATGTCTTGCAAATTTCGTGAAAATAAAAACTTTGTATTTCGTTCCAAATTTAATTTATTTCGATTAAGCCTGACGTACTGATTCAAAAAAGATATACATACCCCTATGAGAAAATGCACCGTTTGGCCGGAAAATGGAAAAAACTGAAAATTTTTAATTCGATTTTTCCATTATTTTTGCCAAACTGTGGGTAGGGGATAGAAAAAAAAACACATATTTGGAATAAGTTAGACCTAGTGTATATATTTACATTAAAAAAACAATTTCCTAAAATTGGAATTTGCCCAAAAATGTTTAAAGGGGGTACCCTTGGATTTTTTTCAAAATTCAATAATCGGGCATATTGGTGTCAATTTCGGTCCTAGAGTCAAACCGGTGCACTTTTCCTACATAAAATTTGCTACTTGTTCTTCTCAAGTTCTCAGTTTTTGTCTACGTCTTACGGTTCGTGAGAAAAAATTCCAATTGGAGGTCTACATGTCTTGCAAATTTCGTGAAAATAAAAACTTTGTATTTCGTTCCAAATTTAATTTATTTCGATTAAGCCTGACGTACTGATTCAAAAAAGATATACATACTCCTATGAGAAAATGCACCGTTTGGCCGGAAAATGGAAAAAACTATAATTTTTTGTAATATTTGTTCATCATTTAAACATCCTTTAATCGGATATATTGGCGTCAATTCCGGTCCTAGAGTCAATTCGGTGCACATTTCTTACATAAAATTTACTACTTGTTCTTCTTAAGTTCTCAGATTTTTTCTACGTCTTACGGTTCGTGAGAAAAAATTCCAATTGGAGGTCTACATGTCTTGCAAATTTCGTGAAAATAAAAACTTTGTATTTCGTTCCAAATTTAATTTATTTCGATTAAGCCTGACGTACTGATTCAAAAAAGATATACATACCCCTATGAGAAAATGCACCGTTTGGCCGGAAAATGGAAAAAACTATAATTTTTTGTAATATTTGTTCATCATTTAAACATCCTTTAATCGGATATATTGGCGTCAATTCCGGTCCTAGAGTCAAACCGGTGCACATTTCTTACATAAAATTTACTACTTGTTCTCCTTAAGTTCTCAGATTTTTTCTATGTCTTACGGTTCGTGAGAAAAAATTCCAATTGGAGGTCTACAATTCTTGCAAATTTCGTGAAAATAAAAACTTTGTATTTCGTTCCAAATTTAACTTATTTCGATTAAGCCTGACGTACTGATTCAAAAAAGATATACATACCCCTATGAGAAAATGCACCGTTTGGCCGGAAAATGGAAAAAACTGAAAATTTTTAATTCGATTTTTCCATTATTTTTGCCAAACTGTGGGTAGGGGATAGAAAAAAAACACATATTTGGAATAAGTTAGACCTAGTGTATATATTAACAATAAAAAAACAATTTCCTAAAATTGGAATTTGCCCAAAAATGTTTAAAGGGCGTACCCTTGGATTTTTTTCAAAATTCAATAATCGGGCATATTGGTGTCAATTTCGGTCCTAGAGTCAAACCGGTGCACTTTTCCTACATAAAATTTGCTACTTGTTCTTCTCAAGTTCGCAGTTTTTGTCTACGTCTTACGGTTCGTGAGAAAAAATTCCAATTGGAGGTCTACATGTCTTGCAAATTTCGTGAAAATAAAAACTTTGTATTTCGTTCCAAATTTAATTTATTTCGATTAAGCCTGACGTACTGATTCAAAAAAGATATACATACCCCTATGAGAAAATGCACCGTTTGGCCGGAAAATGGAAAAAACTATAATTTTTTGTAATATTTGTTCATCATTTAAACATCCTTTAATCGGATATATTGGCGTCAATTCCGGTCCTAGAGTCAAACCGGTGCACATTTCTTACATAAAATTTACTACTTGTTCTTCTTAAGTTCTCAGATTTTTTCTACGTCTTACGGTTCGTGAGAAAAAATTCCAATTGGAGGTCTACATGTCTTGCAAATTTCGTGAAAATAAAAACTTTGTATTTCGTTCCAAATTTAATTTATTTCGATTAAGCCTGACGTACTGATTCAAAAAAGATATACATACCCCTATGAGAAAATGCACCGTTTGGCCGGAAAATGGAAAAAACTGAAAATTTTTAATTCGATTTTTCCATTATTTTTGCCAAACTGTGGGTAGGGGATAGAAAAAAAACACATATTTGGAATAAGTTAGACCTAGTGTATATATTAACATTAAAAAAACAATTTCCTAAAATTGGAATTTGCCCAAAAATGTTTAAAGGGGGTACCCTTGGATTTTTTTCAAAATTCAATAATCGGGCATATTGGTGTCAATTTCGGTCCTAGAGTCAAACCGGTGCACTTTTCCTACATAAAATTTGCTACTTGTTCTTCTCAAGTTCTCAGTTTTTGTCTACGTCTTACGGTTCGTGAGAAAAAATTCCAATTGGAGGTCTACATGTCTTGCAAATTTCGTGAAAATAAAAACTTTGTATTTCGTTCCAAATTTAATTTATTTCGATTAAGCCTGACGTACTGATTCAAAAAAGATATACATACCCCTATGAGAAAATGCACCGTTTGGCCGGAAAATGGAAAAAACTATAATTTTTTGTAATATTTGTTCATCATTTAAACATCCTTTAATCGGATATATTGGCGTCAATTCCGGTCCTAGAGTCAAACCGGTGCACATTTCTTACATAAAATTTACTACTTGTTCTTCTTAAGTTCTCAGATTTTTTCTACGTCTTACGGTTCGTGAGAAAAAATTCCAATTGGAGGTCTACATGTCTTGCAAATTTCGTGAAAATAAAAACTTTGTATTTCGTTCCAAATTTAATTTATTTCGATTAAGCCTGACGTACTGATTCAAAAAAAGATATACATACTCCTATGAGAAAATGCACCGTTTGGCCGGAAAATGGAAAAAACTATAATTTTTTGTAATATTTGTTCATCATTTAAACATCCTTTAATCGGATATATTGGCGTCAATTCCGGTCCTAGAGTCAAACCGGTGCACATTTCTTACATAAAATTTACTACTTGTTCTTCTTAAGTTCTCAGATTTTTTCTACGTCTTACGGTTCGTGAGAAAAAATTCCAATTGGAGGTCTACATGTCTTGCAAATTTCGTGAAAATAAAAACTTTGTATTTCGTTCCAAATTTAACTTACTTCGATTAAGCCTGACGTACTGATTCAAAAAAGATATACATACCCCTATGAGAAAATGCACCGTTTGGCCGGAAAATGGAAAAAACTGAAAATTTTTAATTCGATTTTTCCATTATTTTTGCCAAACTGTGGGTAGGGGATAGAAAAAAAACACATATTTGGAATAAGTTAGACCTAGTGTATATATTAACATTAAAAAAACAATATCCTAAAATTGGAATTTGCCCAAAAATGTTTAAAGGGGGTACCCTTGGATTTTTTTCAAAATTCAATAATCGGGCATATTGGTGTCAATTCCGGTCCTAGAGTCAAACCGGTGCACATTTCTTACATAAAATTTGCTACTTGTTCTTCTCAAGTTCTCAGATTTTTTCTATGTCTTACGGTTCGTGAGAAAAAATTCCAATTGGAGGTCTACATGTCTTGCAAATTTCGTGAAAATAAAAACTTTGTATTTCGTTCCAAATTTAACTTACTTCGATTAAGCCTGACGTACTGATTCAAAAAAGATATACATACCTCTATGAGAAAATGCACCGTTTGGCCGGAAAATGGAAAAAACTATAATTTTTTGTAATATTTGTTCATCATTTAAACATCCTTTAATCGGATATATTGGCGTCAATTCCGGTCCTAGAGTCAAACCGGTGCACATTTCTTACATAAAATTTACTACTTGTTCTTCTTAAGTTCTCAGATTTTTTCTACGTCTTACGGTTCGTGAGAAAAAATTCCAATTGGAGGTCTACATGTCTTGCAAATTTCGTGAAAATAAAAACTTTGTATTTCGTTCCAAATTTAATTTATTTCGATTAAGCCTGACGTACTGATTCAAAAAAGATATACATACCCCTATGAGAAAATGCACCGTTTGGCCGGAAAATGGAAAAAACTGAAAATTTTTAATTCGATTTTTCCATTATTTTTGCCAAACTGTGGGTAGGGGATAGAAAAAAAACACATATTTGGAATAAGTTAGACCTAGTGTATATATTAGCATTAAAAAAACAATTTCCTAAAATTGGAATTTGCCCAAAAATGTTTAAAGGGGGTACCCTTGGATTTTTTTCAAAATTCAATAATCGGGCATATTGGTGTCAATTTCGGTCCTAGAGTCAAACCGGTGCGCTTTTACTACATAAAATTTGCTACTTGTTCTTCTCAAGTTCTCAGTTTTTGTCTACGTCTTACGGTTCGTGAGAAAAAATTCCAATTGGAGGTCTACATGTCTTGCAAATTTCGTGAAAATAAAAACTTTGTATTTCGTTCCAAATTTAATTTATTTCGATTAAGCCTGACGTACTGATTCAAAAAAGATATACATACCCCTATGAGAAAATGCACCGTTTGGCCGGAAAATGGAAAAAACTATAATTTTTTGTAATATTTGTTCATCATTTAAACATCCTTTAATCGGATATATTGGCGTCAATTCCGGTCCTAGAGTCAAACCGGTGCACATTTCTTACATAAAATTTACTACTTGTTCTTCTTAAGTTCTCAGATTTTTTCTACGTCTTACGGTTCGTGAGAAAAAATTCCAATTGGAGGTCTACATGTCTTGCAAATTTCGTGAAAATAAAAACTTTGTATTTCGTTCCAAATTTAATTTATTTCGATTAAGCCTGACGTACTGATTCAAAAAAGATATACATACCCCTATGAGAAAATGCACCGTTTGGCCGGAAAATGGAAAAAACTATAATTTTTTGTAATATTTGTTCATCATTTAAACATCCTTTAATCGGATATATTGGCGTCAATTCCGGTCCTAGAGTCAAACCGGTGCACATTTCTTACATAAAATTTACTACTTGTTCTCCTTAAGTTCTCAGATTTTTTCTATGTCTTACGGTTCGTGAGAAAAAATTCCAATTGGAGGTCTACAATTCTTGCAAATTTCGTGAAAATGAAAACTTTGTATTTCGTTCCAAATTTAACTTACTTCGATTAAGCCTGACGTACTGATTCAAAAAAGATATACATACCCCTATGAGAAAATGCACCGTTTGGCCGGAAAATGGAAAAAACTGAAAATTTTTAATTCGATTTTTCCACTATTTTTGCCAAACTGTGGGTAGGGGATAGAAAAAAAACACATATTTGGAATAAGTTAGACCTAGTGTATATATTAACATTAAAAAAACAATTTCCTAAAATTGGAATTTGCCCAAAAATGTTTAAAGGGGGTACCCTTGGATTTTTTTCAAAATTCAATAATCGGGCATATTGGTGTCAATTTCGGTCCTAGAGTCAAACCGGTGCACTTTTCCTACATAAAATTTGCTACTTGTTCTTCTCAAGTTCGCAGTTTTTGTCTACGTCTTACGGTTCGTGAGAAAAAATTCCAATTGGAGGTCTACATGTCTTGCAAATTTCGTGAAAATAAAAACTTTGTATTTCGTTCCAAATTTAATTTATTTCGATTAAACCTGACGTACTGATTCAAAAAAGATATACATACCCCTATGAGAAAATGCACCGTTTGGCCGGAAAATGGAAAAAACTGAAAATTTTTAATTCGATTTTTCCATTATTTTTGCCAAACTGTGGGTAGGGGATAGAAAAAAAACACATATTTGGAATAAGTTAGACCTAGTGTATATATTAACATTAAAAAAACAATATCCTAAAATTGGAATTTGCCCAAAAATGTTTAAAGGGGGTACCCTTGGATTTTTTTCAAAATTCAATAATCGGGCATATTGGTGTCAATTCCGGTCCTAGAGTCAAACCGGTGCACATTTCTTACATAAAATTTGCTACTTGTTCTTCTCAAGTTCTCAGATTTTTTCTATGTCTTACGGTTCGTGAGAAAAAATTCCAATTGAAGGTCTACATGTCTTGCAAATTTCGTGAAAATAAAAACTTTGTATTTCGTTCCAAATTTAATTTATTTCGATTAAACCTGACGTACTGATTCAAAAAAGATATACATACCTCTATGAGAAAATGCACCGTTTGGCCGGAAAATGGAAAAAACTATAATTTTTTGTAATATTTGTTCATCATTTAAACATCCTTTAATCGGATATATTGGCGTCAATTCCGGTCCTAGAGTCAAACCGGTGCACATTTCTTACATAAAATTTACTACTTGTTCTTCTTAAGTTCTCAGATTTTTTCTACGTCTTACGGTTCGTGAGAAAAAATTCCAATTGGAGGTCTACATGTCTTGCAAATTTCGTGAAAATAAAAACTTTGTATTTCGTTCCAAATTTAATTTATTTCGATTAAGCCTGACGTACTGATTCAAAAAAGATATACATACCCCTATGAGAAAATGCACCGTTTGGCCGGAAAATGGAAAAAACTGAAAATTTTTAATTCGATTTTTCCATTATTTTTGCCAAACTGTGGGTAGGGGATAGAAAAAAAAACACATATTTGGAATAAGTTAGACCTAGTGTATATATTAACATTAAAAAAACAATTTCCTAAAATTGGAATTTGCCCAAAAATGTTTAAAGGGGGTACCCTTGGATTTTTTTCAAAATTCAATAATCGGGCATATTGGTGTCAATTTCGGTCCTAGAGTCAAACCGGTGCGCTTTTACTACATAAAATTTGCTACTTGTTCTTCTCAAGTTCTCAGTTTTTGTCTACGTCTTACGGTTCGTGAGAAAAAATTCCAATTGGAGGTCTACATGTCTTGCAAATTTCGTGAAAATAAAAACTTTGTATTTCGTTCCAAATTTAATTTATTTCGATTAAGCCTGACGTACTGATTCAAAAAAGATATACATACCCCTATGAGAAAATGCACCGTTTGGCCGGAAAATGGAAAAAACTATAATTTTTTGTAATATTTGTTCATCATTTAAACATCCTTTAATCGGATATATTGGCGTCAATTCCGGTCCTAGAGTCAAACCGGTGCACATTTCTTACATAAAATTTACTACTTGTTCTTCTTAAGTTCTCAGATTTTTTCTACGTCTTACGGTTCGTGAGAAAAAATTCCAATTGGAGGTCTACATGTCTTGCAAATTTCGTGAAAATAAAAACTTTGTATTTCGTTCCAAATTTAATTTATTTCGATTAAGCCTGACGTACTGATTCAAAAAAGATATACATACCCCTATGAGAAAATGCACCGTTTGGCCGGAAAATGGAAAAAACTATAATTTTTTGTAATATTTGTTCATCATTTAAACATCCTTTAATCGGATATATTGGCGTCAATTCCGGTCCTAGAGTCAAACCGGTGCACATTTCTTACATAAAATTTACTACTTGTTCTCCTTAAGTTCTCAGATTTTTTCTATGTCTTACGGTTCGTGAGAAAAAATTCCAATTGGAGGTCTACAATTCTTGCAAATTTCGTGAAAATGAAAACTTTGTATTTCGTTCCAAATTTAACTTACTTCGATTAAGCCTGACGTACTGATTCAAAAAAGATATACATACCCCTATGAGAAAATGCACCGTTTGGCCGGAAAATGGAAAAAACTGAAAATTTTTAATTCGATTTTTCCACTATTTTTGCCAAACTGTGGGTAGGGGATAGAAAAAAAACACATATTTGGAATAAGTTAGACCTAGTGTATATATTAACATTAAAAAAACAATTTCCTAAAATTGGAATTTGCCCAAAAATGTTTAAAGGGGGTACCCTTGGATTTTTTTCAAAATTCAATAATCGGGCATATTGGTGTCAATTTCGGTCCTAGAGTCAAACCGGTGCACTTTTCCTACATAAAATTTGCTACTTGTTCTTCTCAAGTTCGCAGTTTTTGTCTACGTCTTACGGTTCGTGAGAAAAAATTCCAATTGGAGGTCTACATGTCTTGCAAATTTCGTGAAAATAAAAACTTTGTATTTCGTTCCAAATTTAATTTATTTCGATTAAACCTGACGTACTGATTCAAAAAAGATATACATACCCCTATGAGAAAATGCACCGTTTGGCCGGAAAATGGAAAAAACTGAAAATTTTTAATTCGATTTTTCCATTATTTTTGCCAAACTGTGGGTAGGGGATAGAAAAAAAACACATATTTGGAATAAGTTAGACCTAGTGTATATATTAACATTAAAAAAACAATATCCTAAAATTGGAATTTGCCCAAAAATGTTTAAAGGGGGTACCCTTGGATTTTTTTCAAAATTCAATAATCGGGCATATTGGTGTCAATTCCGGTCCTAGAGTCAAACCGGTGCACATTTCTTACATAAAATTTGCTACTTGTTCTTCTCAAGTTCTCAGATTTTTTCTATGTCTTACGGTTCGTGAGAAAAAATTCCAATTGGAGGTCTACATGTCTTGCAAATTTCGTGAAAATAAAAACTTTGTATTTCGTTCCAAATTTAATTTATTTCGATTAAACCTGACGTACTGATTCAAAAAAGATATACATACCTCTATGAGAAAATGCACCGTTTGGCCGGAAAATGGAAAAAACTATAATTTTTTGTAATATTTGTTCATCATTTAAACATCCTTTAATCGGATATATTGGCGTCAATTCCGGTCCTAGAGTCAAACCGGTGCACATTTCTTACATAAAATTTACTACTTGTTCTTCTTAAGTTCTCAGATTTTTTCTACGTCTTACGGTTCGTGAGAAAAAATTCCAATTGGAGGTCTACATGTCTTGCAAATTTCGTGAAAATAAAAACTTTGTATTTCGTTCCAAATTTAATTTATTTCGATTAAGCCTGACGTACTGATTCAAAAAAGATATACATACCCCTATGAGAAAATGCACCGTTTGGCCGGAAAATGGAAAAAACTGAAAATTTTTAATTCGATTTTTCCATTATTTTTGCCAAACTGTGGGTAGGGGATAGAAAAAAAAACACATATTTGGAATAAGTTAGACCTAGTGTATATATTTACATTAAAAAAACAATTTCCTAAAATTGGAATTTGCCCAAAAATGTTTAAAGGGGGTACCCTTGGATTTTTTTCAAAATTCAATAATCGGGCATATTGGTGTCAATTTCGGTCCTAGAGTCAAACCGGTGCACTTTTCCTACATAAAATTTGCTACTTGTTCTTCTCAAGTTCTCAGTTTTTGTCTACGTCTTACGGTTCGTGAGAAAAAATTCCAATTGGAGGTCTACATGTCTTGCAAATTTCGTGAAAATAAAAACTTTGTATTTCGTTCCAAATTTAATTTATTTCGATTAAGCCTGACGTACTGATTCAAAAAAGATATACATACTCCTATGAGAAAATGCACCGTTTGGCCGGAAAATGGAAAAAACTATAATTTTTTGTAATATTTGTTCATCATTTAAACATCCTTTAATCGGATATATTGGCGTCAATTCCGGTCCTAGAGTCAATTCGGTGCACATTTCTTACATAAAATTTACTACTTGTTCTTCTTAAGTTCTCAGATTTTTTCTACGTCTTACGGTTCGTGAGAAAAAATTCCAATTGGAGGTCTACATGTCTTGCAAATTTCGTGAAAATAAAAACTTTGTATTTCGTTCCAAATTTAATTTATTTCGATTAAGCCTGACGTACTGATTCAAAAAAGATATACATACCCCTATGAGAAAATGCACCGTTTGGCCGGAAAATGGAAAAAACTATAATTTTTTGTAATATTTGTTCATCATTTAAACATCCTTTAATCGGATATATTGGCGTCAATTCCGGTCCTAGAGTCAAACCGGTGCACATTTCTTACATAAAATTTACTACTTGTTCTCCTTAAGTTCTCAGATTTTTTCTATGTCTTACGGTTCGTGAGAAAAAATTCCAATTGGAGGTCTACAATTCTTGCAAATTTCGTGAAAATAAAAACTTTGTATTTCGTTCCAAATTTAACTTACTTCGATTAAGCCTGACGTACTGATTCAAAAAAGATATACATACCCCTATGAGAAAATGCACCGTTTGGCCGGAAAATGGAAAAAACTGAAAATTTTTAATTCGATTTTTCCATTATTTTTGCCAAACTGTGGGTAGGGGATAGAAAAAAAACACATATTTGGAATAAGTTAGACCTAGTGTATATATTAACAATAAAAAAACAATTTCCTAAAATTGGAATTTGCCCAAAAATGTTTAAAGGGCGTACCCTTGGATTTTTTTCAAAATTCAATAATCGGGCATATTGGTGTCAATTTCGGTCCTAGAGTCAAACCGGTGCACTTTTCCTACATAAAATTTGCTACTTGTTCTTCTCAAGTTCGCAGTTTTTGTCTACGTCTTACGGTTCGTGAGAAAAAATTCCAATTGGAGGTCTACATGTCTTGCAAATTTCGTGAAAATAAAAACTTTGTATTTCGTTCCAAATTTAATTTATTTCGATTAAGCCTGACGTACTGATTCAAAAAAGATATACATACCCCTATGAGAAAATGCACCGTTTGGCCGGAAAATGGAAAAAACTATAATTTTTTGTAATATTTGTTCATCATTTAAACATCCTTTAATCGGATATATTGGCGTCAATTCCGGTCCTAGAGTCAAACCGGTGCACATTTCTTACATAAAATTTACTACTTGTTCTTCTTAAGTTCTCAGATTTTTTCTACGTCTTACGGTTCGTGAGAAAAAATTCCAATTGGAGGTCTACATGTCTTGCAAATTTCGTGAAAATAAAAACTTTGTATTTCGTTCCAAATTTAATTTATTTCGATTAAGCCTGAAATTTCGTGAAAATAAAAACTTTGTATTTCGTTCCAAATTTAATTTATTTCGATTAAGCCTGACGTACTGATTCAAAAAAGATATACATACCCCTATGAGAAAATGCACCGTTTGGCCGGAAAATGGAAAAAACTATAATTTTTTGTAATATTTGTTCATCATTTAAACATCCTTTAATCGGATATATTGGCGTCAATTCCGGTCCTAGAGTCAAACCGGTGCACATTTCTTACATAAAATTTACTACTTGTTCTTCTTAAGTTCTCAGATTTTTTCTACGTCTTACGGTTCGTGAGAAAAAATTCCAATTGGAGGTCTACATGTCTTGCAAATTTCGTGAAAATAAAAACTTTGTATTTCGTTCCAAATTTAATTTATTTCGATTAAGCCTGACGTACTGATTCAAAAAAGATATACATACCCCTATGAGAAAATGCACCGTTTGGCCGGAAAATGGAAAAAACTGAAAATTTTTAATTCGATTTTTCCATTATTTTTGCCAAACTGTGGGTAGGGGATAGAAAAAAAACACATATTTGGAATAAGTTAGACCTAGTGTATATATTAACATTAAAAAAACAATTTCCTAAAATTGGAATTTGCCCAAAAATGTTTAAAGGGGGTACCCTTGGATTTTTTTCAAAATTCAATAATCGGGCATATTGGTGTCAATTTCGGTCCTAGAGTCAAACCGGTGCACTTTTCCTACATAAAATTTGCTACTTGTTCTTCTCAAGTTCTCAGTTTTTGTCTACGTCTTACGGTTCGTGAGAAAAAATTCCAATTGGAGGTCTACATGTCTTGCAAATTTCGTGAAAATAAAAACTTTGTATTTCGTTCCAAATTTAATTTATTTCGATTAAGCCTGACGTACTGATTCAAAAAAGATATACATACCCCTATGAGAAAATGCACCGTTTGGCCGGAAAATGGAAAAAACTATAATTTTTTGTAATATTTGTTCATCATTTAAACATCCTTTAATCGGATATATTGGCGTCAATTCCGGTCCTAGAGTCAAACCGGTGCACATTTCTTACATAAAATTTACTACTTGTTCTTCTTAAGTTCTCAGATTTTTTCTACGTCTTACGGTTCGTGAGAAAAAATTCCAATTGGAGGTCTACATGTCTTGCAAATTTCGTGAAAATAAAAACTTTGTATTTCGTTCCAAATTTAATTTATTTCGATTAAGCCTGACGTACTGATTCAAAAAAAGATATACATACTCCTATGAGAAAATGCACCGTTTGGCCGGAAAATGGAAAAAACTATAATTTTTTGTAATATTTGTTCATCATTTAAACATCTTTTAATCAGATATATTGGCGTCAATTCCGGTCCTAGAGTCAAACCGGTGCACATTTCTTACATAAAATTTACTACTTGTTCTCCTTAAGTTCTCAGATTTTTTCTATGTCTTACGGTTCGTGAGAAAAAATTCCAATTGGAGGTCTACATGTCTTGCAAATTTCGTGAAAATAAAAACTTTGTATTTCGTTCCAAATTTAACTTACTTCGATTAAGCCTGACGTACTGATTCAAAAAAGATATACATACCCCTATGAGAAAATGCACCGTTTGGCCGGAAAATGGAAAAAACTGAAAATTTTTAATTCGATTTTTCCATTATTTTTGCCAAACTGTGGGTAGGGGATAGAAAAAAAACACATATTTGGAATAAGTTAGACCTAGTGTATATATTAACATTAAAAAAACAATATCCTAAAATTGGAATTTGCCCAAAAATGTTTAAAGGGGGTACCCTTGGATTTTTTTCAAAATTCAATAATCGGGCATATTGGTGTCAATTCCGGTCCTAGAGTCAAACCGGTGCACATTTCTTACATAAAATTTGCTACTTGTTCTTCTCAAGTTCTCAGATTTTTTCTATGTCTTACGGTTCGTGAGAAAAAATTCCAATTGGAGGTCTACATGTCTTGCAAATTTCGTGAAAATAAAAACTTTGTATTTCGTTCCAAATTTAACTTACTTCGATTAAGCCTGACGTACTGATTCAAAAAAGATATACATACCTCTATGAGAAAATGCACCGTTTGGCCGGAAAATGGAAAAAACTATAATTTTTTGTAATATTTGTTCATCATTTAAACATCCTTTAATCGGATATATTGGCGTCAATTCCGGTCCTAGAGTCAAACCGGTGCACATTTCTTACATAAAATTTACTACTTGTTCTTCTTAAGTTCTCAGATTTTTTCTACGTCTTACGGTTCGTGAGAAAAAATTCCAATTGGAGGTCTACATGTCTTGCAAATTTCGTGAAAATAAAAACTTTGTATTTCGTTCCAAATTTAATTTATTTCGATTAAGCCTGACGTACTGATTCAAAAAAGATATACATACCCCTATGAGAAAATGCACCGTTTGGCCGGAAAATGGAAAAAACTGAAAATTTTTAATTCGATTTTTCCATTATTTTTGCCAAACTGTGGGTAGGGGATAGAAAAAAAACACATATTTGGAATAAGTTAGACCTAGTGTATATATTAACATTAAAAAAACAATTTCCTAAAATTGGAATTTGCCCAAAAATGTTTAAAGGGCGTACCCTTGGATTTTTTTCAAAATTCAATAATCGGGCATATTGGTGTCAATTTCGGTCCTAGAGTCAAACCGGTGCACTTTTCCTACATAAAATTTGCTACTTGTTCTTCTCAAGTTCGCAGTTTTTGTCTACGTCTTACGGTTCGTGAGAAAAAATTCCAATTGGAGGTCTACATGTCTTGCAAATTTCGTGAAAATAAAAACTTTGTATTTCGTTCCAAATTTAATTTATTTCGATTAAGCCTGACGTACTGATTCAAAAAAGATATACATACCCCTATGAGAAAATGCACCGTTTGGCCGGAAAATGGAAAAAACTATAATTTTTTGTAATATTTGTTCATCATTTAAACATCCTTTAATCGGATATATTGGCGTCAATTCCGGTCCTAGAGTCAAACCGGTGCACATTTCTTACATAAAATTTACTACTTGTTCTTCTTAAGTTCTCAGATTTTTTCTACGTCTTACGGTTCGTGAGAAAAAATTCCAATTGGAGGTCTACATGTCTTGCAAATTTCGTGAAAATAAAAACTTTGTATTTCGTTCCAAATTTAATTTATTTCGATTAAGCCTGAAATTTCGTGAAAATAAAAACTTTGTATTTCGTTCCAAATTTAATTTATTTCGATTAAGCCTGACGTACTGATTCAAAAAAGATATACATACCCCTATGAGAAAATGCACCGTTTGGCCGGAAAATGGAAAAAACTATAATTTTTTGTAATATTTGTTCATCATTTAAACATCCTTTAATCGGATATATTGGCGTCAATTCCGGTCCTAGAGTCAAACCGGTGCACATTTCTTACATAAAATTTACTACTTGTTCTTCTTAAGTTCTCAGATT
The DNA here is from genome assembly GCF_040954645.1 of Diabrotica undecimpunctata. NCBI lineage: Eukaryota > Metazoa > Arthropoda > Insecta > Coleoptera > Chrysomelidae > Diabrotica > Diabrotica undecimpunctata. Next base: position 143,746,282 of record NC_092803.1, read on the forward strand.
TTTTCTACGTCTTACGGTTCGTGAGAAAAAATTCCAATTGGAGGTCTACATGTCTTGCAAATTTCGTGAAAATAAAAACTTTGTATTTCGTTCCAAATTTAATTTATTTCGATTAAGCCTGACGTACTGATTCAAAAAAGATATACATACCCCTATGAGAAAATGCACCGTTTGGCCGGAAAATGGAAAAAACTGAAAATTTTTAATTCGATTTTTCCATTATTTTTGCCAAACTGTGGGTAGGGGATAGAAAAAAAACACATATTTGGAATAAGTTAGACCTAGTGTATATATTAACATTAAAAAAACAATTTCCTAAAATTGGAATTTGCCCAAAAATGTTTAAAGGGGGTACCCTTGGATTTTTTTCAAAATTCAATAATCGGGCATATTGGTGTCAATTTCGGTCCTAGAGTCAAACCGGCGCACTTTTCCTACATAAAATTTGCTACTTGTTCTTCTCAAGTTCTCAGTTTTTGTCTACGTCTTACGGTTCGTGAGAAAAAATTCCAATTGGAGGTCTACATGTCTTGCAAATTTCGTGAAAATAAAAACTTTGTATTTCGTTCCAAATTTAATTTATTTCGATTAAGCCTGACGTACTGATTCAAAAAAGATATACATACCCCTATGAGAAAATGCACCGTTTGGCCGGAAAATGGAAAAAACTATAATTTTTTGTAATATTTGTTCATCATTTAAACATCCTTTAATCGGATATATTGGCGTCAATTCCGGTCCTAGAGTCAAACCGGTGCACATTTCTTACATAAAATTTACTACTTGTTCTTCTTAAGTTCTCAGATTTTTTCTACGTCTTACGGTTCGTGAGAAAAAATTCCAATTGGAGGTCTACATGTCTTGCAAATTTCGTGAAAATAAAAACTTTGTATTTCGTTCCAAATTTAATTTATTTCGATTAAGCCTGACGTACTGATTCAAAAAAAGATATACATACTCCTATGAGAAAATGCACCGTTTGGCCGGAAAATGGAAAAAACTATAATTTTTTGTAATATTTGTTCATCATTTAAACATCCTTTAATCAGATATATTGGCGTCAATTCCGGTCCTAGAGTCAAACCGGTGCACATTTCTTACATAAAATTTACTACTTGTTCTCCTTAAGTTCTCAGATTTTTTCTATGTCTTACGGTTCGTGAGAAAAAATTCCAATTGGAGGTCTACATGTCTTGCAAATTTCGTGAAAATAAAAACTTTGTATTTCGTTCCAAATTTAACTTACTTCGATTAAGCCTGACGTACTGATTCAAAAAAGATATACATACCCCTATGAGAAAATGCACCGTTTGGCCGGAAAATGGAAAAAACTGAAAATTTTTAATTCGATTTTTCCATTATTTTTGCCAAACTGTGGGTAGGGGATAGAAAAAAAACACATATTTGGAATAAGTTAGACCTAGTGTATATATTAACATTAAAAAAACAATTTCCTAAAATTGGAATTTGCCCAAAAATGTTTAAAGGGGGTACCCTTGGATTTTTTTCAAAATTCAATAATCGGGCATATTGGTGTCAATTTCGGTCCTAGAGTCAAACCGGTGCACTTTTCCTACATAAAATTTGCTACTTGTTCTTCTCAAGTTCGCAGTTTTTGTCTACGTCTTACGGTTCGTGAGAAAAAATTCCAATTGGAGGTCTACATGTCTTGCAAATTTCGTGAAAATAAAAACTTTGTATTTCGTTCCAAATTTAATTTATTTCGATTAAGCCTGACGTACTGATTCAAAAAAGATATACATACCCCTATGAGAAAATGCACCGTTTGGCCGGAAAATGGAAAAAACTATAATTTTTTGTAATATTTGTTCATCATTTAAACATCCTTTAATCGGATATATTGGCGTCAATTCCGGTCCTAGAGTCAAACCGGTGCACATTTCTTACATAAAATTTACTACTTGTTCTTCTTAAGTTCTCAGATTTTTTCTACGTCTTACGGTTCGTGAGAAAAAATTCCAATTGGAGGTCTACATGTCTTGCAAATTTCGTGAAAATAAAAACTTTGTATTTCGTTCCAAATTTAATTTATTTCGATTAAGCCTGACGTACTGATTCAAAAAAGATATACATACCCCTATGAGAAAATGCACCGTTTGGCCGGAAAATGGAAAAAACTATAATTTTTTGTAATATTTGTTCATCATTTAAACATCCTTTAATCGGATATATTGGCGTCAATTCCGGTCCTAGAGTCAAACCGGTGCACATTTCTTACATAAAATTTACTACTTGTTCTTCTTAAGTTCTCAGATTTTTTCTACGTCTTACGGTTCGTGAGAAAAAATTCCAATTGGAGGTCTACATGTCTTGCAAATTTCGTGAAAATAAAAACTTTGTATTTCGTTCCAAATTTAATTTATTTCGATTAAGCCTGACGTACTGATTCAAAAAAGATATACATACCCCTATGAGAAAATGCACTGTTTGGCCGGAAAATGGAAAAAACTATAATTTTTTGTAATATTTGTTCATCATTTAAACATCCTTTAATCGGATATATTGGCGTCAATTCCGGTCCTAGAGTCAAACCGGTGCACATTTCTTACATAAAATTTACTACTTGTTCTTCTTAAGTTCTCAGATTTTTTCTACGTCTTACGGTTCGTGAGAAAAAATTCCAATTGGAGGTCTACATGTCTTGCAAATTTCGTGAAAATAAAAACTTTGTATTTCGTTCCAAATTTAACTTACTTCGATTAAGCCTGACGTACTGATTCAAAAAAGATATACATACCCCTATGAGAAAATGCACCGTTTGGCCGGAAAATGGAAAAAACTGAAAATTTTTAATTCGATTTTTCCATTATTTTTGCCAAACTGTGGGTAGGGGATAGAAAAAAAACACATATTTGGAATAAGTTAGACCTAGTGTATATATTAACATTAAAAAAACAATTTCCTAAAATTGGAATTTGCCCAAAAATGTTTAAAGGGGGTACCCTTGGATTTTTTTCAAAATTCAATAATCGGGCATATTGGTGTCAATTTCGGTCCTAGAGTCAAACCGGTGCACTTTTCCTACATAAAATTTGCTACTTGTTCTTCTCAAGTTCGCAGTTTTTGTCTACGTCTTACGGTTCGTGAGAAAAAATTCCAATTGGAGGTCTACATGTCTTGCAAATTTCGTGAAAATAAAAACTTTGTATTTCGTTCCAAATTTAATTTATTTCGATTAAGCCTGACGTACTGATTCAAAAAAGATATACATACCCCTATGAGAAAATGCACCGTTTGGCCGGAAAATGGAAAAAACTATAATTTTTTGTAATATTTGTTCATCATTTAAACATCCTTTAATCGGATATATTGGCGTCAATTCCGGTCCTAGAGTCAAACCGGTGCACATTTCTTACATAAAATTTACTACTTGTTCTTCTTAAGTTCTCAGATTTTTTCTACGTCTTACGGTTCGTGAGAAAAAATTCCAATTGGAGGTCTACATGTCTTGCAAATTTCGTGAAAATAAAAACTTTGTATTTCGTTCCAAATTTAATTTATTTCGATTAAGCCTGACGTACTGATTCAAAAAAGATATACATACCCCTATGAGAAAATGCACCGTTTGGCCGGAAAATGGAAAAAACTATAATTTTTTGTAATATTTGTTCATCATTTAAACATCCTTTAATCGGATATATTGGCGTCAATTCCGGTCCTAGAGTCAAACCGGTGCACATTTCTTACATAAAATTTACTACTTGTTCTTCTTAAGTTCTCAGATTTTTTCTACGTCTTACGGTTCGTGAGAAAAAATTCCAATTGGAGGTCTACATGTCTTGCAAATTTCGTGAAAATAAAAACTTTGTATTTCGTTCCAAATTTAATTTATTTCGATTAAGCCTGACGTACTGATTCAAAAAAGATATACATACCCCTATGAGAAAATGCACTGTTTGGCCGGAAAATGGAAAAAACTATAATTTTTTGTAATATTTGTTCATCATTTAAACATCCTTTAATCGGATATATTGGCGTCAATTCCGGTCCTAGAGTCAAACCGGTGCACATTTCTTACATAAAATTTACTACTTGTTCTTCTTAAGTTCTCAGATTTTTTCTACGTTTTACGGTTCGTGAGAAAAAATTCCAATTGGAGGTCTACATGTCTTGCAAATTTCGTGAAAATAAAAACTTTGTATTTCGTTCCAAATTTAATTTATTTCGATTAAGCCTGACGTACTGATTCAAAAAAGATATACATACCCCTATGAGAAAATGCACCGTTTGGCCGGAAAATGGAAAAAACTATAATTTTTTGTAATATTTGTTCATCATTTAAACATCCTTTAATCGGATATATTGGCGTCAATTCCGGTCATAGAGTCAAACCGGTGCACATTTCTTACATAAAATTTGCTACTTGTTCTTCTCAAGTTCTCAGATTTTTTCTACGTCTTACGGTTCGTGAGAAAAAAATCCAATTGGAGGTCTACATGTCTTGCAAATTTCGTGAAAATAAAAACTTTGTATTTCGTTCCAAATTTAATTTATTTCGATTAAGCCTGACGTACTGATTCAAAAAAGATATACATACCCCTATGAGAAAATGCACCGTTTGGCCGGAAAATGGAAAAAACTATAATTTTTTGTAATATTTGTTCATCATTTAAACATCCTTTAATCGGATATATTGGCGTCAATTCCGGTCCTAGAGTCAAACCGGTGCACATTTCTTACATAAAATTTACTACTTGTTCTCCTTAAGTTCTCAGATTTTTTCTATGTCTTACGGTTCGTGAGAAAAAATTCCAATTGGAGGTCTACAATTCTTGCAAATTTCGTGAAAATAAAAACTTTGTATTTCGTTCCAAATTTAACTTACTTCGATTAAGCCTGACGTACTGATTCAAAAAAGATATACATACCCCTATGAGAAAATGCACCGTTTGGCCGGAAAATGGAAAAAACTGAAAATTTTTAATTCGATTTTTCCATTATTTTTGCCAAACTGTGGGTAGGGGATAGAAAAAAAACACATATTTGGAATAAGTTAGACCTAGTGTATATATTAACAATAAAAAAACAATTTCCTAAAATTGGAATTTGCCCAAAAATGTTTAAAGGGGGTACCCTTGGATTTTTTTCAAAATTCAATAATCGGGCATATTGGTGTTAATTTCGGTCCTAGAGTCAAACCGGTGCACTTTTCCTACATAAAATTTGCTACTTGTTCTTCTCAAGTTCGCAGTTTTTGTCTACGTCTTACGGTTCGTGAGAAAAAATTCCAATTGGAGGTCTACATGTCTTGCAAATTTCGTGAAAATAAAAACTTTGTATTTCGTTCCAAATTTAATTTATTTCGATTAAACCTGACGTACTGATTCAAAAAAGATATACATACCCCTATGAGAAAATGCACCGTTTGGCCGGAAAATGGAAAAAACTGAAAATTTTTAATTCGATTTTTCCATTATTTTTGCCAAACTGTGGGTAGGGGATAGAAAAAAAACACATATTTGGAATAAGTTAGACCTAGTGTATATATTAACATTAAAAAAACAATATCCTAAAATTGGAATTTGCCCAAAAATGTTTAAAGGGGGTACCCTTGGATTTTTTTCAAAATTCAATAATCGGGCATATTGGTGTCAATTCCGGTCCTAGAGTCAAACCGGTGCACATTTCTTACATAAAATTTGCTACTTGTTCTTCTCAAGTTCTCAGATTTTTTCTATGTCTTACGGTTCGTGAGAAAAAATTCCAATTGGAGGTCTACATGTCTTGCAAATTTCGTGAAAATAAAAACTTTGTATTTCGTTCCAAATTTAACTTACTTCGATTAAGCCTGACGTACTGATTCAAAAAAGATATACATACCTCTATGAGAAAATGCACCGTTTGGCCGGAAAATGGAAAAAACTATAATTTTTTGTAATATTTGTTCATCATTTAAACATCCTTTAATCGGATATATTGGCGTCAATTCCGGTCCTAGAGTCAAACCGGTGCACATTTCTTACATAAAATTTACTACTTGTTCTTCTTAAGTTCTCAGATTTTTTCTACGTCTTACGGTTCGTGAGAAAAAATTCCAATTGGAGGTCTACATGTCTTGCAAATTTCGTGAAAATAAAAACTTTGTATTTCGTTCCAAATTTAATTTATTTCGATTAAGCCTGACGTACTGATTCAAAAAAGATATACATACCCCTATGAGAAAATGCACCGTTTGGCCGGAAAATGGAAAAAACTGAAAATTTTTAATTCGATTTTTCCATTATTTTTGCCAAACTGTGGGTAGGGGATAGAAAAAAAAACACATATTTGGAATAAGTTAGACCTAGTGTATATATTAACATTAAAAAAACAATTTCCTAAAATTGGAATTTGCCCAAAAATGTTTAAAGGGGGTACCCTTGGATTTTTTTCAAAATTCAATAATCGGGCATATTGGTGTCAATTTCGGTCCTAGAGTCAAACCGGTGCACTTTTCCTACATAAAATTTGCTACTTGTTCTTCTCAAGTTCTCAGTTTTTGTCTACGTCTTACGGTTCGTGAGAAAAAATTCCAATTGGAGGTCTACATGTCTTGCAAATTTCGTGAAAATAAAAACTTTGTATTTCGTTCCAAATTTAATTTATTTCGATTAAGCCTGACGTACTGATTCAAAAAAGATATACATACCCCTATGAGAAAATGCACCGTTTGGCCGGAAAATGGAAAAAACTATAATTTTTTGTAATATTTGTTCATCATTTAAACATCCTTTAATCGGATATATTGGCGTCAATTCCGGTCCTAGAGTCAAACCGGTGCACATTTCTTACATAAAATTTACTACTTGTTCTTCTTAAGTTCTCAGATTTTTTCTACGTCTTACGGTTCGTGAGAAAAAATTCCAATTGGAGGTCTACATGTCTTGCAAATTTCGTGAAAATAAAAACTTTGTATTTCGTTCCAAATTTAATTTATTTCGATTAAGCCTGACGTACTGATTCAAAAAAGATATACATACCCCTATGAGAAAATGCACCGTTTGGCCGGAAAATGGAAAAAACTATAATTTTTTGTAATATTTGTTCATCATTTAAACATCCTTTAATCGGATATATTGGCGTCAATTCCGGTCCTAGAGTCAAACCGGTGCACATTTCTTACATAAAATTTACTACTTGTTCTCCTTAAGTTCTCAGATTTTTTCTATGTCTTACGGTTCGTGAGAAAAAATTCCAATTGGAGGTCTACAATTCTTGCAAATTTCGTGAAAATAAAAACTTTGTATTTCGTTCCAAATTTAACTTACTTCGATTAAGCCTGACGTACTGATTCAAAAAAGATATACATACCCCTATGAGAAAATGCACCGTTTGGCCGGAAAATGGAAAAAACTGAAAATTTTTAATTCGATTTTTCCATTATTTTTGCCAAACTGTGGGTAGGGGATAGAAAAAAAACACATATTTGGAATAAGTTAGACCTAGTGTATATATTAACATTAAAAAAACAATTTCCTAAAATTGGAATTTGCCCAAAAATGTTTAAAGGGGGTACCCTTGGATTTTTTTCAAAATTCAATAATCGGGCATATTGGTGTCAATTTCGGTCCTAGAGTCAAACCGGTGCACTTTTCCTACATAAAATTTGCTACTTGTTCTTCTCAAGTTCTCAGTTTTTGTCTACGTCTTACGGTTCGTGAGAAAAAATTCCAATTGGAGGTCTACATGTCTTGCAAATTTCGTGAAAATAAAAACTTTGTATTGCGTTCCAAATTTAATTTATTTCGATTAAGCCTGACGTACTGATTCAAAAAAGATATACATACCCCTATGAGAAAATGCACCGTTTGGCCGGAAAATGGAAAAAACTATAATTTTTTGTAATATTTGTTCATCATTTAAACATCCTTTAATCGGATATATTGGCGTCAATTCCGGTCCTAGAGTCAAACCGGTGCACATTTCTTACATAAAATTTACTACTTGTTCTTCTTAAGTTCTCAGATTTTTTCTACGTCTTACGGTTCGTGAGAAAAAATTCCAATTGGAGGTCTACATGTCTTGCAAATTTCGTGAAAATAAAAACTTTGTATTTCGTTCCAAATTTAATTTATTTCAATTAAGCCTGACGTACTGATTCAAAAAAAGATATACATACTCCTATGAGAAAATGCACCGTTTGGCCGGAAAATGGAAAAAACTATAATTTTTTGTAATATTTGTTCATCATTTAAACATCCTTTAATCAGATATATTGGCGTCAATTCCGGTCCTAGAGTCAAACCGGTGCACATTTCTTACATAAAATTTACTACTTGTTCTCCTTAAGTTCTCAGATTTTTTCTATGTCTTACGGTTCGTGAGAAAAAATTCCAATTGGAGGTCTACATGTCTTGCAAATTTCGTGAAAATAAAAACTTTGTATTTCGTTCCAAATTTAACTTACTTCGATTAAGCCTGACGTACTGATTCAAAAAAGATATACATACGCCTATGAGAAAATGCACCGTTTGGCCGGAAAATGGAAAAAACTGAAAATTTTTAATTCGATTTTTCCATTATTTTTGCCAAACTGTGGGTAGGGGATAGAAAAAAAACACATATTTGGAATAAGTTAGACCTAGTGTATATATTAACATTAAAAAAACAATTTCCTAAAATTGGAATTTGCCCAAAAATGTTTAAAGGGGGTACCATTGGATTTTTTTCAAAATTCAATAATCGGGCATATTGGTGTCAATTTCGGTCCTAGAGTCAAACCGGTGCACTTTTCCTACATAAAATTTGCTACTTGTTCTTCTCAAGTTCGCAGTTTTTGTCTACGTCTTACGGTTCGTGAGAAAAAATTCCAATTGGAGGTCTACATGTCTTGCAAATTTCGTGAAAATAAAAACTTTGTATTTCGTTCCAAATTTAATTTATTTCGATTAAGCCTGACGTACTGATTCAAAAAAGATATACATACCCCTATGAGAAAATGCACCGTTTGGCCGGAAAATGGAAAAAACTATAATTTTTTGTAATATTTGTTCATCATTTAAACATCCTTTAATCGGATATATTGGCGTCAATTCCGGTCCTAGAGTCAAACCGGTGCACATTTCTTACATAAAATTTACTACTTGTTCTTCTTAAGTTCTCAGATTTTTTCTACGTCTTACGGTTCGTGAGAAAAAATTCCAATTGGAGGTCTACATGTCTTGCAAATTTCGTGAAAATAAAAACTTTGTATTTCGTTCCAAATTTAATTTATTTCGATTAAGCCTGACGTACTGATTCAAAAAAGATATACATACCCCTATGAGAAAATGCACCGTTTGGCCGGCAAATGGAAAAAACTATAATTTTTTGTAATATTTGTTCATCATTTAAACATCCTTTAATCGGATATATTGGCGTCAATTCCGGTCCTAGAGTCAAACCGGTGCACATTTCTTACATAAAATTTACTACTTGTTCTTCTTAAGTTCTCAGATTTTTTCTACGTCTTACGGTTCGTGAGAAAAAATTCCAATTGGAGGTCTACATGTCTTGCAAATTTCGTGAAAATAAAAACTTTGTATTTCGTTCCAAATTTAATTTATTTCGATTAAGCCTGACGTACTGATTCAAAAAAGATATACATACCCCTATGAGAAAATGCACTGTTTGGCCGGAAAATGGAAAAAACTATAATTTTTTGTAATATTTGTTCATCATTTAAACATCCTTTAATCGGATATATTGGCGTCAATTCCGGTCCTAGAGTCAAACCGGTGCACATTTCTTACATAAAATTTACTACTTGTTCTTCTTAAGTTCTCAGATTTTTTCTACGTCTTACGGTTCGTGAGAAAAAATTCCAATTGGAGGTCTACATGTCTTGCAAATTTCGTGAAAATAAAAACTTTGTATTTCGTTCCAAATTTAATTTATTTCGATTAAGCCTGACGTACTGATTCAAAAAAGATATACATACCCCTATGAGAAAATGCACCGTTTGGCCGGAAAATGGAAAAAACTATAATTTTTTGTAATATTTGTTCATCATTTAAACATCCTTTAATCGGATATATTGGCGTCAATTCCGGTCATAGAGTCAAACCGGTGCACATTTCTTACATAAAATTTGCTACTTGTTCTTCTCAAGTTCTCAGATTTTTTCTACGTCTTACGGTTCGTGAGAAAAAATTCCAATTGGAGGTCTACATGTCTTGCAAATTTCGTGAAAATAAAAACTTTGTATTTCGTTCCAAATTTAATTTATTTCGATTAAGCCTGACGTACTGATTCAAAAAAGATATACATACCCCTATGAGAAAATGCACCGTTTGGCCGGAAAATGGAAAAAACTATAATTTTTTGTAATATTTGTTCATCATTTAAACATCCTTTAATCGGATATATTGGCGTCAATTCCGGTCCTAGAGTCAAACCGGTGCACATTTCTTACATAAAATTTACTACTTGTTCTTCTTAAGTTCTCAGATTTTTTCTACGTCTTACGGTTCGTGAGAAAAAATTCCAATTGGAGGTCTACATGTCTTGCAAATTTCGTGAAAATAAAAACTTTGTATTTCGTTCCAAATTTAATTTATTTCGATTAAGCCTGACGTACTGATTCAAAAAAGATATACATACCTCTATGAGAAAATGCACTGTTTGGCCGGAAAATGGAAAAAACTATAATTTTTTGTAATATTTGTTCATCATTTAAACATCCTTTAATCGGATATATTGGCGTCAATTCCGGTCCTAGAGTCAAACCGGTGCACATTTCTTACATAAAATTTACTACTTGTTCTTCTTAAGTTCTCAGATTTTTTCTACGTCTTACGGTTCGTGAGAAAAAATTCCAATTGGAGGTCTACATGTCTTGCAAATTTCGTGAAAATAAAAACTTTGTATTTCGTTCCAAATTTAATTTATTTCGATTAAGCCTGACGTACTGATTCAAAAAAGATATACATACCCCTATGAGAAAATGCACCGTTTGGCCGGAAAATGGAAAAAACTATAATTTTTTGTAATATTTGTTCATCATTTAAACATCCTTTAATCGGATATATTGGCGTCAATTCCGGTCATAGAGTCAAACCGGTGCACATTTCTTACATAAAATTTGCTACTTGCTCTTCTCAAGTTCTCAGATTTTTTCTACGTTTTACGGTTCGTGAGAAAAAAATCCTATTGGAGGTCTACATGTCTTGCAAATTTCGTGAAAATAAAAACTTTGTATTTCGTTCCAAATTTAATTTATTTCGATTAAGCCTGACGTACTGATTCAAAAAAGATATACATACCCTAATGAGAAAATGCACCGTTTGGCCGGAAAATGGAAAAAACTGAAAATTTTTAATTCGATTTTTCCATTATTTTTGCCAAACTGTGGGTAGGGGATAGAAAAAAAAACACATATTGGGAATAAGTTAGACCTAGTGTATATATTAACATTAAAAAAACAATATCCTAAAATTGGAATTTGCCCAAAAATGTTTAAAGGGGGTACCCATGGATTTTTTTCAAAATTCAATAATCGGGCATATTGGTGTCAATTCCGGTCCTAGAGTCAAACCGGTGCACATTTCTTACATAAAATTTGCTACTTGTTCTTCTCAAGTTCTCAGATTTTTTCTATGTCTTACGGTTCGTGAGAAAAAATTCCAATTGGAGGTCTACATGTCTAGCAAATTTCGTGAAAATAAAAACTTTGTATTTCGTTCCAAATTTAACTTACTTCGATTAAGCCTGACGTACTGATTCAAAAAAGATATACATACCTCTATGAGAAAATGCACCGTTTGGCCGGAAAATGGAAAAAACTATAATTTTTTGTAATATTTGTTCATCATTTAAACATCCTTTAATCGGATATATTGGCGTCAATTCCGGTCATAGAGTCAAACCGGTGCACATTTCTTACATAAAATTTGCTACTTGCTCTTCTCAAGTTCTCAGATTTTTTCTACGTCTTACGGTTCGTGAGAAAAAAATCCAATTGGAGGTCTACATGTCTTGCAAATTTCGTGAAAATAAAAACTTTGTATTTCGTTCCAAATTTAATTTATTTCGATTAAGCCTGACGTACTGATTCAAAAAAGATATACATACCCCTATAAGAAAATTCACCGTTTGGCTGGAAAATGGAAAAAACTATAATTTTTTGTAATATTTGTTAATCATTTAAACATCCTTTAATCGGATATATTGGCGTCAATTCCGGTCATAGAGTCAAACCGGTGCACATTTCTTACATAAAATTTGCTACTTGCTCTTCTCAAGTTCTCAGATTTTTTCTACGTTTTACGGTTCGTGAGAAAAAAATCCAATTGGAGGTCTACATGTCTTGCAAATTTCGTGAAAATAAAAACTTTGTATTTCGTTCTAAATTTAATTCATTTCGATTAAACCTGACGTACTGATTCAAAAAAGATATACATACCCCTATGAGAAAATGCACCGTTTGGCCGGAAAATGGAAAAAACTATAATTTTTTGTAATATTTGTTCATCATTTAAACATCCTTTAATCGGATATATTGGCGTCAATTCCGGACCTAGAGTCAAACCGGTGCACATTTCTTACATAAAATTTGCTACTTGTTCTTCTCAAGTTCTCAGATTTTTTCTACGTCTTACGGTTCGTGAGAAAAAAATCCAATTGGAGGTCTACATGTCTTGCAAATTTCGTGAAAATAAAAACTTTGTATTTCGTTCCAAATTTAATTTATTTCGATTAAGCCTGACGTACTGATTCAAAAAAGATATACATACCCCTATGAGAAAATGCACCGTTTGGCCGGAAAATGGAAAAAACTATAATTTTTTGTAATATTTGTTCATCATTTAAACATCCTTTAATCGGATATATTGGCGTCAATTCCGGTCATAGAGTCAAACCGGTGCACATTTCTTACATAAAATTTGCTACTTGCTCTTCTCAAGTTCTCAGATTTTTTCTACGTTTTACGGTTCGTGAGAAAAAAATCCTATTGGAGGTCTACATGTCTTGCAAATTTCGTGAAAATAAAAACTTTGTATTTCGTTCCAAATTTAATTTATTTCGATTAAGCCTGACGTACTGATTCAAAAAAGATATACATACCCTAATGAGAAAATGCACCGTTTGGCCGGAAAATGGAAAAAACTGAAAATTTTTAATTCGATTTTTCCATTATTTTTGCCAAACTGTGGGTAGGGGATAGAAAAAAAAACACATATTGGGAATAAGTTAGACCTAGTGTATATATTAACATTAAAAAAACAATATCCTAAAATTGGAATTTGCCCAAAAATGTTTAAAGGGGGTACCCATGGATTTTTTTCAAAATTCAATAATCGGGCATATTGGTGTCAATTCCGGTCCTAGAGTCAAACCGGTGCACATTTCTTACATAAAATTTGCTACTTGTTCTTCTCAAGTTCTCAGATTTTTTCTATGTCTTACGGTTCGTGAGAAAAAATTCCAATTGGAGGTCTACATGTCTAGCAAATTTCGTGAAAATAAAAACTTTGTATTTCGTTCCAAATTTAACTTACTTCGATTAAGCCTGACGTACTGATTCAAAAAAGATATACATACCTCTATGAGAAAATGCACCGTTTGGCCGGAAAATGGAAAAAACTATAATTTTTTGTAATATTTGTTCATCATTTAAACATCCTTTAATCGGATATATTGGCGTCAATTCCGGTCATAGAGTCAAACCGGTGCACATTTCTTACATAAAATTTGCTACTTGCTCTTCTCAAGTTCTCAGATTTTTTCTACGTTTTACGGTTCGTGAGAAAAAAATCCAATTGGAGGTCTACATGTCTTGCAAATTTCGTGAAAATAAAAACTTTGTATTTCGTTCTAAATTTAATTCATTTCGATTAAGCCTGACGTACTGATTCAAAAAATATATACATACGCCTATGAGAAAATGCACCGTTTGGCCGGAAAATGGAAAAAACTATAATTTTTTGTAATATTTGTTCATCATTTAAACATCCTTTAATCGGATATATTGGCGTCAATTCCGGTCCTAGAGTCAAACCGGTGCACATTTCTTACATAAAATTTGCTACTTGTTCTTCTCAAGTTCTCAGATTTTTTCTACGTCTTACGGTTCGTGAGAAAAAAATCCAATTGGAGGTCTACATGTCTTGCAAATTTCGTGAAAATAAAAACTTTGTATTTCGTTCCAAATTTAATTTATTTCGATTAAGCCTGACGTACTGATTCAAAAAAGATATACATACCCCTATAAGAAAATTCACCGTTTGGCTGGAAAATGGAAAAAACTATAATTTTTTGTAATATTTGTTAATCATTTAAACATCCTTTAATCGGATATATTGGCGTCAATTCCGGTCATAGAGTCAAACCGGTGCACATTTCTTACATAAAATTTGCTACTTGCTCTTCTCAAGTTCTCAGATTTTTTCTACGTTTTACGGTTCGTGAGAAAAAAATCCAATTGGAGGTCTACATGTCTTGCAAATTTCGTGAAAATAAAAACTTTGTATTTCGTTCTAAATTTAATTCATTTCGATTAAACCTGACGTACTGATTCAAAAAAGATATACATACCCCTATGAGAAAATGCACCGTTTGGCCGGAAAATGGAAAAAACTATAATTTTTTGTAATATTTGTTCATCATTTAAACATCCTTTAATCGGATATATTGGCGTCAATTCCGGACCTAGAGTCAAACCGGTGCACATTTCTTACATAAAATTTGCTACTTGTTCTTCTCAAGTTCTCAGATTTTTTCTACGTCTTACGGTTCGTGAGAAAAAAATCCAATTGGAGGTCTACATGTCTTGCAAATTTCGTGAAAATAAAAACTTTGTATTTCGTTCCAAATTTAATTTATTTCGATTAAGCCTGACGTACTGATTCAAAAAAGATATACATACCCCTATGAGAAAATGCACCGTTTGGCCGGAAAATGGAAAAAACTATAATTTTTTGTAATATTTGTTCATCATTTAAACATCCTTTAATCGGATATATTGGCGTCAATTCCGGTCATAGAGTCAAACCGGTGCACATTTCTTACATAAAATTTGCTACTTGCTCTTCTCAAGTTCTCAGATTTTTTCTACGTTTTACGGTTCGTGAGAAAAAAATCCAATTGGAGGTCTACATGTCTTGCAAATTTCGTGAAAATAAAAACTTTGTATTTCGTTCCAAATTTAATTTATTTAGATTAAGCCTGACGTACTGATTCAAAAAAGATATACATACCCCTATGAGAAAATGCACCGTTTGGCCGGAAAATGGAAAAAACTGAAAATTTTTAATTCGATTTTTCCATTATTTTTGCCAAACTGTGGGTAGGGGATAGAAAAAAAAACACATATTGGGAATAAGTTAGACCTAGTGTATATATTAACATTAAAAAAACAATATCCTAAAATTGGAATTTGCCCAAAAATGTTTAAAGGGGGTACCCATGGATTTTTTTCAAAATTCAATAATCGGGCATATTGGTGTCAATTCCGGTCCTAGAGTCAAACCGGTGCACATTTCTTACATAAAATTTGCTACTTGTTCTTCTCAAGTTCTCAGATTGTTTCTATGTCTTACGGTTCGTGAGAAAAAATTCCAATTGGAGGTCTACATGTCTTGCAAATTTCGTGAAAATAAAAACTTTGTATTTGGTTCCAAATTTAACTTACTTCGATTAAGCCTGACGTACTGATTCAAAAAAGATATACATACCTATATGAGAAAATGCACCGTTTGGCCGGAAAATGGAAAAAACTATAATTTTTTGTAATATTTGTTCATCATTTAAACATCCTTTAATCGGATATATTGGCGTCAATTCCGGTCATAGAGTCAAACCGGTGCACATTTCTTACATAAAATTTGCTACTTGCTCTTCTCAAGTTCTCAGATTTTTTCTACGTTTTGCGGTTCGTGAGAAAAAAATCCAATTGGAGGTCTACATGTCTTGCAAATTTCGTGAAAATAAAAACTTTGTATTTCGTTCTAAATTTAATTCATTTCGATTAAGCCTGACGTACTGATTCAAAAAATATATACATACGCCTATGAGAAAATGCACCGTTTGGCCGGAAAATGGAAAAAACTATAATTTTTTGTAATATTTGTTCATCATTTAAACATCCTTTAATCGGATATATTGGCGTCAATTCCGGTCCTAGAGTCAAACCGGTGCACATTTCTTACATAAAATTTGCTACTTGTTCTTCTCAAGTTCTCAGATTTTTTCTACGTCTTACGGTTCGTGAGAAAAAAATCCAATTGGAGGTCTACATGTCTTGCAAATTTCGTGAAAATAAAAACTTTGTATTTCGTTCCAAATTTAATTTATTTCGATTAAGCCTGACGTACTGATTCAAAAAAGATATACATACCCCTATGAGAAAATGCACCGTTTGGCCGGAAAATGGAAAAAACTATAATTTTTTGTAATATTTGTTCATCATTTAAACATCCTTTAATCGGATATATTGGCGTCAATTCCGGTCATAGAGTCAAACCGGTGCACATTTCTTACATAAAATTTGCTACTTGCTCTTCTCAAGTTCTCAGATTTTTTCTACGTTTTACGGTTCGTGAGAAAAAAATCCAATTGGAGGTCTACATGTCTTGCAAATTTCGTGAAAATAAAAACTTTGTATTTCGTTCTAAATTTAATTCATTTCGATTAAGCCTGACGTACTGATTCAAAAAAGATATACATACTCCTATGAGAAAATGCACCGTTTGGCCGGAAAATGGAAAAAACTATAATTTTTTGTAATATTTGTTCATCATTTAAACATCTTTAATCGGATATATTGGCGTCAATTCCGGACCTAGAGTCAAACCGGTGCACATTTCTTACATAAAATTTGCTACTTGTTCTTCTCAAGTTCTCAGATTTTTTCTACGTCTTACGGTTCGTGAGAAAAAAATCCAATTGGAGGTCTACATGTCTTGCAAATTTCGTGAAAATAAAAACTATGTATTTCGTTCCAAATTTAATTTATTTCGATTAAGCCTGACGTACTGATTCAAAAAAGATATACATACCCCTATGAGAAAATGCACCGTTTGGCCGGAAAATGGAAAAAACTATAATTTTTTGTAATATTTGTTCATCATTTAAACATCATTTAATCGGATATATTGGCGTCAATTCCGGTCATAGAGTCAAACCGGTGCACATTTCTTACATAAAATTTGCTACTTGCTCTTCTCAAGTTCTCAGATTTTTTCTACGTTTTACGGTTCGTGAGAAAAAAATCCAATTGGAGGTCTACATGTCTTGCAAATTTCGTGAAAATAAAAACTTTGTATTTCGTTCTAAATTTAATTCATTTCGATTAAGCCTGACGTACTGATTCAAAAAATATATACATACGCCTATGAGAAAATGCACCGTTTGGCCGGAAAATGGAAAAAACTATAATTTTTTGTAATATTTGTTCATCATTTAAACATCCTTTAATCGGATATATTGGCGTCAATTCCGGTCCTAGAGTCAAACCGGTGCACATTTCTTACATAAAATTTGCTACTTGTTCTTCTCAAGTTCTCAGATTTTTTCTACGTCTTACGGTTCGTGAGAAAAAAATCCAATTGGAGGTCTACATGTCTTGCAAATTTCGTGAAAATAAAAACTTTGTATTTCGTTCCAAATTTAATTTATTTCGATTAAGCCTGACGTACTGATTCAAAAAAGATATACATACTCCTATGAGAAAATGCACCGTTTGGCCGGAAAATGGAAAAAACTATAATTTTTTGTAATATTTGTTCATCATTTAAACATCCTTTAATCGGATATATTGGCGTCAATTCCGGACCTAGAGTCAAACCGGTGCACATTTCTTACATAAAATTTGCTACTTGTTCTTCTCAAGTTCTCAGATTTTTTCTACGTCTTACGGTTCGTGAGAAAAAAATCCAATTGGAGGTCTACATGTCTTGCAAATTTCGTGAAAATAAAAACTTTGTATTTCGTTCCAAATTTAATTTATTTCGATTAAGCCTGACGTACTGATTCAAAAAAGATATACATACCCCTATGAGAAAATGCACCGTTTGGCCGGAAAATGGAAAAAACTATAATTTTTTGTAATATTTGTTCATCATTTAAACATCCTTTAATCGGATATATTGGCGTCAATTCCGGTCATAGAGTCAAACCGGTGCACATTTCTTACATAAAATTTGCTACTTGCTCTTCTCAAGTTCTCAGATTTTTTCTACGTTTTACGGTTCGTGAGAAAAAAATCCAATTGGAGGTCTAAATGTCTTGCAAATTTCGTGAAAATAAAAACTTTGTATTTCGTTCCAAATTTAATTTATTTAGATTAAGCCTGACGTACTGATTCAAAAAAGATATACATACCCCTATGAGAAAATGCACCGTTTGGCCGGAAAATGGAAAAAACTGAAAATTTTAAATTCGATTTTTCCATTATTTTTGCCAAACTGTGGGTAGGGGATAGAAAAAAAAACACATATTGGGAATAAGTTAGACCTAGTGTATATATTAACATTAAAAAAACAATATCCTAAAATTGGAATTTGCCCAAAAATGTTTAAAGGGGGTACCCATGGATTTTTTTCAAAATTCAATAATCGGGCATATTGGTGTCAATTCCGGTCCTAGAGTCAAACCGGTGCACATTTCTTACATAAAATTTGCTACTTGTTCTTCTCAAGTTCTCAGATTGTTTCTATGTCTTACGGTTCGTGAGAAAAAATTCCAATTGGAGGTCTACATGTCTTGCAAATTTCGTGAAAATAAAAACTTTGTATTTCGTTCCAAATTTAACTTACTTCGATTAAGCCTGACGTACTGATTCAAAAAATATATACATACGCCCATGAGAAAATGCACCGTTTGGCCGGAAAATGGAAAAAACTATAATTTTTTGTAATATTTGTTCATCATTTAAACATCCTTTAATCGGATATATTGGCGTCAATTCCGGTCATAGAGTCAAACCGGTGCACATTTCTTACATAAAATTTGCTACTTGCTCTTCTCAAGTTCTCAGATTTTTTCTACGTTTTACGGTTCGTGAGAAAAAAATCCAATTGGAGGTCTACATGTCTTGCAAATTTCGTGAAAATAAAAACTTTGTATTTCGTTCTAAATTTAATTCATTTCGATTAAGCCTGACGTACTGATTCAAAAAAGATATACATACTCCTATGAGAAAATGCACCGTTTGGCCGGAAAATGGAAAAAACTATAATTTTTTGTAATATTTGTTCATCATTTAAACATCCTTTAATCGGATATATTGGCGTCAATTCCGGACCTAGAGTCAAACCGGTGCACATTTCTTACATAAAATTTGCTACTTGTTCTTCTCAAGTTCTCAGATTTTTTCTACGTCTTACGGTTCGTGAGAAAAAAATCCAATTGGAGGTCTACATGTCTTGCAAATTTCGTGAAAATAAAAACTTTGTATTTCGTTCCAAATTTAATTTATTTCGATTAAGCCTGACGTACTGATTCAAAAAAGATATACATACTCCTATGAGAAAATGCACCGTTTGGCCGGAAAATGGAAAAAACTATAATTTTTTGTAATATTTGTTCATCATTTAAACATCCTTTAATCGGATATATTGGCGTCAATTCCGGTCATAGAGTCAAACCGGTGCACATTTCTTACATAAAATTTGCTACTTGCTCTTCTCAAGTTCTCAGATTTTTTCTACGTTTTACGGTTCGTGAGAAAAAAATCCAATTGGAGGTCTACATGTCTTGCAAATTTCGTGAAAATAAAAACTTTGTATTTCGTTCTAAATTTAATTCATTTCGATTAAGCCTGACGTACTGATTCAAAAAATATATACATACGCCTATGAGAAAATGCACCGTTTGGCCGGAAAATGGAAAAAACTATAATTTTTTGTAATATTTGTTCATCATTTAAACATAATTTAATCGGATATATTGGCGTCAATTCCGGTCCTAGAGTCAAACCGGTGCACATTTCTTACATAAAATTTGCTACTTGTTCTTCTCAAGTTCTCAGATTTTTTCTACGTCTTACGGTTCGTGAGAAAAAAATCCAATTGGAGGTCTACATGTCTTGCAAATTTCGTGAAAATAAAAACTTTGTATTTCGTTCCAAATTTAATTTATTTCGATTAAGCCTGACGTACTGATTCAAAAAAGATATACATACTCCTATGAGAAAATGCACCGTTTGGCCGGAAAATGGAAAAAACTATAATTTTTTGTAATATTTGTTCATCATTTAAACATCCTTTAATCGGATATATTGGCGTCAATTCCGGACCTAGAGTCAAACCGGTGCACATTTCTTACATAAAATTTGCTACTTGTTCTTCTCAAGTTCTCAGATTTTTTCTACGTCTTACGGTTCGTGAGAAAAAAATCCAATTGGAGGTCTACATGTCTTGCAAATTTCGTGAAAATAAAAACTTTGTATTTCGTTCCAAATTTAATTTATTTCGATTAAGCCTGACGTACTGATTCAAAAAAGATATACATACCCCTATGAGAAAATGCACCGTTTGGCCGGAAAATGGAAAAAACTATAATTTTTTGTAATATTTGTTCATCATTTAAACATCCTTTAATCGGATATATTGGCGTCAATTCCGGTCATAGAGTCAAACCGGTGCACATTTCTTACATAAAATTTGCTACTTGCTCTTCTCAAGTTCTCAGATTTTTTCTACGTTTTACGGTTCGTGAGAAAAAAATCCAATTGGAGGTCTAAATGTCTTGCAAATTTCGTGAAAATAAAAACTTTGTATTTCGTTCCAAATTTAATTTATTTAGATTAAGCCTGACGTACTGATTCAAAAAAGATATACATACCCCTATGAGAAAATGCACCGTTTGGCCGGAAAATGGAAAAAACTGAAAATTTTAAATTCGATTTTTCCATTATTTTTGCCAAACTGTGGGTAGGGGATAGAAAAAAAAACACATATTGGGAATAAGTTAGACCTAGTGTATATATTAACATTAAAAAAACAATATCCTAAAATTGGAATTTGCCCAAAAATGTTTAAAGGGGGTACCCATGGATTTTTTTCAAAATTCAATAATCGGGCATATTGGTGTCAATTCCGGTCCTAGAGTCAAACCGGTGCACATTTCTTACATAAAATTTGCTACTTGTTCTTCTCAAGTTCTCAGATTGTTTCTATGTCTTACGGTTCGTGAGAAAAAATTCCAATTGGAGGTCTACATGTCTTGCAAATTTCGTGAAAATAAAAACTTTGTATTTCGTTCCAAATTTAACTTACTTCGATTAAGCCTGACGTACTGATTCAAAAAAGATATACATACCTATATGAGAAAATGCACCGTTTGGCCGGAAAATGGAAAAAACTATAATTTTTTGTAATATTTGTTCATCATTTAAACATCCTTTAATCGGATATATTGGCGTCAATTCCGGTCATAGAGTCAAACCGGTGCACATTTCTTACATAAAATTTGCTACTTGCTCTTCTCAAGTTCTCAGATTTTTTCTACGTTTTACGGTTCGTGAGAAAAAAATCCAATTGGAGGTCTACATGTCTTGCAAATTTCGTGAAAATAAAAACTTTGTATTTCGTTCTAAATTTAATTCATTTCGATTAAGCCTGACGTACTGATTCAAAAAATATATACATACGCCTATGAGAAAATGCACCGTTTGGCCGGAAAATGGAAAAAACTATAATTTTTTGTAATATTTGTTCATCATTTAAACATCCTTTAATCGGATATATTGGCGTCAATTCCGGTCCTAGAGTCAAACCGGTGCACATTTCTTACATAAAATTTGCTACTTGTTCTTCTCAAGTTCTCAGATTTTTTCTACGTCTTACGGTTCGTGAGAAAAAAATCCAATTGGAGGTCTACATGTCTTGCAAATTTCGTGAAAATAAAAACTTTGTATTTCGTTCCAAATTTAATTTATTTCGATTAAGCCTGACGTACTGATTCAAAAAAGATATACATACCCCTATGAGAAAATGCACCGTTTGGCCGGAAAATGGAAAAAACTATAATTTTTTGTAATATTTGTTTATCATTTAAACATCCTTTAATCGGATATATTGGCGTCAATTCCGGACCTAGAGTCAAACCGGTGCACATTTCTTACATAAAATTTGCTACTTGTTCTTCTCAAGTTCTCAGATTTTTTCTACGTCTTACGGTTCGTGAGAAAAAAATCCAATTGGAGGTCTACATGTCTTGCAAATTTCGTGAAAATAAAAACTTTGTATTTCGTTCCAAATTTAATTTATTTCGATTAAGCCTGACGTACTGATTCAAAAAAGATATACATACCCCTATGAGAAAATGCACCGTTTGGCCGGAAAATGGAAAAAACTGAAAATTTTTAATTCGATTTTTCCATTATTTTTGCCAAACTGTGGGTAGGGGATAGAAAAAAAACACATATTTGGAATAAGTTAGACCTAGTGTATATATTAACATTAAAAAAACAATATCCTAAAATTGGACTTTGCCCAAAAATGTTTAAAGGGGTACCCTTGGATTTTTTTCAAAATTCAATAATCGGGCATATTGGTGTCAATTCCGGTCCTAGAGTCAAACCGGTGCACATTTCTTACATAAAATTTGCTACTTGTTCTTCTCAAGTTCTCAGATTTTTTCTATGTCTTACGGTTCGTGAGAAAAAATTCCAATTGGAGGTCTACATGTCTTGCAAATTTCGTGAAAATAAAAACTTTGTATTTCGTTCCAAATTTAACTTACTTCGATTAAGCCTGACGTACTGATTCAAAAAAGATATACATACCTCTATGAGAAAATGCACCGTTTGGCCGGAAAATGGAAAAAACTATAATTTTTTGTAATATTTGTTCATCATTTAAACATCCTTTAATCGGATATATTGGCGTCAATTCCGGTCATAGAGTCAAACCGGTGCACATTTCTTACATAAAATTTGCTACTTGCTCTTCTCAAGTTCTCAGATTTTTTCTACGTTTTACGGTTCGTGAGAAAAAAATCCAATTGGAGGTCTACATGTCTTGCAAATTTCGTGAAAATAAAAACTTTGTATTTCGTTCTAAATTTAATTCATTTCGATTAAGCCTGACGTACTGATTCAAAAAATATATACATACGCCTATGAGAAAATGCACCGTTTGGCCGGAAAATGGAAAAAACTATAATTTTTTGTAATATTTGTTCATCATTTAAACATCCTTTAATCGGATATATTGGCGTCAATTCCGGTCCTAGAGTCAAACCGGTGCACATTTCTTACATAAAATTTGCTACTTGTTCTTCTCAAGTTCTCAGATTTTTTCTACGTCTTACGGTTCGTGAGAAAAAAATCCAATTGGAGGTCTACATGTCTTGCAAATTTCGTGAAAATAAAAACTTTGTATTTCGTTCCAAATTTAATTTATTTCGATTAAGCCTGACGTACTGATTCAAAAAAGATATACATACCCCTATGAGAAAATGCACCGTTTGGCCGGAAAATGGAAAAAACTATAATTTTTTGTAATATTTGTTCATCATTTAAACATCCTTTAATCGGATATATTGGCGTCAATTCCGGTCATAGAGTCAAACCGGTGCACATTTCTTACATAAAATTTGCTACTTGCTCTTCTCAAGTTCTCAGATTTTTTCTACGTTTTACGGTTCGTGAGAAAAAAATTCAATTGGAGGTCTACATGTCTTGCAAATTTCGTGAAAATAAAAACTTTGTATTTCGTTCTAAATTTAATTCATTTCGATTAAGCCTGACGTACTAATTCAAAAAATATATACATACGCCTATGAGAAAATGCACCGTTTGGCCGGAAAATGGAAAAAACTATAATTTTTTGTAATATTTGTTCATCATTTAAACATCCTTTAATCGGATATATTGGCGTCAATTCCGGTCCTAGAGTCAAACCGGTGCACATTTCTTACATAAAATTTGCTACTTGTTCTTCTCAAGTTCTCAGATTTTTTCTACGTCTTACGGTTCGTGAGAAAAAAATCCAATTGGAGGTCTACATGTCTTGCAAATTTCGTGAAAATAAAAACTTTGTATTTCGTTCCAAATTTAATTTATTTCGATTAAGCCTGACGTACTGATTCAAAAAAGATATACATACCCCTATGAGAAAATGCACCGTTTGGCCGGAAAATGGAAAAAACTGAAAATTTTTAATTCGATTTTTCCATTATTTTTGCCAAACTGTGGGTAGGGGATAGAAAAAAAACACATATTTTAAATAAGTTAGACCTAGTGTATATATTAACATTAAAAAAACAATATCCTAAAATTGGAATTTGCCCAAAAATGTTTAAAGGGGGTACCCTTGGATTTTTTTCAAAATTCAATAATCGGGCATATTGGTGTCAATTCCGGTCCTAGAGTCAAACCGGTGCACATTTCTTACATAAAATTTGCTACTTGTTCTTCTCAAGTTCTCAGATTTTTTCTATGTCTTACGGTTCGTGAGAAAAAATTCCAATTGGAGGTCTACATGTCTTGCAAATTTCGTGAAAATAAAAACTTTGTATTTCGTTCCAAATTTAATTTATTTCGATTAAGCCTGACGTACTGATTCAAAAAAGATATACATACCCCTATGAGAAAATGCACCGTTTGGCCGGAAAATGGAAAAAACTATAATTTTTTGTAATATTTGTTCATCATTTAAACATCCTTTAATCGGATATATTGGCGTCAATTCCGGTCATAGAGTCAAACCGGTGCACATTTCTTACATAAAATTTGCTACTTGCTCTTCTCAAGTTCTCAGATTTTTTCTACGTTTTACGGTTCGTGAGAAAAAAATCCAATTGGAGGTCTACATGTCTTGCAAATTTCGTGAAAATAAAAACTTTGTATTTCGTTCTAAATTTAATTCATTTCGATTAAGCCTGACGTACTGATTCAAAAAATATATACATACGCCTATGAGAAAATGCACCGTTTGGCCGGAAAATGGAAAAAACTATAATTTTTTGTAATATTTGTTCATCATTTAAACATCCTTTAGTCGGATATATTGGCGTCAATTCCGGTCCTAGAGTCAAACCGGTGCACATTTCTTACATAAAATTTGCTACTTGTTCTTCTCAAGTTCTCAGATTTTTTCTACGTCTTACGGTTCGTGAGAAAAAATTCCAATTGGAGGTCTACATGTCTTGCAAATTTCGTGAAAATAAAAACTTTGTATTTCGTTCCAAATTTAATTTATTTCGATTAAGCCTGACGTACTGATTCAAAAAAGATATACATACCCCTATGAGAAAATGCACCGTTTGGCCGGAAAATGGAAAAAACTATAATTTTTTGTAATATTTGTTTATCATTTAAACATCCTTTAATCGGATATATTGGCGTCAATTCCGGACCTAGAGTCAAACCGGTGCACATTTCTTACATAAAATTTGCTACTTGTTCTTCTCAAGTTCTCAGATTTTTTCTACGTCTTACGGTTCGTGAGAAAAAAATCCAATTGGAGGTCTACATGTCTTGCAAATTTCGTGAAAATAAAAACTTTGTATTTCGTTCCAAATTTAATTTATTTCGATTAAGCCTGACGTACTGATTCAAAAAAGATATACATACCCCTATGAGAAAATGCACCGTTTGGCCGGAAAATGGAAAAAACTGAAAATTTTTAATTCGATTTTTCCATTATTTTTGCCAAACTGTGGGTAGGGAATAGAAAAAAAACACATATTTGGAATAAGTTAGACCTAGTGTATATATTAACATTAAAAAAACAATATCCTAAAATTGGAATTTGCCCAAAAATGTTTAAAGGGGTACCCTTGGATTTTTTTCAAAATTCAATAATCGGGCATATTGGTGTCAATTCCGGTCCTAGAGTCAAACCGGTGCACATTTCTTACATAAAATTTGCTACTTGTTCTTCTCAAGTTCTCAGATTTTTTCTATGTCTTACGGTTCGTGAGAAAAAATTCCAATTGGAGGTCTACATGTCTTGCAAATTTCGTGAAAATAAAAACTTTGTATTTCGTTCCAAATTTAACTTACTTCGATTAAGCCTGACGTACTGATTCAAAAAAGATATACATACCTCTATGAGAAAATGCACCGTTTGGCCGGAAAATGGAAAAAACTATAATTTTTTGTAATATTTGTTCATCATTTAAACATCCTTTAATCGGATATATTGGCGTCAATTCCGGTCATAGAGTCAAACCGGTGCACATTTCTTACATAAAATTTGCTACTTGCTCTTCTCAAGTTCTCAGATTTTTTCTACGTTTTACGGTTCGTGAGAAAAAAATCCAATTGGAGGTCTACATGTCTTGCAAATTTCGTGAAAATAAAAACTTTGTATTTCGTTCTAAATTTAATTCATTTCGATTAAGCCTGACGTACTGATTCAAAAAAGATATACATACCCCTATGAGAAAATGCACCGTTTGGCCGGAAAATGGAAAAAACTATAATTTTTTGTAATATTTGTTCATCATTTAAACATCCTTTAATCGGATATATTGGCGTCAATTCCGGTCCTAGAGTCAAACCGGTGCACATTTCTTACATAAAATTTGCTACTTGTTCTTCTCAAGTTCTCAGATTTTTTCTACGTCTTACGGTTCGTGAGAAAAAAATCCAATTGGAGGTCTACATGTCTTGCAAATTTCGTGAAAATAAAAACTTTGTATTTCGTTCCAAATTTAATTTATTTCGATTAAGCCTGACGTACTGATTCAAAAAAGATATACATACCCCTATGAGAAAATGCACCGTTTGGCCGGAAAATGGAAAAAACTGAAAATTTTTAATTCGATTTTTCCATTATTTTTGCCAAACTGTGGGTAGGGGATAGAAAAAAAACACATATTTTAAATAAGTTAGACCTAGTGTATATATTAACATTAAAAAAACAATATCCTAAAATTGGAATTTGCCCAAAAATGTTTAAAGGGGGTACCCTTGGATTTTTTTCAAAATTCAATAATCGGGCATATTGGTGTCAATTTCGGTCCTAGAGTCAAACCGGTGCACATTTCTTACATAAAATTTGCTACTTGCTCTTCTCAAGTTCTCAGATTTTTTCTACGTTTTACGGTTCGTGAGAATAAAATTCAATTGGAGGTCTACATGTCTTGCAAATTTCGTGAAAATAAAAACTTTGTATTTCGTTCTAAATTTAATTCATTTCGATTAAGCCTGACGTACTGATTCAAAAAATATATACATACGCCTATGAGAAAATGCACCGTTTGGCCGGAAAATGGAAAAAACTATAATTTTTTGTAATATTTGTTCATCATTTAAACATCCTTTAATCGGATATATTGGCGTCAATTCCGGTCATAGAGTCAAACCGGTGCACATTTCTTACATAAAATTTGCTACTTGCTCTTCTCAAGTTCTCAGATTTTTTCTACGTTTTACGGTTCGTGAGAAAAAAATCCAATTGGAGGTCTACATGTCTTGCAAATTTCGTGAAAATAAAAACTTTGTATTTCGTTCCAAATTTAATTTATTTCGATTAAGCCTGACGTACTGATTCAAAAAAGATATACATACCCCTATCAGAAAATGCACCGTTTGGCCGGAAAATGGAAAAAACTATAATTTTTTGTAATATTTGTTCATCATTTAAACATCCTTTAATCGGATATATTGGCGTCAATTCCGGTCATAGAGTCAAACCGGTGCACATTTCTTACATAAAATTTGCTACTTGTTCTTCTCAAGTTCTCAGATTTTTTCTACGTCTTACGGTTCGTGAGAAAAAAATCCAATTGGAGGTCTACATGTCTTGCAAATTTCGTGAAAATAAAAACTTTGTATTTCGTTCCAAATTTAATTTATTTCGATTAAGCCTGACGTACTGATTCAAAAAAGATATACATACCCCTATGAGAAAATGCACCGTTTGGCCGGAAAATGGAAAAAACTGAAAATTTTTAATTCGATTTTTCCATTATTTTTGCCAAACTGTGGGTAGGGGATAGAAAAAAAAACACATATTGGGAATAAGTTAGACCTAGTGTATATATTAACATTAAAAAAACAATGTCCTAAAATTGGAATTTGCCCAAAAATGTTTAAAGGGGGTACCCTTGGATTTTTTTCAAAATTCAATAATCGGGCATATTGGTGTCAATTCCGGTCCTAGAGTCAAACCGGTGCACATTTCTTACATAAAATTTGCTACTTGTTCTTCTCAAGTTCTCAGATTTTTTCTACGTTTTACGGTTCGTGAGAAAAAAATCCAATTGGAGGTCTACATGTCTTGCAAATTTCGTGAAAATAAAAACTTTGTATTTCGTTCTAAATTTAATTCATTTCGATTAAGCCTGACGTACTGATTCAAAAAAGATATACATACCCCTATGAGAAAATGCACCGTTTGGCCGGAAAATGGAAAAAACTGAAAATTTTTAATTCGATTTTTCCATTATTTTTGCCAAACTGTGGGTAGGGGATAGAAAAAAAACACATATTTGGAATAAGTTAGACCTAGTGTATATATTAACATTAAAAAAACAATATCCTAAAATTGGAATTTGCCCAAAAATGTTTAAAGGGGGTACCCTTGGATTTTTTTCAAAATTCAATAATCGGGCATATTGGTGTCAATTCCGGTCCTAGAGTCAAACCGGTGCACATTTCTTACATAAAATTTGCTACTTGTTCTTCTCAAGTTCTCAGATTTTTTCTATGTCTTACGGTTCGTGAGAAAAAATTCCAATTGGAGGTCTACATGTCTTGCAAATTTCGTGAAAATAAAAACTTTGTATTTCGTTCCAAATTTAACTTACTTCGATTGAGCCTGACGTACTGATTCAAAAAAGATATACATACCTCTATGAGAAAATGCACCGTTTGGCCGGAAAATGGAAAAAACTATAATTTTTTGTAATATTTGTTCATCATTTAAACATCCTTTAATCGGATATATTGGCGTCAATTCCGGTCATAGAGTCAAACCGGTGCACATTTCTTACATAAAATTTGCTACTTGTTCTTCTCAAGTTCTCAGATTTTTTCTACGTCTTACGGTTCGTGAGAAAAAAATCCAATTGGAGGTCTACATGTCTTGCAAATTTCGTGAAAATAAAAACTTTGTATTTCGTTCTAAATTTAATTCATTTCGATTAAGCCTGACGTACTGATTCAAAAAATATATACATACGCCTATGAGAAAATTCACCGTTTGGCCGGAAAATGGAAAAAACTATAATTTTTTGTAATATTTGTTCATCATTTAAACATCCTTTAATCGGATATATTGGCGTCAAAAAAAACACATATTTGGAATAAGTTAGACCTAGTCTATATATTAACATTAAAAAAACAATATCCTAAAATTGGAATTTGCCCAAAAATGTTTAAAGGGGGTACCCTTGGATTTTTTTCAAAATTCAATAATCGGGCATATTGGTGTCAATTCCGGTCCTAGAGTCAAACCGGTGCACATTTCTTACATAAAATTTGCTACTTGTTCTTCTCAAGTTCTCAGATTTTTTCTATGTCTTACGGTTCGTGAGAAAAAATTCCAATTGGAGGTCTACATGTCTTGCAAATTTCGTGAAAATAAAAACTTTGTATTTCGTTCCAAATTTAACTTACTTCGATTAAGCCTGACGTACTGATTCAAAAAAGATATACATACCTCTATGAGAAAATGCACCGTTTGGCCGAAAAATGGAAAAAACTATAATTTTTTGTAATATTTGTTCATCATTTAAACATCCTTTAATCGGATATATTGGCGTCAATTCCGGTCATAGAGTCAAACCGGTGCACATTTCTTACATAAAATTTGCTACTTGTTCTTCTCAAGTTCTCAGATTTTTTCTACGTCTTACGGTTCGTGAGAAAAAAATCCAATTGGAGGTCTACATGTCTTGCAAATTTCGTGAAAATAAAAACTTTGTATTTCGTTCCAAATTTAATTTATTTCGATTAAGCCTGACCTACTGATTCAAAAAAGATATACATACCCCTATGAGAAAATGCACCGTTTGGCCGGAAAATGGAAAAAACTGAAAATTTTTAATTCGATTTTTCCATTATTTTTGCCAAACTGTGGGTAGGGGATAGAAAAAAAACACATATTTGGAATAAGTTAGACCTAGTGTATATATTAACATTAAAAAAACAATATCCTAAAATTGGAATTTGCCCAAAAATGTTTAAAGGGGGTACCCTTGGATTTTTTTCAAAATTCAATAATCGGGCATATTGGTGTCAATTCCGGTCCTAGAGTCAAACCGGTGCACATTTCTTACATAAAATTTGCTACTTGTTCTTCTCAAGTTCTCAGATTTTTTCTACGTCTTACGGTTCGTGAGAAAAAATTTCAATTGGAGGTCTACATGTCTTGCAAATTTCGTGAAAATAAAAACTTTGTATTTCGTTCCAAATTTAATTTATTTCGATTCAGCCTGACGTACTGATTCAAAAAAGATATACATACCCCTATGAGAAAATGCACCGTTTGGCCGGAAAATGGAAAAAACTATAATTTTTTGTAATATTTGTTCATCATTTAAACATCCTTTAATCGGATATATTGGCGTCAATTCCGGTCATAGAGTCAAACCGGTGCACATTTCTTACATAAAATTTGCTACTTGTTCTTCTCAAGTTCTCAGATTTTTTCTACGTCTTACGGTTCGTGAGAAAAAAATCCAATTGGAGGTCTACATGTCTTGCAAATTTCGTGAAAATAAAAACTTTGTATTTCGTTCCAAATTTAATTTATGTCGATTAAGCCTGACGTACTGATTCAAAAAAGATATACATACCCCTATGAGAAAATGCACCGTTTGGCCGGAAAATGGAAAAAACTGAAAATTTTTAATTCGATTTTTCCATTATTTTTGCCAAACTGTGGGTAGGGGATAGAAAAAAAACACATATTTGGAATAAGTTAGACCTAGTGTATATATTAACATTAAAAAAACAATTTCCTAAAATTGGAATTTGCCCAAAAATGTTTAAAGGGGGTACCCTTGGATTTTTTTCAAAATTCAATAATCGGGCATATTGGCGTCAATTTCGGTCCTATAGTCAAACCGGTGCACATTTCTTACATAAAATTTGCTACTTGTTCTTCTCAAGTTCTCAGATTTTTTCTACGTTTTACGGTTCGTGAGAAAAAAATCCAATTGGAGGTCTACATGTCTTGCAAATTTCGTGAAAATAAAAACTTTGTATTTCGTTCTAAATTTAATTCATTTCGATTAAGCCTGACGTACTGATTCAAAAAAGATATACATACCCCTATGAGAAAATGCACCGTTTGGCCGGAAAATGGAAAAAACTGAAAATTTTTAATTCGATTTTTCCATTATTTTTGCCAAACTGTGGGTAGGGGATAGAAAAAAAACACATATTTGGAATAAGTTAGACCTAGTGTATATATTAACATTAAAAAAACAATATCCTAAAATTGGAATTTGCCCAAAAATGTTTAAAGGGGGTACCCTTGGATTTTTTTCAAAATTCAATAATCGGGCATATTGGTGTCAATTCCGGTCCTAGAGTCAAACCGGTGCACATTTCTTACATAAAATTTGCTACTTGTTCTTCTCAAGTTCTCAGATTTTTTCTATGTCTTACGGTTCGTGAGAAAAAATTCCAATTGGAGGTCTACATGTCTTGCAAATTTCGTGAAAATAAAAACTTTGTATTTCGTTCCAAATTTAACTTACTTCGATTGAGCCTGACGTACTGATTCAAAAAAGATATACATACCTCTATGAGAAAATGCACCGTTTGGCCGGAAAATGGAAAAAACTATAATTTTTTGTAATATTTGTTCATCATTTAAACATCCTTTAATCGGATATATTGGCGTCAATTCCGGTCATAGAGTCAAACCGGTGCACATTTCTTACATAAAATTTGCTACTTGTTCTTCTCAAGTTCTCAGATTTTTTCTACGTCTTACGGTTCGTGAGAAAAAAATCCAATTGGAGGTCTACATGTCTTGCAAATTTCGTGAAAATAAAAACTTTGTATTTCGTTCTAAATTTAATTCATTTCGATTAAGCCTGACGTACTGATTCAAAAAATATATACATACGCCTATGAGAAAATTCACCGTTTGGCCGGAAAATGGAAAAAACTATAATTTTTTGTAATATTTGTTCATCATTTAAACATCCTTTAATCGGATATATTGGCGTCAAAAAAAACACATATTTGGAATAAGTTAGACCTAGTCTATATATTAACATTAAAAAAACAATATCCTAAAATTGGAATTTGCCCAAAAATGTTTAAAGGGGGTACCCTTGGATTTTTTTCAAAATTCAATAATCGGGCATATTGGTGTCAATTCCGGTCCTAGAGTCAAACCGGTGCACATTTCTTACATAAAATTTGCTACTTGTTCTTCTCAAGTTCTCAGATTTTTTCTATGTCTTACGGTTCGTGAGAAAAAATTCCAATTGGAGGTCTACATGTCTTGCAAATTTCGTGAAAATAAAAACTTTGTATTTCGTTCCAAATTTAACTTACTTCGATTAAGCCTGACGTACTGATTCAAAAAAGATATACATACCTCTATGAGAAAATGCACCGTTTGGCCGAAAAATGGAAAAAACTATAATTTTTTGTAATATTTGTTCATCATTTAAACATCCTTTAATCGGATATATTGGCGTCAATTCCGGTCATAGAGTCAAACCGGTGCACATTTCTTACATAAAATTTGCTACTTGTTCTTCTCAAGTTCTCAGATTTTTTCTACGTCTTACGGTTCGTGAGAAAAAAATCCAATTGGAGGTCTACATGTCTTGCAAATTTCGTGAAAATAAAAACTTTGTATTTCGTTCCAAATTTAATTTATTTCGATTAAGCCTGACCTACTGATTCAAAAAAGATATACATACCCCTATGAGAAAATGCACCGTTTGGCCGGAAAATGGAAAAAACTGAAAATTTTTAATTCGATTTTTCCATTATTTTTGCCAAACTGTGGGTAGGGGATAGAAAAAAAACACATATTTGGAATAAGTTAGACCTAGTGTATATATTAACATTAAAAAAACAATATCCTAAAATTGGAATTTGCCCAAAAATGTTTAAAGGGGGTACCCTTGGATTTTTTTCAAAATTCAATAATCGGGCATATTGGTGTCAATTCCGGTCCTAGAGTCAAACCGGTGCACATTTCTTACATAAAATTTGCTACTTGTTCTTCTCAAGTTCTCAGATTTTTTCTACGTCTTACGGTTCGTGAGAAAAAATTTCAATTGGAGGTCTACATGTCTTGCAAATTTCGTGAAAATAAAAACTTTGTATTTCGTTCCAAATTTAATTTATTTCGATTCAGCCTGACGTACTGATTCAAAAAAGATATACATACCCCTATGAGAAAATGCACCGTTTGGCCGGAAAATGGAAAAAACTATAATTTTTTGTAATATTTGTTCATCATTTAAACATCCTTTAATCGGATATATTGGCGTCAATTCCGGTCATAGAGTCAAACCGGTGCACATTTCTTACATAAAATTTGCTACTTGTTCTTCTCAAGTTCTCAGATTTTTTCTACGTCTTACGGTTCGTGAGAAAAAAATCCAATTGGAGGTCTACATGTCTTGCAAATTTCGTGAAAATAAAAACTTTGTATTTCGTTCCAAATTTAATTTATGTCGATTAAGCCTGACGTACTGATTCAAAAAAGATATACATACCCCTATGAGAAAATGCACCGTTTGGCCGGAAAATGGAAAAAACTGAAAATTTTTAATTCGATTTTTCCATTATTTTTGCCAAACTGTGGGTAGGGGATAGAAAAAAAACACATATTTGGAATAAGTTAGACCTAGTGTATATATTAACATTAAAAAAACAATTTCCTAAAATTGGAATTTGCCCAAAAATGTTTAAAGGGGGTACCCTTGGATTTTTTTCAAAATTCAATAATCGGGCATATTGGTGTCAATTTCGGTCCTAGAGTCAAACCGGTGCACTTTTCCTACATAAAATTTGCTACTTGTTCTTCTCAAGTTCTCAGTTTTTGTCTACGTCTTACGGTTCGTGAGAAAAAATTCCAATTGGAGGTCTACATGTCTTGCAAATTTCGTGAAAATAAAAACTTTGTATTTCGTTCCAAATTTAATTTATTTCGATTAAGCCTGACGTACTGATTCAAAAAAGATATACATACCCCTATGAGAAAATGCACCGTTTGGCCGGAAAATGGAAAAAACTATAATTTTTTGTAATATTTGTTCATCATTTAAACATCCTTTAATCGGATATATTGGCGTCAATTCCGGTCATAGAGTCAAACCGGTGCACATTTCTTACATAAAATTTGCTACTTGTTCTTCTTAAGTTCTCAGATTTTTTCTATGTCTTACGGTTCGTGAGAAAAAATTCCAATTGGAGGTCTACATGTCTTGCAAATTTCGTGAAAATAAAAACTTTGTATTTCGTTCCAAATTTAACTTACTTCGATTAAGCCTGACGTACTGATTCAAAAAAGATATACATACCCCTATGAGAAAATGCACCGTTTGGCCGGAAAATGGAAAAAACTATAATTTTTTGTAATATTTGTTCATCATTTAAACATCCTTTAATCGGATATATTGGCGTCAATTCCGGTCCTAGAGTCAAACCGGTGCACATTTCTTACATAAAATTTACTACTTGTTCTTCTTAAGTTCTCAGATTTTTTCTACGTCTTACGGTTCGTGAGAAAAAATTCCAATTGGAGGTCTACATGTCTTGCAAATTTCGTGAAAATAAAAACTTTGTATTTTGTTCCAAATTTAATTTAATTCGATTAGGCCTGACGTACTGATTCAAAAAAGATATACATACCCCTATGAGAAAATGCACCGTTTGGCCGGAAAATGGAAAAAACTATAATTTTTTGTAATATTTGTTCATCATTTAAACATCCTTTAATCGGATATATTGGCGTCAATTCCGGTCCTAGAGTTAAACCGGTGCACATTTCTTACATAAAATTTACTACTTGTTCTTCTTAAGTTCTCAGATTTTTTCTATGTCTTACGGTTCGTGAGAAAAAATTCCAATTGGAGGTCTACATGTCTTGCAAATTTCGTGAAAATAAAAACTTTGTATTTCGTTCCAAATTTAACTTACTTCGATTAAGCCTGACGTACTGATTCAAAAAAGATATACATACCTCTATGAGAAAATGCACCGTTTGGCCGGAAAATGGAAAAAACTATAATTATTTGTAATATTTGTTCATCATTTAAACATCCTTTAATCGGATATATTGGCGTCAATTCCGGTCCTAGAGTCAAACCGGTGCACATTTCTTACATAAAATTTACTACTTGTTCTTCTTAAGTTCTCAGATTTTTTCTACGTCTTACGGTTCGTGAGAAAAAATTCCAATTGGAGGTCTACATGTCTTGCAAATTTCGTGAAAATAAAAACTTTGTATTTCGTTCCAAATTTAATTTATTTCGATTAAGCCTGACGTACTGATTCAAAAAAGATATACATACCCCTATGAGAAAATGCACCGTTTGGCCGGAAAATGGAAAAAACTGAAAATTTTTAATTCGATTTTTCCATTATTTTTGCCAAACTGTGGGTAGGGGATAGAAAAAAAACACATTTTTGGAATAAGTTAGACCTAGTGTATATATTAACATTAAAAAAACAATTTCCGAAAATTGGAATTTGCCCAAAAATGTTTAAAGGGGGTACCCTTGGATTTTTTTCAAAATTCAATAATCGGGCATATTGGTGTCAATTTCGGTCCTAGAGTCAAACCGGTGCACTTTTCCTACATAAAATTTGCTACTTGTTCTTCTCAAGTTCTCAGTTTTTGTCTACGTCTTACGGTTCGTGAGAAAAAATTCCAATTGGAGGTCTACATGTCTTGCAAATTTCGTGAAAATAAAAACTTTGTATTTCGTTCCAAATTTAATTTATTTCAATTAAGCCTGACGTACTGATTCAAAAAAGATATACATACCCCTATGAGAAAATGCACCGTTTGGCCGGAAAATGGAAAAAACTGAAAATTTTTAATTCGATTTTTCCATTATTTTTGCCAAACTGTGGGTAGGGGATAGAAAAAAAACACATATTTGGAATAAGTTAGACCTAGTGTATATATTAACATTAAAAAAACAATATCCTAAAATTGGAATTTGCCCAAAAATGTTTAAAGGGGGTACCCTTGGATTTTTTTCATAATTCAATAATCGGGCATATTGGTGTCAATTCCGGTCCTAGAGTCAAACCGGTGCACATTTCTTACATAAAATTTGCTACTTGTTCTTCTCAAGTTCTCAGATTTTTTCTACGTCTTACGGTTCGTGAGAAAAAAATCCAATTGGAGGTCTACATGTCTTGCAAATTTCGTGAAAATAAAAACTTTGTATTTCGTTCCAAATTTAATTTATTTCGATTAAGCCTGACGTACTGATTCAAAAAAGATATACATACCCCTATGAGAAAATGCACCGTTTGGCCGGAAAATGGAAAAAACTGAAAATTTTTAATTCGATTTTTCCATTATTTTTGCCAAACTGTGGGTAGGGGATAGAAAAAAAACACATATTTGGAATAAGTTAGACCTAGTGTATATATTAACATTAAAAAAACAATATCCTAAAATTGGAATTTGCCCAAAAATGTTTAAAGGGGGTACCCTTGGATTTTTTTCATAATTCAATAATCGGGCATATTGGTGTCAATTCCGGTCCTAGAGTCAAACCGGTGCACTTTTCCTACATAAAATTTGCTACTTGTTCTTCTCAAGTTCTCAGTTTTTGTCTACGTCTTACGGTTCGTGAGAAAAAATTCCAATTGGAGGTCTACATGTCTTGCAAATTTCGTGAAAATAAAAACTTTGTATTTCGTTCCAAATTTAATTTATTTCGATTAAGCCTGACGTACTGATTCAAAAAAGATATACATACCCCTATGAGAAAATGCACCGTTTGGCCGGAAAATGGAAAAAACTATAATTTTTTGTAATATTTGTTCATCATTTAAACATCCTTTAATCGGATATATTGGCGTCAATTCCGGTCCTAGAGTTAAACCGGTGCACATTTCTTACATAAAATTTACTACTTGTTCTTCTTAAGTTCTCAGATTTTTTCTATGTCTTACGGTTCGTGAGAAAAAATTCCAATTGGAGGTCTACATGTCTTGCAAATTTCGTGAAAATAAAAACTTTGTATTTCGTTCCAAATTTAACTTACTTCGATTAAGCCTGACGTACTGATTCAAAAAAGATATACATACCCCTATGAGAAAATGCACCGTTTGGCCGGAAAATGGAAAAAACTATAATTTTTTGTAATATTTGTTCATCATTTAAACATCCTTTAATCGGATATATTGGCGTCAATTCCGGTCCTAGAGTCAAACCGGTGCACATTTCTTACATAAAATTTACTACTTGTTCTTCTTAAGTTCTCAGATTTTTTCTACGTCTTACGGTTCGTGAGAAAAAATTCCAATTGGAGGTCTACATGTCTTGCAAATTTCGTGAAAATAAAAACTTTGTATTTTGTTCCAAATTTAATTTAATTCGATTAGGCCTGACGTACTGATTCAAAAAAGATATACATACCCCTATGAGAAAATGCACCGTTTGGCCGGAAAATGGAAAAAACTATAATTTTTTGTAATATTTGTTCATCATTTAAACATCCTTTAATCGGATATATTGGCGTCAATTCCGGTCCTAGAGTTAAACCGGTGCACATTTCTTACATAAAATTTACTACTTGTTCTTCTTAAGTTCTCAGATTTTTTCTATGTCTTACGGTTCGTGAGAAAAAATTCCAATTGGAGGTCTACATGTCTTGCAAATTTCGTGAAAATAAAAACTTTGTATTTCGTTCCAAATTTAACTTACTTCGATTAAGCCTGACGTACTGATTCAAAAAAGATATACATACCTCTATGAGAAAATGCACCGTTTGGCCGGAAAATGGAAAAAACTATAATTATTTGTAATATTTGTTCATCATTTAAACATCCTTTAATCGGATATATTGGCGTCAATTCCGGTCCTAGAGTCAAACCGGTGCACATTTCTTACATAAAATTTACTACTTGTTCTTCTTAAGTTCTCAGATTTTTTCTACGTCTTACGGTTCGTGAGAAAAAATTCCAATTGGAGGTCTACATGTCTTGCAAATTTCGTGAAAATAAAAACTTTGTATTTCGTTCCAAATTTAATTTATTTCGATTAAGCCTGACGTACTGATTCAAAAAAGATATACATACCCCTATGAGAAAATGCACCGTTTGGCCGGAAAATGGAAAAAACTGAAAATTTTTAATTCGATTTTTCCATTATTTTTGCCAAACTGTGGGTAGGGGATAGAAAAAAAACACATTTTTGGAATAAGTTAGACCTAGTGTATATATTAACATTAAAAAAACAATTTCCGAAAATTGGAATTTGCCCAAAAATGTTTAAAGGGGGTACCCTTGGATTTTTTTCAAAATTCAATAATCGGGCATATTGGTGTCAATTTCGGTCCTAGAGTCAAACCGGTGCACTTTTCCTACATAAAATTTGCTACTTGTTCTTCTCAAGTTCTCAGTTTTTGTCTACGTCTTACGGTTCGTGAGAAAAAATTCCAATTGGAGGTCTACATGTCTTGCAAATTTGGTGAAAATAAAAACTTTGTATTTCGTTCCAAATTTAATTTATTTCAATTAAGCCTGACGTACTGATTCAAAAAAGATATACATACCCCTATGAGAAAATGCACCGTTTGGCCGGAAAATGGAAAAAACTGAAAATTTTTAATTCGATTTTTCCATTATTTTTGCCAAACTGTGGGTAGGGGATAGAAAAAAAACACATATTTGGAATAAGTTAGACCTAGTGTATATATTAACATTAAAAAAACAATATCCTAAAATTGGAATTTGCCCAAAAATGTTTAAAGGGGGTACCCTTGGATTTTTTTCATAATTCAATAATCGGGCATATTGGTGTCAATTCCGGTCCTAGAGTCAAACCGGTGCACATTTCTTACATAAAATTTGCTACTTGTTCTTCTCAAGTTCTCAGATTTTTTCTACGTCTTACGGTTCGTGAGAAAAAAATCCAATTGGAGGTCTACATGTCTTGCAAATTTCGTGAAAATAAAAACTTTGTATTTCGTTCCAAATTTAATTTATTTCGATTAAGCCTGACGTACTGATTCAAAAAAGATATACATACCCCTATGAGAAAATGCACCGTTTGGCCGGAAAATGGAAAAAACTGAAAATTTTTAATTCGATTTTTCCATTATTTTTGCCAAACTGTGGGTAGGGGATAGAAAAAAAACACATATTTGGAATAAGTTAGACCTAGTGTATATATTAACATTAAAAAAACAATATCCTAAAATTGGAATTTGCCCAAAAATGTTTAAAGGGGGTACCCTTGGATTTTTTTCATAATTCAATAATCGGGCATATTGGTGTCAATTCCGGTCCTAGAGTCAAACCGGTGCACTTTTCCTACATAAAATTTGCTACTTGTTCTTCTCAAGTTCTCAGTTTTTGTCTACGTCTTACGGTTCGTGAGAAAAAATTCCAATTGGAGGTCTACATGTCTTGCAAATTTCGTGAAAATAAAAACTTTGTATTTCGTTCCAAATTTAATTTATTTCGATTAAGCCTGACGTACTGATTCAAAAAAGATATACATACCCCTATGAGAAAATGCACCGTTTGGCCGGAAAATGGAAAAAACTATAATTTTTTGTAATATTTGTTCATCATTTAAACATCCTTTAATCGGATATATTGGCGTCAATTCCGGTCCTAGAGTTAAACCGGTGCACATTTCTTACATAAAATTTACTACTTGTTCTTCTTAAGTTCTCAGATTTTTTCTATGTCTTACGGTTCGTGAGAAAAAATTCCAATTGGAGGTCTACATGTCTTGCAAATTTCGTGAAAATAAAAACTTTGTATTTCGTTCCAAATTTAACTTACTTCGATTAAGCCTGACGTACTGATTCAAAAAAGATATACATACCCCTATGAGAAAATGCACCGTTTGGCCGGAAAATGGAAAAAACTATAATTTTTTGTAATATTTGTTCATCATTTAAACATCCTTTAATCGGATATATTGGCGTCAATTCCGGTCCTAGAGTCAAACCGGTGCACATTTCTTACATAAAATTTACTACTTGTTCTTCTTAAGTTCTCAGATTTTTTCTACGTCTTACGGTTCGTGAGAAAAAATTCCAATTGGAGGTCTACATGTCTTGCAAATTTCGTGAAAATAAAAACTTTGTATTTTGTTCCAAATTTAATTTAATTCGATTAGGCCTGACGTACTGATTCAAAAAAGATATACATACCCCTATGAGAAAATGCACCGTTTGGCCGGAAAATGGAAAAAACTATAATTTTTTGTAATATTTGTTCATCATTTAAACATCCTTTAATCGGATATATTGGCGTCAATTCCGGTCCTAGAGTTAAACCGGTGCACATTTCTTACATAAAATTTACTACTTGTTCTTCTTAAGTTCTCAGATTTTTTCTATGTCTTACGGTTCGTGAGAAAAAATTCCAATTGGAGGTCTACATGTCTTGCAAATTTCGTGAAAATAAAAACTTTGTATTTCGTTCCAAATTTAACTTACTTCGATTAAGCCTGACGTACTGATTCAAAAAAGATATACATACATCTATGAGAAAATGCACCGTTTGGCCGGAAAATGGAAAAAACTATAATTTTTTGTAATATTTGTTCATCATTTAAACATCCTTTAATCGGATATATTGGCGTCAATTCCGGTCCTAGAGTCAAACCGGTGCACATTTCTTACATAAAATTTACTACTTGTTCTTCTTAAGTTCTCAGATTTTTTCTACGTCTTACGGTTCGTGAGAAAAAATTCCAATTGGAGGTCTACATGTCTTGCAAATTTCGTGAAAATAAAAACTTTGTATTTCGTTCCAAATTTAATTTATTTCGATTAAGCCTGACGTACTGATTCAAAAAAGATATACATACCCCTATGAGAAAATGCAACGTTTGGCCGGAAAATGGAAAAAACTGAAAATTTTTAATTCGATTTTTCCATTATTTTTGCCAAACTGTGGGTAGGGGATAGAAAAAAAACACATATTTGGAATAAGTTAGACCTAGTGTATATATTAACATTAAAAAAACAATATCCTAAAATTGGAATTTGCCCAAAAATGTTTAAAGGGGGTACCCTTGGATTTTTTTCAAAATTCAATAATCGGGCATATTGGTGTCAATTTCGGTC
The DNA here is from genome assembly GCF_040954645.1 of Diabrotica undecimpunctata. Lineage (NCBI taxonomy): Eukaryota > Metazoa > Arthropoda > Insecta > Coleoptera > Chrysomelidae > Diabrotica > Diabrotica undecimpunctata. The sequence continues at coordinate 143,787,424 of NC_092803.1, forward strand.
CTAGAGTCAAACCGGTGCACTTTTCCTACATAAAATTTGCTACTTGTTCTTCTCAAGTTCTCAGTTTTTGTCTACGTCTTACGGTTCGTGAGAAAAAATTCCAATTGGAGGTCTACATGTCTTGCAAATTTCGTGAAAATAAAAACTTTGTATTTCGTTCCAAATTTAATTTATTTCAATTAAGCCTGACGTACTGATTCAAAAAAGATATACATACCCCTATGAGAAAATGCACCGTTTGGCCGGAAAATGGAAAAAACTATAATTTTTTGTAATATTTGTTCATCATTTAAACATCCTTTAATCGGATATATTGGCGTCAATTCCGGTCCTAGAGTCAAACCGGTGCACATTTCTTACATAAAATTTACTACTTGTTCTTCTTAAGTTCTCAGATTTTTTCTACGTCTTACGGTTCGTGAGAAAAAATTCCAATTGGAGGTCTACATGTCTTGCAAATTTCGTGAAAATAAAAACTTTGTATTTCGTTCCAAATTTAATTTATTTCGATTAAGCCTGACGTACTGATTCAAAAAAGATATACATACCCCTATGAGAAAATGCAACGTTTGGCCGGAAAATGGAAAAAACTGAAAATTTTTAATTCGATTTTTCCATTATTTTTGCCAAACTGTGGGTAGGGGATAGAAAAAAAACACATATTTGGAATAAGTTAGACCTAGTGTATATATTAACATTAAAAAAACAATTTCCTAAAATTGGAATTTGCCCAAAAATGTTTAAAAGGGGTACCCTTGGATTTTTTTCAAAATTCAATAATCGGGCATATTGGTGTCAATTTCGGTCCTAGAGTCAAACCGGTGCACATTTCTTACATAAAATTTGCTACTTGTTCTTCTCAAGTTCTCAGATCTTCTCTACGTCTTACGGTTCGTGAGAAAAAAATCCAATTGGAGGTCTACATGTCTTGCAAATTTCGTGAAAATAAAAACTTTGTATTTCGTTCCAAATTTAATTTATTTCGATTAAGCCTGACGTACTGATTCAAAAAAGATATACATACCCCTATGAGAAAATGCAACGTTTGGCCGGAAAATGGAAAAAACTGAAAATTTTTAATTCGATTTTTCCATTATTTTTGCCAAACTGTGGGTAGGGGATAGAAAAAAAACACATATTTGGAATAAGTTAGACCTAGTGTATATATTAACATTAAAAAAACAATATCCTAAAATTGGAATTTGCCCAAAAATGTTTAAAGGGGGTACCCTTGGATTTTTTTCAAAATTCAATAATCGGGCATATTGGTGTCAATTTCGGTCCTAGAGTCAAACCGGTGCACTTTTCCTACATAAAATTTGCTACTTGTTCTTCTCAAGTTCTCAGTTTTTGTCTACGTCTTACGGTTCGTGAGAAAAAATTCCAATTGGAGGTCTACATGTCTTGCAAATTTCGTGAAAATAAAAACTTTGTATTTCGTTCCAAATTTAATTTATTTCAATTAAGCCTGACGTACTGATTCAAAAAAGATATACATACCCCTATGAGAAAATGCACCGTTTGGCCGGAAAATGGAAAAAACTGAAAATTTTTAATTCGATTTTTTCAATATTTTTGCCAAACTGTGGGTAGGGGATAGAAAAAAAACACATATTTGGAATAAGTTAGACCTAGTGTATATATTAACATTAAAAAAACAATTTCCTAAAATTGGAATTTGCCCAAAAATGTTTAAAGGGGGTACCCTTGGATTTTTTTCAAAATTCAATAATCGGGCATATTGGCGTCAATTCCGGTCATAGAGTCAAACCGGTGCACATTTCTTACATAAAATTTGCTACTTGTTCTTCTCAAGTTCTCAGATTTTTTCTACGTCTTATGGTTCGTGAGAAAAAAATCCAATTGGAGGTCTACATGTCTTGCAAATTTCGTGAAAATAAAAACTTTGTATTTCGTTCCAAATTTAATTTATTTCGATTAAGCCTGACGTACTGATTCAAAAAAGATATACATACCCCTATGAGAAAATGCACCGTTTGGCCGGAAAATGGAAAAAACTGAAAATTTTTAATTCGATTTTTCCATTATTTTTGCCAAACTGTGGGTAGGGGATAGAAAAAAAACACATATTTGGAATAAGTTAGACCTAGTGTATATATTAACATTAAAAAAACAATTTCCTAAAATTGGAATTTGCCCAAAAATGTTTAAAGGGGGTACCCTTGGATTTTTTTCAAAATTCAATAATCGGGCATATTGGTGTCAATTTCGGTCCTAGAGTCAAACCGGTGCACATTTCTTACATAAAATTTGCTACTTGTTCTTCTCAAGTTCTCAGATCTTCTCTACGTCTTACGGTTCGTGAGAAAAAAATCCAATTGGAGGTCTACATGTCTTGCAAATTTCGTGAAAATAAAAACTTTGTATTTCGTTCCAAATTTAATTTATTTCGATTAAGCCTGACGTACTGATTCAAAAAAGATATACATACCCCTATGAGAAAATGCACCGTTTGGCCGGAAAATGGAAAAAACTGAAAATTTTTAATTCGATTTTTCCATTATTTTTGCCAAACTGTGGGTAGGGGATAGAAAAAAAACACATATTTGGAATAAGTTAGACCTAGTGTATATATTAACATTAAAAAAACAATTTCCTAAAATTGGAATTTGCCCAAAAATGTTTAAAGGGGGTACCCTTGGATTTTTTTCAAAATTCAATAATCGGGCATATTGGTGTCAATTTCGGTCCTAGAGTCAAACCGGTGAACTTTTCCTACATAAAATTTGCTACTTGTTCTTCTCAAGTTCTCAGTTTTTGTCTACGTCTTACGGTTTGTGAGAAAAAATTCCAATTGGAGGTCTACATGTCTTGCAAATTTCGTGAAAATAAAAACTTTGTATTTCGTTCCAAATTTAATTTATTTCGATTAAGCCTGACGTACTGATTCAAAAAAGATATACATACCCCTATGAGAAAATGCACCGTTTGGCCGGAAAATGGAAAAAACTGAAAATTTTTAATTCGATTTTTCCATTATTTTTGCCAAACTGTGGGTAGGGGATAGAAAAAAAACACATATTTGGAATAAGTTAGACCTAGTGTATATATTAACATTAAAAAAACAATTTCCTAAAATTGGAATTTGCCCAAAAATGTTTAAAGGGGGTAACCTTGGATTTTTTTCAAAATTCAATAATCGGGCATATTGGTGTCAATTTCGGTCCTAGAGTCAAACCAGTGCACTTTTCCTACATAAAATTTGCTACTTGTTCTTCTCAAGTTCTCAGTTTTTGTCTACGTCTTACGGTTCGTGAGAAAAAATTTAAATTGGAGGTCTCCATGTCTTGCAAATTTCGTGAAAATAAAAACTTTGTATTTCGTTCCAAATTTAATTTATTTCGATTAAGCCTGACGTACTGATTCAAAAAAGATATACATACCCCTATGAGAAAATGCACCGTTTGGCCGGAAAATGGAAAAAACTGAAAATTTTTAATTCGATTTTTCCATTATTTTTGCCAAACTGTGGGTAGGGGATAGAAAAAAAAACACATATTTGGAATAAGTTAGACCTAGTGTATATATTAACATTAAAAAAACAATATCCTAAAATTGGAATTTGCCCAAAAATGTTTAAAGGGGGTACCCTTGGATTTTTTTCAAAATTCAATAATCGGGCATATTGGTGTCAATTCCGGTCCTAGAGTCAAACCGGTGCACATTTCTTACATAAAATTTGCTACTTGTTCTTCTCAAGTTCTCAGATTTTTTCTACGTCTTACGGTTCGTGAGAAAAAATTCCAATTGGAGGTCTACATGTCTTGCAAATTTCGTGAAAATAAAAACTTTGTATTTCGTTCCAAATTTAATTTATTTCGATTAAGCCTGACATACTGATTCAAAAAAGATATACATACCCCTATGAAAAAATGCACCGTTTGGCCGGAAAATGGAAAAAACTATATTTTTTGTAATATTTGTTCATCATTTAAACATCCTTTAATCGGATATATTGGCGTCAATTCCGGTCATAGAGTCAAACCGGTGCACATTTCTTACATAAAATTTGCTACTTGTTCTTCTCAAGTTCTCAGATTTTTCTACGTCTTACGGTTCGTGAGAAAAAAATCCAATTGGAGGTCTACATGTCTTGCAAATTTCGTGAAAATAAAAACTTTGTATTTCGTTCCAAATTTAATTTATTTCAATTAAGCCTGACGTACTGATTCAAAAAAGATATACATACCCCTATGAGAAAATGCACCGTTTGGCCGGAAAATGGAAAAAACTGAAAATTTTTAATTCGATTTTTCCATTATTTTTGCCAAACTGTGGGTAGGGGATAGAAAAAAAAACACATATTTGGAATAAGTTAGACCTAGTGTATATATTAACATTAACCCATTTACGGCCAAAGGTGCGTAAACGCAACCTTTATTGTTAATTTTTTTTTGGCCCGAAAATAATTTTTTTAATGTTCTCTTTTTATTGAAGTAACATCTCAATAGATTGAGGTATATAGTATCATTTTTCTTTTGACAAAAATATTACTTTTTAAATATTTTAAGATTATTATAATTTTGCATAATTTAATGATTTATGCACATCTTCATACAAAAAATTTTTCCGATACTAATTATAAACTTAATTCATATTTTGTATTCTATAATTATAAAAATATGTTGAAATTTTTATTATTCTAAAAACTTATTCATTCATACTTTAAAAATAAGGTCTATAATTGCATGTTTATACGATGGATTCGTATACGCACCTTTGGCCGAAACCATATTATATTTTTTTCGTAGACTAAACCATCTGAAATTACGATCTCGTCAATAGTCAATACTATTATATTTGCTTTTTTCTTGACTTAAATCAGTTTGAAAGTTTCCTTGTGTTTATTTGTTTTATATTCCATATAAGTTGAAATGAGGCTAAATTATTATCATATGAATGCCTGTATATAGTAGTAGTAGTGCATGTTTTTGTTTATTTTAGTAAATTCTCGAAATAGGAAATGAAGAGGGCACTAATTACTAAAGAGTTAATGGCTTTGTTAAAAGAAGACTCAGACTGTGAAAATGCTGACTCACTTGATGTGGTTTATGTGCCGCCGGAAACAGATGAAATTTCCGATGTAGAAGACATTGATGATAATATTATTGGTACAGAAGGAATAAAAACAGATATTGCAGGTATATATGAAATACAAGTGAATGGGAATTCTGATGATGATATTCCTCTGAACCACAGATCAAAACGTCCAAAGAAAGAACCAGGCAAAAATAATAAATCCAAATTTGTCCCAAGTTGGGTAAAAACAGATACTCCTTCGTACTCGGCAGTAATTCAACATCAGTCTGATCAATATTTAGAAAATATAAAAGCCAACCATGGAGGCAAGTCACATTGAAGTTTTTTTACTCTTTTTTGATAAAGAAGTAAGTGAGAGCATTCGATATTTTACAAATATTTATGCATCGCAGAATAACCGCCACAGATTTAAAAAAAATTATTGGCATATGTATATTATCTGGTTATCACAGTCTGCCTCAAGTTGATATGTATTGGTCGAAGGATGAGGATAAAGAAGTGCACATTGTAAGAGAAAGCATGAGCCGACATAGATTTCGTTCAATCAAACAGAACATACATTTGTCAGATAACACCTTACTGAATAAAAATGATAAATTTGCAAAATTGTCACCAATTTTTGAAATAATTAACCGAAAGTTTCCACAATTTGGAGTCTTTGCAAAAAATCTTTCCATTGACGAGGAAATGGTTCCATATTTCGGGCGACATTCGTGCAAAATGGCCACATTGTAAAAAGAGACGATAATAGTGCAAGAAGAAAATGTCGGATGTGCAAAAGTAATACTATTTATTTATGTAAAAAGTGTACAGTGCATCTACTCGCCGAATGTTTCGAAAATTTTCATCTTAAAATTTAATTTACAGTTAAGATACAATATGTTCCTTTTTTAAAAATTGTATGCGTATTCGGCCAAAGGTGCGTATACGCACCCACCTGTTTTTCCTTTCATGAGAAAAAAAAATTCTTTTTGGTTGTAAATTAGTCTTAATTTATGTGTTTTTAATCCAATCTAATAAATCAATTGTCAAATTTCTGTTTGTTTATTGTCTCGGCCCTTAATGGGTTAAAAAAACAATTTCCTAAAATTGGAATTTGCCCAAAAATGTTTAAAGGGGGTAACCTTGGATTTTTTTCAAAATTCAATAATCGGGCATATTGGTGTCAATTTCGGTCCTAGAGTCAAACCAGTGCACTTTTCCTACATAAAATTTGCTACTTGTTCTTCTCAAGTTCTCAGTTTTTGTCTACGTCTTACGGTTCGTGAGAAAAAATTTAAATTGGAGGTCTCCATGTCTTGCAAATTTCGTGAAAATAAAAACTTTGTATTTCGTTCCAAATTTAATTTATTTCGATTAAGCCTGACGTACTGATTCAAAAAAGATATACATACCCCTATGAGAAAATGCACCGTTTGGCCGGAAAATGGAAAAAACTATAATTTTTTGTAATATTTGTTCATCATTTAAACATCCTTTAATCGGGCATATTGGCGTCAATTTCGGTCCTAGAGTCAAACCGGTGCACTTTTCCTACATAAAATTTGCTACTTGTTCTTCTCAAGTTCTCAGTTTTTGTCTACGTCTTACGGTTCGTGAGAAAAAATTTAAATTGGAGGTCTCCATGTCTTGCAAATTTCGTGAAAATAAAAACTTTGTATTTCGTTCCAAATTTAATTTATTTCGATTAAGCCTGACGTACTGATTCAAAAAAGATATACATACCCCTATGAGAAAATGCACCGTTTGGCCGGAAAATGGAAAAAACTGAAAATTTTTAATTCGATTTTTCCATTATTTTTGCCAAACTGTGGGTAGGGGATAGAAAAAAAAACACATATTTGGAATAAGTTAGACCTAGTGTATATATTAACATTAAAAAAACAATATCCTAAAATTGGAATTTGCCCAAAAATGTTTAAAGGGGGTACCCTTGGATTTTTTTCAAAATTCAATAATCGGGCATATTGGTGTCAATTCCGGTCCTAGAGTCAAACCGGTGCACATTTCTTACATAAAATTTGCTACTTGTTCTTCTCAAGTTCTCAGATTTTTTCTACGTCTTACGGTTCGTGAGAAAAAATTCCAATTGGAGGTCTACATGTCTTGCAAATTTCGTGAAAATAAAAACTTTGTATTTCGTTCCAAATTTAATTTATTTCGATTAAGCCTGACGTACTGATTCAAAAAAGATATACATACCCCTATGAAAAAATGCACCGTTTGGCCGGAAAATGGAAAAAACTATATTTTTTGTAATATTTGTTCATCATTTAAACATCCTTTAATCGGATATATTGGCGTCAATTCCGGTCATAGAGTCAAACCGGTGCACATTTCTTACATAAAATTTGCTACTTGTTCTTCTCAAGTTCTCAGATTTTTCTACGTCTTACGGTTCGTGAGAAAAAAATCCAATTGGAGGTCTACATGTCTTGCAAATTTCGTGAAAATAAAAACTTTGTATTTCGTTCCAAATTTAATTTATTTCAATTAAGCCTGACGTACTGATTCAAAAAAGATATACATACCCCTATGAGAAAATGCACCGTTTGGCCGGAAAATGGAAAAAACTATAATTTTTTGTAATATTTGTTCATCATTTAAACACCCTTAAATGGGATATATTGGCGTCAATTCCGGTCCTAGAGTCAAACCGGTGCACATTTCTTACATACAATTTGCTACTTGTTCTTCTCAAGTTCTCAGATTTTTTCTACGTCTTACGGTTCGTGAGAAAAAAATCCAATTGGAGGTCTACATGTCTTGTAAATTTCGTGAAAATAAAAACTCTGTATTTCGTTCTAAATTTAATTTATTTCGATTAAGCCTGACGTACTGATTCAAAAAAGATATACATACGCCTATGAGAAAATGCACCGTTTGGTTGGAAAATGGAAAAAACTATAGTTTTTTGTAATATTTGTTCATCATTTACACATCCTTTAATCGGATATATTGGCGTCAATTCCGGTCCTAGAGTCAAACCGGTGCACATTTCTTACATAAAATTTGCTACTTGTTCTTCTCAAGTTCTCAGATTTTTTCTACGTCTTACGGTTCGTGAGAAAAAAATCCAATTGGAGGTCTACATGTCTTGCAAATTTCGTGAAAATAAAAACTTTGTATTTCGTTTCAAATTTAATTTATTTCGATTAAGCCTGACGTACTGATTCAAAAAAGATATACATACCCCTATGAGAAAATGCACCGTTTGGCTGGAAAATGGAAAAAACTATAATTTTTTGTAATATTTGTTCATCATTTAAACATCCTTTAATCGGATATATTGGCGTCAATTCCGGTCATAGAGTCAAACCGGTGCACATTTCTTACATAAAATTTGCTACTTGTTCTTTTCAAGTTCTCAGATTTTTTCTACGTCTTACGGTTCGTGAGAAAAAAATCCAATTGGAGGTCTACATGTCTTGCAAATTTCGTGAAAATAAAAACTTTGTATTTCGTTCCAAATTTAATTTATTTCGATTAAGCCTGACGTACTGATTCAAAAAAGATATACATACCCCTATGAGAAAATGCACCGTTTGGCCGGAAAATGGAAAAAACTGAAAATTTTTAATTCGATTTTTCCATTATTTTTGCCAAACTGTGGGTAGGGGATAGAAAAAAAAACACATATTTGGAATAAGTTAGACCTAGTGTATATATTAACATTAAAAAAACAATATCCTAAAATTGGAATTTGCCCAAAAATGTTTAAAGGGGGTACCCTTGGATTTTTTTCAAAATTCAATAATCGGGCATATTGGTGTCAATTCCGGTCCTAGAGTCAAACCGGTGCACATTTCTTACATAAAATTTGCTACTTGTTCTTCTCAAGTTCTCAGATTTTTTCTACGTCTTACGGTTCGTGAGAAAAAATTCCAATTGGAGGTCTACATGTCTTGCAAATTTCGTGAAAATAAAAACTTTGTATTTCGTTCCAAATTTAATTTATTTCGATTAAGCCTGACGTACTGATTCAAAAAAGATATACATACCCCTATGAGAAAATGCACCGTTTGGCCGGAAAATGGAAAAAACTGAAAATTTTTAATTCGATTTTTCCATTATTTTTGCCAAACTGTGGGTAGGGGATAGAAAAAAAACACATATTTGGAATAAGTTAGACCTAGTGTATATATTAACATTAAAAAAACAATATCCTAAAATTGGAATTTGCCCAAAAATGTTTAAAGGGGGTACCCTTGGATTTTTTTCAAAATTCAATAATCGGGCATATTGGTGTCAATTCCGGTCCTAGAGTCAAACCGGTGCACATTTCTTACATAAAATTTGCTACTTGTTCTTCTCAAGTTCTCAGATTTTTTCTACGTCTTACGGTTAGTGAGAAAAAAATCCAATTGGAGGTCTACATGTCTTGCAAATTTCGTGAAAATAAAAACTTTGTATTTCGTTCCAAATTTAATTTATTTCGATTAAGCCTGACGTACTGATTCAAAAAAGATATACATACCCCTATGAGAAAATGCACCGTTTGGCCGGAAAATGGAAAAAACTATAATTTTTTGTAATATTTGTTCATCATTTAAACATCCTTTAATCGGATATATTGGCGTCAATTCTGGTCATAGAGTCAAACCGGTGCACATTTCTCACATAAAATTTGCTACTTGTTCTTCTCAAGTTCTCAGATTTTTTCTACGTCTTACGGTTCGTGAGAAAAAAATCCAATTGGAGGTCTACATGTCTTGCAAATTTCGTGAAAATAAAAACTTTGTATTTCGTTCCAAATTTAATTTATTTCTATTAAGCCTGACGTACTGATTCAAAAAAGATATACATACCCCTATGAGAAAATGCACCGTTTGGCCGGAAAATGGAAAAAACTATAATTTTTTGTAATATTTGTTCATCATTTAAACATCCTTTAATCGGATATATTGGCGTCAATTCCGGTCATAGAGTCAAACCGGTGCACATTTCTTACATAAAATTTGCTACTTGTTCTTCTCAAGTTCTCAGATTTTTCTACGTCTTACGGTTCGTGAGAAAAAAATCCAATTGGAGGTCTACATGTCTTGCAAATTTCGTGAAAATAAAAACTTTGTATTTCGTTTCAAATTTAATTTATTTCAATTAAGCCTGACGTACTGATTCAAAAAAGATATACATACCCCTATGAGAAAATGCACCGTTTGGCCGGAAAATGGAAAAAACTGAAAATTTTTAATTCGATTTTTCCACTATTTTTGCCAAACTGTGGGTAGGGGATAGAAAAAAAACACATATTTGAAATAAGTTAGACCTAGTGTATATATTAACATTAAAAAAACAATTTCCTAAAATTGGAATTTGCCCAAAAATGTTTAAAGGGGGTACCCTTGGATTTTTTTCAAAATTCAATAATCGGGCATATTGGTGTCAATTTCGGTCCTAGAGTCAAACCGGTGCACTTTTCCTACATAAAATTTGCTACTTGTTCTTCTCAAGTTCTCAGTTTTTGTCTACGTCTTACGGTTTGTGAGAAAAAATTCCAATTGGAGGTCTACATGTCTTGCAAATTTCGTGAAAATAAAAACTTTGTATTTCGTTCCAAATTTAATTTATTTCGATTAAGCCTGACGTACTGATTCAAAAAAGATATACATACCCCTATGAGAAAATGCACCGTTTGGCCGGAAAATGGAAAAAACTATAATTTTTTGTAATATTTGTTCATCATTTAAACATCCTTTAATCGGATATATTGGCGTCAATTCCGGTCATAGAGTCAAACCGGTGCACATTTCTTACATAAAATTTGCTACTTGTTCTTCTCAAGTTCTCAGATTTTTTCTACGTCTTACGGTTCGTGAGAAAAAAATCCAATTGTAGGTCTACATGTCTTGCAAATTTCGTGAAAATAAAAACTTTGTATTTCGTTCCAAATTTAATTTATTTCGATTAAGCCTGACGTACTGATTCAAAAAAGATATACATACCCCTATGAGAAAATGCACCGTTTGGCCGGAAAATGGAAAAAACTGAAAATTTTTAATTCGATTTTTCCATTATTTTTGCCAAACTGTGGGTAGGGGATAGAAAAAAAAACACATATTTGGAATAAGTTAGACCTAGTGTATATATTAACATTAAAAAAACAATATCCTAAAATTGGAATTTGCCCAAAAATGTTTAAAGGGGGTACCCTTGGATTTTTTTCAAAATTCAATAATCGGACATATTGGTGTCAATTCCGGTCCTAGAGTCAAACCGGTGCACATTTCTTACATAAAATTTGCTACTTGTTCTTCTCAAGTTCTCAGATTTTTTCTACGTCTTACGGTTTGTGAGAAAAAATTCCAATTGGAGGTCTACATGTCTTGCAAATTTCGTGAAAATAAAAACTTTGTATTTCGTTCCAAATTTAATTTATTTCGATTAAGCCTGACGTACTGATTCAAAAAAGATATACATACCCCTATGAGAAAATGCACCGTTTGGCCGGAAAATGGAAAAAACTATAATTTTTTGTAATATTTGTTCATCATTTAAACATCTTTTAATCGGATATATTGGCGTCAATTCCGGTCATAGAGTCAAACCGGTGCACATTTCTTACATAAAATTTGCTACTTGTTCTTCTCAAGTTCTCAGATTTTTTCTACGTCTTACGGTTCGTGAGAAAAAAATCCAATTGTAGGTCTACATGTCTTGCAAATTTCGTGAAAATAAAAACTTTGTATTTCGTTCCAAATTTAATTTATTTCGATTAAGCCTGACGTACTGATTCAAAAAAGATATACATACCCCTATGAGAAAATGCACCGTTTGGCCGGAAAATATAAAAAACTGAAAATTTTTAATTCGATTTTTCCATTATTTTTGCCAAACTGTGGGTAGGGGATAGAAAAAAAACACATATTTGAAATAAGTTAGACCTAGTGTATATATTAACATTAAAAAAACAATTTCCTAAAATTGGAATTTGCCCAAAAATGTTTAAAGGGGGTACCCTTGGATTTTTTTCAAAATTCAATAATCGGGCATATTGGTGTCAATTTCGGTCCTAGAGTCAAACCGGTGCACTTTTCCTACATAAAATTTGCTACTTGTTCTTCTCAAGTTCTCAGTTTTTGTCTACGTCTTACGGTTTGTGAGAAAAAATTCCAATTGGAGGTCTACATGTCTTGCAAATTTCGTGAAAATAAAAACTTTGTATTTCGTTCCAAATTTAATTTATTTCGATTAAGCCTGACGTACTGATTCAAAAAAGATATACATACCCCTATGAGAAAATGCACCGTTTGGCCGGAAAATGGAAAAAACTATAATTTTTTGTAATATTTGTTCATCATTTAAACATCCTTTAATCGGATATATTGGCGTCAATTCCGGTCATAGAGTCAAACCGGTGCACATTTCTTACATAAAATTTGCTACTTGTTCTTCTCAAGTTCTCAGATTTTTTCTACGTCTTACGGTTCGTGAGAAAAAAATCCAATTGTAGGTCTACATGTCTTGCAAATTTCGTGAAAATAAAAACTTTGTATTTCGTTCCAAATTTAATTTATTTCGATTAAGCCTGACGTACTGATTCAAAAAAGATATACATACCCCCATGAGAAAATGCACCGTTTGGCCGGAAAATGGAAAAAACTGAAAATTTTTAATTCGATTTTTCCATTATTTTTGCCAAACTGTGGATAGGGGATAGAAAAAAAACACATATTTGAAATAAGTTAGACCTAGTGTATATATTAACATTAAAAAAACAATTTCCTAAAATTGGAATTTGCCCAAAAATGTTTAAAGGGGGTACCCTTGGATTTTTTTCAAAATTCAATAATCGGGCATATTGGTGTCAATTTCGGTCCTAGAGTCAAACCGGTGCACTTTTCCTACATAAAATTTGCTACTTGTTCTTCTCAAGTTCTCAGTTTTTGTCTACGTCTTACGGTTTGTGAGAAAAAATTCCAATTGGAGGTCTACATGTCTTGCAAATTTCGTGAAAATAAAAACTTTGTATTTCGTTCCAAATTTAATTTATTTCGATTAAGCCTGACGTACTGATTCAAAAAAGATATACATACCCCTATGAGAAAATGCACCGTTTGGCCGGAAAATGGAAAAAACTATAATTTTTTGTAATATTTGTTCATCATTTAAACATCCTTTAATCGGATATATTGGCGTCAATTCCGGTCATAGAGTCAAACCGGTGCACATTTCTTACATAAAATTTGCTACTTGTTCTTCTCAAGTTCTCAGATTTTTTCTACGTCTTACGGTTCGTGAGAAAAAAATCCAATTGTAGGTCTACATGTCTTGCAAATTTCGTGAAAATAAAAACTTTGTATTTCGTTCCAAATTTAATTTATTTCGATTAAGCCTGACGTACTGATTCAAAAAAGATATACATACCCCTATGAGAAAATGCACCGTTTGGCCGGAAAATGGAAAAAACTGAAAATTTTTAATTCGATTTTTCCATTATTTTTGCCAAACTGTGGGTAGGGGATAGAAAAAAAAACACATATTTGGAATAAGTTAGACCTAGTGTATATATTAACATTAAAAAAACAATATCCTAAAATTGGAATTTGCCCAAAAATGTTTAAAGGGGGTACCCTTGGATTTTTTTCAAAATTCAATAATCGGGCATATTGGTGTCAATTCCGGTCCTAGAGTCAAACCGGTGCACATTTCTTACATAAAATTTGCTACTTGTTCTTCTCAAGTTCTCAGATTTTTTCTACGTCTTACGGTTTGTGAGAAAAAATTCCAATTGGAGGTCTACATGTCTTGCAAATTTCGTGAAAATAAAAACTTTGTATTTCGTTCCAAATTTAATTTATTTCGATTAAGCCTGACGTACTGATTCAAAAAAGATATACATACCCCTATGAGAAAATGCACCGTTTGGCCGGAAAATGGAAAAAACTATAATTTTTTGTAATATTTGTTCATCATTTAAACATCTTTTAATCGGATATATTGGCGTCAATTCCGGTCATAGAGTCAAACCGGTGCACATTTCTTACATAAAATTTGCTACTTGTTCTTCTCAAGTTCTCAGATTTTTTCTACGTCTTACGGTTCGTGAGAAAAAAATCCAATTGTAGGTCTACATGTCTTGCAAATTTCGTGAAAATAAAAACTTTGTATTTCGTTCCAAATTTAATTTATTTCGATTAAGCCTGACGTACTGATTCAAAAAAGATATACATACCCCTATGAGAAAATGCACCGTTTGGCCGGAAAATGGAAAAAACTGAAAATTTTTAATTCGATTTTTCCATTATTTTTGCCAAACTGTGGGTAGGGGATAGAAAAAAAAACACATATTTGGAATAAGTTAGACCTAGTGTATATATTAACATTAAAAAAACAATATCCTAAAATTGGAATTTGCCCAAAAATGTTTAAAGGGGGTACCCTTGGATTTTTTTCAAAATTCAATAATCGGGCATATTGGTGTCAATTCCGGTCCTAGAGTCAAACCGGTGCACATTTCTTACATAAAATTTGCTACTTGTTCTTCTCAAGTTCTCAGATTTTTTCTACGTCTTACGGTTTGTGAGAAAAAATTCCAATTGGAGGTCTACATGTCTTGCAAATTTCGTGAAAATAAAAACTTTGTATTTCGTTCCAAATTTAATTTATTTCGATTAAGCCTGACGTACTGATTCAAAAAAGATATACATACCCCTATGAGAAAATGCACCGTTTGGCCGGAAAATGGAAAAAACTATAATTTTTTGTAATATTTGTTCATCATTTAAACATCTTTTAATCGGATATATTGGCGTCAATTCCGGTCATAGAGTCAAACCGGTGCACATTTCTTACATAAAATTTGCTACTTGTTCTTCTCAAGTTCTCAGATTTTTTCTACGTCTTACGGTTCGTGAGAAAAAAATCCAATTGTAGGTCTACATGTCTTGCAAATTTCGTGAAAATAAAAACTTTGTATTTCGTTCCAAATTTAATTTATTTCGATTAAGCCTGACGTACTGATTCAAAAAAGATATACATACCCCTATGAGAAAATGCACCGTTTGGCCGGAAAATATAAAAAACTGAAAATTTTTAATTCGATTTTTCCATTATTTTTGCCAAACTGTGGGTAGGGGATAGAAAAAAAACACATATTTGGAATAAGTTAGACCTAGTGTATATATTAACATTAAAAAAACAATATCCTAAAATTGGAATTTGCAAAAAAATGTTTAAAGGGGGTACCCTTGGATTTTTTTCAAAATTCAATAATCGGGCATATTGGTGTCAATTCCGGTCCTAGAGTCAAACCGGTGCACATTTCTTACATAAAATTTGCTACTTGTTCTTCTCAAGTTCTCAGATTTTTTCTACGTCTTACGGTTCGTGAGAAAAAATTTCAATTGGAGGTCTACATGTCTTGCAAATTTCGTGAAAATAAAAACTTTGTATTTCGTTCCAAATTTAATTTATTTCGATTAAGCCTCACGTACTGATTCAAAAAAGATATACATACCCCTATGAGAAAATGCACCGTTTGGCCGGAAAATGGAAAAAACTATAATTTTTTGTAATATTTGTTCATCATTTAAACATCCTTTAATCGGATATATTGGCGTCAATTCCGGTCATAGAGTCAAACCTGTGCACATTTCTTACATAAAATTTGCTACTTGTTCTTCTCAAGTTCTCAGATTTTTTCTACGTCTTACGGTTCGTGAGAAAAAATTTCAATTGGAGGTCTACATGTCTTGCAAATTTCGTGAAAATAAAAACTTTGTATTTCGTTCCAAATTTAATTTATTTCGATTAAGCCTGACGTACTGATTCAAAAAAGATATACATACCCCCATGAGAAAATGCACCGTTTGGCCGGAAAATGGAAAAAACTGAAAATTTTTAATTCGATTTTTCCATTATTTTTGCCAAACTGTGGGTAGGGGATAGAAAAAAAACACATATTTGAAATAAGTTAGACCTAGTGTATATATTAACATTAAAAAAACAATTTCCTAAAATTGGAATTTGCCCAAAAATGTTTAAAGGGGGTACCCTTGGATTTTTTTCAAAATTCAATAATCGGGCATATTGGTGTCAATTTCGGTCCTAGAGTCAAACCGGTGCACTTTTCCTACATAAAATTTGCTACTTGTTCTTCTCAAGTTCTCAGTTTTTGTCTACGTCTTACGGTTTGTGAGAAAAAATTCCAATTGGAGGTCTACATGTCTTGCAAATTTCGTGAAAATAAAAACTTTGTATTTCGTTCCAAATTTAATTTATTTCGATTAAGCCTGACGTACTGATTCAAAAAAGATATACATACCCCTATGAGAAAATGCACCGTTTGGCCGGAAAATGGAAAAAACTATAATTTTTTGTAATATTTGTTCATCATTTAAACATCCTTTAATCGGATATATTGGCGTCAATTCCGGTCATAGAGTCAAACCGGTGCACATTTCTTACATAAAATTTGCTACTTGTTCTTCTCAAGTTCTCAGATTTTTTCTACGTCTTACGGTTCGTGAGAAAAAAATCCAATTGTAGGTCTACATGTCTTGCAAATTTCGTGAAAATAAAAACTTTGTATTTCGTTCCAAATTTAATTTATTTCGATTAAGCCTGACGTACTGATTCAAAAAAGATATACATACCCCTATGAGAAAATGCACCGTTTGGCCGGAAAATGGAAAAAACTGAAAATTTTTAATTCGATTTTTCCATTATTTTTGCCAAACTGTGGGTAGGGGATAGAAAAAAAACACATATTTGAAATAAGTTAGACCTAGTGTATATATTAACATTAAAAAAACAATTTCCTAAAATTGGAATTTGCCCAAAAATGTTTAAAGGGGGTACCCTTGGATTTTTTTCAAAATTCAATAATCGGGCATATTGGTGTCAATTCCGGTCCTAGAGTCAAACCGGTGCACATTTCTTACATAAAATTTGCTACTTGTTCTTCTCAAGTTCTCAGATTTTTTCTACGTCTTACGGTTCGTGAGAAAAAATTTCAATTGGAGGTCTACATGTCTTGCAAATTTCGTGAAAATAAAAACTTTGTATTTCGTTCCAAATTTAATTTATTTCGATTAAGCCTCACGTACTGATTCAAAAAAGATATACATACCCCTATGAGAAAATGCACCGTTTGGCCGGAAAATGGAAAAAACTATAATTTTTTGTAATATTTGTTCATCATTTAAACATCCTTTAATCGGATATATTGGCGTCAATTCCGGTCATAGAGTCAAACCTGTGCACATTTCTTACATAAAATTTGCTACTTGTTCTTCTCAAGTTCTCAGATTTTTTCTACGTCTTACGGTTCGTGAGAAAAAATTTCAATTGGAGGTCTACATGTCTTGCAAATTTCGTGAAAATAAAAACTTTGTATTTCGTTCCAAATTTAATTTATTTCGATTAAGCCTGACGTACTGATTCAAAAAAGATATACATACCCCCATGAGAAAATGCACCGTTTGGCCGGAAAATGGAAAAAACTGAAAATTTTTAATTCGATTTTTCCATTATTTTTGCCAAACTGTGGGTAGGGGATAGAAAAAAAACACATATTTGAAATAAGTTAGACCTAGTGTATATATTAACATTAAAAAAACAATTTCCTAAAATTGGAATTTGCCCAAAAATGTTTAAAGGGGGTACCCTTGGATTTTTTTCAAAATTCAATAATCGGGCATATTGGTGTCAATTTCGGTCCTAGAGTCAAACCGGTGCACTTTTCCTACATAAAATTTGCTACTTGTTCTTCTCAAGTTCTCAGTTTTTGTCTACGTCTTACGGTTTGTGAGAAAAAATTCCAATTGGAGGTCTACATGTCTTGCAAATTTCGTGAAAATAAAAACTTTGTATTTCGTTCCAAATTTAATTTATTTCGATTAAGCCTGACGTACTGATTCAAAAAAGATATACATACCCCTATGAGAAAATGCACCGTTTGGCCGGAAAATGGAAAAAACTATAATTTTTTGTAATATTTGTTCATCATTTAAACATCCTTTAATCGGATATATTGGCGTCAATTCCGGTCATAGAGTCAAACCGGTGCACATTTCTTACATAAAATTTGCTACTTGTTCTTCTCAAGTTCTCAGATTTTTTCTACGTCTTACGGTTCGTGAGAAAAAAATCCAATTGTAGGTCTACATGTCTTGCAAATTTCGTGAAAATAAAAACTTTGTATTTCGTTCCAAATTTAATTTATTTCGATTAAGCCTGACGTACTGATTCAAAAAAGATATATACATACCCCTATGAGAAAATGCACCGTTTGGCCGGAAAATGGAAAAAACTGAAAATTTTTAATTCGATTTTTTCATTATTTTTGCCAAACTGTGGGTAGGGGATAGAAAAAAAACACATATTTGAAATAAGTTAGACCTAGTGTATATATTAACATTAAAAAAACAATATCCTAAAATTGGAATTTGCCCAAAAATGTTTAAAGGGGGTACCCTTGGATTTTTTTCAAAATTCAATAATCGGGCATATTGGTGTCAATTCCGGTCCTAGAGTCAAACCGGTGCACATTTCTTACATAAAATTTGCTACTTGTTCTTCTCAAGTTCTCAGATTTTTTCTACGTCTTACGGTTTGTGAGAAAAAATTCCAATTGGAGGTCTACATGTCTTGCAAATTTCGTGAAAATAAAAACTTTGTATTTCGTTCCAAATTTAATTTATTTCGATTAAGCCTGACGTACTGATTCAAAAAAGATATACATACCCCTATGAGAAAATGCACCGTTTGGCCGGAAAATGGAAAAAACTATAATTTTTTGTAATATTTGTTCATCATTTAAACATCTTTTAATCGGATATATTGGCGTCAATTCCGGTCATAGAGTCAAACCGGTGCACATTTCTTACATAAAATTTGCTACTTGTTCTTCTCAAGTTCTCAGATTTTTTCTACGTCTTACGGTTCGTGAGAAAAAAATCCAATTGTAGGTCTACATGTCTTGCAAATTTCGTGAAAATAAAAACTTTGTATTTCGTTCCAAATTTAATTTATTTCGATTAAGCCTGACGTACTGATTCAAAAAAGATATACATACCCCTATGAGAAAATGCACCGTTTGGCCGGAAAATATAAAAAACTGAAAATTTTTAATTCGATTTTTCCATTATTTTTGCCAAACTGTGGGTAGGGGATAGAAAAAAAACACATATTTGGAATAAGTTAGACCTAGTGTATATATTAACATTAAAAAAACAATATCCTAAAATTGGAATTTGCCCAAAAATGTTTAAAGGGGGTACCCTTGGATTTTTTTCAAAATTCAATAATCGGGCATATTGGTGTCAATTCCGGTCCTAGAGTCAAACCGGTGCACATTTCTTACATAAAATTTGCTACTTGTTCTTCTCAAGTTCTCAGATTTTTTCTACGTCTTACGGTTCGTGAGAAAAAATTTCAATTGGAGGTCTACATGTCTTGCAAATTTCGTGAAAATAAAAACTTTGTATTTCGTTCCAAATTTAAATTATTTCGATTAAGCCTGACGTACTGATTCAAAAAAGATATACATACCCCTATGAGAAAATGCACCGTTTGGCCGGAAAATGGAAAAAACTATAATTTTTTGTAATATTTGTTCATCATTTAAACATCCTTTAATCGGATATATTGGCGTCAATTCCGGTCATAGAGTCAAACCGGTGCACATTTCTTACATAAAATTTGCTACTTGTTCTTCTCAAGTTCTCAGATTTTTTCTACGTCTTACGGTTCGTGAGAAAAAAATCCAATTGTAGGTCTACATGTCTTGCAAATTTCGTGAAAATAAAAACTTCGTATTTCGTTCCAAATTTAATTTATTTCGATTAAGCCTGACGTACTGATTCAAAAAAGATATACATACCCCTATGAGAAAATGCACCGTTTGGCCGGAAAATGGAAAAAACTGAAAATTTTTAATTCGATTTTTCCATTATTTTTGCCAAACTGTGGGTAGGGGATAGAAAAAAAACACATATTTGGAATAAGTTAGACCTAGTGTATATATTAACATTAAAAAAACAATATCCTAAAATTGGAATTTGCCCAAAAATGTTTAAAGGGGGTACCCTTGGATTTTTTTCAAAATTCAATAATCGGGCATATTGGTGTCAATTCCGGTCCTAGAGTCAAACCGGTGCACATTTCTTACATAAAATTTGCTACTTGTTCTTCTCAAGTTCTCAGATTTTTTCTACGTCTTACGGTTCGTGAGAAAAAATTTCAATTGGAGGTCTACATGTCTTGCAAATTTCGTGAAAATAAAAACTTTGTATTTCGTTCCAAATTTAAATTATTTCGATTAAGCCTGACGTACTGATTCAAAAAAGATATACATACCCCTATGAGAAAATGCACCGTTTGGCCGGAAAATGGAAAAAACTATAATTTTTTGTAATATTTGTTCTACATTTAAACATCCTTTAATCGGATATATTGGCGTCAATTCCGGTCATAGAGTCAAACCGGTGCACATTTCTTACATAAAATTTGCTACTTCTTCTTCTCAAGTTCTCAGATTTTTTCTACGTCTTACGGTTCGTGAGAAAAAATTCCAATTGGAGGTCTACATGTCTTGCAAATTTCGTGAAAATAAAAACTTTGTATTTCGTTCCAAATTTAATTTATTTCGATTAAGCCTGACGTACTGATTCAAAAAAGATATACATACCCCTATGAGAAAATGCACCGTTTGGCCGGAAAATGGAAAAAACTATAATTTTTTGTAATATTTGTTCATCATTTAAACATCTTTTAATCGGATATATTGGCGTCAATTCCGGTCATAGAGTCAAACCTGTGCACATTTCTTACATAAAATTTGCTACTTGTTCTTCTCAAGTTCTCAGATTTTTTCTACGTCTTACGGTTCGTGAGAAAAAATTTCAATTGGAGGTCTACATGTCTTGCAAATTTCGTGAAAATAAAAACTTTGTATTTCGTTCCAAATTTAATTTATTTCGATTAAGCCTGACGTACTGATTTAAAAAAGATATACATACCCCTATGAGAAAATGCACCGTTTGGCCGGAAAATATAAAAAACTGAAAATTTTTAATTCGATTTTTCCATTATTTTTGCCAAACTGTGGGTAGGGGATAGAAAAAAAACACATATTTGGAATAAGTTAGACCTAGTGTATATATTAACATTAAAAAAACAATATCCTAAAATTGGAATTTGCTCAAAAATGTTTAAAGGGGGTACCCTTGGATTTTTTTCAAAATTCAATAATCGGGCATATTGGTGTCAATTCCGGTCCTAGAGTCAAACCGGTGCACATTTCTTACATAAAATTTGCTACTTGTTCTTCTCAAGTTCTCAGATTTTTTCTACGTCTTACGGTTCGTGAGAAAAAATTTCAATTGGAGGTCTACATGTCTTGCAAATTTCGTGAAAATAAAAACTTTGTATTTCGTTCCAAATTTAATTTATTTCGATTAAGCCTCACGTACTGATTCAAAAAAGATATACATACCCCTATGAGAAAATGCACCGTTTGGCCGGAAAATGGAAAAAACTATAATTTTTTGTAATATTTGTTCATCATTTAAACATCCTTTAATCGGATATATTGGCGTCAATTCCGGTCATAGAGTCAAACCTGTGCACATTTCTTACATAAAATTTGCTACTTGTTCTTCTCAAGTTCTCAGATTTTTTCTACGTCTTACGGTTCGTGAGAAAAAATTTCAATTGGAGGTCTACATGTCTTGCAAATTTCGTGAAAATAAAAACTTTGTATTTCGTTCCAAATTTAATTTATTTCGATTAAGCCTGACGTACTGATTCAAAAAAGATATACATACCCCCATGAGAAAATGCACCGTTTGGCCGGAAAATGGAAAAAACTGAAAATTTTTAATTCGATTTTTCCATTATTTTTGCCAAACTGTGGGTAGGGGATAGAAAAAAAACACATATTTGAAATAAGTTAGACCTAGTGTATATATTAACATTAAAAAAACAATTTCCTAAAATTGGAATTTGCCCAAAAATGTTTAAAGGGGGTACCCTTGGATTTTTTTCAAAATTCAATAATCGGGCATATTGGTGTCAATTCCGGTCCTAGAGTCAAACCGGTGCACATTTCTTACATAAAATTTGCTACTTGTTCTTCTCAAGTTCTCAGATTTTTTCTACGTCTTACGGTTCGTGAGAAAAAATTTCAATTGGAGGTCTACATGTCTTGCAAATTTCGTGAAAATAAAAACTTTGTATTTCGTTCCAAATTTAATTTATTTCGATTAAGCCTGACGTACTGATTCAAAAAAGATATACATACCCCTATGAGAAAATGCACCGTTTGGCCGGAAAATGGAAAAAACTGAAAATTTTTAATTCGATTTTTCCATTATTATTGCCAAACTGTGGGTAGGGGATAGAAAAAAAACACATATTTGGAATAAGTTAGACCTAGTGTATATATTAACATTAAAAAAACAATATCCTAAAATTGGAATTTGCCCAAAAATGTTTAAAGGGGGTACCCTTGGATTTTTTTCAAAATTCAATAATCGGGCATATTGGTGTCAATTCCGGTCCTAGAGTCAAACCGGTGCACATTTCTTACATAAAATTTGCTACTTGTTCTTCTCAAGTTCTCAGATTTTTTCTACGTCTTACGGTTCGTGAGAAAAAATTTCAATTGGAGGTCTACATGTCTTGCAAATTTCGTGAAAATAAAAACTTTGTATTTCGTTCCAAATTTAATTTATTTCGATTAAGCCTGACGTACTGATTCAAAAAAGATATACATACCCCTATGAGAAAATGCACCGTTTGGCCGGAAAATGGAAAAAACTATAATTTTTTGTAATATTTGTTCATCATTTAAACATCCTTTAATCGGATATATTGGCGTCAATTCCGGTCATAGAGTCAAACCTGTGCACATTTCTTACATAAAATTTGCTACTTGTTCTTCTCAAGTTCTCAGATTTTTTCTACGTCTTACGGTTCGTGAGAAAAAATTTCAATTGGAGGTCTACATGTCTTGCAAATTTGGTGAAAATAAAAACTTTGTATTTCGTTCCAAATTTAATTTATTTCGATTAAGCCTGACGTACTGATTCAAAAAAGATATACATACCCCTATGAGAAAATGCACCGTTTGGCCGGAAAATGGAAAAAACTATAATTTTTTGTAATATTTGTTCTACATTTAAACATCCTTTAATCGGATATATTGGCGTCAATTCCGGTCATAGAGTCAAACCGGTGCACATTTCTTACATAAAATTTGCTACTTCTTCTTCTCAAGTTCTCAGATTTTTTCTACGTCTTACGGTTCGTGAGAAAAAATTCCAATTGGAGGTCTACATGTCTTGCAAATTTCGTGAAAATAAAAACTTTGTATTTCGTTCCAAATTTAATTTATTTCGATTAAGCCTGACGCACTGATTCAAAAAAGATATACATACCCCTATGAGAAAATGCACCGTTTGGCCGGAAAATGGAAAAAACTGAAAATTTTTAATTCGATTTTTCCATTATTTTTGCCAAACTGTGGGTAGGGGATAGAAAAAAAACACATATTTGGAATAAGTTAGACCTAGTGTATATATTAACATTAAAAAAACAATATCCTAAAATTGGAATTTGCCCAAAAATGTTTAAAGGGGGTACCCTTGGATTTTTTTCAAAATTCAATAATCGGGCATATTGGTGTCAATTCCGGTCCTAGAGTCAAACCGGTGCACATTTCTTACATAAAATTTGCTACTTGTTCTTCTCAAGTTCTCAGATTTTTTCTACGTCTTACGGTTCGTGAGAAAAAATTTCAATTGGAGGTCTACATGTCTTGCAAATTTCGTGAAAATAAAAACTTTGTATTTCGTTCCAAATTTAATTTATTTCGATTAAGCCTGACGTACTGATTCAAAAAAGATATACATACCCCTATGAGAAAATGCACCGTTTGGCCGGAAAATGGAAAAAACTATAATTTTTTGTAATATTTGTTCATCATTTAAACATCCTTTAATCGGATATATTGGCGTCAATTCCGGTCATAGAGTCAAACCTGTGCACATTTCTTACATAAAATTTGCTACTTGTTCTTCTCAAGTTCTCAGATTTTTTCTACGTCTTACGGTTCGTGAGAAAAAATTTCAATTGGAGGTCTACATGTCTTGCAAATTTGGTGAAAATAAAAACTTTGTATTTCGTTCCAAATTTAATTTATTTCGATTAAGCCTGACGTACTGATTCAAAAAAGATATACATACCCCTATGAGAAAATGCACCGTTTGGCCGGAAAATGGAAAAAACTATAATTTTTTGTAATATTTGTTCTACATTTAAACATCCTTTAATCGGATATATTGGCGTCAATTCCGGTCATAGAGTCAAACCGGTGCACATTTCTTACATAAAATTTGCTACTTCTTCTTCTCAAGTTCTCAGATTTTTTCTACGTCTTACGGTTCGTGAGAAAAAATTCCAATTGGAGGTCTACATGTCTTGCAAATTTCGTGAAAATAAAAACTTTGTATTTCGTTCCAAATTTAATTTATTTCGATTAAGCCTGACGTACTGATTCAAAAAAGATATACATACCCCTATGAGAAAATGCACCGTTTGGCCGGAAAATGGAAAAAACTATAATTTTTTGTAATATTTGTTCATCATTTAAACATCTTTTAATCGGATATATTGGCGTCAATTCCGGTCATAGAGTCAAACCTGTGCACATTTCTTACATAAAATTTGCTACTTGTTCTTCTCAAGTTCTCAGATTTTTTCTACGTCTTACGGTTCGTGAGAAAAAATTTCAATTGGAGGTCTACATGTCTTGCAAATTTCGTGAAAATAAAAACTTTGTATTTCGTTCCAAATTTAATTTATTTCGATTAAGCCTGACGTACTGATTTAAAAAAGATATACATACCCCTATGAGAAAATGCACCGTTTGGCCGGAAAATATAAAAAACTGAAAATTTTTAATTCGATTTTTCCATTATTTTTGCCAAACTGTGGGTAGGGGATAGAAAAAAAACACATATTTGGAATAAGTTAGACCTAGTGTATATATTAACATTAAAAAAACAATATCCTAAAATTGGAATTTGCCCAAAAATGTTTAAAGGGGGTACCCTTGGATTTTTTTCAAAATTCAATAATCGGGCATATTGGTGTCAATTCCGGTCCTAGAGTCAAACCGGTGCACATTTCTTACATAAAATTTGCTACTTGTTCTTCTCAAGTTCTCAGATTTTTTCTACGTCTTACGGTTCGTGAGAAAAAATTTCAATTGGAGGTCTACATGTCTTGCAAATTTCGTGAAAATAAAAACTTTGTATTTCGTTCCAAATTTAATTTATTTCGATTAAGCCTCACGTACTGATTCAAAAAAGATATACATACCCCTATGAGAAAATGCACCGTTTGGCCGGAAAATGGAAAAAACTATAATTTTTTGTAATATTTGTTCATCATTTAAACATCCTTTAATCGGATATATTGGCGTCAATTCCGGTCATAGAGTCAAACCTGTGCACATTTCTTACATAAAATTTGCTACTTGTTCTTCTCAAGTTCTCAGATTTTTTCTACGTCTTACGGTTCGTGAGAAAAAATTTCAATTGGAGGTCTACATGTCTTGCAAATTTCGTGAAAATAAAAACTTTGTATTTCGTTCCAAATTTAATTTATTTCGATTAAGCCTGACGTACTGATTCAAAAAAGATATACATACCCCCATGAGAAAATGCACCGTTTGGCCGGAAAATGGAAAAAACTGAAAATTTTTAATTCGATTTTTCCATTATTTTTGCCAAACTGTGGGTAGGGGATAGAAAAAAAACACATATTTGAAATAAGTTAGACCTAGTGTATATATTAACATTAAAAAAACAATTTCCTAAAATTGGAATTTGCCCAAAAATGTTTAAAGGGGGTACCCTTGGATTTTTTTCAAAATTCAATAATCGGGCATATTGGTGTCAATTCCGGTCCTAGAGTCAAACCGGTGCACATTTCTTACATAAAATTTGCTACTTGTTCTTCTCAAGTTCTCAGATTTTTTCTACGTCTTACGGTTCGTGAGAAAAAATTTCAATTGGAGGTCTACATGTCTTGCAAATTTCGTGAAAATAAAAACTTTGTATTTCGTTCCAAATTTAATTTATTTCGATTAAGCCTGACGTACTGATTCAAAAAAGATATACATACCCCTATGAGAAAATGCACCGTTTGGCCGGAAAATGGAAAAAACTGAAAATTTTTAATTCGATTTTTCCATTATTTTTGCCAAACTGTGGGTAGGGGATAGAAAAAAAACACATATTTGGAATAAGTTAGACCTAGTGTATATATTAACATTAAAAAAACAATATCCTAAAATTGGAATTTGCCCAAAAATGTTTAAAGGGGGTACCCTTGGATTTTTTTCAAAATTCAATAATCGGGCATATTGGTGTCAATTCCGGTCCTAGAGTCAAACCGGTGCACATTTCTTACATAAAATTTGCTACTTGTTCTTCTCAAGTTCTCAGATTTTTTCTACGTCTTACGGTTCGTGAGAAAAAATTTCAATTGGAGGTCTACATGTCTTGCAAATTTCGTGAAAATAAAAACTTTGTATTTCGTTCCAAATTTAATTTATTTCGATTAAGCCTGACGTACTGATTCAAAAAAGATATACATACCCCTATGAGAAAATGCACCGTTTGGCCGGAAAATGGAAAAAACTATAATTTTTTGTAATATTTGTTCATCATTTAAACATCCTTTAATCGGATATATTGGCGTCAATTCCGGTCATAGAGTCAAACCTGTGCACATTTCTTACATAAAATTTGCTACTTGTTCTTCTCAAGTTCTCAGATTTTTTCTACGTCTTACGGTTCGTGAGAAAAAATTTCAATTGGAGGTCTACATGTCTTGCAAATTTGGTGAAAATAAAAACTTTGTATTTCGTTCCAAATTTAATTTATTTCGATTAAGCCTGACGTACTGATTCAAAAAAGATATACATACCCCTATGAGAAAATGCACCGTTTGGCCGGAAAATGGAAAAAACTATAATTTTTTGTAATATTTGTTCTACATTTAAACATCCTTTAATCGGATATATTGGCGTCAATTCCGGTCATAGAGTCAAACCGGTGCACATTTCTTACATAAAATTTGCTACTTCTTCTTCTCAAGTTCTCAGATTTTTTCTACGTCTTACGGTTCGTGAGAAAAAATTCCAATTGGAGGTCTACATGTCTTGCAAATTTCGTGAAAATAAAAACTTTGTATTTCGTTCCAAATTTAATTTATTTCGATTAAGCCTGACGTACTGATTCAAAAAAGATATACATACCCCTATGAGAAAATGCACCGTTTGGCCGGAAAATGGAAAAAACTGAAAATTTTTAATTCGATTTTTCCATTATTTTTGCCAAACTGTGGGTAGGGGATAGAAAAAAAACACATATTTGAAATAAGTTAGACCTAGTGTATATATTAACATTAAAAAAACAATTTCCTAAAATTGGAATTTGCCCAAAAATGTTTAAAGGGGGTACCCTTGGATTTTTTTCAAAATTCAATAATCGGGCATATTGGTGTCAATTCCGGTCCTAGAGTCAAACCGGTGCACATTTCTTACATAAAATTTGCTACTTGTTCTTCTCAAGTTCTCAGATTTTTTCTACGTCTTACGGTTCGTGAGAAAAAATTTCAATTGGAGGTCTACATGTCTTGCAAATTTCGTGAAAATAAAAACTTTGTATTTCGTTCCAAATTTAATTTATTTCGATTAAGCCTGACGTACTGATTCAAAAAAGATATACATACCCCTATGAGAAAATGCACCGTTTGGCCGGAAAATGGAAAAAACTGAAAATTTTTAATTCGATTTTTCCATTATTTTTGCCAAACTGTGGGTAGGGGATAGAAAAAAAACACATATTTGGAATAAGTTAGACCTAGTGTATATATTAACATTAAAAAAACAATATCCTAAAATTGGAATTTGCCCAAAAATGTTTAAAGGGGGTACCCTTGGATTTTTTTCAAAATTCAATAATCGGGCATATTGGTGTCAATTCCGGTCCTAGAGTCAAACCGGTGCACATTTCTTACATAAAATTTGCTACTTGTTCTTCTCAAGTTCTCAGATTTTTTCTACGTCTTACGGTTCGTGAGAAAAAATTTCAATTGGAGGTCTACATGTCTTGCAAATTTCGTGAAAATAAAAACTTTGTATTTCGTTCCAAATTTAATTTATTTCGATTAAGCCTGACGTACTGATTCAAAAAAGATATACATACCCCTATGAGAAAATGCACCGTTTGGCCGGAAAATGGAAAAAACTATAATTTTTTGTAATATTTGTTCATCATTTAAACATCCTTTAATCGGATATATTGGCGTCAATTCCGGTCATAGAGTCAAACCTGTGCACATTTCTTACATAAAATTTGCTACTTGTTCTTCTCAAGTTCTCAGATTTTTTCTACGTCTTACGGTTCGTGAGAAAAAATTTCAATTGGAGGTCTACATGTCTTGCAAATTTGGTGAAAATAAAAACTTTGTATTTCGTTCCAAATTTAATTTATTTCGATTAAGCCTGACGTACTGATTCAAAAAAGATATACATACCCCTATGAGAAAATGCACCGTTTGGCCGGAAAATGGAAAAAACTATAATTTTTTGTAATATTTGTTCTACATTTAAACATCCTTTAATCGGATATATTGGCGTCAATTCCGGTCATAGAGTCAAACCGGTGCACATTTCTTACATAAAATTTGCTACTTCTTCTTCTCAAGTTCTCAGATTTTTTCTACGTCTTACGGTTCGTGAGAAAAAATTCCAATTGGAGGTCTACATGTCTTGCAAATTTCGTGAAAATAAAAACTTTGTATTTCGTTCCAAATTTAATTTATTTCGATTAAGCCTGACGTACTGATTCAAAAAAGATATACATACCCCTATGAGAAAATGCACCGTTTGGCCGGAAAATGGAAAAAACTATAATTTTTTGTAATATTTGTTCATCATTTAAACATCTTTTAATCGGATATATTGGCGTCAATTCCGGTCATAGAGTCAAACCTGTGCACATTTCTTACATAAAATTTGCTACTTGTTCTTCTCAAGTTCTCAGATTTTTTCTACGTCTTACGGTTCGTGAGAAAAAATTTCAATTGGAGGTCTACATGTCTTGCAAATTTCGTGAAAATAAAAACTTTGTATTTCGTTCCAAATTTAATTTATTTCGATTAAGCCTGACGTACTGATTTAAAAAAGATATACATACCCCTATGAGAAAATGCACCGTTTGGCCGGAAAATATAAAAAACTGAAAATTTTTAATTCGATTTTTCCATTATTTTTGCCAAACTGTGGGTAGGGGATAGAAAAAAAACACATATTTGGAATAAGTTAGACCTAGTGTATATATTAACATTAAAAAAACAATATCCTAAAATTGGAATTTGCCCAAAAATGTTTAAAGGGGGTACCCTTGGATTTTTTTCAAAATTCAATAATCGGGCATATTGGTGTCAATTCCGGTCCTAGAGTCAAACCGGTGCACATTTCTTACATAAAATTTGCTACTTGTTCTTCTCAAGTTCTCAGATTTTTTCTACGTCTTACGGTTCGTGAGAAAAAATTTCAATTGGAGGTCTACATGTCTTGCAAATTTCGTGAAAATAAAAACTTTGTATTTCGTTCCAAATTTAATTTATTTCGATTAAGCCTCACGTACTGATTCAAAAAAGATATACATACCCCTATGAGAAAATGCACCGTTTGGCCGGAAAATGGAAAAAACTATAATTTTTTGTAATATTTGTTCATCATTTAAACATCCTTTAATCGGATATATTGGCGTCAATTTCGGTCATAGAGTCAAACCTGTGCACATTTCTTACATAAAATTTGCTACTTGTTCTTCTCAAGTTCTCAGATTTTTTCTACGTCTTACGGTTCGTGAGAAAAAATTTCAATTGGAGGTCTACATGTCTTGCAAATTTCGTGAAAATAAAAACTTTGTATTTCGTTCCAAATTTAATTTATTTCGATTAAGCCTGACGTACTGATTCAAAAAAGATATACATACCCCCATGAGAAAATGCACCGTTTGGCCGGAAAATGGAAAAAACTGAAAATTTTTAATTCGATTTTTCCATTATTTTTGCCAAACTGTGGGTAGGGGATAGAAAAAAAACACATATTTGAAATAAGTTAGACCTAGTGTATATATTAACATTAAAAAAACAATTTCCTAAAATTGGAATTTGCCCAAAAATGTTTAAAGGGGGTACCCTTGGATTTTTTTTCAAAATTCAATAATCGGGCATATTGGTGTCAATTCCGGTCCTAGAGTCAAACCGGTGCACATTTCTTACATAAAATTTGCTACTTGTTCTTCTCAAGTTCTCAGATTTTTTCTACGTCTTACGGTTCGTGAGAAAAAATTTCAATTGGAGGTCTACATGTCTTGCAAATTTCGTGAAAATAAAAACTTTGTATTTCGTTCCAAATTTAATTTATTTCGATTAAGCCTGACGTACTGATTCAAAAAAGATATACATACCCCTATGAGAAAATGCACCGTTTGGCCGGAAAATGGAAAAAACTATAATTTTTTGTAATATTTGTTCATCATTTAAACATCCTTTAATCGGATATATTGGCGTCAATTCCGGTCATAGAGTCAAACCTGTGCACATTTCTTACATAAAATTTGCTACTTGTTCTTCTCAAGTTCTCAGATTTTTTCTACGTCTTACGGTTCGTGAGAAATAATTTCAATTGGAGGTCTACATGTCTTGCAAATTTGGTGAAAATAAAAACTTTGTATTTCGTTCCAAATTTAATGTATTTCGATTAAGCCTGACGTACTGATTCAAAAAAGATATACATACCCCTATGAGAAAATGCACCGTTTGGCCGGAAAATGGAAAAAACTATAATTTTTTGTAATATTTGTTCTACATTTAAACATCCTTTAATCGGATATATTGGCGTCAATTCCGGTCATAGAGTCAAACCGGTGCACATTTCTTACATAAAATTTGCTACTTCTTCTTCTCAAGTTCTCAGATTTTTTCTACGTCTTACGGTTCGTGAGAAAAAATTCCAATTGGAGGTCTACATGTCTTGCAAATTTCGTGAAAATAAAAACTTTGTATTTCGTTCCAAATTTAATTTATTTCGATTAAGCCTGACGTACTGATTCAAAAAAGATATACATACCCCTATGAGAAAATGCACCGTTTGGCCGGAAAATGGAAAAAACTATAATTTTTTGTAATATTTGTTCATCATTTAAACATCTTTTAATCGGATATATTGGCGTCAATTCCGGTCATAGAGTCAAACCTGTGCACATTTCTTACATAAAATTTGCTACTTGTTCTTCTCAAGTTCTCAGATTTTTTCTACGTCTTACGGTTCGTGAGAAAAAATTTCAATTGGAGGTCTACATGTCTTGCAAATTTCGTGAAAATAAAAACTTTGTATTTCGTTCCAAATTTAATTTATTTCGATTAAGCCTGACGTACTGATTTAAAAAAGATATACATACCCCTATGAGAAAATGCACCGTTTGGCCGGAAAATATAAAAAACTGAAAATTTTTAATTCGATTTTTCCATTATTTTTGCCAAACTGTGGGTAGGGGATAGAAAAAAAACACATATTTGGAATAAGTTAGACCTAGTGTATATATTAACATTAAAAAAACAATATCCTAAAATTGGAATTTGCCCAAAAATGTTTAAAGGGGGTACCCTTGGATTTTTTTCAAAATTCAATAATCGGGCATATTGGTGTCAATTCCGGTCCTAGAGTCAAACCGGTGCACATTTCTTACATAAAATTTGCTACTTGTTCTTCTCAAGTTCTCAGATTTTTTCTACGTCTTACGGTTCGTGAGAAAAAATTTCAATTGGAGGTCTACATGTCTTGCAAATTTCGTGAAAATAAAAACTTTGTATTTCGTTCCAAATTTAATTTATTTCGATTAAGCCTGACGTTCTCATTCAAAAAAGATATACATACCCCCATGAGAAAATGCACCGTTTGGCCGGAAAATGGAAAAAACTGAAAATTTTTAATTCGATTTTTCCATTATTTTTGCCAAACTGTGGGTAGGGGATAGAAAAAAAACACATATTTGAAATAAGTTAGACCTAGTGTATATATTAACATTAATAAAACAATTTCCTAAAATTGGAATTTGCCCAAAAATGTTTAAAGGGGGTACCCTTGGATTTTTTTCAAAATTCAATAATCGGGCATATTGGTGTCAATTCCGGTCCTAGAGTCAAACCGGTGCACATTTCTTACATAAAATTTGCTACTTGTTCTTCTCAGGTTCTCAGATTTTTTCTACGTCTTACGGTTCGTGAGAAAAAATTTCAATTGGAGGTCTACATGTCTTGCAAATTTCGTGAAAATAAAAACTTTGTATTTCGTTCCAAATTTAATTTATTTCGATTAAGCCTGACGTACTGATTCAAAAAAGATATACATACCCCTATGAGAAAATGCACCGTTTGGCCGGAAAATGGAAAAAACTATAATTTTTTGTAATATTTGTTCATCATTTAAACATCCTTTAATCGGATATATTGGCGTCAATTCCGGTCATAGAGTCAAACCTGTGCACATTTCTTACATAAAATTTGCTACTTGTTCTTCTCAAGTTCTCAGATTTTTTCTACGTCTTACGGTTCGTGAGAAAAAATTTCAATTGGAGGTCTACATGTCTTGCAAATTTCGTGAAAATAAAAACTTTGTATTTCGTTCCAAATTTAATTTATTTCGATTAAGCCTGACGTACTGATTCAAAAAAGATATACATACCCCTATGAGAAAATGCACCGTTTGGCCGGAAAATGGAAAAAACTATAATTTTTTGTAATATTTGTTCTACATTTAAACATCCTTTAATCGGATATATTGGCGTCAATTCCGGTCATAGAGTCAAACCGGTGCACATTTCTTACATAAAATTTGCTACTTCTTCTTCTCAAGTTCTCAGATTTTTTCTACGTCTTACGGTTCGTGAGAAAAAATTCCAATTGGAGGTCTACATGTCTTGCAAATTTCGTGAAAATAAAAACTTTGTATTTCGTTCCAAATTTAATTTATTTCGATTAAGCCTGACGTACTGATTCAAAAAAGATATACATACCCCTATGAGAAAATGCACCGTTTGGCCGGAAAATGGAAAAAACTATAATTTTTTGTAATATTTGTTCATCATTTAAACATCTTTTAATCGGATATATTGGCGTCAATTCCGGTCATAGAGTCAAACCTGTGCACATTTCTTACATAAAATTTGCTACTTGTTCTTCTCAAGTTCTCAGATTTTTTCTACGTCTTACGGTTCGTGAGAAAAAATTTCAATTGGAGGTCTACATGTCTTGCAAATTTCGTGAAAATAAAAACTTTGTATTTCGTTCCAAATTTAATTTATTTCGATTAAGCCTGACGTACTGATTTAAAAAAGATATACATACCCCTATGAGAAAATGCACCGTTTGGCCGGAAAATATAAAAAACTGAAAATTTTTAATTCGATTTTTCCATTATTTTTGCCAAACTGTGGGTAGGGGATAGAAAAAAAACACATATTTGGAATAAGTTAGACCTAGTGTATATATTAACATTAAAAAAACAATATCCTAAAATTGGAATTTGCCCAAAAATGTTTAAAGGGGGTACCCTTGGATTTTTTTCAAAATTCAATAATCGGGCATATTGGTGTCAATTCCGGTCCTAGAGTCAAACCGGTGCACATTTCTTACATAAAATTTGCTACTTGTTCTTCTCAAGTTCTCAGATTTTTTCTACGTCTTACGGTTCGTGAGAAAAAATTTCAATTGGAGGTCTACATGTCTTGCAAATTTCGTGAAAATAAAAACTTTGTATTTCGTTCCAAATTTAATTTATTTCGATTAAGCCTGACGTTCTCATTCAAAAAAGATATACATACCCCCATGAGAAAATGCACCGTTTGGCCGGAAAATGGAAAAAACTGAAAATTTTTAATTCGATTTTTCCATTATTTTTGCCAAACTGTGGGTAGGGGATAGAAAAAAAACACATATTTGAAATAAGTTAGACCTAGTGTATATATTAACATTAATAAAACAATTTCCTAAAATTGGAATTTGCCCAAAAATGTTTAAAGGGGGTACCCTTGGATTTTTTTCAAAATTCAATAATCGGGCATATTGGTGTCAATTCCGGTCCTAGAGTCAAACCGGTGCACATTTCTTACATAAAATTTGCTACTTGTTCTTCTCAGGTTCTCAGATTTTTTCTACGTCTTACGGTTCGTGAGAAAAAATTTCAATTGGAGGTCTACATGTCTTGCAAATTTCGTGAAAATAAAAACTTTGTATTTCGTTCCAAATTTAATTTATTTCGATTAAGCCTGACGTACTGATTCAAAAAAGATATACATACCCCTATGAGAAAATGCACCGTTTGGCCGGAAAATGGAAAAAACTATAATTTTTTGTAATATTTGTTCATCATTTAAACATCCTTTAATCGGATATATTGGCGTCAATTCCGGTCATAGAGTCAAACCTGTGCACATTTCTTACATAAAATTTGCTACTTGTTCTTCTCAAGTTCTCAGATTTTTTCTACGTCTTACGGTTCGTGAGAAAAAATTTCAATTGGAGGTCTACATGTCTTGCAAATTTGGTGAAAATAAAAACTTTGTATTTCGTTCCAAATTTAATGTATTTCGATTAAGCCTGACGTACTGATTCAAAAAAGATATACATACCCCTATGAGAAAATGCACCGTTTGGCCGGAAAATGGAAAAAACTATAATTTTTTGTAATATTTGTTCTACATTTAAACATCCTTTAATCGGATATATTGGCGTCAATTCCGGTCATAGAGTCAAACCGGTGCACATTTCTTACATAAAATTTGCTACTTCTTCTTCTCAAGTTCTCAGATTTTTTCTACGTCTTACGGTTCGTGAGAAAAAATTCCAATTGGAGGTCTACATGTCTTGCAAATTTCGTGAAAATAAAAACTTTGTATTTCGTTCCAAATTTAATTTATTTCGATTAAGCCTGACGTACTGATTCAAAAAAGATATACATACCCCTATGAGAAAATGCACCGTTTGGCCGGAAAATGGAAAAAACTATAATTTTTTGTAATATTTGTTCATCATTTAAACATCTTTTAATCGGATATATTGGCGTCAATTCCGGTCATAGAGTCAAACCTGTGCACATTTCTTACATAAAATTTGCTACTTGTTCTTCTCAAGTTCTCAGATTTTTTCTACGTCTTACGGTTCGTGAGAAAAAATTTCAATTGGAGGTCTACATGTCTTACAAATTTCGTGAAAATAAAAACTTTGTATTTCGTTCCAAATTTAATTTATTTCGATTAAGCCTGACGTACTGATTTAAAAAAGATATACATACCCCTATGAGAAAATGCACCGTTTGGCCGGAAAATATAAAAAACTGAAAATTTTTAATTCGATTTTTCCATTATTTTTGCCAAACTGTGGGTAGGGGATAGAAAAAAAACACATATTTGGAATAAGTTAGACCTAGTGTATATATTAACATTAAAAAAACAATATCCTAAAATTGGAATTTGCCCAAAAATGTTTAAAGGGGGTACCCTTGGATTTTTTTCAAAATTCAATAATCGGGCATATTGGTGTCAATTCCGGTCCTAGAGTCAAACCGGTGCACATTTCTTACATAAAATTTGCTACTTGTTCTTCTCAAGTTCTCAGATTTTTTCTACGTCTTACGGTTCGTGAGAAAAAATTTCAATTGGAGGTCTACATGTCTTGCAAATTTCGTGAAAATAAAAACTTTGTATTTCGTTCCAAATTTAATTTATTTCGATTAAGCCTGACGTACTGATTTAAAAAAGATATACATACCCCTATGAGAAAATGCACCGTTTGGCCGGAAAATGGAAAAAACTGAAAATTTTTAATTCGATTTTTCCATTATTTTTGCCAAACTGTGGGTAGGGGATAGAAAAAAAACACATATTTGGAATAAGTTAGACCTAGTGTATATATTAACATTAAAAAAACAATATCCTAAAATTGGAATTTGCCCAAAAATGTTTAAAGGGGGTACCCTTGGATTTTTTTCAAAATTCAATAATCGGGCATATTGGTGTCAATTCCGGTCCTAGAGTCAAACCGGTGCACATTTCTTACATAAAATTTGCTACTTGTTCTTCTCAAGTTCTCAGATTTTTTCTACGTCTTACGGTTCGTGAGAAAAAATTTCAATTGGAGGTCTACATGTCTTGCAAATTTCGTGAAAATAAAAACTTTGTATTTCGTTCCAAATTTAATTTATTTCGATTAAGCCTGACGTACTGATTCAAAAAAGATATACATACCCCCATGAGAAAATGCACCGTTTGGCCGGAAAATGGAAAAAACTGAAAATTTTTAATTCGATTTTTCCATTATTTTTGCCAAACTGTGGGTAGGGGATAGAAAAAAAACACATATTTGAAATAAGTTAGACCTAGTGTATATATTAACATTAAAAAAACAATTTCCTAAAATTGGAATTTGCCCAAAAATGTTTAAAGGGGGTACCCTTGGATTTTTTTCAAAATTCAATAATCGGGCATATTGGTGTCAATTTCGGTCCTAGAGTCAAACCGGTGCACTTTTCCTACATAAAATTTGCTACTTGTTCTTCTCAAGTTCTCAGTTTTTGTCTACGTCTTACGGTTTGTGAGAAAAAATTCCAATTGGAGGTCTACATGTCTTGCAAATTTCGTGAAAATAAAAACTTTGTATTTCGTTCCAAATTTAATTTATTTCGATTAAGCCTGACGTACTGATTCAAAAAAGATATACATACCCCTATGAGAAAATGCACCGTTTGGCCGGAAAATGGAAAAAACTATAATTTTTTGTAATATTTGTTCATCATTTAAACATCCTTTAATCGGATATATTGGCGTCAATTCCGGTCATAGAGTCAAACCTGTGCACATTTCTTACATAAAATTTGCTACTTGTTCTTCTCAAGTTCTCAGATTTTTTCTACGTCTTACGGTTCGTGAGAAAAAATTTCAATTGGAGGTCTACATGTCTTGCAAATTTCGTGAAAATAAAAACTTTGTATTTCGTTCCAAATTTAATTTATTTCGATTAAGCCTGACGTACTGATTTAAAAAAGATATACATACCCCTATGAGAAAATGCACCGTTTGGCCGGAAAATATAAAAAACTGAAAATTTTTAATTCGATTTTTCCATTATTTTTGCCAAACTGTGGGTAGGGGATAGAAAAAAAACACATATTTGGAATAAGTTAGACCTAGTGTATATATTAACATTAAAAAAACAATATCCTAAAATTGGAATTTGCCCAAAAATGTTTAAAGGGGGTACCCTTGGATTTTTTTCAAAATTCAATAATCGGGCATATTGGTGTCAATTCCGGTCCTAGAGTCAAACCGGTGCACATT
This sequence comes from Diabrotica undecimpunctata, assembly GCF_040954645.1. Lineage (NCBI taxonomy): Eukaryota > Metazoa > Arthropoda > Insecta > Coleoptera > Chrysomelidae > Diabrotica > Diabrotica undecimpunctata. Next base: position 143,824,914 of record NC_092803.1, read on the forward strand.
TCTTACATAAAATTTGCTACTTGTTCTTCTCAAGTTCTCAGATTTTTTCTACGTCTTACGGTTCGTGAGAAAAAATTTCAATTGGAGGTCTACATGTCTTGCAAATTTCGTGAAAATAAAAACTTTGTATTTCGTTCCAAATTTAATTTATTTCGATTAAGCCTGACGTACTGATTCAAAAAAGATATACATACCCCTATGAGAAAATGCACCGTTTGGCCGGAAAATGGAAAAAACTATAATTTTTTGTAATATTTGTTCTACATTTAAACATCCTTTAATCGGATATATTGGCGTCAATTCCGGTCATAGAGTCAAACCGGTGCACATTTCTTACATAAAATTTGCTACTTCTTCTTCTCAAGTTCTCAGATTTTTTCTACGTCTTACGGTTCGTGAGAAAAAATTCCAATTGGAGGTCTACATGTCTTGCAAATTTCGTGAAAATAAAAACTTTGTATTTCGTTCCAAATTTAATTTATTTCGATTAAGCCTGACGTACTGATTCAAAAAAGATATACATACCCCTATGAGAAAATGCACCGTTTGGCCGGAAAATGGAAAAAACTATAATTTTTTGTAATATTTGTTCATCATTTAAACATCCTTTAATCGGATATATTGGCGTCAATTCCGGTCATAGAGTCAAACCTGTGCACATTTCTTACATAAAATTTGCTACTTGTTCTTCTCAAGTTCTCAGATTTTTTCTACGTCTTACGGTTCGTGAGAAAAAATTTCAATTGGAGGTCTACATGTCTTGCAAATTTCGTGAAAATAAAAACTTTGTATTTCGTTCCAAATTTAATTTATTTCGATTAAGCCTGACGTACTGATTTAAAAAAGATATACATACCCCTATGAGAAAATGCACCGTTTGGCCGGAAAATGGAAAAAACTATAATTTTTTGTAATATTTGTTCATCATTTAAACATCCTTTAATCGGATATATTGGCGTCAATTCCGGTCATAGAGTCAAACCGGTGCACATTTCTTACATAAAATTTGCTACTTGTTCTTCTCAAGTTCTCAGATTTTTTCTACGTCTTACGGTTCGTGAGAAAAAATTCCAATTGGAGGTCTACATGTCTTGCTAATTTCGTGAAAATAAAAACTTTGTATTTCGTTCCAAATTTAATTTATTTCGATTAAGGCTGACGTACTGATTCAAAAAAGATATACATACCCCTATGAGAAAATGCACCATTTGGCCGGAAAATGGAAAAAACTGAAAATTTTTAATTCGATTTTTCCATTATTTTTGCCAAACTGTGGGTAGGGGATAGAAAAAAAACACATATTTGGAATAAGTTAGACCTAGTGTATATATCAACATTAAAAAAACAATATCCTAAAATTGGAATTTGCCCAAAAATGTTTAAAGGGGGTACCCTTGGATTTTTTTCAAAATTCAATAATCGGGCATATTGGTGTCAATTCCGGTCCTAGAGTCAAACCGGCGCACATTTCTTACATAAAATTTGCTACTTGTTCTTCTCAAGTTCTCAGATTTTTTCTACGTCTTACGGTTCGTGAGAAAAAATTTCAATTGGAGGTCTACATGTCTTGCAAATTTCGTGAAAATAAAAACTTTGTATTTCGTTCCAAATTTAATTTATTTCGATTAAGCCTGACGTACTGATTTAAAAAAGATATACATACCCCTATGAGAAAATGCACCGTTTGGCCGGAAAATGGAAAAAACTATAATTTTTTGTAATATTTGTTCATCATTTAAACATCCTTTAATCGGATATATTGGCGTCAATTCCGGTCATAGAGTCAAACCTGTGCACATTTCTTACATTAAATTTGCTACTTGTTCTTCTCAAGTTCTCAGATTTTTTCTACGTCTTACGGTTCGTGAGAAAAAATTTCAATTGGAGGTCTACATGTCTTGCAAATTTCGTGAAAATAAAAACTTTGTATTTCGTTCCAAATTTAATTTATTTCGATTAAGCCTGACGTACTGATTCAAAAAAGATATACATACCCCTATGAGAAAATGCACCGTTTGGCCGGAAAATGGAAAAAACTATAATTTTTTGTAATATTTGTTCTACATTTAAACATCCTTTAATCGGATATATTGGCGTCAATTCCGGTCATAGAGTCAAACCGGTGCACATTTCTTACATAAAATTTGCTACTTGTTCTTCTCAAGTTCTCAGATTTTTTCTACGTCTTACGGTTCGTGAGAAAAAATTCCAATTGGAGGTCTACATGTCTTGCTAATTTCGTGAAAATAAAAACTTTGTATTTCGTTCCAAATTTAATTTATTTCGATTAAGGCTGACGTACTGATTCAAAAAAGATATACATACCCCTATGAGAAAATGCACCATTTGGCCGGAAAATGGAAAAAACTGAAAATTTTTAATTCGATTTTTCCATTATTTTTGCCAAACTGTGGGTAGGGGATAGAAAAAAAACACATATTTGGAATAAGTTAGACCTAGTGTATATATCAACATTAAAAAAACAATATCCTAAAATTGGAATTTGCCCAAAAATGTTTAAAGGGGGTACCCTTGGATTTTTTTCAAAATTCAATAATCGGGCATATTGGTGTCAATTCCGGTCCTAGAGTCAAACCGGCGCACATTTCTTACATAAAATTTGCTACTTGTTCTTCTCAAGTTCTCAGATTTTTTCTGTCTTACGGTTCGTGAGAAAAAATTCCAATTGGAGGTCTACATGTCTTGCAAATTTCGTGAAAATAAAAACTTTGTATTTCGTTCCAAATTTAACTTATTTCGATTAAGCCTGACGTACTGATTCAAAAAAGATATACATACTCCTATGAGAAAATGCACCGTTTGGCCGGAAAATGGAAAAAACTGTAATTTTTTGTAATATTTGTTCATCATTTAAACATCCTTTAATCGGATATATTGGCGTCAATTCCGGTCATAGAGTCAAACCGGTGCACATTTCTTACATAAAATTTGCTACTTGTTCTTCTCAAGTTCTCAGATTCTTTCTACGTCTTTCGGTTCGTGAGAAAAAATTTCAATTGGAGGTCTACATGTCTTGCAAATTTCGTGAAAATAAAAACTTTGTATTTCGTTCCAAATTTAATTTATTTCGATTAAGCCTGACGTATCGATTCAAAAAAGATATACATACCCCTATGAGAAAATGCACCGTTTGGCCGGAAAATGGAAAAAACTATAATTTTTTGTAATATTTGTTCTACATTTAAACATCCTTTAATCGGATATATTGGCGTCAATTCCGGTCATAGAGTCAAACCGGTGCACATTTCTTACATAAAATTTGCTACTTGTTCTTCTCAAGTTCTCAGATTTTTTCTACGTCTTACGGTTCGTGAGAAAAAATTCCAATTGGAGGTCTACATGTCTTGCAAATTTCGTGAAAATAAAAACTTTGTATTTCGTTCCAAATTTAATTTATTTCGATTAAGGCTGACGTACTGATTCAAAAAAGATATACATACCCCTATGAGAAAATGCACCGTTTGGCCGGAAAATGGAAAAAACTGAAAATTTTTAATTCGATTTTTCCATTATTTTTGCCAAACTGTGGGTAGGGGATAGAAAAAAAACACATATTTGGAATAAGTTAGACCTAGTGTATATATCAACATTAAAAAAACAATATCCTAAAATTGGAATTTGCCCAAAAATGTTTAAAGGGGGTACCCTTGGATTTTTTTCAAAATTCAATAATCGGGCATATTGGTGTCAATTCCGGTCCTAGAGTCAAACCGGCGCACATTTCTTACATAAAATTTGCTACTTGTTCTTCTCAAGTTCTCAGATTTTTTCTGTCTTACGGTTCGTGAGAAAAAATTCCAATTGGAGGTCTACATGTCTTGCAAATTTCGTGAAAATAAAAACTTTGTATTTCGTTTCAAATTTAACTTATTTCGATTAAGCCTGACGTACTGATTCAAAAAAGATATACATACTCCTATGAGAAAATGCACCGTTTGGCCGGAAAATGGAAAAAACTGTAATTTTTTGTAATATTTGTTCATCATTTAAACATCCTTTAATCGGATATATTGGCGTCAATTCCGGTCATAGAGTCAAACCGGTGCACATTTCTTACATAAAATTTGCTACTTGTTCTTCTCAAGTTCTCAGATTTTTTCTACGTCTTTCCGTTCGTGAGAAAAAAATCCAATTGGAGGTCTACATGTCTTGCAAATTTCGTGAAAATAAAAACTTTGTATTTCGTTCCAAATTTAATTTATTTCGATTAAGCCTGACGTACTGATTCAAAAAAGATATACATACTCCTATGAGAAAATGCACCGTTTGGCCGGAAAATGGAAAAAACTGTAATTTTTTGTAATATTTGTTCATCATTTAAACATCTTTTAATCGGATATATTGGCGTCAATTCCGGTCATAGAGTCAAACCGGTGCACATTTCTTACATAAAATTTGCTACTTGTTCTTCTCAAGTTCTCAGATTTTTTCTACGTCTTACGGTTCGTGAGAAAAAAATCCAATTGGAGGTCTACATGTCTTGCAAATTTCGTGAAAATAAAAACTTTGTATTTCGTTCCAAATTTAATTTATTTCGATTAAGCCTGACGTACTGATTCAAAAAAGATATACATACCCCTATGAGAAAATGCAGCGTTTGGCCGGAAAATGGAAAAAACTGAAAATTTTTAATTCGATTTTTCCATTATTTTTGCCAAACTGTGGGTAGGGGATAGAAAAAAAACACATATTTGGAATAAGTTAGACCTAGTGTATATATTAACATTAAAAAAACAATATCCTAAAATTGGAATTTGCCCAAAAATGTTTAAAGGGGGTACCCTTGGATTTTTTTCAAAATTCAATAATCGGGCATATTGGTGTCAATTCCGGTCCTAGAGTCAAACCGGTGCACATTTCTTACATAAAATTTGCTACTTGTTCTTCTCAAGTTCTCAGATTTTTTCTACGTCTTTCGGTTCGTGAGAAAAAATTCCAATTGGAGGTCTACATGTCTTGCAAATTTCGTGAAAATAAAAACTTTGTATTTCGTTCCAAATTTAACTTATTTCGATTAAGCCTGACGTACTGATTCAAAAAAGATATACATACTCCTATGAGAAAATGCACCGTTTGGCCGGAAAATGGAAAAAACTGTAATTTTTTGTAATATTTGTTCATCATTAAAACATCCTTTAATCGGATATATTGGCGTCAATTCCGGTCATAGAGTCAAACCGGTGCACATTTCTTACATAAAATTTGCTACTTGTTCTTCTCAAGTTCTCAGATTCTTTCTACGTCTTTCGGTTCGTGAGAAAAAATTTCAATTGGAGGTCTACATGTCTTGCAAATTTCGTGAAAATAAAAACTATGTATTTCGTTCCAAATTTAATTTATTTCGATTAAGCCTGACGTATCGATTCAAAAAAGATATACATACCCCTATGAGAAAATGCACCGTTTGGCCGGAAAATGGAAAAAACTATAATTTTTTGTAATATTTGTTCTACATTTAAACATCCTTTAATCGGATATATTGGCGTCAATTCCGGTCATAGAGTCAAACCGGTGCACATTTCTTACATAAAATTTGCTACTTGTTCTTCTCAAGTTCTCAGATTTTTTCTACGTCTTACGGTTCGTGAGAAAAAATTCCAATTGGAGGTCTACATGTCTTGCAAATTTCGTGAAAATAAAAACTTTGTATTTCGTTCCAAATTTAATTTATTTCGATTAAGGCTGACGTACTGATTCAAAAAAGATATACATACCCCTATGAGAAAATGCACCGTTTGGCCGGAAAATGGAAAAAACTGAAAATTTTTAATTCGATTTTTCCATTATTTTTGCCAAACTGTGGGTAGGGGATAGAAAAAAAACACATATTTGGAATAAGTTAGACCTAGTGTATATATCAACATTAAAAAAACAATATCCTAAAATTGGAATTTGCCCAAAAATGTTTAAAGGGGGTACCCTTGGATTTTTTTCAAAATTCAATAATCGGGCATATTGGTGTCAATTCCGGTCCTAGAGTCAAACCGGCGCACATTTCTTACATAAAATTTGCTACTTGTTCTTCTCAAGTTCTCAGATTTTTTCTGTCTTACGGTTCGTGAGAAAAAATTCCAATTGGAGGTCTACATGTCTTGCAAATTTCGTGAAAATAAAAACTTTGTATTTCGTTTCAAATTTAACTTATTTCGATTAAGCCTGACGTACTGATTCAAAAAAGATATACATACTCCTATGAGAAAATGCACCGTTTGGCCGTAAAATGGAAAAAACTGTAATTTTTTGTAATATTTGTTCATCATTTAAACATCCTTTAATCGGATATATTGGCGTCAATTCCGGTCATAGAGTCAAACCGGTGCACATTTCTTACATAAAATTTGCTACTTGTTCTTCTCAAGTTCTCAGATTTTTTCTACGTCTTTCCGTTCGTGAGAAAAAAATCCAATTGGAGGTTTACATGTCTTGCAAATTTCGTGAAAATAAAAACTTTGTATTTCGTTCCAAATTTAATTTATTTCGATTAAGCCTGACGTACTGATTCAAAAAAGATATACATACTCCTATGAGAAAATGCACCGTTTGGCCGGAAAATGGAAAAAACTGTAATTTTTTGTAATATTTGTTCATCATTTAAACATCTTTTAATCGGATATATTGGCGTCAATTCCGGTCATAGAGTCAAACCGGTGCACATTTCTTACATAAAATTTGCTACTTGTTCTTCTCAAGTTCTCAGATTTTTTCTACGTCTTACGGTTCGTGAGAAAAAAATCCAATTGGAGGTCTACATGTCTTGCAAATTTCGTGAAAATAAAAACTTTGTATTTCGTTCCAAATTTAATTTATTTCGATTAAGCCTGACGTACTGATTCAAAAAAGATATACATACCCCTATGAGAAAATGCAGCGTTTGGCCGGAAAATGGAAAAAACTGAAAATTTTTAATTCGATTTTTCCATTATTTTTGCCAAACTGTGGGTAGGGGATAGAAAAAAAACACATATTTGGAATAAGTTAGACCTAGTGTATATATTAACATTAAAAAAACAATATCCTAAAATTGGAATTTGCCCAAAAATGTTTAAAGGGGGTACCCTTGGATTTTTTTCAAAATTCAATAATCGGGCATATTGGTGTCAATTCCGGTCCTAGAGTCAAACCGGTGCACATTTCTTACATAAAATTTGCTACTTGTTCTTCTCAAGTTCTCAGATTTTTTCTACGTCTTTCGGTTCGTGAGAAAAAAATCCAATTGGAGGTCTACATGTCTTGCAAATTTCGTGAAAATAAAAACTTTGTATTTCGTTCCAAATTTAATTTATTTCGATTAAGCCTGACGTACTGATTCAAAAAAGATATACATACTCCTATGAGAAAATGCACCGTTTGGCCGGAAAATGGAAAAAACTGTAATTTTTTGTAATATTTGTTCATCATTTAAACATCCTTTAATCGGATATATTGGCGTCAATTCCGGTCATAGAGTCAAACCGGTGCACATTTCTTACATAAAATTTGCTACTTGTTCTTCTCAAGTTCTCAGATTTTTTCTACGTCTTTCGGTTCGTGAGAAAAAAATCCAATTGGAGGTCTACATGTCTTGCAAATTTCGTGAAAATAAAAACTTTGTATTTCGTTCCAAATTTAATTTATTTCGATTAAGCCTGACGTACTGATTCAAAAAAGATATACATACCCCTATGAGAAAATGCACCGTTTGGCCGGAAAATGGAAAAAACTATAATTTTTTGTAATATTTGTTCATCATTTAAACATCCTTTAATCGGATATATTGGCGTCAATTCCGGTCATAGAGTCAAACCTGTGCACATTTCTTACATAAAATTTGCTACTTGTTCTTCTCAAGATCTCAGATTTTTTCTACGTCTTACGGTTCGTGAGAAAAAATTTCAATTGGAGGTCTACATGTCTTGCAAATTTCGTGAAAATAAAAACTTTGTATTTCGTTCCAAATTTAATTTATTTCGATTAAGCCTGACGTACTGATTCAAAAAAGATATACATACCCCTATGAGAAAATGCACCGTTTGGCCGGAAAATGGAAAAAACTATAATTTTTTGTAATATTTGTTCTACATTTAAACATCCTTTAATCGGATATATTAGCGTCAATTCCGGTCATAGAGTCAAACCGGTGCACATTTCTTACATAAAATTTGCTACTTGTTCTTCTCAAGTTCTCAGATTTTTTCTACGTCTTACGGTTCGTGAGAAAAAATTCCAATTGGAGGTCTACATGTCTTGCAAATTTCGTGAAAATAAAAACTTTGTATTTCGTTCCAAATTTTATTTATTTCGATTAAGGCTGACGTACTGATTCAAAAAAGATATACATACCCCTATGAGAAAATGCACCGTTTGGCCGGAAAATGGAAAAAACTGAAAATTTTTAATTCGATTTTTCCATTATTTTTGCCAAACTGTGGGTAGGGGATAGAAAAAAAACACATATTTGAAATAAGTTAGACCTAGTGTATATATTAACATTAAAAAAACAATTTCCTAAAATTGGAATTTGCCCAAAAATGTTTAAAGGGGGTACCCTTGGATTTTTTTCAAAATTCAATAATCGGGCATATTGGTGTCAATTTCGGTCCTAGAGTCAAACCGGTGCACTTTTCCTACATAAAATTTGCTACTTGTTCTTCTCAAGTTCTCAGTTTTTGTCTACGTCTTACGGTTTGTGAGAAAAAATTCCAATTGGAGGTCTACATGTCTTGCAAATTTCGTGAAAATAAAAACTTTGTATTTCGTTCCAAATTTAATTTATTTCGATTAAGCCTGACGTACTGATTCAAAAAAGATATACATACCCCTATGAAAAAATGCACCGTTTGGCCGGAAAATGGAAAAAACTATAATTTTTTGTAATATTTGTTCATCATTTAAACATCCTTTAATCGGATATATTGGCGTCAATTCCGGTCATAGAGTCAAACCGGTGCACATTTCTTACATAAAATTTGCTACTTGTTCTTCTCAAGTTCTCAGATTTTTTCTACGTCTTACGGTTCGTGAGAAAAAAATCCAATTGTAGGTCTACATGTCTTGCAAATTTCGTGAAAATAAAAACTTTGTATTTCGTTCCAAATTTAATTTATTTCGATTAAGCCTGACGTACTGATTCAAAAAAGATATACATATCCCTATGAGAAAATGCACCGTTTGGCCGGAAAATGGAAAAAACTGAAAATTTTTAATTCGATTTTTCCATTATTTTTGCCAAACTGTGGGTAAGGGATAGAAAAAAAACACATATTTGGAATAAGTTAGACCTAGTGTATATATTAACATTAAAAAAACAATATCCTAAAATTGGAATTTGCCCAAAAATGTTTAAAGGGGGTACCCTTGGATTTTTTTCAAAATTGAATAATCGGGCATATTGGTGTCAATTCCGGTCCTAGAGTCAAACCGGTGCACATTTCTTACATAAAATTTGCTACTTGTTCTTCTCAAGTTCTCAGATTTTTTCTATGTCTTACGGTTCGTGAGAAAAAAATCCAATTGGAGGTCTACATGTCTTGCAAATTTCGTGAAAATAAAAACTTTGTATTTCGTTCCAAATTTAATTTATTTCGATTAAGCCTGACGTACTGATTCAAAAAAGATATACATACCCCTATGAGAAAATGCACCGTTTGGCCGGAAAATGGAAAAAACTATAATTTTTTGTAATATTTGTTCATCATTTAAACATCCTTTAATCGGATATATTGGCGTCAATTCCGGTCATAGAGTCAAACCTGTGCACATTTCTTACATAAAATTTGTTACTTGTTCTTCTCAAGTTCTCAGATTTTTTCTACGTCTTACGGTTCGTGAGAAAAAATTTCAATTGGAGGTCTACATGTCTTGCAAATTTCGTGAAAATAAAAACTTTGTATTTCGTTCCAAATTTAATTTATTTCGATTAAGCCTGACGTACTGATTCAAAAAAGATATACATACCCCTATGAGAAAATGCACCGTTTGGCCGGAAAATGGAAAAAACTATAATTTTTTGTAATATTTGTTCTACATTTAAACATCATTTAATCGGATATATTGGCGTCAATTCCGGTCATAGAGTCAAACCGGTGCACATTTCTTACATAAAATTTGCTACTTGTTCTTCTCAAGTTCTCAGATTTTTTCTACGTCTTACGGTTCGTGAGAAAAAATTCCAATTGGAGGTCTACATGTCTTGCAAATTTCGTGAAAATAAAAACTTTGTATTTCGTTCCAAATTTAATTTATTTCGATTAAGGCTGACGTACTGATTCAAAAAAGATATACATACGCCTATGAGGAAATGCACCGTTTGGCCGGAAAATGGAAAAAACTGAAAATTTTTAATTCGATTTTTCCATTATTTTTGCCAAACTGTGGGTAGGGGATAGAAAAAAAACACATATTTGGAATAAGTTAGACCTAGTGTATATATCAACATTAAAAAAACAATATCCTAAAATTGGAATTTGCCCAAAAATGTTTAAAGGGGGTACCCTTGGATTTTTTTCAAAATTCAATAATCGGGCATATTGGTGTCAATTCCGGTCCTAGAGTCAAACCGGTGCACATTTCTTACATAAAATTTGCTACTTGTTCTTCTTAAGTTCTCAGATTTTTTCTATGTCTTACGGTTCGTGAGAAAAAATTCCAATTGGAGGTCTACATGTCTTGCAAATTTCGTGAAAATAAAAACTTTGTATTTCGTTCCAAATTTAACTTATTTCGATTAAGCCTGACGTACTGATTCAAAAAAGATATACATACTCCTATGAGAAAATGCACCGTTTGGCCTGAAAATGGAAAAAACTATAATTTTTTGTAATATTTGTTCATCATTTAAACATCCTTTAATCGGATATATTGGCGTCAATTCCGGTCATAGAGTCAAACCGGTGCACATTTCTTACATAAAATTTGCTACTTGTTCTTCTCAAGTTCTCAGATTTTTTCTACGTCTTACGGTTCGTGAGAAAAAAATCCAATTGGAGGTCTACATGTCTTGCAAATTTCGTGAAAATAAAAACTTTGTATTTCGTTCCAAATTTAATTTATTTCGATTAAGGCTGACGTACTGATTCAAAAAAGATATACATACGCCTATGAGAAAATGCACCGTTTGGCCGGAAAATGGAAAAAACTGAAAATTTTTAATTCGATTTTTCCATTATTTTTGCCAAACTGTGGGTAGGGGATAGAAAAAAAACACATATTTGGAATAAGTTAGACCTAGTGTATATATCAACATTAAAAAAACAATATCCTAAAATTGGAATTTGCCCAAAAATGTTTAAAGGGGGTACCCTTGGATTTTTTTCAAAATTCAATAATCGGGCATATTGGTGTCAATTCCGGTCCTAGAGTCAAACCGGTGCACATTTCTTACATAAAATTTGCTACTTGTTCTTCTCAAGTTCTCAGATTTTTTCTATGTCTTACGGTTCGTGAGAAAAAATTCCAATTGGAGGTCTACATGTCTTGCAAATTTCGTGAAAATAAAAACTTTGTATTTCGTTCCAAATTTAACTTATTTCGATTAAGCCTGACGTACTGATTCAAAAAAGATATACATACTCCTATGAGAAAATGCACCGTTTGGCCTGAAAATGGAAAAAACTATAATTTTTTGTAATATTTGTTCATCATTTAAACATCCTTTAATCGGATATATTGGCGTCAATTCCGGTCATAGAGTCAAACCGGTGCACATTTCTTACATAAAATTTGCTACTTGTTCTTCTCAAGTTCTCAGATTTTTTCTACGTCTTACGGTTCGTGAGAAAAAAATCCAATTGGAGGTCTACATGTCTTGCAAATTTCGTGAAAATAAAAACTTTGTATTTCGTTCCAAATTTAATTTATTTCGATTAAGCCTGACGTACTGATTCAAAAAAGATATACATACCCCTATGAGAAAATGCACCGTTTGGCCGGAAAATGGAAAAAACTATAATTTTTTGTAATATTTGTTCATCATTTAAACATCCTTTAATCGGATATATTGGCGTCAATTCCGGTCATAGAGTCAAACCTGTGCACATTTCTTACATAAAATTTGTTACTTGTTCTTCTCAAGTTCTCAGATTTTTTCTACGTCTTACGGTTCGTGAGAAAAAATTTCAATTGGAGGTCTACATGTCTTGCAAATTTCGTGAAAATAAAAACTTTGTATTTCGTTCCAAATTTAATTTATTTCGATTAAGCCTGACGTACTGATTCAAAAAAGATATACATACCCCTATGAGAAAATGCACCGTTTGGCCGGAAAATGGAAAAAACTATAATTTTTTGTAATATTTGTTCTACATTTAAACATCATTTAATCGGATATATTGGCGTCAATTCCGGTCATAGAGTCAAACCGGTGCACATTTCTTACATAAAATTTGCTACTTGTTCTTCTCAAGTTCTCAGATTTTTTCTACGTCTTACGGTTCGTGAGAAAAAATTTCAATTGGAGGTCTACATGTCTTGCAAATTTCGTGAAAATAAAAACTTTGTATTTCGTTCCAAATTTAATTTATTTCGATTAAGGCTGACGTACTGATTCAAAAAAGATATACATACCCCTATGAGAAAATGCACCGTTTGGCCGGAAAATGGAAAAAACTGAAAATTTTTAATTCGATTTTTCCATTATTTTTGCCAAACTGTGGGTAGGGGATAGAAAAAAAACACATATTTGGAATAAGTTAGACCTAGTGTATATATCAACATTAAAAAAACAATATCCTAAAATTGGAATTTGCCCAAAAATGTTTAAAGGGGGTACCCTTGGATTTTTTTCAAAATTCAATAATCGGGCATATTGGTGTCAATTCCGGTCCTAGAGTCAAACCGGTGCACATTTCTTACATAAAATTTGCTACTTGTTCTTCTCAAGTTCTCAGATTTTTTCTACGTCTTACGGTTCGTGAGAAAAAATTTCAATTGGAGGTCTACATGTCTTGCAAATTTCGTGAAAATAAAAACTTTGTATTTCGTTCCAAATTTAATTTATTTCGATTAAGCCTGACGTATTCATTCAAAAAAGATATACATACCCCTATGAGAAAATGCACCGTTTGGCCGGAAAATGGAAAAAACTATAATTTTTTGTAATATTTGTTCATCATTTAAACATCCTTTAATCGGGCATATTGGCGTCAATTTCGGTCCTAGAGTCAAACCGGTGCACTTTTCCTACATAAAATTTGCTACTTGTTCTTCTCAAGTGCTCAGATTTATTCTACGTCTTACGGTTCGTGAGAAAAAATTCCAATTGGAGGTCTACATGTCTTGCAAATTTCGTGAAAATAAAAACATTGTATTTCATTCCAAATTTAATTTATTTCGATTAAACCTGACGTACTGATTCAAAAAGGGTATACATACCCTTATGAAAAAATGCACCGTTTGGCCGGAAAATGGAAAAAACTGAAAATTTTTAATTCGATTTTTCCATTATTTTTGCCAAACTGTGGGTAGGGGATAGAAAAAATACACATATTTGGAATAAGTTAGACCTAGTGTATATATTAACATTAAAAAAACAATTTCCTAAAATTGGAATTTGCCCAAAAATGTTTAAAGGGGGTACCCTTAGATTTTTTTCAAAATTCAATAATCGGGCATATTGGCGTCAATTTCGGTCCTATAGTCAAACCGGTGCACTTTTCCTACATAAAATTTGCTACTTGTTCTTCTCAAGTGCTCAGATTTTTTCTACGTCTTACGGTTCGTGAGAAAAAATTCCAATTGGAGGTCTACATGTCTTGCAAATTTCGTGAAAATAAAAACTTTGTATTTCGTTCCAAATTTAATTTATTTCGATTAAGCCTGACGTACTGATTCAAAAAAGATATACATACTCCTATGAGAAAATGCACCATTTGGCCGGAAAATGGAAAAAACCATAATTTTTTGTAATATTTGTTCATCATTTAAACATCCTTTAATCGGGCATATTGGCGTCAATTTTGGTCCTAGAGTCAAACTGGTGCACTTTTCCTACATAAAATTTGCTTCTTGTTCTTCTCAAGTGCTCAGATTTTTTCTACGTCTTACGGTTCGTGAGAAAAAATTCCAATTGGAGGTCTACATGTCTTGCAAATTTCGTGAAAATAAAAAGTTTTTATTTCGTTCCAAATTTAATTTATTTCGATTAAGCCTGACGTACTGATTCAAAAAAGATATACATACCCCTATGAGAAAATGCACCGTTTGGCCGGAAAATCGAAAAAACTATAATTTTTTGTAATATTTGTTCAACATTTAAACATCCTTTAATCGGGCATATTGGCGTCAATTTCGGTCCTAGAGTCAAACCGGTGCACTTTTCCTACATAAAATTTGCTACTTGTTCTTCTCAAGTGCTTATATTTTTTCTACGTCTTACGGTTCGTGAGAAAAAATTCCAATTGGAGGTCTACATGTCTTGCAAATTTCGTGAAAATAAAAACTTTGTATTTCGTTCCAAATTTAATTTATTTCGATTAAGCCTGACGTACTGATTCAAAAAGGGTATACATACCCTTATGAGAAAATGCACCGTTTGGCCGGAAAATGGAAAAAACTGAAAATTTTTAATTCGATTTTTCCATTATTTTTGCCAAACTGTGGGTAGGGGATAGAAAAAATACACATATTTGGAATAAGTTAGACCTAGTGTATATATTAACATTAAAAAAACAATTTCCTAAAATTGGAATTTGCCCAAAAATGTTTAAAGGGGGTACCCTTGGATTTTTTTCAATATTCAATAATCGGGCATATTGGCGTCAATTTCGGTCCTATAGTCAAACCGGTGCACTTTTCCTACATAAAATTTGCTACTTGTTCTTCTCAAGTGCTCAGATTTTTTCTACGTCTTACGGTTCGTGAGAAAAAATTCCAATTGGAGGTCTACATGTCTTGCAAATTTCGTGAAAATAAAAACTTTTTATTTCGTTCCAAATTTAATTTATTTCGATTAAGCCTGACGTACTGATTCAAAAAAGATATACATACTCCTATGAGAAAATACACCGTTTGGCCGGAAAATCGAAAAAACTATAATTTTTTGTAATATTTGTTCATCATTTAAACATCCTTTAATCGGGCATATTGGCGTCAATTTCGGTCCTAGAGTCAAACCGGTGCACTTTTCCTACATAAAATTTGCTACTTGTTCTTCTCAAGTGCTTATATTTTTTCTACGTCTTACGGTTCGTGAGAAAAAATTCCAATTGGAGGTCTACATGTCTTGCAAATTTCGTGAAAATAAAAACTTTGTATTTCGTTCCAAATTTAATTTATTTCGATTAAGCCTGACGTACTGATTCAAAAAGATATACATACCCTTATGAGAAAATGCACCGTTTGGCCGGAAAATGGAAAAAACTGAAAATTTTTAATTCGATTTTTCCATTATTTTTGCCAAACTGTGGGTAGGGGATAGAAAAAATACACATATTTGGAATAAGTTAGACCTAGTGTATATATTAACATTAAAAAAACAATTTCCTAAAATTGGAATTTGCCCAAAAATGTTTAAAGGGGGTACCCTTGGATTTTTTTCAATATTCAATAATCGGGCATATTGGCGTCAATTTCGGTCCTATAGTCAAACCGGTGCACTTTTCCTACATAAAATTTGCTACTTGTTCTTCTTAAGTGCTCAGATTTTTTCTACGTCTTACGGTTCGTGAGAAAAAATTCCAATTGGAGGTCTACATGTCTTGCAAATTTCGTGAAAATAAAAACTTTTTATTTCGTTCCAAATTTAATTTATTTCGATTAACCCTGACGTACTGATTCAAAAAAGATATACATACCCCTATGAGAAAATGCACCGTTTGGCCGGAAAATCGAAAAAACTATAATTTTTTGTAATATTTGTTCATCATTTAAATATCCTTTAATCGGGCATATTGGCGTCAATTTCGGTCCTAGAGTCAAACCGGTGCACTTTTCCTACATAAAATTTGCTACTTGTTCTTCTCAAGTGCTCAGATTTTTTCTACGTCTTACGGTTCGTGAGAAAAAATTCCAATTGGAGGTCTACATGTCTTGCAAATTTCGTGAAAATAAAAACTTTTTATTTCGTTCCAAATTTAATTTATTTCGATTAAGCCTGACGTACTGATTCAAAAAAGATATACATACCCCTATGAGAAAATGCACCGTTTGGCCGGAAAATCGAAAAAACTATAATTTTTTGTAATATTTGTTCATGATTTAAACATCCTTTAATCGGGCATATTGGCGTCAATTTCGGTCCTAGAGTCAAACCGGTGCACTTTTCCTACATAAAATTTGCTACTTGTTCTTCTCAAGTGCTTATATTTTTTCTACGTCTTACGGTTCGTGAGAAAAAAGTCCAATTGGAGGTCTACATGTCTTGCAAATTTCGTGAAAATAAAAACTTTGTATTTCGTTCCAAATTTAATTTATTTCGATTAAGCCTGACGTACTGATTCAAAAAAGATATACATACCCCTATGAGAAAATGCACCGTTTGGCCGGAAAATCGAAAAAACTATAATTTTTTGTAATATTTGTTCATCATTTAAACATCCTTTAATCGGGCATATTGGCTTCAATTTCGGTCCTAGAGTCAAACCGGTGCACTTTTCCTACATAAAATTTGCTACTTGTTCTTCTCAAGTGCTTATATTTTTTCTACGTCTTACGGTTCGTGAGAAAAAATTCCAATTGGAGGTCTACATGTCTTGCAAATTTCGTGAAAATAAAAACTTTGTATTTCGTTCCAAATTTAATTTATTTCGATTAAGCCTGACGTACTGATTCAAAAAAGATATACATACCCTTATGAGAAAATGCACCGTTTGGCCGGAAAATGGAAAAAACTGAAAATTTTTAATTCGATTTTTCCATTATTTTTGCCAAACTGTGGGTAGGGGATAGAAAAAATACACATATTTGGAATAAGTTAGACCTAGTGTATATATTAACATTAAAAAAACAATTTCCTAAAATTGGAATTTGCCCAAAAATGTTTAAAGGGGGTACCCTTGGATTTTTTTCAATATTCAATAATCGGGCATATTGGCGTCAATTTCGGTCCTATAGTCAAACCGGTGCACTTTTCCTACATAAAATTTGCTACTTGTTCTTCTCAAGTGCTCAGATTTTTTCTACGTCTTACGGTTCGTGAGAAAAAATTCCAATTGGAGGTCTACATGTCTTGCAAATTTCGCGAAAATAAAAACTTTTTATTTCGTTCCAAATTTATATTATTTCGATTAAGCCTGACGTACTGATTCAAAAAAGATATACATACCCCTATGAGAAAATGCACCGTTTGGCCGGAAAATCGAAAAAACTATAATTTTTTGTAATATTTGTTCATCATTTAAATATCCTTTAATCGGGCATATTGGCGTCAATTTCGGTCCTAGAGTCAAACCGGTGCACTTTTCCTACATAAAATTTGCTACTTGTTCTTCTCAAGTGCTCAGATTTTTTCTACGTCTTACGGTTCGTGAGAAAAAATTCCAATTGGAGGTCTACATGTCTTGCAAATTTCGTGAAAATAAAAACTTTTTATTTCGTTCCAAATTTAATTTATTTCGATTAAGCCTGACGTACTGATTCAAAAAAGATATACATACCCCTATGAGAAAATGCACCGTTTGGCCGGAAAATCGAAAAAACTATAATTTTTTGTAATATTTGTTCATGATTTAAACATCCTTTAATCGGGCATATTGGCGTCAATTTCGGTCCTAGAGTCAAACCGGTGCACTTTTCCTACATAAAATTTGCTACTTGTTCTTCTCAAGTGCTTATATTTTTTCTACGTCTTACGGTTCGTGAGAAAAAATTCCAATTGGAGGTCTACATGTCTTGCAAATTTCGTGAAAATAAAAACTTTGTATTTCGTTCCAAATTTAATTTATTTCGATTAAGCCTGACGTACTGATTCAAAAAAGATATACATACCCCTATGAGAAAATGCACCGTTTGGCCGGAAAATCGAAAAAACTATAATTTTTTGTAATATTTGTTCATCATTTAAACATCCTTTAATCGGGCATATTGGCTTCAATTTCGGTCCTAGAGTCAAACCGGTGCACTTTTCCTACATAAAATTTGCTACTTGTTCTTCTCAAGTGCTTATATTTTTTCTACGTCTTACGGTTCGTGAGAAAAAATTCCAATTGGAGGTCTACATGTCTTGCAAATTTCGTGAAAATAAAAACTTTGTATTTCGTTCCAAATTTAATTTATTTCGATTAAGCCTGACGTACTGATTCAAAAAAGATATACATACCCTTATGAGAAAATGCACCGTTTGGCCGGAAAATGGAAAAAACTGAAAATTTTTAATTCGATTTTTCCATTATTTTTGCCAAACTGTGGGTAGGGGATAGAAAAAATACACATATTTGGAATAAGTTAGACCTAGTGTATATATTAACATTAAAAAAACAATTTCCTAAAATTGGAATTTGCCCAAAAATGTTTAAAGGGGGTACCCTTGGATTTTTTTCAATATTCAATAATCGGGCATATTGGCGTCAATTTCGGTCCTATAGTCAAACCGGTGCACTTTTCCTACATAAAATTTGCTACTTGTTCTTCTCAAGTGCTCAGATTTTTTCTACGTCTTACGGTTCGTGAGAAAAAATTCCAATTGGAGGTCTACATGTCTTGCAAATTTCGCGAAAATAAAAACTTTTTATTTCGTTCCAAATTTATATTATTTCGATTAAGCCTGACGTACTGATTCAAAAAAGATATACATACCCCTATGAGAAAATGCACCGTTTGGCCGGAAAATCGAAAAAACTATAATTTTTTGTAATATTTGTTCATCATTTAAATATCCTTTAATCGGGCATATTGGCGTCAATTTCGGTCCTAGAGTCAAACCGGTGCACTTTTCCTACATAAAATTTGCTACTTGTTCTTCTCAAGTGCTCAGATTTTTTCTACGTCTTACGGTTCGTGAGAAAAAATTCCAATTGGAGGTCTACATGTCTTGCAAATTTCGTGAAAATAAAAACTTTTTATTTCGTTCCAAATTTAATTTATTTCGATTAAGCCTGACGTACTGATTCAAAAAAGATATACATACCCCTATGAGAAAATGCACCGTTTGGCCGGAAAATCGAAAAAACTATAATTTTTTGTAATATTTGTTCATCATTTAAACATCCTTTAATCGGGCATATTGGCGTCAATTTCGGTCCTAGAGTCAAACCGGTGCACTTTTCCTACATAAAATTTGCTACTTGTTCTTCTCAAGTGCTTATATTTTTTCTACGTCTTACGGTTCGTGAGAAAAAATTCCAATTGGAGGTCTACATGTCTTGCAAATTTCGTGAAAATAAAAACTTTGTATTTCGTTCCAAATTTAATTTATTTCGATTAAGCCTGACGTACTGATTCAAAAAAGATATACATACCCCTATGAGAAAATGCACCATTTGGCCGGAAAATGGAAAAAACCATAACTTTTTGTAATATTTGTTCATCATTTAAACATCCTTTAATCGGGCATATTGGCGTCAATTTCGGTCCTAGAGTCAAACCGGTGCACTTTTCCTACATAAAATTTGCTACTTGTTCTTCTCAAGTGCTCATATTTTGTCTACGTCTTACGGTTCGTGAGAAAAAATTCCAATTGGAGGTCTACATGTCTTGCAAATTTCGTGAAAATAAAAACTTTGTATTTCGTTCCAAATTTAATTTATTTCGATTAAGCCTGACGTACTGATTCAAAAAGGGTATACATACCCTTATGAGAAAATGCACCGTTTGGCCGGAAAATGGAAAAAACTGAAAATTTTTAATTCGATTTTTCCATTATTTTTGCCAAACTGTGGGTAGGGGATAGAAAAAATACACATATTTGGAATAAGTTAGACCTAGTGTATATATTAACATTAAAAAAACAATTTCCTAAAATTGGAATTTGCCCAAAAATGTTTAAAGGGGGTACCCTTGGATTTTTTTCAATATTCAATAATCGGGCATATTGGCGTCAATTTCGGTCCTATAGTCAAACCGGTGCACTTTTCCTACATAAAATTTGCTACTTGTTCTTCTCAAGTGCTCAGATTTTTTCTACGTCTTACGGTTCGTGAGAAAAAATTCCAATTGGAGGTCTACATGTCTTGCAAATTTCGTGAAAATAAAAACTTTTTATTTCGTTCCAAATTTAATTTATTTCGATTAAGCCTGACGTACTGATTCAAAAAAGATATACATACTCCTATGAGAAAATACACCGTTTGGCCGGAAAATCGAAAAAACTATAATTTTTTGTAATATTTGTTCATCATTTAAACATCCTTTAATCGGGCATATTGGCGTCAATTTCGGTCCTAGAGTCAAACCGGTGCACTTTTCCTACATAAAATTTGCTACTTGTTCTTCTCAAGTGCTTATATTTTTTCTACGTCTTACGGTTCGTGAGAAAAAATTCCAATTGGAGGTCTACATGTCTTGCAAATTTCGTGAAAATAAAAACTTTGTATTTCGTTCCAAATTTAATTTATTTCGATTAAGCCTGACGTACTGATTCAAAAAGATATACATACCCTTATGAGAAAATGCACCGTTTGGCCGGAAAATGGAAAAAACTGAAAATTTTTAATTCGATTTTTCCATTATTTTTGCCAAACTGTGGGTAGGGGATAGAAAAAATACACATATTTGGAATAAGTTAGACCTAGTGTATATATTAACATTAAAAAAACAATTTCCTAAAATTGGAATTTGCCCAAAAATGTTTAAAGGGGGTACCCTTGGATTTTTTTCAATATTCAATAATCGGGCATATTGGCGTCAATTTCGGTCCTATAGTCAAACCGGTGCACTTTTCCTACATAAAATTTGCTACTTGTTCTTCTTAAGTGCTCAGATTTTTTCTACGTCTTACGGTTCGTGAGAAAAAATTCCAATTGGAGGTCTACATGTCTTGCAAATTTCGTGAAAATAAAAACTTTTTATTTCGTTCCAAATTTAATTTATTTCGATTAAGCCTGACGTACTGATTCAAAAAAGATATACATACCCCTATGAGAAAATGCACCGTTTGGCCGGAAAATCGAAAAAACTATAATTTTTTTTAATATTTGTTCATCATTTAAATATCCTTTAATCGGGCATATTGGCGTCAATTTCGGTCCTAGAGTCAAACCGGTGCACTTTTCCTACATAAAATTTGCTACTTGTTCTTCTCAAGTGCTCAGATTTTTTCTACGTCTTATGGTTCGTGAGAAAAAATTCCAATTGGAGGTCTACATGTCTTGCAAATTTCGTGAAAATAAAAACTTTTTATTTCGTTCCAAATTTAATTTATTTCGATTAAGCCTGACGTACTGATTCAAAAAAGATATACATACCCCTATGAGAAAATGCACCGTTTGGCCGGAAAATCGAAAAAACTATAATTTTTTGTAATATTTGTTCATGATTTAAACATCCTTTAATCGGGCATATTGGCGTCAATTTCGGTCCTAGAGTCAAACCGGTGCACTTTTCCTACATAAAATTTGCTACTTGTTCTTCTCAAGTGCTTATATTTTTTCTACGTCTTACGGTTCGTGAGAAAAAATTCCAATTGGAGGTCTACATGTCTTGCAAATTTCGTGAAAATAAAAACTTTGTATTTCGTTCCAAATTTAATTTATTTCGATTAAGCCTGACGTACTGATTCAAAAAAGATATACATACCCCTATGAGAAAATGCACCGTTTGGCCGGAAAATCGAAAAAACTATAATTTTTTGTAATATTTGTTCATCATTTAAACATCCTTTAATCGGGCATATTGGCTTCAATTTCGGTCCTAGAGTCAAACCGGTGCACTTTTCCTACATAAAATTTGCTACTTGTTCTTCTCAAGTGCTTATATTTTTTCTACGTCTTACGGTTCGTGAGAAAAAATTCCAATTGGAGGTCTACATGTCTTGCAAATTTCGTGAAAATAAAAACTTTGTATTTCGTTCCAAATTTAATTTATTTCGATTAAGCCTGACGTACTGATTCAAAAAAGATATACATACCCTTATGAGAAAATGCACCGTTTGGCCGGAAAATGGAAAAAACTGAAAATTTTTAATTCGATTTTTCCATTATTTTTGCCAAACTGTGGGTAGGGGATAGAAAAAATACACATATTTGGAATAAGTTAGACCTAGTGTATATATTAACATTAAAAAAACAATTTCCTAAAATTGGAATTTGCCCAAAAATGTTTAAAGGGGGTACCCTTGGATTTTTTTCAATATTCAATAATCGGGCATATTGGCGTCAATTTCGGTCCTATAGTCAAACCGGTGCACTTTTCCTACATAAAATTTGCTACTTGTTCTTCTCAAGTGCTCAGATTTTTTCTACGTCTTACGGTTCGTGAGAAAAAATTCCAATTGGAGGTCTACATGTCTTGCAAATTTCGCGAAAATAAAAACTTTTTATTTCGTTCCAAATTTATATTATTTCGATTAAGCCTGACGTACTGATTCAAAAAAGATATACATACCCCTATGAGAAAATGCACCGTTTGGCCGGAAAATCGAAAAAACTATAATTTTTTGTAATATTTGTTCATCATTTAAATATCCTTTAATCGGGCATATTGGCGTCAATTTCGGTCCTAGAGTCAAACCGGTGCACTTTTCCTACATAAAATTTGCTACTTGTTCTTCTCAAGTGCTCAGATTTTTTCTACGTCTTACGGTTCGTGAGAAAAAATTCCAATTGGAGGTCTACATGTCTTGCAAATTTCGTGAAAATAAAAACTTTTTATTTCGTTCCAAATTTAATTTATTTCGATTAAGCCTGACGTACTGATTCAAAAAAGATATACATACCCCTATGAGAAAATGCACCGTTTGGCCGGAAAATCGAAAAAACTATAATTTTTTGTAATATTTGTTCATCATTTAAACATCCTTTAATCGGGCATATTGGCGTCAATTTCGGTCCTAGAGTCAAACCGGTGCACTTTTCCTACATAAAATTTGCTACTTGTTCTTCTCAAGTGCTTATATTTTTTCTACGTCTTACGGTTCGTGAGAAAAAATTCCAATTGGAGGTCTACATGTCTTGCAAATTTCGTGAAAATAAAAACTTTGTATTTCGTTCCAAATTTAATTTATTTCGATTAAGCCTGACGTACTGATTCAAAAAAGATATACATACCCCTATGAGAAAATGCACCATTTGGCCGGAAAATGGAAAAAACCATAACTTTTTGTAATATTTGTTCATCATTTAAACATCCTTTAATCGGGCATATTGGCGTCAATTTCGGTCCTAGAGTCAAACCGGTGCACTTTTCCTACATAAAATTTGCTACTTGTTCTTCTCAAGTGCTCATATTTTGTCTACGTCTTACGGTTCGTGAGAAAAAATTCCAATTGGAGGTCTACATGTCTTGCAAATTTCGTGAAAATAAAAACTTTGTATTTCGTTCCAAATTTAATTTATTTCGATTAAGCCTGACGTACTGATTCAAAAAGGGTATACATACCCTTATGAGAAAATGCACCGTTTGGCCGGAAAATGGAAAAAACTGAAAATTTTTAATTCGATTTTTCCATTATTTTTGCCAAACTGTGGGTAGGGGATAGAAAAAATACACATATTTGGAATAAGTTAGACCTAGTGTATATATTAACATTAAAAAAACAATTTCCTAAAATTGGAATTTGCCCAAAAATGTTTAAAGGGGGTACCCTTGGATTTTTTTCAATATTCAATAATCGGGCATATTGGCGTCAATTTCGGTCCTATAGTCAAACCGGTGCACTTTTCCTACATAAAATTTGCTACTTGTTCTTCTCAAGTGCTCAGATTTTTTCTACGTCTTACGGTTCGTGAGAAAAAATTCCAATTGGAGGTCTACATGTCTTGCAAATTTCGTGAAAATAAAAACTTTTTATTTCGTTCCAAATTTAATTTATTTCGATTAAGCCTGACGTACTGATTCAAAAAAGATATACATACCCCTATGAGAAAATGCACCGTTTGGCCGGAAAATCGAAAAAACTATAATTTTTTGTAATATTTGTTCATCATTTAAACATCCTTTAATCGGGCATATTGGCGTCAATTTCGGTCCTAGAGTCAAACCGGTGCACTTTTCCTACATAAAATTTGCTACTTGTTCTTCTCAAGTGCTTATATTTTTTCTACGTCTTAAGGTTCGTGAGAAAAAATTCCAATTGGAGGTCTACATGTCTTGCAAATTTCGTGAAAATAAAAACTTTGTATTTCGTTCCAAATTTAATTTATTTCGATTAAGCCTGACGTACTGATTCAAAAAAGATATACATACCCTTATGAGAAAATGCACCGTTTGGCCGGAAAATGGAAAAAACTGAAAATTTTTAATTCGATTTTTCCATTATTTTTGCCAAACTGTGGGTAGGGGATAGAAAAAATACACATATTTGGAATAAGTTCGACCTAGTGTATATATTAACATTAAAAAAACAATTTCCTAAAATTGGAATTTGCCCAAAAATGTTTAAAGGGGGTACCCTTGGATTTTTTTCAAAATTCAATAATCGGGCATATTGGCGTCAATTTCGGTCCTATAGTCAAACCGGTGCACTTTTCCTACATAAAATTTGCTACTTGTTCTTCTCAAGTGCTCAGATTTTTTCTACGTCTTACGGTTCGTGAGAAAAAATTCCAATTGGAGGTCTACATGTCTTGCAAATTTCGTGAAAATAAAAACTTTTTATTTCGTTCCAAATTTAATTTATTTCGATTAAGCCTGACGTACTGATTCAAAAAAGATATACATACCCCTATGAGAAAATGCACCGTTTGGCCGGAAAATGGAAAAAACTATAATTTTTTGTAATATTTGTTCATCATTTAAACATCCTTTAATCGGATATATTGGCGTCAATTCCGGTCATAGAGTCAAACCTGTGCACATTTCTAACATAAAATTTGCTACTTGTTCTTCTCAAGTTCTCAGATTTTTTCTACGTCTTACGGTTCGTGAGAAAAAATTTCAATTGGAGGTCTACATGTCTTGCAAATTTCGTGAAAATAAAAACTTTGTATTTCGTTCCAAATTTAATTTATTTCGATTAAACCTGACGTACTGATTCAAAAAAGATATACATACCCCTATGAGAAAATGCACCGTTTGGCCGGAAAATGGAAAAAACTATAATTTTTTGTAATATTTGTTCTACATTTAAACATCCTTTAATCGGATATATTGGCGTCAATTCCGGTCATAGAGTCAAAACGGTGCACATTTCTTACATAAAATTTGCTACTTCTTCTTCTCAAGTTCTCAGATTTTTTCTACGTCTTACGGTTCGTGAGAAAAAATTTCAATTGGAGGTCTACATGTCTTGCAAATTTCGTGAAAATAAAAACTTTGTATTTCGTTCCAAATTTAATTTATTTCGATTAAGCCTGACGTACTGATTCAAAAAAGATATATATACCCCTATCAGAAAATGCACCGTTTGGCCGGAAAATGGAAAAAACTATAATTTTTTGTAATATTTGTTCATCATTTAAACATCCTTTAATCGGATATATTGGCGTCAATTCCGGTCATAGAGTCAAACCTGTGCACATTTCTTACATTAAATTTGCTACTTGTTCTTCTCAAGTTCTCAGATTTTTTCTACGTCTTACGGTTCGTGAGAAAAAATTTCAATTGGAGGTCTACATGTCTTGCAAATTTCGTGAAAATAAAAACTTTGTATTTCGTTCCAAATTTAATTTATTTCGATTAAGCCTGACGTACTGATTCAAAAAAGATATACATACCCCTATGAGAAAATGCACCGTTTGGCCGGAAAATGGAGAAAACTATAATTTTTTGTAATATTTGTTCTACATTTAAACATCCTTTAATCGGATATATTGGCGTCAATTCCGGTCATAGAGTCAAACCGGTGCACATTTCTTACATAAAATTTGCTACTTGTTCTTCTCAAGTTCTCAGATTTTTTCTACGTCTTACGGTTCGTGAGAAAAAATTCCAATTGGAGGTCTACATGTCTTGCAAATTTCGTGAAAATAAAAACTTTGTATTTCGTTCCAAATTTAACTTATTTCGATTAAGCCTGACGTACTGATTCAAAAAAGTTATACATACCCCTATGAGAAAATGCACCGTTTGGCCGGAAAATGGAAAAAACTATAATTTTTTGTAATATTTGTTCATCATTTAAACATCCTTTAATCGGATATATTGGCGTCAATTCCGGTCATAGAGTCAAACCTGTGCACATTTCTTACATAAAATTTGCTACTTGTTCTTCTCAAGTTCTCAGATTTTTTCTACGTCTTACGGTTCGTGAGAAAAAATTTCAATTGGAGGTCTACATGTCTTGCAAATTTCGTGAAAATAAAAACTTTGTATTTCGTTCCAAATTTAATTTATTTCGATTAAGCCTAACGTACTGATTCAAAAAAGATATACATACCCCTATGAGAAAATGCACCGTTTGGCCGGAAAATGGAAAAAACTATAATTTTTTGTAATATTTGTTCTACATTTAAACATCCTTTAATCGGATATATTGGCGTCAATTCCGGTCATAGAGTCAAACCGGTGCACATTTCTTACATAAAATTTGCTACTTGTTCTTCTCAAGTTCTCAGATTTTTTCTACGTCTTACGGTTCGTGAGAAAAAATTCCAATTGGAGGTCTACATGTCTTGCAAATTTCGTGAAAATAAAAACTTTGTATTTCGTTCCAAATTTAATTTATTTCGATTAAGGCTGACGTACTGATTCAAAAAAGATATACATACCCCTATGAGAAAATGCACCGTTTGGCCGGAAAATGGAAAAAACTGAAAATTTTTAATTCGATTTTTCCATTATTTTTGCCAAACTGTGGGTAGGGGATAGAAAAAAAACACATATTTGAAATAAGTTAGACCTAGTGTATATATTAACATTAAAAAAACAATTTCCTAAAATTGGAATTTGCCCAAAAATGTTTAAAGGGGGTACCCTTGGATTTTTTTCAAAATTCAATAATCGGGCATATTGGTGTCAATTTCGGTCCTAGAGTCAAACCGGTGCACTTTTCCTACATAAAATTTGCTACTTGTTCTTCTCAAGTTCTCAGTTTTTGTCTACGTCTTACCGTTTGTGAGAAAAAATTCCAATTGGAGGTCTACATGTCTTGCAAATTTCGTGAAAATAAAAACTTTGTATTTCGTTCCAAATTTAATTTATTTCGATTAAGCCTGACGTACTGATTCAAAAAAGATATACATACCCCTATGAAAAAATGCACCGTTTGGCCGGAAAATGGAAAAAACTATAATTTTTTGTAATATTTGTTCATCATTTAAACATCCTTTAATCGGATATATTGGCGTCAATTCCGGTCACAGAGTCAAACCGGTGCACATTTCTTACATAAAATTTGCTACTTGTTCTTTTCAAGTTCTCAGATTTTTTCTACGTCTTACGGTTCGTGAGAAAAAAATCCAATTGGAGGTCTACATGTCTTGCAAATTTCGTGAAAATAAAAACTTTGTATTTCGTTCCAAATTTAATTTATTTCGATTAAGCCTGACGTACTGATTCAAAAAAGATATACATACCCCTATGAAAAAATGCACCGTTTGGCCGGAAAATGGAAAAAACTATAATTTTTTGTAATATTTGTTCATCATTTAAACATCCTTTAATCGGATATATTGGCGTCAATTCCGGTCATAGAGTCAAACCGGTGCACATTTCTTACATAAAATTTGCTACTTGTTCTTCTCAAGTTCTCAGATTTTTTCTACGTCTTTCGGTTCGTGAGAAAAAAATCCAATTGGAGGTCTACATGTCTTGCAAATTTCGTGAAAATAAAAACTTTGTATTTCGTTCCAAATTTAATTTATTTCGATTAAGCCTGACGTACTGATTCAAAAAAGATATACATACCCCTATGAGAAAATGCACCGTTTGGCCGGAAAATGGAAAAAACTATAATTTTTTGTAATATTTGTTCATCATTTAAACATCCTTTAATCGGATATATTGGCGTCAATTCCGGTCATAGAGTCAAACCTGTGCACATTTCTTACATAAAATTTGCTACTTGTTCTTCTCAAGTTCTCAGATTTTTTCTACGTCTTACGGTTCGTGAGAAAAAATTTCAATTGGAGGTCTACATGTCTTGCAAATTTCGTGAAAATAAAAACTTTGTATTTCGTTCCAAATTTAATTTATTTCGATTAAGCCTGACGTACTGATTCAAAAAAGATATACATACCCCTATGAGAAAATGCACCGTTTGGCCGGAAAATGGAAAAAACTATAATTTTTTGTAATATTTGTTCTACATTTAAACATCCTTTAATCGGATATATTGGCGTCAATTCCGGTCATAGAGTCAAACCGGTGCACATTTCTTACATAAAATTTGCTACTTGTTCTTCTCAAGTTCTCAGATTTTTTCTACGTCTTACGGTTCGTGAGAAAAAATTCCAATTGGAGGTCTACATGTCTTGCAAATTTCGTGAAAATAAAAACTTTGTATTTCGTTCCAAATTTAATTTATTTCGATTAAGGCTGACGTACTGATTCAAAAAAGATATACATACCCCTATGAGAAAATGCACCGTTTGGCCGGAAAATGGAAAAAACTGAAAATTTTTAATTCGATTTTTCCATTATTTTTGCCAAACTGTGGGTAGGGGATAGAAAAAAAACACATATTTGGAATAAGTTAGACCTAGTGTATATATTAACATTAAAAAAACAATATCCTAAAATTGGAATTTGCCCAAAAATGTTTAAAGGGGGTACCCTTGGATTTTTTTCAAAATTCAATAATCGGGCATATTGGTGTCAATTCCGGTCCTAGAGTCAAACCGGTGCACATTTCTTACATAAAATTTGCTACTTGTTCTTCTCAAGTTCTCAGATTTTTTCTACGTCTTACGGTTCGTGAGAAAAAATTTCAATTGGAGGTCTACATGTCTTGCAAATTTCGTGAAAATAAAAACTTTGTATTTCGTTCCAAATTTAATTTATTTCGATTAAGCCTAACGTACTGATTCAAAAAAGATATACATACCCCTATGAGAAAATGCACCGTTTGGCCGGAAAATGGAAAAAACTATAATTTTTTGTAATATTTGTTCTACATTTAAACATCCTTTAATCGGATATATTGGCGTCAATTCCGGTCATAGAGTCAAACCGGTGCACATTTCTTACATAAAATTTGCTACTTGTTCTTCTCAAGTTCTCAGATTTTTTCTACGTCTTACGGTTCGTGAGAAAAAATTCCAATTGGAGGTCTACATGTCTTGCAAATTTCGTGAAAATAAAAACTTTGTATTTCGTTCCAAATTTAATTTATTTCGATTAAGGCTGACGTACTGATTCAAAAAAGATATACATACCCCTATGAGAAAATGCACCGTTTGGCCGGAAAATGGAAAAAACTGAAAATTTTTAATTCGATTTTTCCATTATTTTTGCCAAACTGTGGGTAGGGGATAGAAAAAAAACACATATTTGAAATAAGTTAGACCTAGTGTATATATTAACATTAAAAAAACAATTTCCTAAAATTGGAATTTGCCCAAAAATGTTTAAAGGGGGTACCCTTGGATTTTTTTCAAAATTCAATAATCGGGCATATTGGTGTCAATTTCGGTCCTAGAGTCAAACCGGTGCACTTTTCCTACATAAAATTTGCTACTTGTTCTTCTCAAGTTCTCAGTTTTTGTCTACGTCTTACCGTTTGTGAGAAAAAATTCCAATTGGAGGTCTACATGTCTTGCAAATTTCGTGAAAATAAAAACTTTGTATTTCGTTCCAAATTTAATTTATTTCGATTAAGCCTGACGTACTGATTCAAAAAAGATATACATACCCCTATGAAAAAATGCACCGTTTGGCCGGAAAATGGAAAAAACTATAATTTTTTGTAATATTTGTTCATCATTTAAACATCCTTTAATCGGATATATTGGCGTCAATTCCGGTCACAGAGTCAAACCGGTGCACATTTCTTACATAAAATTTGCTACTTGTTCTTTTCAAGTTCTCAGATTTTTTCTACGTCTTACGGTTCGTGAGAAAAAAATCCAATTGGAGGTCTACATGTCTTGCAAATTTCGTGAAAATAAAAACTTTGTATTTCGTTCCAAATTTAATTTATTTCGATTAAGCCTGACGTACTGATTCAAAAAAGATATACATACCCCTATGAAAAAATGCACCGTTTGGCCGGAAAATGGAAAAAACTATAATTTTTTGTAATATTTGTTCATCATTTAAACATCCTTTAATCGGATATATTGGCGTCAATTCCGGTCATAGAGTCAAACCGGTGCACATTTCTTACATAAAATTTGCTACTTGTTCTTCTCAAGTTCTCAGATTTTTTCTACGTCTTTCGGTTCGTGAGAAAAAAATCCAATTGGAGGTCTACATGTCTTGCAAATTTCGTGAAAATAAAAACTTTGTATTTCGTTCCAAATTTAATTTATTTCGATTAAGCCTGACGTACTGATTCAAAAAAGATATACATACCCCTATGAGAAAATGCACCGTTTGGCCGGAAAATGGAAAAAACTATAATTTTTTGTAATATTTGTTCATCATTTAAACATCCTTTAATCGGATATATTGGCGTCAATTCCGGTCATAGAGTCAAACCTGTGCACATTTCTTACATAAAATTTGCTACTTGTTCTTCTCAAGTTCTCAGATTTTTTCTACGTCTTACGGTTCGTGAGAAAAAATTTCAATTGGAGGTCTACATGTCTTGCAAATTTCGTGAAAATAAAAACTTTGTATTTCGTTCCAAATTTAATTTATTTCGATTAAGCCTAACGTACTGATTCAAAAAAGATATACATACCCCTATGAGAAAATGCACCGTTTGGCCGGAAAATGGAAAAAACTATAATTTTTTGTAATATTTGTTCTACATTTAAACATCCTTTAATCGGATATATTGGCGTCAATTCCGGTCATAGAGTCAAACCGGTGCACATTTCTTACATAAAATTTGCTACTTGTTCTTCTCAAGTTCTCAGATTTTTTCTACGTCTTACGGTTCGTGAGAAAAAATTCCAATTGGAGGTCTACATGTCTTGCAAATTTCGTGAAAATAAAAACTTTGTATTTCGTTCCAAATTTAATTTA
The DNA here is from genome assembly GCF_040954645.1 of Diabrotica undecimpunctata. Taxonomy (NCBI): domain Eukaryota; kingdom Metazoa; phylum Arthropoda; class Insecta; order Coleoptera; family Chrysomelidae; genus Diabrotica; species Diabrotica undecimpunctata. Next base: position 143,856,009 of record NC_092803.1, read on the forward strand.
TTTCGATTAAGGCTGACGTACTGATTCAAAAAAGATATACATACCCCTATGAGAAAATGCACCGTTTGGCCGGAAAATGGAAAAAACTGAAAATTTTTAATTCGATTTTTCCATTATTTTTGCCAAACTGTGGGTAGGGGATAGAAAAAAAACACATATTTGGAATAAGTTAGACCTAGTGTATATATTAACATTAAAAAAACAATATCCTAAAATTGGAATTTGCCCAAAAATGTTTAAAGGGGGTACCCTTGGATTTTTTTCAAAATTCAATAATCGGGCATATTGGTGTCAATTCCGGTCCTAGAGTCAAACCGGTGCACATTTCTTACATAAAATTTGCTACTTGTTCTTCTCAAGTTCTCAGATTTTTTCTACGTCTTACGGTTCGTGAGAAAAAATTTCAATTGGAGGTCTACATGTCTTGCAAATTTCGTGAAAATAAAAACTTTGTATTTCGTTCCAAATTTAATTTATTTCGATTAAGCCTGACGTACTGATTCAAAAAAGATATACATACCCCTATGAGAAAATGCACCGTTTGGCCGGAAAATGGAAAAAACTATAATTTTTTGTAATATTTGTTCATCATTTAAACATCCTTTAATCGGATATATTGGCGTCAATTCCGGTCATAGAGTCAAACCGGTGCACATTTCTTACATAAAATTTGCTACTTGTTCTTCTCAAGTTCTCAGATTTTTTCTATGTCTTACGGTTCGTGAGAAAAAATTCCAATTGGAGGTCTACATGTCTTGCAAATTTCGTGAAAATAAAAACTTTGTATTTCGTTCCAAATTTAACTTATTTCGATTAAGCCTGACGTACTGATTCAAAAAAGATATACATACCCCTATGAGAAAATGCACCGTTTGGCCGGAAAATGGAAAAAACTATAATTTTTTGTAATATTTGTTCTACATTTAAACATCCTTTAATCGGATATATTGGCGTCAATTCCGGTCATAGAGTCAAACCGGTGCACATTTCTTACATAAAATTTGCTACTTGTTCTTCTCAAGTTCTCAGATTTTTTCTACGTCTTACGGTTCGTGAGAAAAAATTCCAATTGGAGGTCTACATGTCTTGCAAATTTCGTGAAAATAAAAACTTTGTATTTCGTTCCAAATTTAATTTATTTCGATTAAGGCTGACGTACTGATTCAAAAAAGATATACATACCCCTATGAGAAAATGCACCGTTTGGCCGGAAAATGGAAAAAACTGAAAATTTTTAATTCGATTTTTCCATTATTTTTGCCAAACTGTGGGTAGGGGATAGAAAAAAAACACATATTTGGAATAAGTTAGACCTAGTGTATATATCAACATTAAAAAAACAATATCCTAAAATTGGAATTTGCCCAAAAATGTTTAAAGGGGGTACCCTTGGATTTTTTTCAAAATTCAATAATCGGGCATATTGGTGTCAATTCCGGTCCTAGAGTCAAACCGGCGCACATTTCTTACATAAAATTTGCTACTTGTTCTTCTCAAGTTCTCAGATTTTTTCTACGTCTTTCGGTTCGTGAGAAAAAAATCCAATTGGAGGTCTACATGTCTTGCAAATTTCGTGAAAATAAAAACTTTGTATTTCGTTCCAAATTTAACTTATTTCGATTAAGCCTGACGTACTGATTCAAAAAAGATATACATACTCCTATGAGAAAATGCACCGTTTGGCCGGAAAATGGAAAAAACTGTAATTTTTTGTAATATTTGTTCATCATTTAAACATCCTTTAATCGGATATATTGGCGTCAATTCCGGTCATAGAGTCAAACCGGTGCACATTTCTTACATAAAATTTGCTACTTGTTCTTCTCAAGTTCTCAGATTTTTTCTACGTCTTTCGGTTCGTGAGAAAAAAATCCAATTGGAGGTCTACATGTCTTGCAAATTTCGTGAAAATAAAAACTTTGTATTTCGTTCCAAATTTAATTTATTTCGATTAAGCCTGACGTACTGATTCAAAAAAGATATACATACCCCTATGAGAAAATGCACCTTTTGGCCGGAAAATGGAAAAAACTATAATTTTTTGTAATATTTGTTCATCATTTAAACATCCTTTAATCGGATATATTGGCGTCAATTCCGGTCATAGAGTCAAACCTGTGCACATTTCTTACATAAAATTTGCTACTTGTTCTTCTCAAGTTCTCAGATTTTTTCTACGTCTTACGGTTCGTGAGAAAAAATTTCAATTGGAGGTCTACATGTCTTGCAAATTTCGTGAAAATAAAAACTTTGTATTTCGTTCCAAATTTAATTTATTTCGATTAAGCCTAACGTACTGATTCAAAAAAGATATACATACCCCTATGAGAAAATGCACCGTTTGGCCGGAAAATGGAAAAAACTATAATTTTTTGTAATATTTGTTCTACATTTAAACATCCTTTAATCGGATATATTGGCGTCAATTCCGGTCATAGAGTCAAACCGGTGCACATTTCTTACATAAAATTTGCTACTTGTTCTTCTCAAGTTCTCAGATTTTTTCTACGTCTTACGGTTCGTGAGAAAAAATTCCAATTGGAGGTCTACATGTCTTGCAAATTTCGTGAAAATAAAAACTTTGTATTTCGTTCCAATTTTAATTTATTTTGATTAAGGCTGACGTACTGATTCAAAAAGGATATACATACCCCTATGAGAAAATGCACCGTTTGGCCGGAAAATGGAAAAAACTGAAAATTTTTAATTCGATTTTTCCATTATTTTTGCCAAACTGTGGGTAGGGGATAGAAAAAAAACACATATTTGAAATAAGTTAGACCTAGTGTATATAAAAACATTAAAAAAACAATTTCCTAAAATTGGAATTTGCCCAAAAATGTTTAAAGGGGGTACCCTTGGATTTTTTTCAAAATTCAATAATCGGGCATATTGGTGTCAATTTCGGTCCTAGAGTCAAACCGGTGCACTTTTCCTACATAAAATTTGCTACTTGTTCTTCTCAAGTTCTCAGTTTTTGTCTACGTCTTACGGTTTGTGAGAAAAAATTCCAATTGGAGGTCTACATGTCTTGCAAATTTCGTGAAAATAAAAACTTTGTATTTCGTTGCAAATTTAATTTATTTCGATTAAGCCTGACGTACTGATTCAAAAAAGATATACATACCCCTATGAGAAAATGCACCGTTTGGCCGGAAAATGGAAAAAACTATAATTTTTTGTAATATTTGTTCTACATTTAAACATCCTTTAATCGGATATATTGGCGTCAATTCCGGTCATAGAGTCAAACCGGTGCACATTTCTTACATAAAATTTGCTACTTGTTCTTCTCAAGTTCTCAGATTTTTTCTACGTCTTACGGTTCGTGAGAAAAAATTCCAATTGGAGGTCTACATGTCTTGCAAATTTCGTGAAAATAAAAACTTTGTATTTCGTTCCAAATTTAATTTATTTCGATTAAGGCTGACGTACTGATTCAAAAAAGATATACATACCCCTATGAGAAAATGCACCGTTTGGCCGGAAAATGGAAAAAACTGAAAATTTTTAATTCGATTTTTCCATTATTTTTGCCAAACTGTGGGTAGGGGATAGAAAAAAAACACATATTTGGAATAAGTTAGACCTAGTGTATATATCAACATTAAAAAAACAATATCCTAAAATTGGAATTTGCCCAAAAATGTTTAAAGGGGGTACCCTTGGATTTTTTTCAAAATTCAATAATCGGGCATATTGGTGTCAATTCCGGTCCTAGAGTCAAACCGGCACACATTTCTTACATAAAATTTGCTACTTGTTCTTCTCAAGTTCTCAGATTTTTTCTACGTCTTTCGGTTCGTGAGAAAAAAATCCAATTGGAGGTCTACATGTCTTGCAAATTTCGTGAAAATAAAAACTTTGTATTTCGTTCCAAATTTAACTTATTTCGATTAAGCCTGACGTACTGATTCAAAAAAGATATACATACTCCTATGAGAAAATGCACCGTTTGGCCGGAAAATGGAAAAAACTGTAATTTTTTGTAATATTTGTTCATCATTTAAACATCCTTTAATCGGATATATTGGCGTCAATTCCGGTCATAGAGTCAAACCTGTGCACATTTCTTACATTAAATTTGCTACTTGTTCTTCTCAAGTTCTCAGATTTTTTCTACGTCTTACGGTTCGTGAGAAAAAATTTCAATTGGAGGTCTACATGTCTTGCAAATTTCGTGAAAATAAAAACTTTGTATTTCGTTCCAAATTTAATTTATTTCGATTAAGCCTGACGTACTGATTCAAAAAAGATATACATACCCCTATGAGAAAATGCACCGTTTGGCCGGAAAATGGAAAAAACTATAATTTTTTGTAATATTTGTTCTACATTTAAACATCCTTTAATCGGATATATTGGCGTCAATTCCGGTCATAGAGTCAAACCGGTGCACATTTCTTACATAAAATTTGCTACTTGTTCTTCTCAAGTTCTCAGATTTTTTCTACGTCTTACGGTTCGTGAGAAAAAATTCCAATTGGAGGTCTACATGTCTTGCAAATTTCGTGAAAATAAAAACTTTGTATTTCGTTCCAAATTTAATTTATTTCGATTAAGGCTGACGTACTGATTCAAAAAAGATATACATACCCCTATGAGAAAATGCACCGTTTGGCCGGAAAATGGAAAAAACTGAAAATTTTTAATTCGATTTTTCCATTATTTTTGCCAAACTGTGGGTAGGGGATAGAAAAAAAACACATATTTGGAATAAGTTAGACCTAGTGTATATATCAACATTAAAAAAACAATATCCTAAAATTGGAATTTGCCCAAAAATGTTTAAAGGGGGTACCCTTGGATTTTTTTCAAAATTCAATAATCGGGCATATTGGTGTCAATTCCGGTCCTAGAGTCAAACCGGCGCACATTTCTTACATAAAATTTGCTACTTGTTCTTCTCAAGTTCTCAGATTTTTTCTACGTCTTTCGGTTCGTGAGAAAAAAATCCAATTGGAGGTCTACATGTCTTGCAAATTTCGTGAAAATAAAAACTTTGTATTTCGTTCCAAATTTAACTTATTTCGATTAAGCCTGACGTACTAATTCAAAAAAGATATACATACTCCTATGAGAAAATGCACCGTTTGGCCGGAAAATGGAAAAAACTGTAATTTTTTGTAATATTTGTTCATCATTTAAACATCCTTTAATCGGATATATTGGCGTCAATTCCGGTCATAGAGTCAAACCGGTGCACATTTCTTACATAAAATTTGCTACTTGTTCTTCTCAAGTTCTCAGATTTTTTCTACGTCTTTCGGTTCGTGAGAAAAAAATCCAATTGGAGGTCTACATGTCTTGCAAATTTCGTGAAAATAAAAACTTTGTATTTCGTTCCAAATTTAATTTATTTCGATTAAGCCTGACGTACTGATTCAAAAAAGATATACATACCCCTATGAGAAAATGCACCGTTTGGCCGGAAAATGGAAAAAACTATAATTTTTTGTAATATTTGTTCATCATTTAAACATCCTTTAATCGGATATATTGGCGTCAATTCCGGTCATAGAGTCAAACCTGTGCACATTTCTTACATAAAATTTGCTACTTGTTCTTCTCAAGTTCTCAGATTTTTTCTACGTCTTACGGTTCGTGAGAAAAAATTTCAATTGGAGGTCTACATGTCTTGCAAATTTCGTGAAAATAAAAACTTTGTATTTCGTTCCAAATTTAATTTATTTCGATTAAGCCTAACGTACTGATTCAAAAAAGATATACATACCCCTATGAGAAAATGCACCGTTTGGCCGGAAAATGGAAAAAACTATAATTTTTTGTAATATTTGTTCTACATTTAAACATCCTTTAATCGGATATATTGGCGTCAATTCCGGTCATAGAGTCAAACCGGTGCACATTTCTTACATAAAATTTGCTACTTGTTCTTCTCAAGTTCTCAGATTTTTTCTACGTCTTACGGTTCGTGAGAAAAAATTCCAATTGGAGGTCTACATGTCTTGCAAATTTCGTAAAAATAAAAACTTTGTATTTCGTTCCAATTTTAATTTATTTTGATTAAGGCTGACGTACTGATTCAAAAAGGATATACATACCCCTATGAGAAAATGCACCGTTTGGCCGGAAAATGGAAAAAACTGAAAATTTTTAATTCGATTTTTCCATTATTTTTGCCAAACTGTGGGTAGGGGATAGAAAAAAAACACATATTTGAAATAAGTTAGACCTAGTGTATATAAAAACATTAAAAAAACAATTTCCTAAAATTGGAATTTGCCCAAAAATGTTTAAAGGGGGTACCCTTGGATTTTTTTCAAAATTCAATAATCGGGCATATTGGTGTCAATTTCGGTCCTAGAGTCAAACCGGTGCACTTTTCCTACATAAAATTTGCTACTTGTTCTTCTCAAGTTCTCAGTTTTTGTCTACGTCTTACGGTTTGTGAGAAAAAATTCCAATTGGAGGTCTACATGTCTTGCAAATTTCGTGAAAATAAAAACTTTGTATTTCGTTGCAAATTTAATTTATTTCGATTAAGCCTGACGTACTGATTCAAAAAAGATATACATACCCCTATGAGAAAATGCACCGTTTGGCCGGAAAATGGAAAAAACTGTAATTTTTTGTAATATTTGTTCATCATTTAAACATCCTTTAATCGGATATATTGGCGTCAATTCCGGTCATAGAGTCAAACCGGTGCACATTTCTTACATAAAATTTGCTACTTGTTCTTCTCAAGTTCTCAGATTTTTTCTACGTCTTTCGGTTCGTGAGAAAAAAATCCAATTGGAGGTCTACATGTCTTGCAAATTTCGTGAAAATAAAAACTTTGTATTTCGTTCCAAATTTAATTTATTTCGATTAAGCCTGACGTACTGATTCAAAAAAGATATACATACCCCTATGAGAAAATGCACCGTTTGGCCGGAAAATGGAAAAAACTATAATTTTTTGTAATATTTGTTCATCATTTAAACATCCTTTAATCGGATATATTGGCGTCAATTCCGGTCATAGAGTCAAACCTGTGCACATTTCTTACATAAAATTTGCTACTTGTTCTTCTCAAGTTCTCAGATTTTTTCTACGTCTTACGGTTCGTGAGAAAAAATTTCAATTGGAGGTCTACATGTCTTGCAAATTTCGTGAAAATAAAAACTTTGTATTTCGTTCCAAATTTAATTTATTTCGATTAAGCCTAACGTACTGATTCAAAAAAGATATACATACCCCTATGAGAAAATGCACCGTTTGGCCGGAAAATGGAAAAAACTATAATTTTTTGTAATATTTGTTCTACATTTAAACATCCTTTAATCGGATATATTGGCGTCAATTCCGGTCATAGAGTCAAACCGGTGCACATTTCTTACATAAAATTTGCTACTTGTTCTTCTCAAGTTCTCAGATTTTTTCTACGTCTTACGGTTCGTGAGAAAAAATTCCAATTGGAGGTCTACATGTCTTGCAAATTTCGTAAAAATAAAAACTTTGTATTTCGTTCCAATTTTAATTTATTTTGATTAAGGCTGACGTACTGATTCAAAAAGGATATACATACCCCTATGAGAAAATGCACCGTTTGGCCGGAAAATGGAAAAAACTGAAAATTTTTAATTCGATTTTTCCATTATTTTTGCCAAACTGTGGGTAGGGGATAGAAAAAAAACACATATTTGAAATAAGTTAGACCTAGTGTATATAAAAACATTAAAAAAACAATTTCCTAAAATTGGAATTTGCCCAAAAATGTTTAAAGGGGGTACCCTTGGATTTTTTTCAAAATTCAATAATCGGGCATATTGGTGTCAATTTCGGTCCTAGAGTCAAACCGGTGCACTTTTCCTACATAAAATTTGCTACTTGTTCTTCTCAAGTTCTCAGTTTTTGTCTACGTCTTACGGTTTGTGAGAAAAAATTCCAATTGGAGGTCTACATGTCTTGCAAATTTCGTGAAAATAAAAACTTTGTATTTCGTTGCAAATTTAATTTATTTCGATTAAGCCTGACGTACTGATTCAAAAAAGATATACATACCCCTATGAGAAAATGCACCGTTTGGCCGGAAAATGGAAAAAACTATAATTTTTTGTAATATTTGTTCTACATTTAAACATCCTTTAATCGGATATATTGGCGTCAATTCCGGTCATAGAGTCAAACCGGTGCACATTTCTTACATAAAATTTGCTACTTGTTCTTCTCAAGTTCTCAGATTTTTTCTACGTCTTACGGTTCGTGAGAAAAAATTCCAATTGGAGGTCTACATGTCTTGCAAATTTCGTGAAAATAAAAACTTTGTATTTCGTTCCAAATTTAATTTATTTCGATTAAGGCTGACGTACTGATTCAAAAAAGATATACATACCCCTATGAGAAAATGCACCGTTTGGCCGGAAAATGGAAAAAACTGAAAATTTTTAATTCGATTTTTCCATTATTTTTGCCAAACTGTGGGTAGGGGATAGAAAAAAAACACATATTTGGAATAAGTTAGACCTAGTGTATATATCAACATTAAAAAAACAATATCCTAAAATTGGAATTTGCCCAAAAATGTTTAAAGGGGGTACCCTTGGATTTTTTTCAAAATTCAATAATCGGGCATATTGGTGTCAATTCCGGTCCTAGAGTCAAACCGGCACACATTTCTTACATAAAATTTGCTACTTGTTCTTCTCAAGTTCTCAGATTTTTTCTACGTCTTTCGGTTCGTGAGAAAAAAATCCAATTGGAGGTCTACATGTCTTGCAAATTTCGTGAAAATAAAAACTTTGTATTTCGTTCCAAATTTAACTTATTTCGATTAAGCCTGACGTACTGATTCAAAAAAGATATACATACTCCTATGAGAAAATGCACCGTTTGGCCGGAAAATGGAAAAAACTGTAATTTTTTGTAATATTTGTTCATCATTTAAACATCCTTTAATCGGATATATTGGCGTCAATTCCGGTCATAGAGTCAAACCTGTGCACATTTCTTACATTAAATTTGCTACTTGTTCTTCTCAAGTTCTCAGATTTTTTCTACGTCTTACGGTTCGTGAGAAAAAATTTCAATTGGAGGTCTACATGTCTTGCAAATTTCGTGAAAATAAAAACTTTGTATTTCGTTCCAAATTTAATTTATTTCGATTAAGCCTGACGTACTGATTCAAAAAAGATATACATACCCCTATGAGAAAATGCACCGTTTGGCCGGAAAATGGAAAAAACTATAATTTTTTGTAATATTTGTTCTACATTTAAACATCCTTTAATCGGATATATTGGCGTCAATTCCGGTCATAGAGTCAAACCGGTGCACATTTCTTACATAAAATTTGCTACTTGTTCTTCTCAAGTTCTCAGATTTTTTCTACGTCTTACGGTTCGTGAGAAAAAATTCCAATTGGAGGTCTACATGTCTTGCAAATTTCGTGAAAATAAAAACTTTGTATTTCGTTCCAAATTTAATTTATTTCGATTAAGGCTGACGTACTGATTCAAAAAAGATATACATACCCCTATGAGAAAATGCACCGTTTGGCCGGAAAATGGAAAAAACTGAAAATTTTTAATTCGATTTTTCCATTATTTTTGCCAAACTGTGGGTAGGGGATAGAAAAAAAACACATATTTGGAATAAGTTAGACCTAGTGTATATATCAACATTAAAAAAACAATATCCTAAAATTGGAATTTGCCCAAAAATGTTTAAAGGGGGTACCCTTGGATTTTTTTCAAAATTCAATAATCGGGCATATTGGTGTCAATTCCGGTCCTAGAGTCAAACCGGCGCACATTTCTTACATAAAATTTGCTACTTGTTCTTCTCAAGTTCTCAGATTTTTTCTACGTCTTTCGGTTCGTGAGAAAAAAATCCAATTGGAGGTCTACATGTCTTGCAAATTTCGTGAAAATAAAAACTTTGTATTTCGTTCCAAATTTAACTTATTTCGATTAAGCCTGACGTACTAATTCAAAAAAGATATACATACTCCTATGAGAAAATGCACCGTTTGGCCGGAAAATGGAAAAAACTGTAATTTTTTGTAATATTTGTTCATCATTTAAACATCCTTTAATCGGATATATTGGCGTCAATTCCGGTCATAGAGTCAAACCGGTGCACATTTCTTACATAAAATTTGCTACTTGTTCTTCTCAAGTTCTCAGATTTTTTCTACGTCTTTCGGTTCGTGAGAAAAAAATCCAATTGGAGGTCTACATGTCTTGCAAATTTCGTGAAAATAAAAACTTTGTATTTCGTTCCAAATTTAATTTATTTCCATTAAGCCTGACGTACTGATTCAAAAAAGATATACATACCCCTATGAGAAAATGCACCGTTTGGCCGGAAAATGGAAAAAACTATAATTTTTTGTAATATTTGTTCATCATTTAAACATCCTTTAATCGGATATATTGGCGTCAATTCCGGTCATAGAGTCAAACCTGTGCAAATTTCTTACATAAAATTTGCTACTTGTTCTTCTCAAGTTCTCAGATTTTTTCTACGTCTTACGGTTCGTGAGAAAAAATTTCAATTGGAGGTCTACATGTCTTGCAAATTTCGTGAAAATAAAAACTTTGTATTTCGTTCCAAATTTAATTTATTTCGATTAAGGCTGACGTACTGATTCAAAAAGGATATACATACCCCTATGAGAAAATGCACCGTTTGGCCGGAAAATGGAAAAAACTGAAAATTTTTAATTCGATTTTTCCATTATTTTTGCCAAACTGTGGGTAGGGGATAGAAAAAAAACACATATTTGAAATAAGTTAGACCTAGTGTATATAAAAACATTAAAAAAACAATTTCCTAAAATTGGAATTTGCCCAAAAATGTTTAAAGGGGGTACCCTTGGATTTTTTTCAAAATTCAATAATCGGGCATATTGGTGTCAATTTCGGTCCTAGAGTCAAACCGGTGCACTTTTCCTACATAAAATTTGCTACTTGTTCTTCTCAAGTTCTCAGTTTTTGTCTACGTCTTACGGTTTGTGAGAAAAAATTCCAATTGGAGGTCTACATGTCTTGCAAATTTCGTGAAAATAAAAACTTTGTATTTCGTTCCAAATTTAATTTATTTCGATTAAGCCTGACGTACTGATTCAAAAAAGATATACATACCCCTATGAAAAAATGCACCGTTTGGCCGGAAAATGGAAAAAACTATAATTTTTTGTAATATTTGTTCATCATTTAAACATCCTTTAATCGGATATATTGGCGTCAATTCCGGTCATAGAGTCAAACCGGTGCACATTTCTTACATAAAATTTGCTACTTGTTCTTCTCAAGTTCTCAGATTTTTTCTACGTCTTTCGGTTCGTGAGAAAAAAATCCAATTGGAGGTCTACATGTCTTGCAAATTTCGTGAAAATAAAAACTTTGTATTTCGTTCCAAATTTAATTTATTTCGATTAAGCCTGACGTACTGATTCAAAAAAGATATACATACCCCTATGAGAAAATGCACCGTTTGGCCGGAAAATGGAAAAAACTATAATTTTTTGTAATATTTGTTCATCATTTAAACATCCTTTAATCGGATATATTGGCGTCAATTCCGGTCATAGAGTCAAACCTGTGCACATTTCTTACATAAAATTTGCTACTTGTTCTTCTCAAGTTCTCAGATTTTTTCTACGTCTTACGGTTCGTGAGAAAAAATTTCAATTGGAGGTCTACATGTCTTGCAAATTTCGTGAAAATAAAAACTTTGTATTTCGTTCCAAATTTAATTTATTTCGATTAAGCCTAACGTACTGATTCAAAAAAGATATACATACCCCTATGAGAAAATGCACCGTTTGGCCGGAAAATGGAAAAAACTATAATTTTTTGTAATATTTGTTCTACATTTAAACATCCTTTAATCGGATATATTGGCGTCAATTCCGGTCATAGAGTCAAACCGGTGCACATTTCTTACATAAAATTTGCTACTTGTTCTTCTCAAGTTCTCAGATTTTTTCTACGTCTTACGGTTCGTGAGAAAAAATTCCAATTGGAGGTCTACATGTCTTGCAAATTTCGTGAAAATAAAAACTTTGTATTTCGTTCCAAATTTAATTTATTTCGATTAAGGCTGACGTACTGATTCAAAAAAGATATACATACCCCTATGAGAAAATGCACCGTTTGGCCGGAAAATGGAAAAAACTGAAAATTTTTAATTCGATTTTTCCATTATTTTTGCCAAACTGTGGGTAGGGGATAGAAAAAAAACACATATTTGGAATAAGTTAGACCTAGTGTATATATTAACATTAAAAAAACAATATCCTAAAATTGGAATTTGCCCAAAAATGTTTAAAGGGGGTACCCTTGGATTTTTTTCAAAATTCAATAATCGGGCATATTGGTGTCAATTCCGGTCCTAGAGTCAAACCGGTGCACATTTCTTACATAAAATTTGCTACTTGTTCTTCTCAAGTTCTCAGATTTTTTCTACGTCTTACGGTTCGTGAGAAAAAATTTCAATTGGAGGTCTACATGTCTTGCAAATTTCGTGAAAATAAAAACTTTGTATTTCGTTCCAAATTTAATTTATTTCGATTAAGCCTGACGTACTGATTCAAAAAAGATATACATACCCCTATGAGAAAATGCACCGTTTGGCCGGAAAATGGAAAAAACTATAATTTTTTGTAATATTTGTTCATCATTTAAACATCCTTTAATCGGATATATTGGCGTCAATTCCGGTCATAGAGTCAAACCGGTGCACATTTCTTACATAAAATTTGCTACTTGTTCTTCTCAAGTTCTCAGATTTTTTCTATGTCTTACGGTTCGTGAGAAAAAATTCCAATTGGAGGTCTACATGTCTTGCAAATTTCGTGAAAATAAAAACTTTGTATTTCGTTCCAAATTTAACTTATTTCGATTAAGCCTGACGTACTGATTCAAAAAAGATATACATACCCCTATGAGAAAATGCACCGTTTGGCCGGAAAATGGAAAAAACTATAATTTTTTGTAATATTTGTTCTACATTTAAACATCCTTTAATCGGATATATTGGCGTCAATTCCGGTCATAGAGTCAAACCGGTGCACATTTCTTACATAAAATTTGCTACTTGTTCTTCTCAAGTTCTCAGATTTTTTCTACGTCTTACGGTTCGTGAGAAAAAATTCCAATTGGAGGTCTACATGTCTTGCAAATTTCGTGAAAATAAAAACTTTGTATTTCGTTCCAAATTTAATTTATTTCGATTAAGGCTGACGTACTGATTCAAAAAAGATATACATACCCCTATGAGAAAATGCACCGTTTGGCCGGAAAATGGAAAAAACTGAAAATTTTTAATTCGATTTTTCCATTATTTTTGCCAAACTGTGGGTAGGGGATAGAAAAAAAACACATATTTGGAATAAGTTAGACCTAGTGTATATATCAACATTAAAAAAACAATATCCTAAAATTGGAATTTGCCCAAAAATGTTTAAAGGGGGTACCCTTGGATTTTTTTCAAAATTCAATAATCGGGCATATTGGTGTCAATTCCGGTCCTAGAGTCAAACCGGCGCACATTTCTTACATAAAATTTGCTACTTGTTCTTCTCAAGTTCTCAGATTTTTTCTACGTCTTTCGGTTCGTGAGAAAAAAATCCAATTGGAGGTCTACATGTCTTGCAAATTTCGTGAAAATAAAAACTTTGTATTTCGTTCCAAATTTAACTTATTTCGATTAAGCCTGACGTACTGATTCAAAAAAGATATACATACTCCTATGAGAAAATGCACCGTTTGGCCGGAAAATGGAAAAAACTGTAATTTTTTGTAATATTTGTTCATCATTTAAACATCCTTTAATCGGATATATTGGCGTCAATTCCGGTCATAGAGTCAAACCGGTGCACATTTCTTACATAAAATTTGCTACTTGTTCTTCTCAAGTTCTCAGATTTTTTCTACGTCTTTCGGTTCGTGAGAAAAAAATCCAATTGGAGGTCTACATGTCTTGCAAATTTCGTGAAAATAAAAACTTTGTATTTCGTTCCAAATTTAATTTATTTCGATTAAGCCTGACGTACTGATTCAAAAAAGATATACATACCCCTATGAGAAAATGCACCTTTTGGCCGGAAAATGGAAAAAACTATAATTTTTTGTAATATTTGTTCATCATTTAAACATCCTTTAATCGGATATATTGGCGTCAATTCCGGTCATAGAGTCAAACCTGTGCACATTTCTTACATAAAATTTGCTACTTGTTCTTCTCAAGTTCTCAGATTTTTTCTACGTCTTACGGTTCGTGAGAAAAAATTCCAATTGGAGGTCTACATGTCTTGCAAATTTCGTGAAAATAAAAACTTTGTATTTCGTTCCAAATTTAATTTATTTCGATTAAGGCTGACGTACTGATTCAAAAAAGATATACATACCCCTATGAGAAAATGCACCGTTTGGCCGGAAAATGGAAAAAACTGAAAATTTTTAATTCGATTTTTCCATTATTTTTGCCAAACTGTGGGTAGGGGATAGAAAAAAAACACATATTTGGAATAAGTTAGACCTAGTGTATATATCAACATTAAAAAAACAATATCCTAAAATTGGAATTTGCCCAAAAATGTTTAAAGGGGGTACCCTTGGATTTTTTTCAAAATTCAATAATCGGGCATATTGGTGTCAATTCCGGTCCTAGAGTCAAACCGGCACACATTTCTTACATAAAATTTGCTACTTGTTCTTCTCAAGTTCTCAGATTTTTTCTACGTCTTTCGGTTCGTGAGAAAAAAATCCAATTGGAGGTCTACATGTCTTGCAAATTTCGTGAAAATAAAAACTTTGTATTTCGTTCCAAATTTAACTTATTTCGATTAAGCCTGACGTACTGATTCAAAAAAGATATACATACTCCTATGAGAAAATGCACCGTTTGGCCGGAAAATGGAAAAAACTGTAATTTTTTGTAATATTTGTTCATCATTTAAACATCCTTTAATCGGATATATTGGCGTCAATTCCGGTCATAGAGTCAAACCTGTGCACATTTCTTACATTAAATTTGCTACTTGTTCTTCTCAAGTTCTCAGATTTTTTCTACGTCTTACGGTTCGTGAGAAAAAATTTCAATTGGAGGTCTACATGTCTTGCAAATTTCGTGAAAATAAAAACTTTGTATTTCGTTCCAAATTTAATTTATTTCGATTAAGCCTGACGTACTGATTCAAAAAAGATATACATACCCCTATGAGAAAATGCACCGTTTGGCCGGAAAATGGAAAAAACTATAATTTTTTGTAATATTTGTTCTACATTTAAACATCCTTTAATCGGATATATTGGCGTCAATTCCGGTCATAGAGTCAAACCGGTGCACATTTCTTACATAAAATTTGCTACTTGTTCTTCTCAAGTTCTCAGATTTTTTCTACGTCTTACGGTTCGTGAGAAAAAATTCCAATTGGAGGTCTACATGTCTTGCAAATTTCGTGAAAATAAAAACTTTGTATTTCGTTCCAAATTTAATTTATTTCGATTAAGGCTGACGTACTGATTCAAAAAAGATATACATACCCCTATGAGAAAATGCACCGTTTGGCCGGAAAATGGAAAAAACTGAAAATTTTTAATTCGATTTTTCCATTATTTTTGCCAAACTGTGGGTAGGGGATAGAAAAAAAACACATATTTGGAATAAGTTAGACCTAGTGTATATATCAACATTAAAAAAACAATATCCTAAAATTGGAATTTGCCCAAAAATGTTTAAAGGGGGTACCCTTGGATTTTTTTCAAAATTCAATAATCGGGCATATTGGTGTCAATTCCGGTCCTAGAGTCAAACCGGCGCACATTTCTTACATAAAATTTGCTACTTGTTCTTCTCAAGTTCTCAGATTTTTTCTACGTCTTTCGGTTCGTGAGAAAAAAATCCAATTGGAGGTCTACATGTCTTGCAAATTTCGTGAAAATAAAAACTTTGTATTTCGTTCCAAATTTAACTTATTTCGATTAAGCCTGACGTACTAATTCAAAAAAGATATACATACTCCTATGAGAAAATGCACCGTTTGGCCGGAAAATGGAAAAAACTGTAATTTTTTGTAATATTTGTTCATCATTTAAACATCCTTTAATCGGATATATTGGCGTCAATTCCGGTCATAGAGTCAAACCGGTGCACATTTCTTACATAAAATTTGCTACTTGTTCTTCTCAAGTTCTCAGATTTTTTCTACGTCTTTCGGTTCGTGAGAAAAAAATCCAATTGGAGGTCTACATGTCTTGCAAATTTCGTGAAAATAAAAACTTTGTATTTCGTTCCAAATTTAATTTATTTCCATTAAGCCTGACGTACTGATTCAAAAAAGATATACATACCCCTATGAGAAAATGCACCGTTTGGCCGGAAAATGGAAAAAACTATAATTTTTTGTAATATTTGTTCATCATTTAAACATCCTTTAATCGGATATATTGGCGTCAATTCCGGTCATAGAGTCAAACCTGTGCAAATTTCTTACATAAAATTTGCTACTTGTTCTTCTCAAGTTCTCAGATTTTTTCTACGTCTTACGGTTCGTGAGAAAAAATTTCAATTGGAGGTCTACATGTCTTGCAAATTTCGTGAAAATAAAAACTTTGTATTTCGTTCCAAATTTAATTTATTTCGATTAAGGCTGACGTACTGATTCAAAAAGGATATACATACCCCTATGAGAAAATGCACCGTTTGGCCGGAAAATGGAAAAAACTGAAAATTTTTAATTCGATTTTTCCATTATTTTTGCCAAACTGTGGGTAGGGGATAGAAAAAAAACACATATTTGAAATAAGTTAGACCTAGTGTATATAAAAACATTAAAAAAACAATTTCCTAAAATTGGAATTTGCCCAAAAATGTTTAAAGGGGGTACCCTTGGATTTTTTTCAAAATTCAATAATCGGGCATATTGGTGTCAATTTCGGTCCTAGAGTCAAACCGGTGCACTTTTCCTACATAAAATTTGCTACTTGTTCTTCTCAAGTTCTCAGTTTTTGTCTACGTCTTACGGTTTGTGAGAAAAAATTCCAATTGGAGGTCTACATGTCTTGCAAATTTCGTGAAAATAAAAACTTTGTATTTCGTTCCAAATTTAATTTATTTCGATTAAGCCTGACGTACTGATTCAAAAAAGATATACATACCCCTATGAAAAAATGCACCGTTTGGCCGGAAAATGGAAAAAACTATAATTTTTTGTAATATTTGTTCATCATTTAAACATCCTTTAATCGGATATATTGGCGTCAATTCCGGTCATAGAGTCAAACCGGTGCACATTTCTTACATAAAATTTGCTACTTGTTCTTCTCAAGTTCTCAGATTTTTTCTACGTCTTTCGGTTCGTGAGAAAAAAATCCAATTGGAGGTCTACATGTCTTGCAAATTTCGTGAAAATAAAAACTTTGTATTTCGTTCCAAATTTAATTTATTTCGATTAAGCCTGACGTACTGATTCAAAAAAGATATACATACCCCTATGAGAAAATGCACCGTTTGGCCGGAAAATGGAAAAAACTATAATTTTTTGTAATATTTGTTCATCATTTAAACATCCTTTAATCGGATATATTGGCGTCAATTCCGGTCATAGAGTCAAACCTGTGCACATTTCTTACATAAAATTTGCTACTTGTTCTTCTCAAGTTCTCAGATTTTTTCTACGTCTTACGGTTCGTGAGAAAAAATTTCAATTGGAGGTCTACATGTCTTGCAAATTTCGTGAAAATAAAAACTTTGTATTTCGTTCCAAATTTAATTTATTTCGATTAAGCCTAACGTACTGATTCAAAAAAGATATACATACCCCTATGAGAAAATGCACCGTTTGGCCGGAAAATGGAAAAAACTATAATTTTTTGTAATATTTGTTCTACATTTAAACATCCTTTAATCGGATATATTGGCGTCAATTCCGGTCATAGAGTCAAACCGGTGCACATTTCTTACATAAAATTTGCTACTTGTTCTTCTCAAGTTCTCAGATTTTTTCTACGTCTTACGGTTCGTGAGAAAAAATTCCAATTGGAGGTCTACATGTCTTGCAAATTTCGTGAAAATAAAAACTTTGTATTTCGTTCCAAATTTAATTTATTTCGATTAAGGCTGACGTACTGATTCAAAAAAGATATACATACCCCTATGAGAAAATGCACCGTTTGGCCGGAAAATGGAAAAAACTGAAAATTTTTAATTCGATTTTTCCATTATTTTTGCCAAACTGTGGGTAGGGGATAGAAAAAAAACACATATTTGGAATAAGTTAGACCTAGTGTATATATTAACATTAAAAAAACAATATCCTAAAATTGGAATTTGCCCAAAAATGTTTAAAGGGGGTACCCTTGGATTTTTTTCAAAATTCAATAATCGGGCATATTGGTGTCAATTCCGGTCCTAGAGTCAAACCGGTGCACATTTCTTACATAAAATTTGCTACTTGTTCTTCTCAAGTTCTCAGATTTTTTCTACGTCTTACGGTTCGTGAGAAAAAATTTCAATTGGAGGTCTACATGTCTTGCAAATTTCGTGAAAATAAAAACTTTGTATTTCGTTCCAAATTTAATTTATTTCGATTAAGCCTGACGTACTGATTCAAAAAAGATATACATACCCCTATGAGAAAATGCACCGTTTGGCCGGAAAATGGAAAAAACTATAATTTTTTGTAATATTTGTTCATCATTTAAACATCCTTTAATCGGATATATTGGCGTCAATTCCGGTCATAGAGTCAAACCGGTGCACATTTCTTACATAAAATTTGCTACTTGTTCTTCTCAAGTTCTCAGATTTTTTCTATGTCTTACGGTTCGTGAGAAAAAATTCCAATTGGAGGTCTACATGTCTTGCAAATTTCGTGAAAATAAAAACTTTGTATTTCGTTCCAAATTTAACTTATTTCGATTAAGCCTGACGTACTGATTCAAAAAAGATATACATACCCCTATGAGAAAATGCACCGTTTGGCCGGAAAATGGAAAAAACTATAATTTTTTGTAATATTTGTTCTACATTTAAACATCCTTTAATCGGATATATTGGCGTCAATTCCGGTCATAGAGTCAAACCGGTGCACATTTCTTACATAAAATTTGCTACTTGTTCTTCTCAAGTTCTCAGATTTTTTCTACGTCTTACGGTTCGTGAGAAAAAATTCCAATTGGAGGTCTACATGTCTTGCAAATTTCGTGAAAATAAAAACTTTGTATTTCGTTCCAAATTTAATTTATTTCGATTAAGGCTGACGTACTGATTCAAAAAAGATATACATACCCCTATGAGAAAATGCACCGTTTGGCCGGAAAATGGAAAAAACTGAAAATTTTTAATTCGATTTTTCCATTATTTTTGCCAAACTGTGGGTAGGGGATAGAAAAAAAACACATATTTGGAATAAGTTAGACCTAGTGTATATATCAACATTAAAAAAACAATATCCTAAAATTGGAATTTGCCCAAAAATGTTTAAAGGGGGTACCCTTGGATTTTTTTCAAAATTCAATAATCGGGCATATTGGTGTCAATTCCGGTCCTAGAGTCAAACCGGCGCACATTTCTTACATAAAATTTGCTACTTGTTCTTCTCAAGTTCTCAGATTTTTTCTACGTCTTTCGGTTCGTGAGAAAAAAATCCAATTGGAGGTCTACATGTCTTGCAAATTTCGTGAAAATAAAAACTTTGTATTTCGTTCCAAATTTAACTTATTTCGATTAAGCCTGACGTACTGATTCAAAAAAGATATACATACTCCTATGAGAAAATGCACCGTTTGGCCGGAAAATGGAAAAAACTGTAATTTTTTGTAATATTTGTTCATCATTTAAACATCCTTTAATCGGATATATTGGCGTCAATTCCGGTCATAGAGTCAAACCGGTGCACATTTCTTACATAAAATTTGCTACTTGTTCTTCTCAAGTTCTCAGATTTTTTCTACGTCTTTCGGTTCGTGAGAAAAAAATCCAATTGGAGGTCTACATGTCTTGCAAATTTCGTGAAAATAAAAACTTTGTATTTCGTTCCAAATTTAATTTATTTCGATTAAGCCTGACGTACTGATTCAAAAAAGATATACATACCCCTATGAGAAAATGCACCTTTTGGCCGGAAAATGGAAAAAACTATAATTTTTTGTAATATTTGTTCATCATTTAAACATCCTTTAATCGGATATATTGGCGTCAATTCCGGTCATAGAGTCAAACCTGTGCACATTTCTTACATAAAATTTGCTACTTGTTCTTCTCAAGTTCTCAGATTTTTTCTACGTCTTACGGTTCGTGAGAAAAAATTTCAATTGGAGGTCTACATGTCTTGCAAATTTCGTGAAAATAAAAACTTTGTATTTCGTTCCAAATTTAATTTATTTCGATTAAGCCTAACGTACTGATTCAAAAAAGATATACATACCCCTATGAGAAAATGCACCGTTTGGCCGGAAAATGGAAAAAACTATAATTTTTTGTAATATTTGTTCTACATTTAAACATCCTTTAATCGGATATATTGGCGTCAATTCCGGTCATAGAGTCAAACCGGTGCACATTTCTTACATAAAATTTGCTACTTGTTCTTCTCAAGTTCTCAGATTTTTTCTACGTCTTACGGTTCGTGAGAAAAAATTCCAATTGGAGGTCTACATGTCTTGCAAATTTCGTGAAAATAAAAACTTTGTATTTCGTTCCAATTTTAATTTATTTTGATTAAGGCTGACGTACTGATTCAAAAAGGATATACATACCCCTATGAGAAAATGCACCGTTTGGCCGGAAAATGGAAAAAACTGAAAATTTTTAATTCGATTTTTCCATTATTTTTGCCAAACTGTGGGTAGGGGATAGAAAAAAAACACATATTTGAAATAAGTTAGACCTAGTGTATATAAAAACATTAAAAAAACAATTTCCTAAAATTGGAATTTGCCCAAAAATGTTTAAAGGGGGTACCCTTGGATTTTTTTCAAAATTCAATAATCGGGCATATTGGTGTCAATTTCGGTCCTAGAGTCAAACCGGTGCACTTTTCCTACATAAAATTTGCTACTTGTTCTTCTCAAGTTCTCAGTTTTTGTCTACGTCTTACGGTTTGTGAGAAAAAATTCCAATTGGAGGTCTACATGTCTTGCAAATTTCGTGAAAATAAAAACTTTGTATTTCGTTGCAAATTTAATTTATTTCGATTAAGCCTGACGTACTGATTCAAAAAAGATATACATACCCCTATGAGAAAATGCACCGTTTGGCCGGAAAATGGAAAAAACTATAATTTTTTGTAATATTTGTTCTACATTTAAACATCCTTTAATCGGATATATTGGCGTCAATTCCGGTCATAGAGTCAAACCGGTGCACATTTCTTACATAAAATTTGCTACTTGTTCTTCTCAAGTTCTCAGATTTTTTCTACGTCTTACGGTTCGTGAGAAAAAATTCCAATTGGAGGTCTACATGTCTTGCAAATTTCGTGAAAATAAAAACTTTGTATTTCGTTCCAAATTTAATTTATTTCGATTAAGGCTGACGTACTGATTCAAAAAAGATATACATACCCCTATGAGAAAATGCACCGTTTGGCCGGAAAATGGAAAAAACTGAAAATTTTTAATTCGATTTTTCCATTATTTTTGCCAAACTGTGGGTAGGGGATAGAAAAAAAACACATATTTGGAATAAGTTAGACCTAGTGTATATATCAACATTAAAAAAACAATATCCTAAAATTGGAATTTGCCCAAAAATGTTTAAAGGGGGTACCCTTGGATTTTTTTCAAAATTCAATAATCGGGCATATTGGTGTCAATTCCGGTCCTAGAGTCAAACCGGCACACATTTCTTACATAAAATTTGCTACTTGTTCTTCTCAAGTTCTCAGATTTTTTCTACGTCTTTCGGTTCGTGAGAAAAAAATCCAATTGGAGGTCTACATGTCTTGCAAATTTCGTGAAAATAAAAACTTTGTATTTCGTTCCAAATTTAACTTATTTCGATTAAGCCTGACGTACTGATTCAAAAAAGATATACATACTCCTATGAGAAAATGCACCGTTTGGCCGGAAAATGGAAAAAACTGTAATTTTTTGTAATATTTGTTCATCATTTAAACATCCTTTAATCGGATATATTGGCGTCAATTCCGGTCATAGAGTCAAACCTGTGCACATTTCTTACATTAAATTTGCTACTTGTTCTTCTCAAGTTCTCAGATTTTTTCTACGTCTTACGGTTCGTGAGAAAAAATTTCAATTGGAGGTCTACATGTCTTGCAAATTTCGTGAAAATAAAAACTTTGTATTTCGTTCCAAATTTAATTTATTTCGATTAAGCCTGACGTACTGATTCAAAAAAGATATACATACCCCTATGAGAAAATGCACCGTTTGGCCGGAAAATGGAAAAAACTATAATTTTTTGTAATATTTGTTCTACATTTAAACATCCTTTAATCGGATATATTGGCGTCAATTCCGGTCATAGAGTCAAACCGGTGCACATTTCTTACATAAAATTTGCTACTTGTTCTTCTCAAGTTCTCAGATTTTTTCTACGTCTTACGGTTCGTGAGAAAAAATTCCAATTGGAGGTCTACATGTCTTGCAAATTTCGTGAAAATAAAAACTTTGTATTTCGTTCCAAATTTAATTTATTTCGATTAAGGCTGACGTACTGATTCAAAAAAGATATACATACCCCTATGAGAAAATGCACCGTTTGGCCGGAAAATGGAAAAAACTGAAAATTTTTAATTCGATTTTTCCATTATTTTTGCCAAACTGTGGGTAGGGGATAGAAAAAAAACACATATTTGGAATAAGTTAGACCTAGTGTATATATCAACATTAAAAAAACAATATCCTAAAATTGGAATTTGCCCAAAAATGTTTAAAGGGGGTACCCTTGGATTTTTTTCAAAATTCAATAATCGGGCATATTGGTGTCAATTCCGGTCCTAGAGTCAAACCGGCGCACATTTCTTACATAAAATTTGCTACTTGTTCTTCTCAAGTTCTCAGATTTTTTCTACGTCTTTCGGTTCGTGAGAAAAAAATCCAATTGGAGGTCTACATGTCTTGCAAATTTCGTGAAAATAAAAACTTTGTATTTCGTTCCAAATTTAACTTATTTCGATTAAGCCTGACGTACTAATTCAAAAAAGATATACATACTCCTATGAGAAAATGCACCGTTTGGCCGGAAAATGGAAAAAACTGTAATTTTTTGTAATATTTGTTCATCATTTAAACATCCTTTAATCGGATATATTGGCGTCAA
Source organism: Diabrotica undecimpunctata (assembly GCF_040954645.1). Lineage (NCBI taxonomy): Eukaryota > Metazoa > Arthropoda > Insecta > Coleoptera > Chrysomelidae > Diabrotica > Diabrotica undecimpunctata. The sequence continues at coordinate 143,879,250 of NC_092803.1, forward strand.
TTCCGGTCATAGAGTCAAACCGGTGCACATTTCTTACATAAAATTTGCTACTTGTTCTTCTCAAGTTCTCAGATTTTTTCTACGTCTTTCGGTTCGTGAGAAAAAAATCCAATTGGAGGTCTACATGTCTTGCAAATTTCGTGAAAATAAAAACTTTGTATTTCGTTCCAAATTTAATTTATTTCGATTAAGCCTGACGTACTGATTCAAAAAAGATATACATACCCCTATGAGAAAATGCACCGTTTGGCCGGAAAATGGAAAAAACTATAATTTTTTGTAATATTTGTTCATCATTTAAACATCCTTTAATCGGATATATTGGCGTCAATTCCGGTCATAGAGTCAAACCTGTGCACATTTCTTACATAAAATTTGCTACTTGTTCTTCTCAAGTTCTCAGATTTTTTCTACGTCTTACGGTTCGTGAGAAAAAATTTCAATTGGAGGTCTACATGTCTTGCAAATTTCGTGAAAATAAAAACTTTGTATTTCGTTCCAAATTTAATTTATTTCGATTAAGCCTAACGTACTGATTCAAAAAAGATATACATACCCCTATGAGAAAATGCACCGTTTGGCCGGAAAATGGAAAAAACTATAATTTTTTGTAATATTTGTTCTACATTTAAACATCCTTTAATCGGATATATTGGCGTCAATTCCGGTCATAGAGTCAAACCGGTGCACATTTCTTACATAAAATTTGCTACTTGTTCTTCTCAAGTTCTCAGATTTTTTCTACGTCTTACGGTTCGTGAGAAAAAATTCCAATTGGAGGTCTACATGTCTTGCAAATTTCGTAAAAATAAAAACTTTGTATTTCGTTCCAATTTTAATTTATTTTGATTAAGGCTGACGTACTGATTCAAAAAGGATATACATACCCCTATGAGAAAATGCACCGTTTGGCCGGAAAATGGAAAAAACTGAAAATTTTTAATTCGATTTTTCCATTATTTTTGCCAAACTGTGGGTAGGGGATAGAAAAAAAACACATATTTGAAATAAGTTAGACCTAGTGTATATAAAAACATTAAAAAAACAATTTCCTAAAATTGGAATTTGCCCAAAAATGTTTAAAGGGGGTACCCTTGGATTTTTTTCAAAATTCAATAATCGGGCATATTGGTGTCAATTTCGGTCCTAGAGTCAAACCGGTGCACTTTTCCTACATAAAATTTGCTACTTGTTCTTCTCAAGTTCTCAGTTTTTGTCTACGTCTTACGGTTTGTGAGAAAAAATTCCAATTGGAGGTCTACATGTCTTGCAAATTTCGTGAAAATAAAAACTTTGTATTTCGTTGCAAATTTAATTTATTTCGATTAAGCCTGACGTACTGATTCAAAAAAGATATACATACCCCTATGAGAAAATGCACCGTTTGGCCGGAAAATGGAAAAAACTGTAATTTTTTGTAATATTTGTTCATCATTTAAACATCCTTTAATCGGATATATTGGCGTCAATTCCGGTCATAGAGTCAAACCGGTGCACATTTCTTACATAAAATTTGCTACTTGTTCTTCTCAAGTTCTCAGATTTTTTCTACGTCTTTCGGTTCGTGAGAAAAAAATCCAATTGGAGGTCTACATGTCTTGCAAATTTCGTGAAAATAAAAACTTTGTATTTCGTTCCAAATTTAATTTATTTCGATTAAGCCTGACGTACTGATTCAAAAAAGATATACATACCCCTATGAGAAAATGCACCGTTTGGCCGGAAAATGGAAAAAACTATAATTTTTTGTAATATTTGTTCATCATTTAAACATCCTTTAATCGGATATATTGGCGTCAATTCCGGTCATAGAGTCAAACCTGTGCACATTTCTTACATAAAATTTGCTACTTGTTCTTCTCAAGTTCTCAGATTTTTTCTACGTCTTACGGTTCGTGAGAAAAAATTTCAATTGGAGGTCTACATGTCTTGCAAATTTCGTGAAAATAAAAACTTTGTATTTCGTTCCAAATTTAATTTATTTCGATTAAGCCTAACGTACTGATTCAAAAAAGATATACATACCCCTATGAGAAAATGCACCGTTTGGCCGGAAAATGGAAAAAACTATAATTTTTTGTAATATTTGTTCTACATTTAAACATCCTTTAATCGGATATATTGGCGTCAATTCCGGTCATAGAGTCAAACCGGTGCACATTTCTTACATAAAATTTGCTACTTGTTCTTCTCAAGTTCTCAGATTTTTTCTACGTCTTACGGTTCGTGAGAAAAAATTCCAATTGGAGGTCTACATGTCTTGCAAATTTCGTAAAAATAAAAACTTTGTATTTCGTTCCAATTTTAATTTATTTTGATTAAGGCTGACGTACTGATTCAAAAAGGATATACATACCCCTATGAGAAAATGCACCGTTTGGCCGGAAAATGGAAAAAACTGAAAATTTTTAATTCGATTTTTCCATTATTTTTGCCAAACTGTGGGTAGGGGATAGAAAAAAAACACATATTTGAAATAAGTTAGACCTAGTGTATATAAAAACATTAAAAAAACAATTTCCTAAAATTGGAATTTGCCCAAAAATGTTTAAAGGGGGTACCCTTGGATTTTTTTCAAAATTCAATAATCGGGCATATTGGTGTCAATTTCGGTCCTAGAGTCAAACCGGTGCACTTTTCCTACATAAAATTTGCTACTTGTTCTTCTCAAGTTCTCAGTTTTTGTCTACGTCTTACGGTTTGTGAGAAAAAATTCCAATTGGAGGTCTACATGTCTTGCAAATTTCGTGAAAATAAAAACTTTGTATTTCGTTGCAAATTTAATTTATTTCGATTAAGCCTGACGTACTGATTCAAAAAAGATATACATACCCCTATGAGAAAATGCACCGTTTGGCCGGAAAATGGAAAAAACTATAATTTTTTGTAATATTTGTTCTACATTTAAACATCCTTTAATCGGATATATTGGCGTCAATTCCGGTCATAGAGTCAAACCGGTGCACATTTCTTACATAAAATTTGCTACTTGTTCTTCTCAAGTTCTCAGATTTTTTCTACGTCTTACGGTTCGTGAGAAAAAATTCCAATTGGAGGTCTACATGTCTTGCAAATTTCGTGAAAATAAAAACTTTGTATTTCGTTCCAAATTTAATTTATTTCGATTAAGGCTGACGTACTGATTCAAAAAAGATATACATACCCCTATGAGAAAATGCACCGTTTGGCCGGAAAATGGAAAAAACTGAAAATTTTTAATTCGATTTTTCCATTATTTTTGCCAAACTGTGGGTAGGGGATAGAAAAAAAACACATATTTGGAATAAGTTAGACCTAGTGTATATATCAACATTAAAAAAACAATATCCTAAAATTGGAATTTGCCCAAAAATGTTTAAAGGGGGTACCCTTGGATTTTTTTCAAAATTCAATAATCGGGCATATTGGTGTCAATTCCGGTCCTAGAGTCAAACCGGCACACATTTCTTACATAAAATTTGCTACTTGTTCTTCTCAAGTTCTCAGATTTTTTCTACGTCTTTCGGTTCGTGAGAAAAAAATCCAATTGGAGGTCTACATGTCTTGCAAATTTCGTGAAAATAAAAACTTTGTATTTCGTTCCAAATTTAACTTATTTCGATTAAGCCTGACGTACTGATTCAAAAAAGATATACATACTCCTATGAGAAAATGCACCGTTTGGCCGGAAAATGGAAAAAACTGTAATTTTTTGTAATATTTGTTCATCATTTAAACATCCTTTAATCGGATATATTGGCGTCAATTCCGGTCATAGAGTCAAACCTGTGCACATTTCTTACATTAAATTTGCTACTTGTTCTTCTCAAGTTCTCAGATTTTTTCTACGTCTTACGGTTCGTGAGAAAAAATTTCAATTGGAGGTCTACATGTCTTGCAAATTTCGTGAAAATAAAAACTTTGTATTTCGTTCCAAATTTAATTTATTTCGATTAAGCCTGACGTACTGATTCAAAAAAGATATACATACCCCTATGAGAAAATGCACCGTTTGGCCGGAAAATGGAAAAAACTATAATTTTTTGTAATATTTGTTCTACATTTAAACATCCTTTAATCGGATATATTGGCGTCAATTCCGGTCATAGAGTCAAACCGGTGCACATTTCTTACATAAAATTTGCTACTTGTTCTTCTCAAGTTCTCAGATTTTTTCTACGTCTTACGGTTCGTGAGAAAAAATTCCAATTGGAGGTCTACATGTCTTGCAAATTTCGTGAAAATAAAAACTTTGTATTTCGTTCCAAATTTAATTTATTTCGATTAAGGCTGACGTACTGATTCAAAAAAGATATACATACCCCTATGAGAAAATGCACCGTTTGGCCGGAAAATGGAAAAAACTGAAAATTTTTAATTCGATTTTTCCATTATTTTTGCCAAACTGTGGGTAGGGGATAGAAAAAAAACACATATTTGGAATAAGTTAGACCTAGTGTATATATCAACATTAAAAAAACAATATCCTAAAATTGGAATTTGCCCAAAAATGTTTAAAGGGGGTACCCTTGGATTTTTTTCAAAATTCAATAATCGGGCATATTGGTGTCAATTCCGGTCCTAGAGTCAAACCGGCGCACATTTCTTACATAAAATTTGCTACTTGTTCTTCTCAAGTTCTCAGATTTTTTCTACGTCTTTCGGTTCGTGAGAAAAAAATCCAATTGGAGGTCTACATGTCTTGCAAATTTCGTGAAAATAAAAACTTTGTATTTCGTTCCAAATTTAACTTATTTCGATTAAGCCTGACGTACTAATTCAAAAAAGATATACATACTCCTATGAGAAAATGCACCGTTTGGCCGGAAAATGGAAAAAACTGTAATTTTTTGTAATATTTGTTCATCATTTAAACATCCTTTAATCGGATATATTGGCGTCAATTCCGGTCATAGAGTCAAACCGGTGCACATTTCTTACATAAAATTTGCTACTTGTTCTTCTCAAGTTCTCAGATTTTTTCTACGTCTTTCGGTTCGTGAGAAAAAAATCCAATTGGAGGTCTACATGTCTTGCAAATTTCGTGAAAATAAAAACTTTGTATTTCGTTCCAAATTTAATTTATTTCCATTAAGCCTGACGTACTGATTCAAAAAAGATATACATACCCCTATGAGAAAATGCACCGTTTGGCCGGAAAATGGAAAAAACTATAATTTTTTGTAATATTTGTTCATCATTTAAACATCCTTTAATCGGATATATTGGCGTCAATTCCGGTCATAGAGTCAAACCTGTGCAAATTTCTTACATAAAATTTGCTACTTGTTCTTCTCAAGTTCTCAGATTTTTTCTACGTCTTACGGTTCGTGAGAAAAAATTTCAATTGGAGGTCTACATGTCTTGCAAATTTCGTGAAAATAAAAACTTTGTATTTCGTTCCAAATTTAATTTATTTCGATTAAGGCTGACGTACTGATTCAAAAAGGATATACATACCCCTATGAGAAAATGCACCGTTTGGCCGGAAAATGGAAAAAACTGAAAATTTTTAATTCGATTTTTCCATTATTTTTGCCAAACTGTGGGTAGGGGATAGAAAAAAAACACATATTTGAAATAAGTTAGACCTAGTGTATATAAAAACATTAAAAAAACAATTTCCTAAAATTGGAATTTGCCCAAAAATGTTTAAAGGGGGTACCCTTGGATTTTTTTCAAAATTCAATAATCGGGCATATTGGTGTCAATTTCGGTCCTAGAGTCAAACCGGTGCACTTTTCCTACATAAAATTTGCTACTTGTTCTTCTCAAGTTCTCAGTTTTTGTCTACGTCTTACGGTTTGTGAGAAAAAATTCCAATTGGAGGTCTACATGTCTTGCAAATTTCGTGAAAATAAAAACTTTGTATTTCGTTCCAATTTTAATTTATTTTGATTAAGGCTGACGTACTGATTCAAAAAGGATATACATACCCCTATGAGAAAATGCACCGTTTGGCCGGAAAATGGAAAAAACTGAAAATTTTTAATTCGATTTTTCCATTATTTTTGCCAAACTGTGGGTAGGGGATAGAAAAAAAACACATATTTGAAATAAGTTAGACCTAGTGTATATAAAAACATTAAAAAAACAATTTCCTAAAATTGGAATTTGCCCAAAAATGTTTAAAGGGGGTACCCTTGGATTTTTTTCAAAATTCAATAATCGGGCATATTGGTGTCAATTTCGGTCCTAGAGTCAAACCGGTGCACTTTTCCTACATAAATTTGCTACTTGTTCTTCTCAAGTTCTCAGTTTTTGTCTACGTCTTACGGTTTGTGAGAAAAAATTCCAATTGGAGGTCTACATGTCTTGCAAATTTCGTGAAAATAAAAACTTTGTATTTCGTTGCAAATTTAATTTATTTCGATTAAACCTGACGTACTGATTCAAAAAAGATATACATACCCCTATGAAAAAATGCACCGTTTGGCCGGAAAATGGAAAAAACTATAATTTTTTGTAATATTTGTTCATCATTTAAACATCCTTTAATCGGATATATTGGCGTCAATTCCGGTCACAGAGTCAAACCGGTGCACATTTCTTACATTAAATTTGCTACTTGTTCTTCTCAAGTTCTCAGATTTTTTCTACGTCTTACGGTTCGTGAGAAAAAATTTCAATTGGAGGTCTACATGTCTTGCAAATTTCGTGAAAATAAAAACTTTGTATTTCGTTCCAAATTTAATTTATTTCGATTAAGCCTGACGTACTGATTCAAAAAAGATATACATACCCCTATGAGAAAATGCACCGTTTGGCCGGAAAATGGAAAAAACTGAAAATTTTTAATTCGATTTTTCCATTATTTTTGCCAAACTGTGGGTAGGGGATAGAAAAAAAACACATATTTGGAATAAGTTAGACCTAGTGTATATATTAACATTAAAAAAACAATATCCTAAAATTGGAATTTGCCCAAAAATGTTTAAAGGGGGTACCCTTGGATTTTTTTCAAAATTCAATAATCGGGCATATTGGTGTCAATTCCGGTCCTAGAGTCAAACCGGTGCACATTTCTTACATAAAATTTGCTACTTGTTCTTCTCAAGTTCTCAGATTTTTTCTACGTCTTACGGTTCGTGAGAAAAAATTTCAATTGGAGGTCTACATGTCTTGCAAATTTCGTGAAAATAAAAACTTTGTATTTCGTTCCAAATTTAATTTATTTCGATTAAGCCTGACGTTCTGATTCAAAAAAGATATACATACCCCTATGAGAAAATGCACCGTTTGGCCGGAAAATGGAAAAAACTATAATTTTTTGTAATATTTGTTCTACATTTAAACATCCTTTAATCGGATATATTGGCGTCAATTCCGGTCATAGAGTCAAACCGGTGCACATTTCTTACATAAAATTTGCTACTTGTTCTTCTCAAGTTCTCAGATTTTTTCTACGTCTTACGGTTCGTGAGAAAAAATTCCAATTGGAGGTCTACATGTCTTGCAAATTTCGTGAAAATAAAAACTTTGTATTTCGTTCCAAATTTAATTTATTTCGATTAAGGCTGACGTACTGATTCAAAAAAGATATACATACCCCTATGAGAAAATGCACCGTTTGGCCGGAAAATGGAAAAAACTGAAAATTTTTAATTCGATTTTTCCATTATTTTTGCCAAACTGTGGGTAGGGGATAGAAAAAAAACACATATTTGGAATAAGTTAGACCTAGTGTATATATCAACATTAAAAAAACAATATCCTAAAATTGGAATTTGCCCAAAAATGTTTAAAGGGGGTACCCTTGGATTTTTTTCAAAATTCAATAATCGGGCATATTGGTGTCAATTCGGTCCTAGAGTCAAACCGGCGCACATTTCTTACATAAAATTTGCTACTTGTTCTTCTCAAGTTCTCAGATTTTTTCTACGTCTTTCGGTTCGTGAGAAAAAAATCCAATTGGAGGTCTACATGTCTTGCAAATTTCGTGAAAATAAAAACTTTGTATTTCGTTCCAAATTTAACTTATTTCGATTAAGCCTGACGTACTAATTCAAAAAGATATACATACTCCTATGAGAAAATGCACCGTTTGGCCGGAAAATGGAAAAAACTGTAATTTTTTGTAATATTTGTTCATCATTTAAACATCCTTTAATCGGATATATTGGCGTCAATTCCGGTCATAGAGTCAAACCGGTGCACATTTCTTACATAAAATTTGCTACTTGTTCTTCTCAAGTTCTCAGATTTTTTCTACGTCTTTCGGTTCGTGAGAAAAAAATCCAATTGGAGGTCTACATGTCTTGCAAATTTCGTGAAAATAAAAACTTTGTATTTCGTTCCAAATTTAATTTATTTCCATTAAGCCTGACGTACTGATTCAAAAAAGATATACATACCCCTATGAGAAAATGCACCGTTTGGCCGGAAAATGGAAAAAACTATAATTTTTTGTAATATTTGTTCATCATTTAAACATCCTTTAATCGGATATATTGGCGTCAATTCCGGTCATAGAGTCAAACCTGTGCAAATTTCTTACATAAAATTTGCTACTTGTTCTTCTCAAGTTCTCAGATTTTTTCTACGTCTTACGGTTCGTGAGAAAAATTTCAATTGGAGGTCTACATGTCTTGCAAATTTCGTGAAAATAAAAACTTTGTATTTCGTTCCAAATTTAATTATTTCGATTAAGGCTGACGTACTGATTCAAAAAGGATATACATACCCCTATGAGAAAATGCACCGTTTGGCCGGAGAAATGGAAAAAACTGAAAATTTTTAATTCGATTTTTCCATTATTTTTGCCAAACTGTGGGTAGGGGATAGAAAAAAAACACATATTTGAAATAAGTTAGACCTAGTGTATATAAAAACATTAAAAAAACAATTTCCTAAAATTGGAATTTGCCCAAAAATGTTTAAAGGGGGTACCCTTGGATTTTTTTCAAAATTCAATAATCGGGCATATTGGTGTCAATTTCGGTCCTAGAGTCAAACCGGTGCACTTTTCCTACATAAAATTTGCTACTTGTTCTTCTCAAGTTCTCAGTTTTTGTCTACGTCTTACGGTTTGTGAGAAAAAATTCAATTGGAGGTCTACATGTCTTGCAAATTTCGTGAAAATAAAAACTTTGTATTTCGTTCCAATTTTAATTTATTTTGATTAAGGCTGACGTACTGATTCAAAAAGGATATACATACCCCTATGAGAAAATGCACCGTTTGGCCGGAAAATGGAAAAAACTGAAAATTTTTAATTCGATTTTTCCATTATTTTTGCCAAACTGTGGGTAGGGGATAGAAAAAAAACACATATTTGAAATAAGTTAGACCTAGTGTATATAAAAACATTAAAAAAACAATTTCCTAAAATTGGAATTTGCCCAAAAATGTTTAAAGGGGGTACCCTTGGATTTTTTCAAAATTCAATAATCGGGCATATTGGTGTCAATTTCGGTCCTAGAGTCAAACCGGTGCACTTTTCCTACATAAAATTTGCTACTTGTTCTTCTCAAGTTCTCAGTTTTTGTCTACGTCTTACGGTTGTGAGAAAAAATTCCAATTGGAGGTCTACATGTCTTGCAAATTTCGTGAAAATAAAAACTTTGTATTTCGTTGCAAATTTAATTTATTTCGATTAAACCTGACGTACTGATTCAAAAAGATATACATACCCCTATGAAAAAATGCACCGTTTGGCCGGAAAATGGAAAAAACTATAATTTTTTGTAATATTTGTTCATCATTTAAACATCCTTTAATCGGATATATTGGCGTCAATTCCGGTCACAGAGTCAAACCGGTGCACATTTCTTACATTAAATTTGCTACTTGTTCTTCTCAAGTTCTCAGATTTTTTCTACGTCTTACGGTTCGTGAGAAAAAATTTCAATTGGAGGTCTACATGTCTTGCAAATTTCGTGAAAATAAAAACTTTGTATTTCGTTCCAAATTTAATTTATTTCGATTAAGCCTGACGTACTGATTCAAAAAGATATACATACCCCTATGAGAAAATGCACCGTTTGGCCGGAAAATGGAAAAAACTGAAAATTTTTAATTCGATTTTTCCATTATTTTTGCCAAACTGTGGGTAGGGGATAGAAAAAAAACACATATTTGGAATAAGTTAGACCTAGTGTATATATTAACATTAAAAAAACAATATCCTAAAATTGGAATTTGCCCAAAAATGTTTAAAGGGGGTACCCTTGGATTTTTTTCAAAATTCAATAATCGGGCATATTGGTGTCAATTCCGGTCCTAGAGTCAAACCGGTGCACATTTCTTACATAAAATTTGCTACTTGTTCTTCTCAAGTTCTCAGATTTTTTCTACGTCTTACGGTTCGTGAGAAAAAATTTCAATTGGAGGTCTACATGTCTTGCAAATTTCGTGAAAATAAAAACTTTGTATTTCGTTCCAAATTTAATTTATTTCGATTAAGCCTGACGTTCTGATTCAAAAAAGATATACATACCCCTATGAGAAAATGCACCGTTTGGCCGGAAAATGGAAAAAACTATAATTTTTTGTAATATTTGTTCATCATTTAATATCCTTTAATCGGATATATTGGCGTCAATTCCGGTCATAGAGTCAAACCTGTGCACATTTCTTACATAAAATTTGTTGCTTGTTCTTCTCAAGTTCTCAGATTTTTTCTACGTCTTACGGTTCGTGAGAAAAAATTTCAATTGGAGGTGTACATTTCTTGCAAATTTCGTGAAAATAAAAACTTTGTATTTCGTTCCAAATTTAATTTATTTCGATTAAGCCTGACGTACTGATTCAAAAAAGATATACATACCCCTATGAGAAAATGCACCGTTTGGCCGGAAAATGGAAAAAACTATAAATTTTTGTAATATTTGTTCTACATTTAAACATCATTTAATCGGATATATTGGCGTCAATTCCGGTCATAGAGTCAAACCGGTGCACATTTCTTACATAAAATTTGCTACTTGTTCTTCTCAAGTTCTCAGATTTTTTCTACGTCTTACGGTTCGTGAGAAAAAATTCCAATTGGAGGTCTACATGACTTGCAAATTTCGTGAAAATAAAAACTTTGTATTTCGTTCCAAATTTAATTTATTTCGATTAAGGCTGACGTACTGATTCAAAAAAGATATACATACCCCTATGAGAAAATGCACCGTTTGGCCGGAAAATGGAAAAAACTGAAAATTTTTAATTCGATTTTTCCATTATTTTTGCCAAACTGTGGGTAGGGGATAGAAAAAAAACACATATTTGGAATAAGTTAGACCTAGTGTATATATCAACATTAAAAAAACAATATCCTAAAATTGGAATTTGCCCAAAAATGTTTAAAGGGGGTACCCTTGGATTTTTTTCAAAATTCAATAATCGGGCATATTGGTGTCAATTCCGGTCCTAGAGTCAAACCGGTGCACATTTCTTACATAAAATTTGCTACTTGTTCTTCTCAAGTTCTCAGATTTTTTCTATGTCTTACGGTTCGTGAGAAAAAATTCCAATTGGAGGTCTACATGTCTTGCAAATTTCGTGAAAATAAAAACTTTGTATTTCGTTCCAAATTTAACTCATTTCGATTAAGCCTGACGTACTGATTCAAAAAAGATATACATACTCCCATGAGAAAATGCACCGTTTGGCCTGAAAATGGAAAAAACTATAATTTTTTGTAATATTTGTTCATCATTTAAACATCCTTTAATCGGATATATTGGCGTCAATTCCGGTCATAGAGTCAAACCGGTGCACATTTCTTACATAAAATTTGCTACTTGTTCTTCTCAAGTTCTCAGATTTTTTCTACGTCTTACGGTTCGTGAGAAAAAAATCCAATTGGAGGTCTACATGTCTTGCAAATTTCGTGAAAATAAAAACTTTGTATTTCGTTCCAAATTTAATTTATTTCGATTAAGCCTGACGTACTGATTCAAAAAAGATATACATACCCCTATGAGAAAATGCACCGTTTGGCCGGAAAATGGAAAAAACTGAAAATTTTCAATTCGATTTTTCCATTATTTTTGCCAAACTGTGGGTAGGGGATAGAAAAAAAACACATATTTGGAATAAGTTAGACCTAGTGTATATATTAACATTAAAAAAACAATATCCTAAAATTGGAATTTGCCCAAAAATGTTTAAAGGGGGTACCCTTGGATTTTTTTCAAAATTCAATAATCGGGCATATTGGTGTCAATTCCGGTCCTAGAGTCAAACCGGTGCACATTTCTTACATAAAATTTGCTACTTGTTCTTCTCAAGTTCTCAGATTTTTTCTACGTCTTACGGTTCGTGAGAAAAAATTTCAATTGGAGGTCTACATGTCTTGCAAATTTCGTGAAAATAAAAACTTTGTATTTCGTTCCAAATTTAATTTATTTCGATTAAGCCTGACGTACTCATTCAAAAAAGATATACATACCCCTATGAGAAAATGCACCGTTTGGCCGGAAAATGGAAAAAACTATAATTTTTTGTAATATTTGTTCTACATTTAAACATCCTTTAATCGGATATATTGGCGTCAATCCGGTCACATTTCTTACATAAAATTTGCTACTTGTTCTTCTCAAGTTCTCAGATTTTTTCTACGTCTTACGGTTCGTGAGAAAAAATTTCAATTGGAGGTCTACATGTCTTGCAAATTTCGTGAAAATAAAAACTTTGTATTTCGTTCCAAATTTAATTTATTTCAATTAAGCCTGACGTACTGATTCAAAAAAGATATACATACCCCTATGAGAAAATGCACCGTTTGGCCGGAAAATGGAAAAAACTGAAAATTTTTAATTCGATTTTTTCATTATTTTTGCCAAACTGTGGGTAGGGGATAGAAAAAAAACACATATTTGGAATAAGTTAGACCTAGTGTATATATTAACATTAAAAAAACAATTTCCTAAAATTGGAATTTGCCCAAAAATGTTTAAAGGGGGTACCCTTGGTTTTTTTTCAAAATTCAATAATCGGGCATATTGGTGTCAATTTCGGTCCTAGAGTCAAACCGGTGCACATTTCTTACATAAAATTTGCTACTTGTTCTTCTTAAGTTCTCAGATTTTCTCTACGTCTTACGGTTCGTGAGAAAAAAATCCAATTGGAGGTCTACATGTCTTGCAAATTTCGTGAAAATAAAAACTTTGTATTTCGTTCCAAATTTAATTTATTTCGATTAAGCCTGACGTACTGATTCAAAAAAGATATACATACCCCAATGAGAAAATGCACCGTTTGGCCGGAAAATGGAAAAAACTGAAAATTTTTAATTCGATATTTCCATTATTTTTGCCAAACTGTGGGTAGGGGATAGAAAAAAAACACATATTTGAAATAAGTTAGACCTAGTGTATATATTAACATTAAAAAAACAATTTCCTAAAATTGGAATTTGCCCAAAAATGTTTAAAGGGGGTACCCTTGGATTTTTTTCAAAATTCAATAATCGGGCATATTGGTGTCAATTCCGGTCCTAGAGTCAAACCGGTGCACATTTCTTACATAAAATTTGCTACTTGTTCTTCTCAAGTTCTCAGATTTTTTCTACGTCTTACGGTTCGTGAGAAAAAATTTCAATTGGAGGTCTACATGTCTTGCAAATTTCGTGAAAATAAAAACTTTGTATTTCGTTCCAAATTTAATTTATTTCGATTAAGCCTGACGTACTGATTCAAAAAAAATATACATACCCCTATGAGAAAATGCACCGTTTGGCCGGAAAATGGAAAAAACTGAAAATTTTTAATTCGCTTTTTCCATTATTTTTGCCAAACTGTGGGTAGGGGATAGAAAAAAAACACATATTTGGAATAAGTTAGACCTAGTGTATATATTAACATTAAAAAAACAATATCCTAAAATTGGAATTTGCCCAAAAATGTTTAAAGGGGGTACCCTTGGATTTTTTTCAAAATTCAATAATCGGGCATATTGGTGTTAATTCCGGTCCTAGAGTCAAACCGGTGCACATTTCTTACATAAAATTTGCTACTTGTTCTTCTCAAGTTCTCAGATTTTTTCTACGTCTTACGGTTCGTGAGAAAAAATTTCAATTGGAGGTCTACATGTCTTGCAAATTTCGTGAAAATAAAAACTTTGTATTTCGTTCCAAATTTAATTTATTTCGATTAAGCCTGACGTACTGATTCAAAAAAGATATACATACCCCTATGAGAAAATGCACCGTTTGGACGGAAAATGGAAAAAACTATAATTTTTTGTAATATTTGTTCATCATTTAAACATCCTTTAATCGGATATATTGGCGTCAATTCCGGTCATAGAGTCAAACCTGTGCACATTTCTTACATAAAATTTGCTACTTGTTCTTCTCAAGTTCTCAGATTTTTTCTACGTCTTACGGTTCGTGAGAAAAAATTTCAATTGGAGGTCTACATGTCTTGCAAATTTCGTGAAAATAAAAACTTTGTATTTCGTTCCAAATTTAATTTATTTCGATTAAGCCTAACGTACTGATTCAAAAAAGATATACATACCCCTATGAGAAAATGCACCGTTTGGCCGGAAAATGGAAAAAACTATAATTTTTTGTAATATTTGTTCTACATTTAAACATCCTTTAATCGGATATATTGGCGTCAATTCCGGTCATAGAGTCAAACCGGTGCACATTTCTTACATAAAATTTGCTACTTGTTCTTCTCAAGTTCTCAGATTTTTTCTACGTCTTACGGTTCGTGAGAAAAAATTCCAATTGGAGGTCTACATGTCTTGCAAATTTCGTGAAAATAAAAACTTTGTATTTCGTTCCAATTTTAATTTATTTTGATTAAGGCTGACGTACTGATTCAAAAAGGATATACATACCCCTATGAGAAAATGCACCGTTTGGCCGGAAAATGGAAAAAACTGAAAATTTTTAATTCGATTTTTCCATTATTTTTGCCAAACTGTGGGTAGGGGATAGAAAAAAAACACATATTTGAAATAAGTTAGACCTAGTGTATATAAAAACATTAAAAAAACAATTTCCTAAAATTGGAATTTGCCCAAAAATGTTTAAAGGGGGTACCCTTGGATTTTTTTCAAAATTCAATAATCGGGCATATTGGTGTCAATTTCGGTCCTAGAGTCAAACCGGTGCACTTTTCCTACATAAAATTTGCTACTTGTTCTTCTCAAGTTCTCAGTTTTTGTCTACGTCTTACGGTTTGTGAGAAAAAATTCCAATTGGAGGTCTACATGTCTTGCAAATTTCGTGAAAATAAAAACTTTGTATTTCGTTGCAAATTTAATTTATTTCGATTAAGCCTGACGTACTGATTCAAAAAAGATATACATACCCCTATGAAAAAATGCACCGTTTGGCCGGAAAATGGAAAAAACTATAATTTTTTGTAATATTTGTTCATCATTTAAACATACTTTAATCGGATATATTGGCGTCAATTCCGGTCACAGAGTCAAACCGGTGCACATTTCTTACATTAAATTTGCTACTTGTTCTTCTCAAGTTCTCAGATTTTTTCTACGTCTTACGGTTCGTGAGAAAAAATTTCAATTGGAGGTCTACATGTCTTGCAAATTTCGTGAAAATAAAAACTTTGTATTTCGTTCCAAATTTAATTTATTTCGATTAAGCCTGACGTACTGATTCAAAAAAGATATACATACCCCTATGAGAAAATGCACCGTTTGGCCGGAAAATGGAAAAAACTGAAAATTTTTAATTCGATTTTTCCATTATTTTTGCCAAACTGTGGGTAGGGGATAGAAAAAAAACACATATTTGGAATAAGTTAGACCTAGTGTATATATTAACATTAAAAAAACAATATCCTAAAATTGGAATTTGCCCAAAAATGTTTAAAGGGGGTACCCTTGGATTTTTTTCAAAATTCAATAATCGGGCATATTGGTGTCAATTCCGGTCCTAGAGTCAAACCGGTGCACATTTCTTACATAAAATTTGCTACTTGTTCTTCTCAAGTTCTCAGATTTTTTCTACGTCTTACGGTTCGTGAGAAAAAATTTCAATTGGTGGTCTACATGTCTTGCAAATTTCGTGAAAATAAAAACTTTGTATTTCGTTCCAAATTTAATTTATTTCGATTAAGCCTGACGTACTGATTCAAAAAAGATATACATACCCCTATGAGAAAATGCACCGTTTGGCCGGAAAATGGAAAAAACTATAATTTTTTGTAATATTTGTTCATCATTTAAACATCCTTTAATCGGATATATTGGCGTCAATTCCGGTCATAGAGTCAAACCTGTGCACATTTCTTACATAAAATTTGTTGCTTGTTCTTCTCAAGTTCTCAGATTTTTTCTACGTCTTACGGTTCGTGAGAAAAAATTTCAATTGGAGGTCTACATTTCTTGCAAATTTCGTGAAAATAAAAACTTTGTATTTCGTTCCAAATTTAATTTATTTCGATTAAGCCTGACGTACTGATTCAAAAAAGATATACATACCCCTATGAGAAAATGCACCGTTTGGCCGGAAAATGGAAAAAACTATAATTTTTTGTAATATTTGTTCTACATTTAAACATCATTTAATCGGATATATTGGCGTCAATTCCGGTCATAGAGTCAAACCGGTGCACATTTCTTACATAAAATTTGCTACTTGTTCTTCTCAAGTTCTCAGATTTTTTCTACGTCTTACGGTTCGTGAGAAAAAATTCCAATTGGAGGTCTACATGACTTGCAAATTTCGTGAAAATAAAAACTTTGTATTTCGTTCCAAATTTAATTTATTTCGATTAAGGCTGACGTACTGATTCAAAAAAGATATACATACCCCTATGAGAAAATGCACCGTTTGGCCGGAAAATGGAAAAAACTGAAAATTTTTAATTCGATTTTTCCATTATTTTTGCCAAACTGTGGGTAGGGGATAGAAAAAAAACACATATTTGGAATAAGTTAGACCTAGTGTATATATCAACATTAAAAAAACAATATCCTAAAATTGGAATTTGCCCAAAAATGTTTAAAGGGGGTACCCTTGGATTTTTTTCAAAATTCAATAATCGGGCATATTGGTGTCAATTCCGGTCCTAGAGTCAAACCGGTGCACATTTCTTACATAAAATTTGCTACTTGTTCTTCTCAAGTTCTCAGATTTTTTCTATGTCTTACGGTTCGTGAGAAAAAATTCCAATTGGAGGTCTACATGTCTTGCAAATTTCGTGAAAATAAAAACTTTGTATTTCGTTCCAAATTTAACTTATTTCGATTAAGCCTGACGTACTGATTCAAAAAAGATATACATACTCCCATGAGAAAATGCACCGTTTGGCCTGAAAATGGAAAAAACTATAATTTTTTGTAATATTTGTTCATCATTTAAACATCCTTTAATCGGATATATTGGCGTCAATTCCGGTCATAGAGTCAAACCGGTGCACATTTCTTACATAAAATTTGCTACTTGTTCTTCTCAAGTTCTCAGATTTTTTCTACGTCTTACGGTTCGTGAGAAAAAAATCCAATTGGAGGTCTACATGTCTTGCAAATTTCGTGAAAATAAAAACTTTGTATTTCGTTCCAAATTTAATTTATTTCGATTAAGCCTGACGTACTGATTCAAAAAAGATATACATACCCCTATGAGAAAATGCACCGTTTGGCCGGAAAATGGAAAAAACTGAAAATTTTCAATTCGATTTTTCCATTATTTTTGCCAAACTGTGGGTAGGGGATAGAAAAAAAACACATATTTGGAATAAGTTAGACCTAGTGTATATATTAACATTAAAAAAACAATATCCTAAAATTGGAATTTGCCCAAAAATGTTTAAAGGGGGTACCCTTGGATTTTTTTCAAAATTCAATAATCGGGCATATTGGTGTCAATTCCGGTCCTAGAGTCAAACCGGTGCACATTTCTTACATAAAATTTGCTACTTGTTCTTCTCAAGTTCTCAGATTTTTTCTACGTCTTACGGTTCATGAGAAAAAATTTCAATTGGAGGTCTACATGTCTTGCAAATTTCGTGAAAATAAAAACTTTGTATTTCGTTCCAAATTTAATTTATTTCGATTAAGCCTGACGTACTCATTCAAAAAAGATATACATACCCCTATGAGAAAATGCACCGTTTGGCCGGAAAATGGAAAAAACTATAATTTTTTGTAATATTTGTTCTACATTTAAACATCCTTTAATCGGATATATTGGCGTCAATCCGGTCACATTTCTTACATAAAATTTGCTACTTGTTCTTCTCAAGTTCTCAGATTTTTTCTACGTCTTACGGTTCGTGAGAAAAAATTTCAATTGGAGGTCTACATGTCTTGCAAATTTCGTGAAAATAAAAACTTTGTATTTCGTTCCAAATTTAATTTATTTCAATTAAGCCTGACGTACTGATTCAAAAAAGATATACATACCCCTATGAGAAAATGCACCGTTTGGCCGGAAAATGGAAAAAACTGAAAATTTTTAATTCGATTTTTTCATTATTTTTGCCAAACTGTGGGTAGGGGATAGAAAAAAAACACATATTTGGAATAAGTTAGACCTAGTGTATATATTAACATTAAAAAAACAATTTCCTAAAATTGGAATTTGCCCAAAAATGTTTAAAGGGGGTACCCTTGGTTTTTTTTCAAAATTCAATAATCGGGCATATTGGTGTCAATTTCGGTCCTAGAGTCAAACCGGTGCACATTTCTTACATAAAATTTGCTACTTGTTCTTCTTAAGTTCTCAGATTTTCTCTACGTCTTACGGTTCGTGAGAAAAAAATCCAATTGGAGGTCTACATGTCTTGCAAATTTCGTGAAAATAAAAACTTTGTATTTCGTTCCAAATTTAATTTATTTCGATTAAGCCTGACGTACTGATTCAAAAAAGATATACATACCCCAATGAGAAAATGCACCGTTTGGCCGGAAAATGGAAAAAACTGAAAATTTTTAATTCGATATTTCCATTATTTTTGCCAAACTGTGGGTAGGGGATAGAAAAAAAACACATATTTGAAATAAGTTAGACCTAGTGTATATATTAACATTAAAAAAACAATTTCCTAAAATTGGAATTTGCCCAAAAATGTTTAAAGGGGGTACCCTTGGATTTTTTTCAAAATTCAATAATCGGGCATATTGGTGTCAATTCCGGTCCTAGAGTCAAACCGGTGCACATTTCTTACATAAAATTTGCTACTTGTTCTTCTCAAGTTCTCAGATTTTTTCTACGTCTTACGGTTCGTGAGAAAAAATTTCAATTGGAGGTCTACATGTCTTGCAAATTTCGTGAAAATAAAAACTTTGTATTTCGTTCCAAATTTAATTTATTTCGATTAAGCCTGACGTACTGATTCAAAAAAGATATACATACCCCTATGAGAAAATGCACCGTTTGGCCGGAAAATGGAAAAAACTGAAAATTTTTAATTCGATTTTTCCATTATTTTTGCCAAACTGTGGGTAGGGGATAGAAAAAAAACACATATTTGGAATAAGTTAGACCTAGTGTATATATTAACATTAAAAAAACAATATCCTAAAATTGGAATTTGCCCAAAAATGTTTAAAGGGGGTACCCTTGGATTTTTTTCAAAATTCAATAATCGGGCATATTGGTGTCAATTCCGGTCCTAGAGTCAAACCGGTGCACATTTCTTACATAAAATTTGCTACTTGTTCTTCTCAAGTTCTCAGATTTTTTCTACGTCTTACGGTTCGTGAGAAAAAATTTCAATTGGAGGTCTACATGTCTTGCAAATTTCGTGAAAATAAAAACTTTGTATTTCGTTCCAAATTTAATTTATTTCGATTAAGCCTGACGTACTGATTCAAAAAAGATATACATACCCCTATGAGAAAATGCACCGTTTGGCCGGAAAATGGAAAAAACTATAATTTTTTGTAATATTTGTTCTACATTTAAACATCATTTAATCGGATATATTGGCGTCAATTCCGGTCATAGAGTCAAACCGGTGCACATTTCTTACATAAAATTTGCTACTTGTTCTTCTCAAGTTCTCAGATTTTTTCTACGTCTTACGGTTCGTGAAAAAAAATTCCAATTGGAGGTCTACATGTCTTGCAAATTTCGTGAAAATAAAAACTTTGTATTTCGTTCCAAATTTAATTTATTTCGATTAAGGCTGACGTACTGATTCAAAAAAGATATACATACCCCTATGAGAAAATGCACCGTTTGGCCAGAAAATGGAAAAAACTGAAAATTTTTAATTCGATTTTTCCATTATTTTTGCCAAACTGTGGGTAGGGGATAGAAAAAAAAAGACATATTTGGAATAAGTTAGACCTAGTGTATATATCAACATTAAAAAAACAATATCCTAAAATTGGAATTTGCCCAAAAATGTTTAAAGGGGGTACCCTTGGATTTTTTTCAAAATTCAATAATCGGGCATATTGGTGTCAATTCCGGTCCTAGAGTCAAACCGGTGCACATTTCTTACATAAAATTTGCTACTTGTTCTTCTCAAGTTCTCAGATTTTTTCTATGTCTTACGGTTCGTGAGAAAAAATTCCAATTGGAGGTCTACATGTCTTGCAAATTTCGTGAAAATAAAAACTTTGTATTTCGTTCCAAATTTAACTTATTTCGATTAAGCCTGACGTACTGATTCAAAAAAGATATACATACTCCTATGAGCAAATGCACCGTTTGGCCTGAAAATGGAAAAAACTAAAATTTTTTGTAATATTTGTTCATCATTTAAACATCCTTTTCTTCTTCTTAAAGTGCCCTCTCCTCAATGGAGGTTGGCTACTACAATTTTAAAATCTTCTCTATCTTCAGCTGTTCTTATTAGCTGTTCAAAATTTAGCCCTGTCCATTGTCGGATGTAAACATCCTTTAATCGGATATATTGGCGTCAATTCCGGTCATAGAGTCAAACCGGTGCACATTTCTTACATAAAATTTGCTACTTGTTCTTCTCAAGTTCTCAGATTTTTTCTACGTCTTACGGTTCGTGAGAAAAAAATCCAATTGGAGGTCTACATGTCTTGCAAATTTCGTGAAAATAAAAACTTTGTATTTCGTTCCAAATTTAATTTATTTCGATTAAGCCTGACGTACTGATTCAAAAAAGATATACATACCCCTATGAGAAAATGCACCGTTTGGCCGGAAAATGGAAAAAACTGAAAATTTTCAATTCGATTTTTCCATTATTTTTGCCAAACTGTGGGTAGGGGATAGAAAAAAAACACATATTTGGAATAAGTTAGACCTAGTGTATATATTAACATTAAAAAAACAATATCCTAAAATTGGAATTTGCCCAAAAATGTTTAAAGGGGGTACCCTTGGATTTTTTTCAAAATTCAATAATCGGGCATATTGGTGTCAATTCCGGTCATAGAGTCAAACCGGTGCACATTTCTTACATAAAATTTGCTACTTGTTCTTCTCAAGTTCTCAGATTTTTTCTACGTCTTACGGTTCGTGAGAAAAAATTTCAATTGGAGGTCTACATGTCTTGCAAATTTCGTGAAAATAAAAACTTTGTATTTCGTTCCAAATTTAATTTATTTCGATTAAGCCTGACGTACTCATTCAAAAAAGATATACATACCCCTATGAGAAAATGCACCGTTTGGCCGGAAAATGGAAAAAACTATAATTTTTTGTAATATTTGTTCTACATTTAAACATCCTTTAATCGGATATATTGGCGTCAATCCGGTCATATTTCTTACATAAAATTTGCTACTTGTTCTTCTCAAGTTCTCAGATTTTTTCTACGTCTTACGGTTCATGAGAAAAAATTTCAATTGGAGGTCTACATGTCTTGCAAATTTCGTGAAAATAAAAACTTTGTATTTCGTTCCAAATTTAATTTTTTTCGATTAAGCCTGACGTACTGATTCAAAAAAGATATACATACCCCTATGAGAAAATGCACCGTTTGGCCGGAAAATGGAAAAAACTGAAAATTTTTAATTCGATTTTTTCATTATTTTTGCCAAACTGTGGGTAGGGATAGAAAAAAAACACATATTTGGAATAAGTTAGACCTAGTGTATATATTAACATTAAAAAAACAATTTCCTAAAATTGGAATTTGCCCAAAAATGTTTAAAGGGGGTACCCTTGGTTTTTTTTCAAAATTCAATAATCGGGCATATTGGTGTCAATTTCGGTCCTAGAGTCAAACCGGTGCACATTTCTTACATAAAATTTGCTACTTGTTCTTCTTAAGTTCTCAGATTTTTTCTACGTCTTACGGTTCGTGAGAAAAAAATCCAATTGGAGGTCTACATGTCTTGCAAATTTCGTGAAAATAAAAACTTTGTATTTCGTTCCAAATTTAATTTATTTCGATTAAGCCTGACGTACTGATTCAAAAAAGATATACATACCCCAATGAGAAAATGCACCGTTTGGCCGGAAAATGGAAAAAACTGAAAATTTTTAATTCGATATTTCCATTATTTTTGCCAAACTGTGGGTAGGGGATAGAAAAAAAACACATATTTGAAATAAGTTAGACCTAGTGTATATATTAACATTAAAAAAACAATTTCCTAAAATTGGAATTTGCCCAAAAATGTTTAAAGGGGGTACCCTTGGATTTTTTTCAAAATTCAAGAATCGGGCATATTGGTGTCAATTCCGGTCCTAGAGTCAAACCGGTGCACATTTCTTACATAAAATTTGCTACTTGTTCTTCTCAAGTTCTCAGATTTTTTCTACGTCTTACGGTTCGTGAGAAAAAATTTCAATTGGAGGTCTACATGTCTTGCAAATTTCGTGAAAATAAAAACTTTGTATTTCGTTCCAAATTTAATTTATTTCGATTAAGCCTGACGTACTGATTCAAAAAAGATATACATACCCCTATGAGAAAATGCACCGTTTGGCCGGAAAATGGAAAAAACTGAAAATTTTTAATTCGATTTTTCCATTATTTTTGCCAAACTGTGGGTAGGGGATAGAAAAAAAACACATATTTGGAATAAGTTAGACCTAGTGTATATATTAACATTAAAAAAACAATATCCTAAAATTGGAATTTGCCCAAAAATGTTTAAAGGGGGTACCCTTGGATTTTTTTCAAAATTCAATAATCGGGCATATTGGTGTCAATTCCGGTCCTAGAGTCAAACCGGTGCACATTTCTTACATAAAATTTGCTACTTGTTCTTCTCAAGTTCTCAGATTTTTTCTACGTCTTACGGTTCGTGAGAAAAAATTTCAATTGGAGGTCTACATGTCTTGCAAATTTCGTGAAAATAAAAACTTTGTATTTCGTTCCAAATTTAATTTATTTCGATTAAGCCTGACGTACTGATTCAAAAAAGATATACATACCCCTATGAGAAAATGCACCGTTTGGCCGGAAAATGGAAAAAACTATAATTTTTTGTAATATTTGTTCTACATTTAAACATCATTTAATCGGATATATTGGCGTCAATTCCGGTCATAGAGTCAAACCGGTGCACATTTCTTACATAAAATTTGCTACTTGTTCTTCTCAAGTTCTCAGATTTTTTCTACGTCTTACGGTTCGTGAAAAAAAATTCCAATTGGAGGTCTACATGTCTTGCAAATTTCGTGAAAATAAAAACTTTGTATTTCGTTCCAAATTTAATTTATTTCGATTAAGGCTGACGTACTGATTCAAAAAAGATATACATACCCCTATGAGAAAATGCACCGTTTGGCCAGAAAATGGAAAAAACTGAAAATTTTTAATTCGATTTTTCCATTATTTTTGCCAAACTGTGGGTAGGGGATAGAAAAAAAAAGACATATTTGGAATAAGTTAGACCTAGTGTATATATCAACATTAAAAAAACAATATCCTAAAATTGGAATTTGCCCAAAAATGTTTAAAGGGGGTACCCTTGGATTTTTTTCAAAATTCAATAATCGGGCATATTGGTGTCAATTCCGGTCCTAGAGTCAAACCGGTGCACATTTCTTACATAAAATTTGCTACTTGTTCTTCTCAAGTTCTCAGATTTTTTCTATGTCTTACGGTTCGTGAGAAAAAATTCCAATTGGAGGTCTACATGTCTTGCAAATTTCGTGAAAATAAAAACTTTGTATTTCGTTCCAAATTTAACTTATTTCGATTAAGCCTGACGTACTGATTCAAAAAAGATATACATACTCCTATGAGCAAATGCACCGTTTGGCCTGAAAATGGAAAAAACTAAAATTTTTTGTAATATTTGTTCATCATTTAAACATCCTTTTCTTCTTCTTAAAGTGCCCTCTCCTCAATGGAGGTTGGCTACTACAATTTTAAAATCTTCTCTATCTTCAGCTGTTCTTATTAGCTGTTCAAAATTTAGCCCTGTCCATTGTCGGATGTAAACATCCTTTAATCGGATATATTGGCGTCAATTCCGGTCATAGAGTCAAACCGGTGCACATTTCTTACATAAAATTTGCTACTTGTTCTTCTCAAGTTCTCAGATTTTTTCTACGTCTTACGGTTCGTGAGAAAAAAATCCAATTGGAGGTCTACATGTCTTGCAAATTTCGTGAAAATAAAAACTTTGTATTTCGTTCCAAATTTAATTTATTTCGATTAAGCCTGACGTACTGATTCAAAAAAGATATACATACCCCTATGAGAAAATGCACCGTTTGGCCGGAAAATGGAAAAAACTGAAAATTTTCAATTCGATTTTTCCATTATTTTTGCCAAACTGTGGGTAGGGGATAGAAAAAAAACACATATTTGGAATAAGTTAGACCTAGTGTATATATTAACATTAAAAAAACAATATCCTAAAATTGGAATTTGCCCAAAAATGTTTAAAGGGGGTACCCTTGGATTTTTTTCAAAATTCAATAATCGGGCATATTGGTGTCAATTCCGGTCATAGAGTCAAACCGGTGCACATTTCTTACATAAAATTTGCTACTTGTTCTTCTCAAGTTCTCAGATTTTTTCTACGTCTTACGGTTCGTGAGAAAAAATTTCAATTGGAGGTCTACATGTCTTGCAAATTTCGTGAAAATAAAAACTTTGTATTTCGTTCCAAATTTAATTTATTTCGATTAAGCCTGACGTACTCATTCAAAAAAGATATACATACCCCTATGAGAAAATGCACCGTTTGGCCGGAAAATGGAAAAAACTATAATTTTTTGTAATATTTGTTCTACATTTAAACATCCTTTAATCGGATATATTGGCGTCAATCCGGTCATATTTCTTACATAAAATTTGCTACTTGTTCTTCTCAAGTTCTCAGATTTTTTCTACGTCTTACGGTTCGTGAGAAAAAATTTCAATTGGAGGTCTACATGTCTTGCAAATTTCGTGAAAATAAAAACTTTGTATTTCGTTCCAAATTTAATTTTTTTCGATTAAGCCTGACGTACTGATTCAAAAAAGATATACATACCCCTATGAGAAAATGCACCGTTTGGCCGGAAAATGGAAAAAACTGAAAATTTTTAATTCGATTTTTTCATTATTTTTGCCAAACTGTGGGTAGGGATAGAAAAAAAACACATATTTGGAATAAGTTAGACCTAGTGTATATATTAACATTAAAAAAACAATTTCCTAAAATTGGAATTTGCCCAAAAATGTTTAAAGGGGGTACCCTTGGTTTTTTTTCAAAATTCAATAATCGGGCATATTGGTGTCAATTTCGGTCCTAGAGTCAAACCGGTGCACATTTCTTACATAAAATTTGCTACTTGTTCTTCTTAAGTTCTCAGATTTTTTCTACGTCTTACGGTTCGTGAGAAAAAAATCCAATTGGAGGTCTACATGTCTTGCAAATTTCGTGAAAATAAAAACTTTGTATTTCGTTCCAAATTTAATTTATTTCGATTAAGCCTGACGTACTGATTCAAAAAAGATATACATACCCCTATGAGAAAATGCACCGTTTGGCCGGAAAATGGAAAAAACTATAATTTTTTGTAATATTTGTTCATCATTTAAACATCCTTTAATCGGATATATTGGCGTCAATTCCGGTCATAGAGTCAAACCTGTGCACATTTCTTACATAAAATTTGCTACTTGTTCTTCTCAAGTTCTCAGATTTTTTCTACGTCTTACGGTTCGTGAGAAAAAATTTCAATTGGAGGTCTACATGTCTTGCAAATTTCGTGAAAATAAAAACTTTGTATTCCGTTCCAAATTTAATTTATTTCGATTAAGCCTGACGTACTGATTCAAAAAAGATATACATACCCCTATGAGAAAATGCACCGTTTGGCCGGAAAATGGAAAAAACTATAATTTTTTGTAATATTTGTTCTACATTTAAACATCCTATAATCGGATATATTGGCGTCAATTCCGGTCATAGAGTCAAACCGGTGCACATTTCTTACATAAAATTTGCTACTTGTTCTTCTCAAGTTCTCAGATTTTTTCTACGTCTTACGGTTCGTGAGAAAAAATTCCAATTGAAGGTCTACATGTCTTGCAAATTTCGTAAAAATAAAAACTTTGTATTTCGTTCCAAATTTAATTTATTTCGATTAAGGCTGACGTACTGATTCAAAAAAGATATACAAACCCCTATGAGAAAATGCACCGTTTGGCCGGAAAATGGAAAAAACTGAAAATTTTTAATTCGATTTTTCCATTATTTTTGCCAAACTGTGGGTAGGGGATAGAAAAAAAACACATATTTGAAATAAGTTAGACCTAGTGTATATATTAACATTAAAAAAACAATTTCCTAAAATTGGAATTTGCCCAAAAATGTTTAAAGGGGGTACCCTTGGATTTTTTTCAAAATTCAATAATCGGGCATATTGGCGTCAATTCCGGTCATAGAGTCAAACCGGTGCACATTTCTTACATAAAATTTGCTACTTGTTCTTTTCAAGTTCTCAGATTTTTTCTACGTCTTACGGTTCGTGAGAAAAAAATCCAATTGTAGGTCTACATGTCTTGCAAATTTCGTGAAAATAAAAACTTTGTATTTCGTTCCAAATTTAATTTTTTTCGATTAAGCCTGACGTACTGATTCAAAAAAGATATACATACCCCTATGAGAAAATGCACCGTTTGGCCGGAAAATGGAAAAAACTATAATTTTTTGTAATATTTGTTCTACATTTAAACATCCTTTAATCGGATATATTGGCGTCAATTCCGGTCATAGAGTCAAACCGGTGCACATTTCTTACATAAAATTTGCTACTTGTTCTTCTCAAGTTCTCAGATTTTTTCTACGTCTTACGGTTCGTGAGAAAAAATTCCAATTGGAGGTCTACATGTCTTGCAAATTTCGTGAAAATAAAAACTTTGTATTTCGTTCCAAATTTAACTTATTTCGATTAAGCCTGACGTACTGATTCAAAAAAGATATACATACCCCTATGAGAAAATGCACCGTTTGGCCGGAAAATGGAAAAAACTGAAAATTTTTAATTCGATTTTTCCATTATTTTTGCCAAACTGTGGGTAGGGGATAGAAAAAAAAAGACATATTTGGAATAAGTTAGACCTAGTGTATATATCAACATTAAAAAAACAATATCCTAAAATTGGAATTTGCCCAAAAATGTTTAAAGGGGGTACCCTTGGATTTTTTTCAAAATTCAATAATCGGGCATATTGGTGTCAATTCCGGTCCTAGAGTCAAACCGGTGCACATTTCTTACATAAAATTTGCTACTTGTTCTTCTCAAGTTCTCAGATTTTTTCTATGTCTTACGGTTCGTGAGAAAAAATTCCAATTGGAGGTCTACATGTCTTGCAAATTTCGTGAAAATAAAAACTTTGTATTTCGTTCCAAATTTAACTTATTTCGATTAAGCCTGACGTACTGATTCAAAAAAGATATACATACTCCTATGAGCAAATGCACCGTTTGGCCTGAAAATGGAAAAAACTAAAATTTTTTGTAATATTTGTTCATCATTTAAACATCCTTTTCTTCTTCTTAAAGTGCCCTCTCCTCAATGGAGGTTGGCTACTACAATTTTAAAATCTTCTCTATCTTCAGCTGTTCTTATTAGCTGTTCAAAATTTAGCCCTGTCCATTGTCGGATGTAAACATCCTTTAATCGGATATATTGGCGTCAATTCCGGTCATAGAGTCAAACCGGTGCACATTTCTTACATAAAATTTGCTACTTGTTCTTCTCAAGTTCTCAGATTTTTTCTACGTCTTACGGTTCGTGAGAAAAAAATCCAATTGGAGGTCTACATGTCTTGTAAATTTCGTGAAAATAAAAACTTTGTATTTCGTTCCAAATTTAATTTATTTCGATTAAGCCTGACGTACTGATTCAAAAAAGATATACATACCCCTATGAGAAAATGCACCGTTTGGCCGGAAAATGGAAAAAACTGAAAATTTTCAATTCGATTTTTCCATTATTTTTGCCAAACTGTGGGTAGGGGATAGAAAAAAAACACATATTTGGAATAAGTTAGACCTAGTGTATATATTAACATTAAAAAAACAATATCCTAAAATTGGAATTTGCCCAAAAATGTTTAAAGGGGGTACCCTTGGATTTTTTTCAAAATTCAATAATCGGGCATATTGGTGTCAATTCCGGTCATAGAGTCAAACCGGTGCACATTTCTTACATAAAATTTGCTACTTGTTCTTCTCAAGTTCTCAGATTTTTTCTACGTCTTACGGTTCGTGAGAAAAAATTTCAATTGGAGGTCTACATGTCTTGCAAATTTCGTGAAAATAAAAACTTTGTATTTCGTTCCAAATTTAATTTATTTCGATTAAGCCTGACGTACTCATTCAAAAAAGATATACATACCCCTATGAGAAAATGCACCGTTTGGCCGGAAAATGGAAAAAACTATAATTTTTTGTAATATTTGTTCTACATTTAAACATCCTTTAATCGGATATATTGGCGTCAATCCGGTCACATTTCTTACATAAAATTTGCTACTTGTTCTTCTCAAGTTCTCAGATTTTTTCTACGTCTTACGGTTCGTGAGAAAAAATTTCAATTGGAGGTCTACATGTCTTGCAAATTTCGTGAAAATAAAAACTTTGTATTTCGTTCCAAATTTAATTTATTTCAATTAAGCCTGACGTACTGATTCAAAAAAGATATACATACCCCCATGAGAAAATGCACCGTTTGGCCGGAAAATGGAAAAAACTGAAAATTTTTAATTCGATTTTTTCATTATTTTTGCCAAACTGTGGGTAGGGGATAGAAAAAAAACACATATTTGGAATAAGTTAGACCTAGTGTATATATTAACATTAAAAAAACAATTTCCTAAAATTGGAATTTGCCCAAAAATGTTTAAAGGGGGTACCCTTGGTTTTTTTTCAAAATTCAATAATCGGGCATATTGGTGTCAATTTCGGTCCTAGAGTCAAACCGGTGCACATTTCTTACATAAAATTTGCTACTTGTTCTTCTTAAGTTCTCAGATTTTCTCTACGTCTTACGGTTCGTGAGAAAAAAATCCAATTGGAGGTCTACATGTCTTGCAAATTTCGTGAAAATAAAAACTTTGTATTTCGTTCCAAATTTAATTTATTTCGATTAAGCCTGACGTACTGATTCAAAAAAGATATACATACCCCTATGAGAAAATGCACCGTTTGGCCGGAAAATGGAAAAAACTATAATTTTTTGTAATATTTGTTCATCATTTAAACATCCTTTAATCGGATATATTGGCGTCAATTCCGGTCATAGAGTCAAACCTGTGCACATTTCTTACATAAAATTTGCTACTTGTTCTTCTCAAGTTCTCAGATTTTTTCTACGTCTTACGGTTCGTGAGAAAAAATTTCAATTGGAGGTCTACATGTCTTGCAAATTTCGTGAAAATAAAAACTTTGTATTTCGTTCCAAATTTAATTTATTTCGATTAAGCCTGACGTACTGATTCAAAAAAGATATACATACCCCTATGAGAAAATGCACCGTTTGGCCGGAAAATGGAAAAAACTATAATTTTTTGTAATATTTGTTCTACATTTAAACATCCTTTAATCGGATATATTGGCGTCAATTCCGGTCATAGAGTCAAACCGGTGCACATTTCTTACATAAAATTTGCTACTTGTTCTTCTCAAGTTCTCAGATTTTTTCTACGTCTTACGGTTCGTGAGAAAAAATTCCAATTGGAGGTCTACATGTCTTGCAAATTTCGTAAAAATAAAAACTTTGTATTTCGTTCCAAATTTAATTTATTTCGATTAAGGCTGACGTACTGATTCAAAAAAGATATACATACCCCTATGAGAAAATGCACCGTTTGGCCGGAAAATGGAAAAAACTGAAAATTTTTAATTCGATTTTTCCATTATTTTTGCCAAACTGTGGGTAGGGGATAGAAAAAAAACACATATTTGAAATAAGTTAGACCTAGTGTATATATTAACATTAAAAAAACAATTTCCTAAAATTGGAATTTGCCCAAAAATGTTTAAAGGGGGTACCCTTGGATTTTTTTCAAAATTCAATAATCGGGCATATTGGCGTCAATTCCGGTCATAGAGTCAAACCGGTGCACATTTCTTACATAAAATTTGCTACTTGTTCTTTTCAAGTTCTCAGATTTTTTCTACGTCTTACGGTTCGTGAGAAAAAAATCCAATTGTAGGTCTACATGTCTTGCAAATTTCGTGAAAATAAAAACTTTGTATTTCGTTCCAAATTTAATTTTTTTCGATTAAGCCTGACGTACTGATTCAAAAAAGATATACATACCCCTATGAGAAAATGCACCGTTTGGCCGGAAAATGGAAAAAACTATAATTTTTTGTAATATTTGTTCTACATTTAAACATCCTTTAATCGGATATATTGGCGTCAATTCCGGTCATAGAGTCAAACCGGTGCACATTTCTTACATAAAATTTGCTACTTGTTCTTCTCAAGTTCTCAGATTTTTTCTACGTCTTACGGTTCGTGAGAAAAAATTCCAATTGAAGGTCTACATGTCTTGCAAATTTCGTAAAAATAAAAACTTTGTATTTCGTTCCAAATTTAATTTATTTCGATTAAGGCTGACGTACTGATTCAAAAAAGATATACATACCCCTATGAGAAAATGCACCGTTTGGCCGGAAAATGGAAAAAACTGAAAATTTTTAATTCGATTTTTACATTATTTTTGCCAAACTGTGGGTAGGGGATAGAAAAAAAACACATATTTGAAATAAGTTAGACCTAGTGTATATATTAACATTAAAAAAACAATTTCCTAAAATTGGAATTTGCCCAAAAATGTTTAAAGGGGGTACCCTTGGATTTTTTTCAAAATTCAATAATCGGGCATATTGGTGTCAATTTCGGCCCTAGAGTCAAACCGGTGCACTTTTCCTACATAAAATTTGCTACTTGTTCTTCTCAAGTTCTCAGTTTTTGTCTACGTCTTACGGTTTGTGAGAAAAAATTCCAATTGGAGGTCTATATGTCTTGCAAATTTCGTGAAAATAAAAACTTTGTATTTCGTTCCAAATTTAATTTATTTCGATTAAGCCTGACGTACTGATTCAAAAAAGATATACATACCCCTATGAGAAAATGCACCGTTTGGCCGGAAAATGGAAAAAACTGAAAATTTTTAATTCGATTTTTCCATTATTTTTGCCAAACTGTGGGTAGGGGATAGAAAAAAAAAGACATATTTGGAATAAGTTAGACCTAGTGTATATATCAACATTAAAAAAACAATATCCTAAAATTGGAATTTGCCCAAAAATGTTTAAAGGGGGTACCCTTGGATTTTTTTCAAAATTCAATAATCGGGCATATTGGTGTCAATTCCGGTCCTAGAGTCAAACCGGTGCACATTTCTTACATAAAATTTGCTACTTGTTCTTCTCAAGTTCTCAGATTTTTTCTATGTCTTACGGTTCGTGAGAAAAAATTCCAATTGGAGGTCTACATGTCTTGCAAATTTCGTGAAAATAAAAACTTTGTATTTCGTTCCAAATTTAACTTATTTCGATTAAGCCTGACGTACTGATTCAAAAAAGATATACATACTCCTATGAGCAAATGCACCGTTTGGCCTGAAAATGGAAAAAACTAAAATTTTTTGTAATATTTGTTCATCATTTAAACATCCTTTTCTTCTTCTTAAAGTGCCCTCTCCTCAATGGAGGTTGGCTACTACAATTTTAAAATCTTCTCTATCTTCAGCTGTTCTTATTAGCTGTTCAAAATTTAGCCCTGTCCATTGTCGGATGTAAACATCCTTTAATCGGATATATTGGCGTCAATTCCGGTCATAGAGTCAAACCGGTGCACATTTCTTACATAAAATTTGCTACTTGTTCTTCTCAAGTTCTCAGATTTTTTCTACGTCTTACGGTTCGTGAGAAAAAAATCCAATTGGAGGTCTACATGTCTTGCAAATTTCGTGAAAATAAAAACTTTGTATTTCGTTCCAAATTTAATTTATTTCGATTAAGCCTGACGTACTGATTCAAAAAAGATATACATACCCCTATGAGAAAATGCACCGTTTGGCCGGAAAATGGAAAAAACTGAAAATTTTCAATTCGATTTTTCCATTATTTTTGCCAAACTGTGGGTAGGGGATAGAAAAAAAACACATATTTGGAATAAGTTAGACCTAGTGTATATATTAACATTAAAAAAACAATATCCTAAAATTGGAATTTGCCCAAAAATGTTTAAAGGGGGTACCCTTGGATTTTTTTCAAAATTCAATAATCGGGCATATTGGTGTCAATTCCGGTCATAGAGTCAAACCGGTGCACATTTCTTACATAAAATTTGCTACTTGTTCTTCTCAAGTTCTCAGATTTTTTCTACGTCTTACGGTTCGTGAGAAAAAATTTCAATTGGAGGTCTACATGTCTTGCAAATTTCGTGAAAATAAAAACTTTGTATTTCGTTCCAAATTTAATTTATTTCGATTAAGCCTGACGTACTCATTCAAAAAAGATATACATACCCCTATGAGAAAATGCACCGTTTGGCCGGAAAATGGAAAAAACTATAATTTTTTGTAATATTTGTTCTACATTTAAACATCCTTTAATCGGATATATTGGCGTCAATCCGGTCACATTTCTTACATAAAATTTGCTACTTGTTCTTCTCAAGTTCTCAGATTTTTTCTACGTCTTACGGTTCGTGAGAAAAAATTTCAATTGGAGGTCTACATGTCTTGCAAATTTCGTGAAAATAAAAACTTTGTATTTCGTTCCAAATTTAATTTATTTCAATTAAGCCTGACGTACTGATTCAAAAAAGATATACATACCCCTATGAGAAAATGCACCGTTTGGCCGGAAAATGGAAAAAACTGAAAATTTTTAATTCGATTTTTTCATTATTTTTGCCAAACTGTGGGTAGGGGATAGAAAAAAAACACATATTTGGAATAAGTTAGACCTAGTGTATATATTAACATTAAAAAAACAATTTCCTAAAATTGGAATTTGCCCAAAAATGTTTAAAGGGGGTACCCTTGGTTTTTTTTCAAAATTCAATAATCGGGCATATTGGTGTCAATTTCGGTCCTAGAGTCAAACCGGTGCACATTTCTTACATAAAATTTGCTACTTGTTCTTCTTAAGTTCTCAGATTTTCTCTACGTCTTACGGTTCGTGAGAAAAAAATCCAATTGGAGGTCTACATGTCTTGCAAATTTCGTGAAAATAAAAACTTTGTATTTCGTTCCAAATTTAATTTATTTCGATTAAGCCTGACGTACTGATTCAAAAAAGATATACATACCCCTATGAGAAAATGCACCGTTTGGCCGGAAAATGGAAAAAACTATAATTTTTTGTAATATTTGTTCATCATTTAAACATCCTTTAATCGGATATATTGGCGTCAATTCCGGTCATAGAGTCAAACCTGTGCACATTTCTTACATAAAATTTGCTACTTGTTCTTCTCAAGTTCTCAGATTTTTTCTACGTCTTACGGTTCGTGAGAAAAAATTTCAATTGGAGGTCTACATGTCTTGCAAATTTCGTGAAAATAAAAACTTTGTATTTCGTTCCAAATTTAATTTATTTCGATTAAGCCTGACGTACTGATTCAAAAAAGATATACATACCCCTATGAGAAAATGCACCGTTTGGCCGGAAAATGGAAAAAACTATAATTTTTTGTAATATTTGTTCTACATTTAAACATCCTTTAATCGGATATATTGGCGTCAATTCCGGTCATAGAGTCAAACCGGTGCACATTTCTTACATAAAATTTGCTACTTGTTCTTCTCAAGTTCTCAGATTTTTTCTACGTCTTACGGTTCGTGAGAAAAAATTCCAATTGAAGGTCTACATGTCTTGCAAATTTCGTAAAAATAAAAACTTTGTATTTCGTTCCAAATTTAATTTATTTCGATTAAGGCTGACGTACTGATTCAAAAAAGATATACATACCCCTATGAGAAAATGCACCGTTTGGCCGGAAAATGGAAAAAACTGAAAATTTTTAATTCGATTTTTCCATTATTTTTGCCAAACTGTGGGTAGGGGATAGAAAAAAAACACATATTTGAAATAAGTTAGACCTAGTGTATATATTAACATTAAAAAAACAATTTCCTAAAATTGGAATTTGCCCAAAAATGTTTAAAGGGGGTACCCTTGGATTTTTTTCAAAATTCAATAATCGGGCATATTGGCGTCAATTCCGGTCATAGAGTCAAACCGGTGCACATTTCTTACATAAAATTTGCTACTTGTTCTTTTCAAGTTCTCAGATTTTTTCTACGTCTTACGGTTCGTGAGAAAAAAATCCAATTGTAGGTCTACATGTCTTGCAAATTTCGTGAAAATAAAAACTTTGTATTTCGTTCCAAATTTAATTTTTTTCGATTAAGCCTGACGTACTGATTCAAAAAAGATATACATACCCCTATGAGAAAATGCACCGTTTGGCCGGAAAATGGAAAAAACTATAATTTTTTGTAATATTTGTTCTACATTTAAACATCCTTTAATCGGATATATTGGCGTCAATTCCGGTCATAGAGTCAAACCGGTGCACATTTCTTACATAAAATTTGCTACTTGTTCTTCTCAAGTTCTCAGATTTTTTCTACGTCTTACGGTTCGTGAGAAAAAATTCCAATTGAAGGTCTACATGTCTTGCAAATTTCGTAAAAATAAAAACTTTGTATTTCGTTCCAAATTTAATTTATTTCGATTAAGGCTGACGTACTGATTCAAAAAAGATATACATACCCCTATGAGAAAATGCACCGTTTGGCCGGAAAATGGAAAAAACTGAAAATTTTTAATTCGATTTTTTCATTATTTTTGCCAAACTGTGGGTAGGGGATAGAAAAAAAACACATATTTGAAATAAGTTAGACCTAGTGTATATATTAACATTAAAAAAACAATTTCCTAAAATTGGAATTTGCCCAAAAATGTTTAAAGGGGGTACCCTTGGATTTTTTTCAAAATTCAATAATCGGGCATATTGGTGTCAATTTCGGCCCTAGAGTCAAACCGGTGCACTTTTCCTACATAAAATTTGCTACTTGTTCTTCTCAAGTTCTCAGTTTTTGTCTACGTCTTACGGTTTGTGAGAAAAAATTCCAATTGGAGGTCTATATGTCTTGCAAATTTCGTGAAAATAAAAACTTTGTATTTCGTTCCAAATTTAATTTATTTCGATTAAGCCTGACGTACTGATTCAAAAAAGATATACATACCCCTATGAAAAAATGCACCGTTTGGCCGGAAAATGGAAAAAACTATAATTTTTTGTAATATTTGTTCATCATTTAAACATCCTTTAATCGGATATATTGGCGTCAATTCCGGTCATAGAGTCAAACCGGTGCACATTTCTTACATAAAATTTGCTACTTGTTCTTTTCAAGTTCTCAGATTTTTTCTACGTCTTACGGTTCGTGAGAAAAAAATCCAATTGTAGGTCTACATGTCTTGCAAATTTCGTGAAAATAAAAACTTTGTATTTCGTTCCAAATTTAATTTATTTCGATTAAGCCTGACGTACTGATTCAAAAAAGATATACATACCCCTATGAGAAAATGCACCGTTTGGCCGGAAAATGGAAAAAACTGAAAATTTTTAATTCGATTTTTCCATTATTTTTGCCAAACTGTGGGTAGGGGATAGAAAAAAAACACATATTTGGAATAAGTTAGACCTAGTGTATATATTAACATTAAAAAAACAATATCCTAAAATTGGAATTTGCCCAAAAATGTTTAAAGGGGGTACCCTTGGATTTTTTTCAAAATTCAATAATCGGGCATATTGGTGTCAATTCCGGTCCTAGAGTCAAACCGGTGCACATTTCTTACATAAAATTTGCTACTTGTTCTTCTCAAGTTCTCAGATTTTTTCTACGTCTTACGGTTCGTGAGAAAAAATTTCAATTGGAGGTCTACATGTCTTGCAAATTTCGTGAAAATAAAAACTTTGTATTTCGTTCCAAATTTAATTTATTTCGATTAAGCCTGACGTACTCATTCAAAAAAGATATACATACCCCTATGAGAAAATGCACCGTTTGGCCGGAAAATGGAAAAAACTATAATTTTTTGTAATATTTGTTCTACATTTAAACATCCTTTAATCGGATATATTGGCGTCAATTCCGGTCATAGAGTCAAACCGGTGCACATTTCTTACATAAAATTTGCTACTTGTTCTTCTCAAGTTCTCAGATTTTTTCTACGTCTTACGGTTCGTGAGAAAAAATTCCAATTGAAGGTCTACATGTCTTGCAAATTTCGTAAAAATAAAAACTTTGTATTTCGTTCCAAATTTAATTTATTTCGATTAAGGCTGACGTACTGATTCAAAAAAGATATACATACCCCTATGAGAAAATGCACCGTTTGGCCGGAAAATGGAAAAAACTGAAAATTTTTAATTCGATTTTTTCATTATTTTTGCCAAACTGTGGGTAGGGGATAGAAAAAAAACACATATTTGAAATAAGTTAGACCTAGTGTATATATTAACATTAAAAAAACAATTTCCTAAAATTGGAATTTGCCCAAAAATGTTTAAAGGGGGTACCCTTGGATTTTTTTCAAAATTCAATAATCGGGCATATTGGTGTCAATTTCGGCCCTAGAGTCAAACCGGTGCACTTTTCCTACATAAAATTTGCTACTTGTTCTTCTCAAGTTCTCAGTTTTTGTCTACGTCTTACGGTTTGTGAGAAAAAATTCCAATTGGAGGTCTATATGTCTTGCAAATTTCGTGAAAATAAAAACTTTGTATTTCGTTCCAAATTTAATTTATTTCGATTAAGCCTGACGTACTGATTCAAAAAAGATATACATACCCCTATGAAAAAATGCACCGTTTGGCCGGAAAATGGAAAAAACTATAATTTTTTGTAATATTTGTTCATCATTTAAACATCCTTTAATCGGATATATTGGCGTCAATTCCGGTCATAGAGTCAAACCGGTGCACATTTCTTACATAAAATTTGCTACTTGTTCTTTTCAAGTTCTCAGATTTTTTCTACGTCTTACGGTTCGTGAGAAAAAAATCCAATTGTAGGTCTACATGTCTTGCAAATTTCGTGAAAATAAAAACTTTGTATTTCGTTCCAAATTTAATTTATTTCGATTAAGCCTGACGTACTGATTCAAAAAAGATATACATACCCCTATGAGAAAATGCACCGTTTGGCCGGAAAATGGAAAAAACTGAAAATTTTTAATTCGATTTTTCCATTATTTTTGCCAAACTGTGGGTAGGGGATAGAAAAAAAACACATATTTGGAATAAGTTAGACCTAGTGTATATATTAACATTAAAAAAACAATATCCTAAAATTGGAATTTGCCCAAAAATGTTTAAAGGGGGTACCCTTGGATTTTTTCAAAATTCAATAATCGGGCATATTGGTGTCAATTCCGGTCCTAGAGTCAAACCGGTGCACATTTCTTACATAAAATTTGCTACTTGTTCTTCTCAAGTTCTCAGATTTTTTCTACGTCTTACGGTTCGTGAGAAAAAATTTCAATTGGAGGTCTACATGTCTTGCAAATTTCGTGAAAATAAAAACTTTGTATTTCGTTCCAAATTTAATTTATTTCGATTAAGCCTGACGTACTCATTCAAAAAAGATATACATACCCCTATGAGAAAATGCACCGTTTGGCCGGAAAATGGAAAAAACTATAATTTTTTGTAATATTTGTTCTACATTTAAACATCCTTTAATCGGATATATTGGCGTCAATTCCGGTCATAGAGTCAAACCGGTGCACATTTCTTACATAAAATTTGCTACTTGTTCTTCTCAAGTTCTCAGATTTTTTCTACGTCTTACGGTTCGTGAGAAAAAATTCCAATTGAAGGTCTACATGTCTTGCAAATTTCGTAAAAATAAAAACTTTGTATTTCGTTCCAAA
This sequence comes from Diabrotica undecimpunctata, assembly GCF_040954645.1. NCBI lineage: Eukaryota > Metazoa > Arthropoda > Insecta > Coleoptera > Chrysomelidae > Diabrotica > Diabrotica undecimpunctata. Next base: position 143,917,458 of record NC_092803.1, read on the forward strand.
TTTAATTTATTTCGATTAAGGCTGACGTACTGATTCAAAAAAGATATACATACCCCTATGAGAAAATGCACCGTTTGGCCGGAAAATGGAAAAAACTGAAAATTTTTAATTCGATTTTTTCATTATTTTTGCCAAACTGTGGGTAGGGGATAGAAAAAAAACACATATTTGAAATAAGTTAGACCTAGTGTATATATTAACATTAAAAAAACAATTTCCTAAAATTGGAATTTGCCCAAAAATGTTTAAAGGGGGTACCCTTGGATTTTTTTCAAAATTCAATAATCGGGCATATTGGTGTCAATTTCGGCCCTAGAGTCAAACCGGTGCACTTTTCCTACATAAAATTTGCTACTTGTTCTTCTCAAGTTCTCAGTTTTTGTCTACGTCTTACGGTTTGTGAGAAAAAATTCCAATTGGAGGTCTATATGTCTTGCAAATTTCGTGAAAATAAAAACTTTGTATTTCGTTCCAAATTTAATTTATTTCGATTAAGCCTGACGTACTGATTCAAAAAAGATATACATACCCCTATGAAAAAATGCACCGTTTGGCCGGAAAATGGAAAAAACTATAATTTTTTGTAATATTTGTTCATCATTTAAACATCCTTTAATCGGATATATTGGCGTCAATTCCGGTCATAGAGTCAAACCGGTGCACATTTCTTACATAAAATTTGCTACTTGTTCTTTTCAAGTTCTCAGATTTTTTCTACGTCTTACGGTTCGTGAGAAAAAAATCCAATTGTAGGTCTACATGTCTTGCAAATTTCGTGAAAATAAAAACTTTGTATTTCGTTCCAAATTTAATTTATTTCGATTAAGCCTGACGTACTGATTCAAAAAAGATATACATACCCCTATGAGAAAATGCACCGTTTGGCCGGAAAATGGAAAAAACTGAAAATTTTTAATTCGATTTTTCCATTATTTTTGCCAAACTGTGGGTAGGGGATAGAAAAAAAACACATATTTGGAATAAGTTAGACCTAGTGTATATATTAACATTAAAAAAACAATATCCTAAAATTGGAATTTGCCCAAAAATGTTTAAAGGGGGTACCCTTGGATTTTTTTTCAAAATTCAATAATCGGGCATATTGGTGTCAATTCCGGTCCTAGAGTCAAACCGGTGCACATTTCTTACATAAAATTTGCTACTTGTTCTTCTCAAGTTCTCAGATTTTTTCTACGTCTTACGGTTCGTGAGAAAAAATTTCAATTGGAGGTCTACATGTCTTGCAAATTTCGTGAAAATAAAAACTTTGTATTTCGTTCCAAATTTAATTTATTTCGATTAAGCCTGACGTACTCATTCAAAAAAGATATACATACCCCTATGAGAAAATGCACCGTTTGGCCGGAAAATGGAAAAAACTATAATTTTTTGTAATATTTGTTCTACATTTAAACATCCTTTAATCGGATATATTGGCGTCAATTCCGGTCATAGAGTCAAACCGGTGCACATTTCTTACATAAAATTTGCTAATTGTTCTTCTCAAGTTCTCAGATTTTTTCTACGTCTTACGGTTCGTGAGAAAAAATTCCAATTGAAGGTCTACATGTCTTGCAAATTTCGTAAAAATAAAAACTTTGTATTTCGTTCCAAATTTAATTTATTTCGATTAAGGCTGACGTACTGATTCAAAAAAGATATACATACCCCTATGAGAAAATGCACCGTTTGGCCGGAAAATGGAAAAAACTGAAAATTTTTAATTCGATTTTTTCATTATTTTTGCCAAACTGTGGGTAGGGGATAGAAAAAAAACACATATTTGAAATAAGTTAGACCTAGTGTATATATTAACATTAAAAAAACAATTTCCTAAAATTGGAATTTGCCCAAAAATGTTTAAAGGGGGTACCCTTGGATTTTTTTCAAAATTCAATAATCGGGCATATTGGTGTCAATTTCGGCCCTAGAGTCAAACCGGTGCACTTTTCCTACATAAAATTTGCTACTTGTTCTTCTCAAGTTCTCAGTTTTTGTCTACGTCTTACGGTTTGTGAGAAAAAATTCCAATTGGAGGTCTATATGTCTTGCAAATTTCGTGAAAATAAAAACTTTGTATTTCGTTCCAAATTTAATTTATTTCGATTAAGCCTGACGTACTGATTCAAAAAAGATATACATACCCCTATGAAAAAATGCACCGTTTGGCCGGAAAATGGAAAAAACTATAATTTTTTGTAATATTTGTTCATCATTTAAACATCCTTTAATCGGATATATTGGCGTCAATTCCGGTCATAGAGTCAAACCGGTGCACATTTCTTACATAAAATTTGCTACTTGTTCTTTTCAAGTTCTCAGATTTTTTCTACGTCTTACGGTTCGTGAGAAAAAAATCCAATTGTAGGTCTACATGTCTTGCAAATTTCGTGAAAATAAAAACTTTGTATTTCGTTCCAAATTTAATTTATTTCGATTAAGCCTGACGTACTGATTCAAAAAAGATATACATACCCCTATGAGAAAATGCACCGTTTGGCCGGAAAATGGAAAAAACTGAAAATTTTTAATTCGATTTTTCCATTATTTTTGCCAAACTGTGGGTAGGGGATAGAAAAAAAACACATATTTGGAATAAGTTAGACCTAGTGTATATATTAACATTAAAAAAACAATATCCTAAAATTGGAATTTGCCCAAAAATGTTTAAAGGGGGTACCCTTGGATTTTTTTCAAAATTCAATAATCGGGCATATTGGTGTCAATTCCGGTCCTAGAGTCAAACCGGTGCACATTTCTTACATAAAATTTGCTACTTGTTCTTCTCAAGTTCTCAGATTTTTTCTACGTCTTACGGTTCGTGAGAAAAAATTTCAATTGGAGGTCTACATGTCTTGCAAATTTCGTGAAAATAAAAACTTTGTATTTCGTTCCAAATTTAATTTATTTCGATTAAGCCTGACGTACTCATTCAAAAAAGATATACATACCCCTATGAGAAAATGCACCGTTTGGCCGGAAAATGGAAAAAACTATAATTTTTTGTAATATTTGTTCTACATTTAAACATCCTTTAATCGGATATATTGGCGTCAATTCCGGTCATAGAGTCAAACCGGTGCACATTTCTTACATAAAATTTGCTACTTGTTCTTCTCAAGTTCTCAGATTTTTTCTACGTCTTACGGTTCGTGAGAAAAAATTCCAATTGAAGGTCTACATGTCTTGCAAATTTCGTAAAAATAAAAACTTTGTATTTCGTTCCAAATTTAATTTATTTCGATTAAGGCTGACGTACTGATTCAAAAAAGATATACATACCCCTATGAGAAAATGCACCGTTTGGCCGGAAAATGGAAAAAACTGAAAATTTTTAATTCGATTTTTTTCATTATTTTTGCCAAACTGTGGGTAGGGGATAGAAAAAAAACACATATTTGAAATAAGTTAGACCTAGTGTATATATTAACATTAAAAAAACAATTTCCTAAAATTGGAATTTGCCCAAAAATGTTTAAAGGGGGTACCCTTGGATTTTTTTCAAAATTCAATAATCGGGCATATTGGTGTCAATTTCGGCCCTAGAGTCAAACCGGTGCACTTTTCCTACATAAAATTTGCTACTTGTTCTTCTCAAGTTCTCAGTTTTTGTCTACGTCTTACGGTTTGTGAGAAAAAATTCCAATTGGAGGTCTATATGTCTTGCAAATTTCGTGAAAATAAAAACTTTGTATTTCGTTCCAAATTTAATTTATTTCGATTAAGCCTGACGTACTGATTCAAAAAAGATATACATACCCCTATGAAAAAATGCACCGTTTGGCCGGAAAATGGAAAAAACTATAATTTTTTGTAATATTTGTTCATCATTTAAACATCCTTTAATCGGATATATTGGCGTCAATTCCGGTCATAGAGTCAAACCGGTGCACATTTCTTACATAAAATTTGCTACTTGTTCTTTTCAAGTTCTCAGATTTTTTCTACGTCTTACGGTTCGTGAGAAAAAAATCCAATTGTAGGTCTACATGTCTTGCAAATTTCGTGAAAATAAAAACTTTGTATTTCGTTCCAAATTTAATTTATTTCGATTAAGCCTGACGTACTGATTCAAAAAAGATATACATACCCCTATGAGAAAATGCACCGTTTGGCCGGAAAATGGAAAAAACTGAAAATTTTTAATTCGATTTTTCCATTATTTTTGCCAAACTGTGGGTAGGGGATAGAAAAAAAACACATATTTGGAATAAGTTAGACCTAGTGTATATATTAACATTAAAAAAACAATATCCTAAAATTGGAATTTGCCCAAAAATGTTTAAAGGGGGTACCCTTGGATTTTTTTCAAAATTCAATAATCGGGCATATTGGTGTCAATTCCGGTCCTAGAGTCAAACCGGTGCACATTTCTTACATAAAATTTGCTACTTGTTCTTCTCAAGTTCTCAGATTTTTTCTACGTCTTACGGTTCGTGAGAAAAAATTTCAATTGGAGGTCTACATGTCTTGCAAATTTCGTGAAAATAAAAACTTTGTATTTCGTTCCAAATTTAATTTATTTCGATTAAGCCTGACGTACTCATTCAAAAAAGATATACATACCCCTATGAGAAAATGCACCGTTTGGCCGGAAAATGGAAAAAACTATAATTTTTTGTAATATTTGTTCTACATTTAAACATCCTTTAATCGGATATATTGGCGTCAATCCGGTCACATTTCTTCCATAAAATTTGCTACTTGTTCTTCTCAAGTTCTCAGATTTTTTCTACGTCTTACGGTTCGTGAGAAAAAATTTCAATTGGAGGTCTACATGTCTTGCAAATTTCGTGAAAATAAAAACTTTGTATTTCGTTCCAAATTTAATTTATTTCAATTAAGCCTGACGTACTGATTCAAAAAAGATATACATACCCCTATGAGAAAATGCACCGTTTGGCCGGAAAATGGAAAAAACTGAAAATTTTTAATTCGATTTTTTCATTATTTTTGCCAAACTGTGGGTAGGGGATAGAAAAAAAACACATATTTGGAATAAGTTAGACCTAGTGTATATATTAACATTAAAAAAACAATTTCCTAAAATTGGAATTTGCCCAAAAATGTTTAAAGGGGGTACCCTTGGATTTTTTTCAAAATTCAATAATCGGGCATATTGGTGTCAATTTCGGCCCTAGAGTCAAACCGGTGCACTTTTCCTACATAAAATTTGCTACTTGTTCTTCTCAAGTTCTCAGTTTTTGTCTACGTCTTACGGTTTGTGAGAAAAAATTCCAATTGGAGGTCTATATGTCTTGCAAATTTCGTGAAAATAAAAACTTTGTATTTCGTTCAAAATTTAATTTATTTCGATTAAGCCTGACGTACTGATTCAAAAAAGATATACATACCCCTATGAAAAAATGCACCGTTTGGCCGGAAAATGGAAAAAACTATAATTTTTTGTAATATTTGTTCATCATTTAAACATCCTTTAATCGGATATATTGGCGTCAATTCCGGTCATAGAGTCAAACCGGTGCACATTTCTTACATAAAATTTGCTACTTGTTCTTTTCAAGTTCTCAGATTTTTTCTACGTCTTACGGTTCGTGAGAAAAAAATCCAATTGTAGGTCTACATGTCTTGCAAATTTCGTGAAAATAAAAACTTTGTATTTCGTTCCAAATTTAATTTTTTTCGATTAAGCCTGACGTACTGATTCAAAAAAGATATACATACCCCTATGAGAAAATGCACCGTTTGGCCGGAAAATGGAAAAAACTATAATTTTTTGTAATATTTGTTCTACATTTAAACATCCTTTAATCGGATATATTGGCGTCAATTCCGGTCATAGAGTCAAACCGGTGCACATTTCTTACATAAAATTTGCTACTTGTTCTTCTCAAGTTCTCAGATTTTTTCTACGTCTTACGGTTCGTGAGAAAAAATTCCAATTGAAGGTCTACATGTCTTGCAAATTTCGTAAAAATAAAAACTTTGTATTTCGTTCCAAATTTAATTTATTTCGATTAAGGCTGACGTACTGATTCAAAAAAGATATACATACCCCTATGAGAAAATGCACCGTTTGGCCGGAAAATGGAAAAAACTGAAAATTTTTAATTCGATTTTTTCATTATTTTTGCCAAACTGTGGGTAGGGGATAGAAAAAAAACACATATTTGAAATAAGTTAGACCTAGTGTATATATTAACATTAAAAAAACAATTTCCTAAAATTGGAATTTGCCCAAAAATGTTTAAAGGGGGTACCCTTGGATTTTTTTCAAAATTCAATAATCGGGCATATTGGTGTCAATTTCGGCCCTAGAGTCAAACCGGTGCACTTTTCCTACATAAAATTTGCTACTTGTTCTTCTCAAGTTCTCAGTTTTTGTCTACGTCTTACGGTTTGTGAGAAAAAATTCCAATTGGAGGTCTATATGTCTTGCAAATTTCGTGAAAATAAAAACTTTGTATTTCGTTCCAAATTTAATTTATTTCGATTAAGCCTGACGTACTGATTCAAAAAAGATATACATACCCCTATGAAAAAATGCACCGTTTGGCCGGAAAATGGAAAAAACTATAATTTTTTGTAATATTTGTTCATCATTTAAACATCCTTTAATCGGATATATTGGCGTCAATTCCGGTCATAGAGTCAAACCGGTGCACATTTCTTACATAAAATTTGCTACTTGTTCTTTTCAAGTTCTCAGATTTTTTCTACGTCTTACGGTTCGTGAGAAAAAAATCCAATTGTAGGTCTACATGTCTTGCAAATTTCGTGAAAATAAAAACTTTGTATTTCGTTCCAAATTTAATTTATTTCGATTAAGCCTGACGTACTGATTCAAAAAAGATATACATACCCCTATGAGAAAATGCACCGTTTGGCCGGAAAATGGAAAAAACTGAAAATTTTTAATTCGATTTTTCCATTATTTTTGCCAAACTGTGGGTAGGGGATAGAAAAAAAACACATATTTGGAATAAGTTAGACCTAGTGTATATATTAACATTAAAAAAACAATATCCTAAAATTGGAATTTGCCCAAAAATGTTTAAAGGGGGTACCCTTGGATTTTTTTCAAAATTCAATAATCGGGCATATTGGTGTCAATTCCGGTCCTAGAGTCAAACCGGTGCACATTTCTTACATAAAATTTGCTACTTGTTCTTCTCAAGTTCTCAGATTTTTTCTACGTCTTACGGTTCGTGAGAAAAAATTTCAATTGGAGGTCTACATGTCTTGCAAATTTCGTGAAAATAAAAACTTTGTATTTCGTTCCAAATTTAATTTATTTCGATTAAGCCTGACGTACTCATTCAAAAAAGATATACATACCCCTATGAGAAAATGCACCGTTTGGCCGGAAAATGGAAAAAACTATAATTTTTTGTAATATTTGTTCTACATTTAAACATCCTTTAATCGGATATATTGGCGTCAATCCGGTCACATTTCTTCCATAAAATTTGCTACTTGTTCTTCTCAAGTTCTCAGATTTTTTCTACGTCTTACGGTTCGTGAGAAAAAATTTCAATTGGAGGTCTACATGTCTTGCAAATTTCGTGAAAATAAAAACTTTGTATTTCGTTCCAAATTTAATTTATTTCAATTAAGCCTGACGTACTGATTCAAAAAAGATATACATACCCCTATGAGAAAATGCACCGTTTGGCCGGAAAATGGAAAAAACTGAAAATTTTTAATTCGATTTTTTCATTATTTTTGCCAAACTGTGGGTAGGGGATAGAAAAAAAACACATATTTGGAATAAGTTAGACCTAGTGTATATATTAACATTAAAAAAACAATTTCCTAAAATTGGAATTTGCCCAAAAATGTTTAAAGGGGGTACCCTTGGTTTTTTTTCAAAATTCAATAATCGGGCATATTGGTGTCAATTTCGGTCCTAGAGTCAAACCGGTGCTAATTTCTTACATAAAATTTGCTACTTGTTCTTCTTAAGTTCTCAGATTTTCCCTACGTCTTACGGTTCGTGAGAAAAAAATCCAATTGGAGGTCTACATGTCTTGCAAATTTCGTAAAAATAAAAACTTTGTATTTCGTTCCAAATTTAATTTATTTCGATTAAGCCTGACGTACTGATTCAAAAAAGATATACATACCCCTATGAGAAAATGCACCGTTTGGCCGGAAAATGGAAAAAACTATAATTTTTTGTAATATTTGTTCTACATTTAAACATCCTTTAATCGGATATATTGGCGTCAATTCCGGTCATAGAGTCAAACCGGTGCACATTTCTTACATAAAATTTGCTACTTGTTCTTCTCAAGTTCTCAGATTTTTTCTACGTCTTACGGTTCGTGAGAAAAAATTCCAATTGAAGGTCTACATGTCTTGCAAATTTCGTAAAAATAAAAACTTTGTATTTCGTTCCAAATTTAATTTATTTCGATTAAGGCTGACGTACTGATTCAAAAAAGATATACATACCCCTATGAGAAAATGCACCGTTTGGCCGGAAAATGGAAAAAACTGAAAATTTTTAATTCGATTTTTCCATTATTTTTGCCAAACTGTGGGTAGGGGATAGAAAAAAAACACATATTTGAAATAAGTTAGACCTAGTGTATATATTAACATTAAAAAAACAATTTCCTAAAATTGGAATTTGCCCAAAAATGTTTAAAGGGGGTACCCTTGGATTTTTTTCAAAATTCAATAATCGGGCATATTGGTGTCAATTTCGGCCCTAGAGTCAAACCGGTGCACTTTTCCTACATAAAATTTGCTACTTGTTCTTCTCAAGTTCTCAGTTTTTGTCTACGTCTTACGGTTTGTGAGAAAAAATTCCAATTGGAGGTCTATATGTCTTGCAAATTTCGTGAAAATAAAAACTTTGTATTTCGTTCCAAATTTAATTTATTTCGATTAAGCCTGACGTACTCATTCAAAAAAGATATACATACCCCTATGAGAAAATGCACCGTTTGGCCGGAAAATGGAAAAAACTATAATTTTTTGTAATATTTGTTCTACATTTAAACATCCTTTAATCGGATATATTGGCGTCAATCCGGTCACATTTCTTCCATAAAATTTGCTACTTGTTCTTCTCAAGTTCTCAGATTTTTTCTACGTCTTACGGTTCGTGAGAAAAAATTTCAATTGGAGGTCTACATGTCTTGCAAATTTCGTGAAAATAAAAACTTTGTATTTCGTTCCAAATTTAATTTATTTCAATTAAGCCTGACGTACTGATTCAAAAAAGATATACATACCCCTATGAGAAAATGCACCGTTTGGCCGGAAAATGGAAAAAACTGAAAATTTTTAATTCGATTTTTTCATTATTTTTGCCAAACTGTGGGTAGGGGATAGAAAAAAAACACATATTTGGAATAAGTTAGACCTAGTGTATATATTAACATTAAAAAAACAATTTCCTAAAATTGGAATTTGCCCAAAAATGTTTAAAGGGGGTACCCTTGGTTTTTTTTCAAAATTCAATAATCGGGCATATTGGTGTCAATTTCGGTCCTAGAGTCAAACCGGTGCTAATTTCTTACATAAAATTTGCTACTTGTTCTTCTTAAGTTCTCAGATTTTCCCTACGTCTTACGGTTCGTGAGAAAAAAATCCAATTGGAGGTCTACATGTCTTGCAAATTTCGTAAAAATAAAAACTTTGTATTTCGTTCCAAATTTAATTTATTTCGATTAAGCCTGACGTACTGATTCAAAAAAGATATACATACCCCTATGAGAAAATGCACCGTTTGGCCGGAAAATGGAAAAAACTATAATTTTTTGTAATATTTGTTCTACATTTAAACATCCTTTAATCGGATATATTGGCGTCAATTCCGGTCATAGAGTCAAACCGGTGCACATTTCTTACATAAAATTTGCTACTTGTTCTTCTCAAGTTCTCAGATTTTTTCTACGTCTTACGGTTCGTGAGAAAAAATTCCAATTGAAGGTCTACATGTCTTGCAAATTTCGTAAAAATAAAAACTTTGTATTTCGTTCCAAATTTAATTTATTTCGATTAAGGCTGACGTACTGATTCAAAAAAGATATACATACCCCTATGAGAAAATGCACCGTTTGGCCGGAAAATGGAAAAAACTGAAAATTTTTAATTCGATTTTTCCATTATTTTTGCCAAACTGTGGGTAGGGGATAGAAAAAAAACACATATTTGAAATAAGTTAGACCTAGTGTATATATTAACATTAAAAAAACAATTTCCTAAAATTGGAATTTGCCCAAAAATGTTTAAAGGGGGTACCCTTGGATTTTTTTCAAAATTCAATAATCGGGCATATTGGTGTCAATTTCGGCCCTAGAGTCAAACCGGTGCACTTTTCCTACATAAAATTTGCTACTTGTTCTTCTCAAGTTCTCAGTTTTTGTCTACGTCTTACGGTTTGTGAGAAAAAAATCCAATTGTAGGTCTACATGTCTTGCAAATTTCGTGAAAATAAAAACTTTGTATTTCGTTCCAAATTTAATTTATTTCGATTAAGCCTGACGTACTGATTCAAAAAAGATATACATACCCCTATGAGAAAATGCACCGTTTGGCCGGAAAATGGAAAAAACTGAAAATTTTTAATTCGATTTTTCCATTATTTTTGCCAAACTGTGGGTAGGGGATAGAAAAAAAACACATATTTGGAATAAGTTAGACCTAGTGTATATATTAACATTAAAAAAACAATATCCTAAAATTGGAATTTGCCCAAAAATGTTTAAAGGGGGTACCCTTGGATTTTTTTCAAAATTCAATAATCGGGCATATTGGTGTCAATTCCGGTCCTAGAGTCAAACCGGTGCACATTTCTTACATAAAATTTGCTACTTGTTCTTCTCAAGTTCTCAGATTTTTTCTACGTCTTACGGTTCGTGAGAAAAAATTTCAATTGGAGGTCTACATGTCTTGCAAATTTCGTGAAAATAAAAACTTTGTATTTCGTTCCAAATTTAATTTATTTCGATTAAGCCTGACGTACTCATTCAAAAAAGATATACATACCCCTATGAGAAAATGCACCGTTTGGCCGGAAAATGGAAAAAACTATAATTTTTTGTAATATTTGTTCTACATTTAAACATCCTTTAATCGGATATATTGGCGTCAATCCGGTCACATTTCTTCCATAAAATTTGCTACTTGTTCTTCTCAAGTTCTCAGATTTTTTCTACGTCTTACGGTTCGTGAGAAAAAATTTCAATTGGAGGTCTACATGTCTTGCAAATTTCGTGAAAATAAAAACTTTGTATTTCGTTCCAAATTTAATTTATTTCAATTAAGCCTGACGTACTGATTCAAAAAAGATATACATACCCCTATGAGAAAATGCACCGTTTGGCCGGAAAATGGAAAAAACTGAAAATTTTTAATTCGATTTTTTCATTATTTTTGCCAAACTGTGGGTAGGGGATAGAAAAAAAACACATATTTGGAATAAGTTAGACCTAGTGTATATATTAACATTAAAAAAACAATTTCCTAAAATTGGAATTTGCCCAAAAATGTTTAAAGGGGGTACCCTTGGTTTTTTTTCAAAATTCAATAATCGGGCATATTGGTGTCAATTTCGGTCCTAGAGTCAAACCGGTGCTAATTTCTTACATAAAATTTGCTACTTGTTCTTCTTAAGTTCTCAGATTTTCCCTACGTCTTACGGTTCGTGAGAAAAAAATCCAATTGGAGGTCTACATGTCTTGCAAATTTCGTAAAAATAAAAACTTTGTATTTCGTTCCAAATTTAATTTATTTCGATTAAGCCTGACGTACTGATTCAAAAAAGATATACATACCCCTATGAGAAAATGCACCGTTTGGCCGGAAAATGGAAAAAACTATAATTTTTTGTAATATTTGTTCTACATTTAAACATCCTTTAATCGGATATATTGGCGTCAATTCCGGTCATAGAGTCAAACCGGTGCACATTTCTTACATAAAATTTGCTACTTGTTCTTCTCAAGTTCTCAGATTTTTTCTACGTCTTACGGTTCGTGAGAAAAAATTCCAATTGAAGGTCTACATGTCTTGCAAATTTCGTAAAAATAAAAACTTTGTATTTCGTTCCAAATTTAATTTATTTCGATTAAGGCTGACGTACTGATTCAAAAAAGATATACATACCCCTATGAGAAAATGCACCGTTTGGCCGGAAAATGGAAAAAACTGAAAATTTTTAATTCGATTTTTCCATTATTTTTGCCAAACTGTGGGTAGGGGATAGAAAAAAAACACATATTTGAAATAAGTTAGACCTAGTGTATATATTAACATTAAAAAAACAATTTCCTAAAATTGGAATTTGCCCAAAAATGTTTAAAGGGGGTACCCTTGGATTTTTTTCAAAATTCAATAATCGGGCATATTGGTGTCAATTTCGGCCCTAGAGTCAAACCGGTGCACTTTTCCTACATAAAATTTGCTACTTGTTCTTCTCAAGTTCTCAGTTTTTGTCTACGTCTTACGGTTTGTGAGAAAAAATTCCAATTGGAGGTCTATATGTCTTGCAAATTTCGTGAAAATAAAAACTTTGTATTTCGTTCCAAATTTAATTTATTTCGATTAAGCCTGACGTACTGATTCAAAAAAGATATACATACCCCTATGAAAAAATGCACCGTTTGGCCGGAAAATGGAAAAAACTATAATTTTTTGTAATATTTGTTCATCATTTAAACATCCTTTAATCGGATATATTGGCGTCAATTCCGGTCATAGAGTCAAACCGGTGCACATTTCTTACATAAAATTTGCTACTTGTTCTTTTCAAGTTCTCAGATTTTTTCTACGTCTTACGGTTCGTGAGAAAAAAATCCAATTGTAGGTCTACATGTCTTGCAAATTTCGTGAAAATAAAAACTTTGTATTTCGTTCCAAATTTAATTTATTTCGATTAAGCCTGACGTACTGATTCAAAAAAGATATACATACCCCTATGAGAAAATGCACCGTTTGGCCGGAAAATGGAAAAAACTGAAAATTTTTAATTCGATTTTTCCATTATTTTTGCCAAACTGTGGGTAGGGGATAGAAAAAAAACACATATTTGGAATAAGTTAGACCTAGTGTATATATTAACATTAAAAAAACAATATCCTAAAATTGGAATTTGCCCAAAAATGTTTAAAGGGGGTACCCTTGGATTTTTTTCAAAATTCAATAATCGGGCATATTGGTGTCAATTCCGGTCCTAGAGTCAAACCGGTGCACATTTCTTACATAAAATTTGCTACTTGTTCTTCTCAAGTTCTCAGATTTTTTCTACGTCTTACGGTTCGTGAGAAAAAATTTCAATTGGAGGTCTACATGTCTTGCAAATTTCGTGAAAATAAAAACTTTGTATTTCGTTCCAAATTTAATTTATTTCGATTAAGCCTGACGTACTGATTCAAAAAAGATATACATACCCCTATGAGAAAATGCACCGTTTGGCCGGAAAATGGAAAAAACTATAATTTTTTGTAATATTTGTTCATCATTTAAACATCCTTTAATCGGATATATTGGCGTCAATTCCGGTCATAGAGTCAAACCTGTGCACATTTCTTACATAAAATTTGTTAATTGTTCTTCTCAAGTTCTCAGATTTTTTCTACGTCTTACGGTTCGTGAGAAAAAATTTCAATTGGAGGTCTACATGTCTTGCAAATTTCGTGAAAATAAAAACTTTGTATTTCGTTCCAAATTTAATTTATTTCGATTAAGCCTGACGTACTGATTCAAAAAAGATATACATACCCCTATGAGAAAATGCACCGTTTGGCCGGAAAATGGAAAAAACTGAAAATTTTCAATTCGATTTTTCCATTATTTTTGCCAAACTGTGGGTAGGGGATAGAAAAAAAACACATATTTGGAATAAGTTAGACCTAGTGTATATATTAACATTAAAAAAACAATATCCTAAAATTGGAATTTGCCCAAAAATGTTTAAAGGGGGTACCCTTGGATTTTTTTCAAAATTCAATAATCGGGCATATTGGTGTCAATTCCGGTCCTAGAGTCAAACCGGTGCACATTTCTTACATAAAATTTGCTACTTGTTTTTCTCAAGTTCTCAGATTTTTTCTACGTCTTACGGTTCGTGAGAAAAAATTTCAATTGGAGGTCTACATGTCTTGCAAATTTCGTGAAAATAAAAACTTTGTATTTCGTTCCAAATTTAATTTATTTCGATTAAGCCTGACGTACTGATTCAAAAAAGATATACATACCCCTATGAGAAAATGCACCGTTTGGCCGGAAAATGGAAAAAACTATAATTTTTTGTAATATTTGTTCTACATTTAAACATCCTTTAATCGGATATATTGGCGTCAATTCCGGTCATAGAGTCAAACCGGTGCACATTTCTTACATAAAATTTGCTACTTGTTCTTCTCAAGTTCTCAGATTTTTTCTACGTCTTACGGTTCGTGAGAAAAAATTCCAATTGAAGGTCTACATGTCTTGCAAATTTCGTAAAAATAAAAACTTTGTATTTCGTTCCAAATTTAATTTATTTCGATTAAGGCTGACGTACTGATTCAAAAAAGATATACATACCCCTATGAGAAAATGCACCGTTTGGCCGGAAAATGGAAAAAACTGAAAATTTTTAATTCGATTTTTCCATTATTTTTGCCAAACTGTGGGTAGGGGATAGAAAAAAAACACATATTTGAAATAAGTTAGACCTAGTGTATATATTAACATTAAAAAAACAATTTCCTAAAATTGGAATTTGCCCAAAAATGTTTAAAGGGGGTACCCTTGGATTTTTTTCAAAATTCAATAATCGGGCATATTGGTGTCAATTTCGGCCCTAGAGTCAAACCGGTGCACTTTTCCTACATAAAATTTGCTACTTGTTCTTCTCAAGTTCTCAGTTTTTGTCTACGTCTTACGGTTTGTGAGAAAAAATTCCAATTGGAGGTCTATATGTCTTGCAAATTTCGTGAAAATAAAAACTTTGTATTTCGTTCCAAATTTAATTTATTTCGATTAAGCCTGACGTACTGATTCAAAAAAGATATACATACCCCTATGAAAAAATGCACCGTTTGGCCGGAAAATGGAAAAAACTATAATTTTTTGTAATATTTGTTCATCATTTAAACATCCTTTAATCGGATATATTGGCGTCAATTCCGGTCATAGAGTCAAACCGGTGCACATTTCTTACATAAAATTTGCTACTTGTTCTTTTCAAGTTCTCAGATTTTTTCTACGTCTTACGGTTCGTGAGAAAAAAATCCAATTGTAGGTCTACATGTCTTGCAAATTTCGTGAAAATAAAAACTTTGTATTTCGTTCCAAATTTAATTTATTTCGATTAAGCCTGACGTACTGATTCAAAAAAGATATACATACCCCTATGAGAAAATGCACCGTTTGGCCGGAAAATGGAAAAAACTGAAAATTTTTAATTCGATTTTTCCATTATTTTTGCCAAACTGTGGGTAGGGGATAGAAAAAAAACACATATTTGGAATAAGTTAGACCTAGTGTATATATTAACATTAAAAAAACAATATCCTAAAATTGGAATTTGCCCAAAAATGTTTAAAGGGGGTAACCTTGGATTTTTTTCAAAATTCAATAATCGGGCATATTGGTGTCAATTCCGGTCCTAGAGTCAAACCGGTGCACATTTCTTACATAAAATTTGCTACTTGTTCTTCTCAAGTTCTCAGATTTTTTCTACGTCTTACGGTTCGTGAGAAAAAATTTCAATTGGAGGTCTACATGTCTTGCAAATTTCGTGAAAATAAAAACTTTGTATTTCGTTCCAAATTTAATTTATTTCGATTAAGCCTGACGTACTGATTCAAAAAAGATATACATACCCCTATGAGAAAATGCACCGTTTGGCCGGAAAATGGAAAAAACTGAAAATTTTCAATTCGATTTTTCCATTATTTTTGCCAAACTGTGGGTAGGGGATAGAAAAAAAACACATATTTGGAATAAGTTAGACCTAGTGTATATATTAACATTAAAAAAACAATATCCTAAAATTGGAATTTGCCCAAAAATGTTTAAAGGGGGTACCCTTGGATTTTTTTCAAAATTCAATAATCGGGCATATTGGTGTCAATTCCGGTCCTAGAGTCAAACCGGTGCACATTTCTTACATAAAATTTGCTACTTGTTTTTCTCAAGTTCTCAGATTTTTTCTACGTCTTACGGTTCGTGAGAAAAAATTTCAATTGGAGGTCTACATGTCTTGCAAATTTCGTGAAAATAAAAACTTTGTATTTCGTTCCAAATTTAATTTATTTCGATTAAGCCTGACGTACTCATTCAAAAAAGATATACATACCCCTATGAGAAAATGCACCGTTTGGCCGGAAAATGGAAAAAACTATAATTTTTTGTAATATTTGTTCTACATTTAAACATCCTTTAATCGGATATATTGGCGTCAATCCGGTCACATTTCTTACATAAAATTTGCTACTTGTTCTTCTCAAGTTCTCAGATTTTTTCTACGTCTTACGGTTCGTGAGAAAAAATTTCAATTGGAGGTCTACATGTCTTGCAAATTTCGTGAAAATAAAAACTTTGTATTTCGTTCCAAATTTAATTTATTTCAATTAAGCCTGACGTACTGATTCAAAAAAGATATACATACCCCTATGAGAAAATGCACCGTTTGGCCGGAAAATGGAAAAAACTGAAAATTTTTAATTCGATTTTTCCATTATTTTTGCCAAACTGTGGGTAGGGGATAGAAAAAAAACACATATTTGGAATAAGTTAGACCTAGTGTATATATTAACATTAAAAAAACAATTTCCTAAAATTGGAATTTGCCCAAAAATGTTTAAAGGGGGTACCCTTGGTTTTTTTTCAAAATTCAATAATCGGGCATATTGGTGTCAATTTCGGTCCTAGAGTCAAACCGGTGCACATTTCTTACATAAAATTTGCTACTTGTTCTTCTTAAGTTCTCATATTTTCTCTACGTCTTACGGTTCGTGAGAAAAAAATCCAATTGGAGGTCTACATGTCTTGCAAATTTCGTGAAAATAAAAACTTTGTATTTCGTTCCAAATTTAATTTATTTCGATTAAGCCTGACGTACTGATTCAAAAAAGATATACATACTCCTATGAGAAAATGCACCGTTTGGCCGGAAAATGGAAAAAACTATAATTTTTTGTAATATTTGTTCATCATTTAAACATCCTTTAATCGGATATATTGGCGTCAATTCCGGTCATAGAGTCAAACCTGTGCACATTTCTTACATAAAATTTGCTACTTGTTCTTCTCAAGTTCTCAGATTTTTTCTACGTCTTACGGTTCGTGAGAAAAAATTTCAATTGGAGGTCTACATGTCTTGCAAATTTCGTGAAAATAAAAACTTTGTATTTCGTTCCAAATTTAATTTATTTCGATTAAGCCTGACGTACTGATTCAAAAAAGATATACATACCCCTATGAGAAAATGCACCGTTTGGCCGGAAAATGGAAAAAACTGAAAATTTTCAATTCGATTTTTCCATTATTTTTGCCAAACTGTGGGTAGGGGATAGAAAAAAACACATATTTGGAATAAGTTAGACCTAGTGTATATATTAACATTAAAAAAACAATTTCCTAAAATTGGAATTTGCCCAAAAATGTTTAAAGGGGGTACCCTTGGATTTTTTTCAAAATTCAATAATCGGGCATATTGGTGTCAATTTCGGCCCTAGAGTCAAACCGGTGCACTTTTCCTACATAAAATTTGCTACTTGTTCTTCTCAAGTTCTCAGTTTTTGTCTACGTCTTACGGTTTGTGAGAAAAAATTCCAATTGGAGGTCTATATGTCTTGCAAATTTCGTGAAAATAAAAACTTTGTATTTCGTTCCAAATTTAATTTATTTCGATTAAGCCTGACGTACTGATTCAAAAAAGATATACATACCCCTATGAAAAAATGCACCGTTTGGCCGGAAAATGGAAAAAACTATAATTTTTTGTAATATTTGTTCATCATTTAAACATCCTTTAATCGGATATATTGGCGTCAATTCCGGTCATAGAGTCAAACCGGTGCACATTTCTTACATAAAATTTGCTACTTGTTCTTTTCAAGTTCTCAGATTTTTTCTACGTCTTACGGTTCGTGAGAAAAAAATCCAATTGTAGGTCTACATGTCTTGCAAATTTCGTGAAAATAAAAACTTTGTATTTCGTTCCAAATTTAATTTATTTCGATTAAGCCTGACGTACTGATTCAAAAAAGATATACATACCCCTATGAGAAAATGCACCGTTTGGCCGGAAAATGGAAAAAACTGAAAATTTTTAATTCGATTTTTCCATTATTTTTGCCAAACTGTGGGTAGGGGATAGAAAAAAAACACATATTTGGAATAAGTTAGACCTAGTGTATATATTAACATTAAAAAAACAATATCCTAAAATTGGAATTTGCCCAAAAATGTTTAAAGGGGGTACCCTTGGATTTTTTTCAAAATTCAATAATCGGGCATATTGGTGTCAATTCCGGTCCTAGAGTCAAACCGGTGCACATTTCTTACATAAAATTTGCTACTTGTTCTTCTCAAGTTCTCAGATTTTTTCTACGTCTTACGGTTCGTGAGAAAAAATTTCAATTGGAGGTCTACATGTCTTGCAAATTTCGTGAAAATAAAAACTTTGTATTTCGTTCCAAATTTAATTTATTTCGATTAAGCCTGACGTACTGATTCAAAAAAGATATACATACCCCTATGAGAAAATGCACCGTTTGGCCGGAAAATGGAAAAAACTATAATTTTTTGTAATATTTGTTCATCATTTAAACATCCTTTAATCGGATATATTGGCGTCAATTCCGGTCATAGAGTCAAACCTGTGCACATTTCTTACATAAAATTTGTTAATTGTTCTTCTCAAGTTCTCAGATTTTTTCTACGTCTTACGGTTCGTGAGAAAAAATTTCAATTGGAGGTCTACATGTCTTGCAAATTTCGTGAAAATAAAAACTTTGTATTTCGTTCCAAATTTAATTTATTTCGATTAAGCCTGACGTACTGATTCAAAAAAGATATACATACCCCTATGAGAAAATGCACCGTTTGGCCGGAAAATGGAAAAAACTGAAAATTTTCAATTCGATTTTTCCATTATTTTTGCCAAACTGTGGGTAGGGGATAGAAAAAAACACATATTTGGAATAAGTTAGACCTAGTGTATATATTAACATTAAAAAAACAATTTCCTAAAATTGGAATTTGCCCAAAAATGTTTAAAGGGGGTACCCTTGGATTTTTTTCAAAATTCAATAATCGGGCATATTGGTGTCAATTTCGGCCCTAGAGTCAAACCGGTGCACTTTTCCTACATAAAATTTGCTACTTGTTCTTCTCAAGTTCTCAGTTTTTGTCTACGTCTTACGGTTTGTGAGAAAAAATTCCAATTGGAGGTCTATATGTCTTGCAAATTTCGTGAAAATAAAAACTTTGTATTTCGTTCCAAATTTAATTTATTTCGATTAAGCCTGACGTACTGATTCAAAAAAGATATACATACCCCTATGAGAAAATGCACCGTTTGGCCGGAAAATGGAAAAAACTGAAAATTTTTAATTCGATTTTTCCATTATTTTTGCCAAACTGTGGGTAGGGGATAGAAAAAAAACACATATTTGGAATAAGTTAGACCTAGTGTATATATTAACATTAAAAAAACAATATCCTAAAATTGGAATTTGCCCAAAAATGTTTAAAGGGGGTACCCTTGGATTTTTTTCAAAATTCAATAATCGGGCATATTGGTGTCAATTCCGGTCCTAGAGTCAAACCGGTGCACATTTCTTACATAAAATTTGCTACTTGTTTTTCTCAAGTTCTCAGATTTTTTCTACGTCTTACGGTTCGTGAGAAAAAATTTCAATTGGAGGTCTACATGTCTTGCAAATTTCGTGAAAATAAAAACTTTGTATTTCGTTACAAATTTAATTTATTTCGATTAAGCCTGACGTACTCATTCAAAAAAGATATACATACCCCTATGAGAAAATGCACCGTTTGGCCGGAAAATGGAAAAAACTATAATTTTTTGTAATATTTGTTCTACATTTAAACATCCTTTAATCGGATATATTGGCGTCAATCCGGTCACATTTCTTACATAAAATTTGCTACTTGTTCATCTCAAGTTCTCAGATTTTTTCTACGTCTTACGGTTCGTGAGAAAAAATTTCAATTGGAGGTCTACATGTCTTGCAAATTTCGTGAAAATAAAAACTTTGTATTTCGTTCCAAATTTAATTTATTTCAATTAAGCCTGACGTACTGATTCAAAAAAGATATACATACCCCTATGAGAAAATGCACCGTTTGGCCGGAAAATGGAAAAAACTGAAAATTTTTAATTCGATTTTTCCATTATTTTTGCCAAACTGTGGGTAGGGGATAGAAAAAAAACACATATTTGGAATAAGTTAGACCTAGTGTATATATTAACATTAAAAAAACAATTTCCTAAAATTGGAATTTGCCCAAAAATGTTTAAAGGGGGTACCCTTGGTTTTTTTTCAAAATTCAATAATCGGGCATATTGGTGTCAATTTCGGTCCTAGAGTCAAACCGGTGCACATTTCTTACATAAAATTTGCTACTTGTTCTTCTTAAGTTCTCATATTTTCTCTACGTCTTACGGTTCGTGAGAAAAAAATCCAATTGGAGGTCTACATGTCTTGCAAATTTCGTGAAAATAAAAACTTTGTATTTCGTTCTAAATTTAATTTATTTCGATTAAGCCTGACGTACTGATTCAAAAAAGATATACATACTCCTATGAGAAAATGCACCGTTTGGCCGGAAAATGGAAAAAACTATAATTTTTTGTAATATTTGTTCATCATTTAAACATCCTTTAATCGGATATATTGGCGTCAATTCCGGTCATAGAGTCAAACCTGTGCACATTTCTTACATAAAATTTGCTACTTGTTCTTCTCAAGTTCTCAGATTTTTTCTACGTCTTACGGTTCGTGAGAAAAAATTTCAATTGGAGGTCTACATGTCTTGCAAATTTCGTGAAAATAAAAACTTTGTATTTCGTTCCAAATTTAATTTATTTCGATTAAGCCTGACGTACTGATTCAAAAAAGATATACATACCCCTATGAGAAAATGCACCGTTTGGCCGGAAAATGGAAAAAACTGAAAATTTTCAATTCGATTTTTCCATTATTTTTGCCAAACTGTGGGTAGGGGATAGAAAAAAACACATATTTGGAATAAGTTAGACCTAGTGTATATATTAACATTAAAAAAACAATATCCTAAAATTGGAATTTGCCCAAAAATGTTTAAAGGGGGTACCCTTGGATTTTTTTCAAAATTCAATAATCGGGCATATTGGTGTCAATTCCGGTCCTAGAGTCAAACCGGTGCACATTTCTTACATAAAATTTGCTACTTGTTCTTCTCAAGTTCTCAGATTTTTTCTACGTCTTACGGTTCGTGAGAAAAAATTTCAATTGGAGGTCTACATGTCTTGCAAATTTCGTGAAAATAAAAACTTTGTATTTCGTTCCAAATTTAATTTATTTCGATTAAGCCTGACGTACTGATTCAAAAAAGATATACATACCCCTATGAGAAAATGCACCGTTTGGCCGGAAAATGGAAAAAACTATAATTTTTTGTAATATTTGTTCATCATTTAAACATCCTTTAATCGGATATATTGGCGTCAATTCCGGTCATAGAGTCAAACCTGTGCACATTTCTTACATAAAATTTGCTACTTGTTCTTCTCAAGTTCTCAGATTTTTTCTACGTCTTACGGTTCGTGAGAAAAAATTTCAATTGGAGGTCTACATGTCTTGCAAATTTCGTGAAAATAAAAACTTTGTATTTCGTTCCAAATTTAATTTATTTCGATTAAGCCTGACGTACTCATTCAAAAAAGATATACATACCCCTATGAGAAAATGCACCGTTTGGCCGGAAAATGGAAAAAACTATAATTTTTTGTAATATTTGTTCTACATTTAAACATCCTTTAATCGGATATATTGGCGTCAATCCGGTCACATTTCTTACATAAAATTTGCTACTTGTTCTTCTCAAGTTCTCAGATTTTTTCTACGTCTTACGGTTCGTGAGAAAAAATTTCAATTGGAGGTCTACATGTCTTGCAAATTTCGTGAAAATAAAAACTTTGTATTTCGTTCCAAATTTAATTTATTTCAATTAAGCCTGACGTACTGATTCAAAAAAGATATACATACCCCTATGAGAAAATGCACCGTTTGGCCGGAAAATGGAAAAAACTGAAAATTTTTAATTCGATTTTTCCATTATTTTTGCCAAACTGTGGGTAGGGGATAGAAAAAAAACACATATTTGGAATAAGTTAGACCTAGTGTATATATTAACATTAAAAAAACAATTTCCTAAAATTGGAATTTGCCCAAAAATGTTTAAAGGGGGTACCCTTGGTTTTTTTCAAAATTCAATAATCGGGCATATTGGTGTCAATTTCGGTCCTAGAGTCAAACCGGTGCACATTTCTTACATAAAATTTGCTACTTGTTCTTCTTAAGTTCTCAGATTTTCTCTACGTCTTACGGTTCGTGAGAAAAAAATCCAATTGGAGGTCTACATGTCTTGCAAATTTCGTGAAAATAAAAACTTTGTATTTCGTTACAAATTTAATTTATTTCGATTAAGCCTGACGTACTGATTCAAAAAAGATATACATACCCCTATGAGAAAATGCACCGTTTGGCCGGAAAATGGAAAAAACTGAAAATTTTTAATTCGATATTTCCATTATTTTTGCCAAACTGTGGGTAGGGGATAGAAAAAAAACACATATTTGAAATAAGTTAGACCTAGTGTATATATTAACATTAAAAAAACAATTTCCTAAAATTGGAATTTGCCCAAAAATGTTTAAAGGGGGTACCCTTGGATTTTTTTCAAAATTCAATAATCGGGCATATTGGTGTCAATTCCGGTCCTAGAGTCAAACCGGTGCACATTTCTTACATAAAATTTGCTACTTGTTCTTCTCAAGTTCTCAGATTTTTTCTACGTCTTACGGTTCGTGAGAAAAAATTTCAATTGGAGGTCTACATGTCTTGCAAATTTCGTGAAAATAAAAACTTTGTATTTCGTTCCAAATTTAATTTATTTCGATTAAGCCTGACGTACTGATTCAAAAAAGATATACATACCCCTATGAGAAAATGCACCGTTTAGCCGGAAAATGGAAAAAACTATAATTTTTTGTAATATTTGTTCATCATTTAAACATCCTTTAATCGGATATATTGGCGTCAATTCCGGTCATAGAGTCAAACCTGTGCACATTTCTTACATAAAATTTGCTACTTGTTCTTCTCAAGTTCTCAGATTTTTTCTACGTCTTACGGTTCGTGAGAAAAAATTTCAATTGGAGGTCTACATGTCTTGCAAATTTCGTGAAAATAAAAACTTTGTATTTCGTTCCAAATTTAATTTATTTCGATTAAGCCTGACGTACTGATTCAAAAAAGATATACATACCCCAATGAGAAAATGCACCGTTTGGCCGGAAAATGGAAAAAACTATAATTTTTTGTAATATTTGTTCTACATTTAAACATCCTTTAATCGGATATATTGGCGTCAATTCCGGTCATAGAGTCAAACCGGTGCACATTTCTTACATAAAATTTGCTACTTGTTCTTCTCAAGTTCTCAGATTTTTTCTACGTCTTACGGTTCGTGAGAAAAAATTCCAATTGGAGGTCTACATGTCTTGCAAATTTCGTGAAAATAAAAACTTTGTATTTCGTTCCAAATTTAATTTATTTCGATTAAGGCTGACGTACTGATTCAAAAAAGATATACATACCCCTATGAGAAAATGCACCGTTTGGCCGGAAAATGGAAAAAACTGAAAATTTTTAATTCGATTTTTCCATTATTTTTGCCAAACTGTGGGTAGGGGATAGAAAAAAAACACATATTTGGAATAAGTTAGACCTAGTGTATATATCAACATTAAAAAAACAATATCCTAAAATTGGAATTTGCCCAAAAATGTTTAAAGGGGGTACCCTTGGATTTTTTTCAAAATTCAATAATCGGGCATATTGGTGTCAATTCCGGTCCTAGAGTCAAACCGGTGCACATTTCTTACATAAAATTTGCTACTTGTTCTTCTCAAGTTCTCAGATTTTTTCTATGTCTTACGGTTCGTGAGAAAAAATTCCAATTGGAGGTCTACATGTCTTGCAAATTTCGTGAAAATAAAAACTTTGTATTTCGTTCCAAATTTAACTTATTTCGATTAAGCCTGACGTACTGATTCAAAAAAGATATACATACTCCTATGAGAAAATGCACCGTTTGGCCGGAAAATGGAAAAAACTATAATTTTTTGTAATATTTGTTCATCAACTGTGGGTAGGGGATAGAAAAAATACACATATTTGGAATAAGTTAGACCTAGTGTATATATTAACATTAAAAAAACAATTTCCTAAAATTGGAATTTGCCCAAAAATGTTTAAAGGGGGTACCCTTGGATTTTTTTCAATATTCAATAATCGGGCATATTGGCGTCAATTTCGGTCCTATAGTCAAACCGGTGCACTTTTCCTACATAAAATTTCCTACTTGTTCTTCTCAAGTGCTCAGATTTTTTCTACGTCTTACGGTTCGTGAGAAAAAATTCCAATTGGAGGTCTACATGTCTTGCAAATTTCGTGAAAATAAAAACTTTGTATTTCGTTCCAAATTTAATTTATTTCGATTAAGCCTGACGTACTGATTCAAAAAAGATATACATACTCCTATGAGAAAATGCACCGTTTGGCCGGAAAATGGAAAAAACTATAATTTTTTGTAATATTTGTTCATCACTTAAACATCCTTTAATCGGGCATATTGGCGTCAATTTCGGTCCTAGAGTCAAACCGGTGCACTTTTCCTACATAAAATTTGCTACTTGTTCTTCTCAAGTGCTCAGATTTATTCTACGTCTTACGGTTCGTGAGAAAAAATTCCAATTGGAGGTCTACATGTCTTGCAAATTTCGTGAAAATAAAAACTTTGTATTTCGTTCCAAATTTAATTTATTTCGATTGAGCCTGACGTACTGATTCAAAAAAGATATACATACCCCTATGAGAAAATGCACCGTTTGGCCGGAAAATGGAAAAAACTATAATTTTTTGTAATATTTGTTCATCATTTAAATATCCTTTAATCGGGCATATTGGCGTCAATTTCGGTCCTAGAGTCAAACCGGTGCACTTTTTTTACATAAAATTTGCTACTTGTTCTTCTCAAGTGCTCAGATTTTTTCTACGTCTTACGGTTCGTGAGAAAAAATTCCAATTGGAGGTCTACATGTCTTGCAAATTTCGTGAAAATAAAAACATTGTATTTCGTTCCAAATTTAATTTATTTCGATTAAACCTGACGTACTGATTCAAAAAGGGTATACATACCCTTATGAAAAAATGCACCGTTTGGCCGGAAAATGGAAAAAACTGAAAATTTTTAATTCGATTTTTCCGCTCAGATTTTTTCTACGTCTTACGGTTCGTGAGAAAAAATTCCAATTGGAGGTCTACATGTCTTGCAAATTTCGTGAAAATAAAAACTTTGTATTTCGTTCCAAATTTAATTTATTTCGATTAAGCCTGACGTACTGATTCAAAAAAGATATACATACCCCTATGAGAAAATGCACCATTTGGCCGGAAAATGGAAAAAACCATAATTTTTTGTAATATTTGTTCATCATTTAAACATCCTTTAATCGGGCATATTGGCGTCAATTTCGGTCCTAGAGTCAAACCGGTGCACTTTTCCTACATAAAATTTGCTTCTTGTTCTTCTCAAGTGCTCAGATTTTTTCTACGTCTTACGGTTCGTGAGAAAAAATTCCAATTGGAGGTCTACATGTCTTGCAAATTTCGTGAAAATAAAAACTTTTTATTTCGTTCCAAATTTAATTTATTTCGATTAAGCCTGACGTACTGATTCAAAAAAGATATACATACCCCTATGAGAAAATGCACCGTTTGGCCGGAAAATCGAAAAAACTATAATTTTTTGTAATATTTGTTCAACATTTAAACATCCTTTAATCGGGCATATTGGCGTCAATTTCGGTCCTAGAGTCAAACCGGTGCAATTTTCCTACATAAAATTTGCTACTTGTTCTTCTCAAGTGCTCATATTTTTTCTACGTCTTACGGTTCGTGAGAAAAAATTCCAATTGGAGGTCTACATGTCTTGCAAATTTCGTGAAAATAAAAACTTTGTATTTCGTTCCAAATTTAATTTATTTCGATTAAGCCTGACGTACTGATTCAAAAAAGATATACATACCCCTATGAGAAAATGCACCATTTGGCCGGAAAATGGAAAAAACCATAACTTTTTGTAATATTTGTTCATCATTTAAACATCCTTTAATCGGGCATATTGGCGTCAATTTCGGTCCTAGAGTCAAACCGGTGCACTTTTCCTACATAAAATTTGCTACTTGTTCTTCTCAAGTGCTCATATTTTTTCTACGTCTTACGGTTCGTGAGAAAAAATTCCAATTGGAGGTCTACATGTCTTGCAAATTTCGTGAAAATAAAAACTTTGTATTTCGTTCCAAATTTAATTTATTTCGATTAAGCCTGACGTACTGATTCAAAAAGGGTATACATACCCTAATGAGAAAATGCACCGTTTGGCCGGAAAATGGAAAAAACTGAAAATTTTTAATTCGATTTTTCCATTATTTTTGCCAAACTGTGGGTAGGGGATAGAAAAAATACACATATTTGGAATAAGTTAGACCTAGTGTATATATTAACATTAAGAAAACAATTTCCTAAAATTGGAATTTGCCCAAAAATGTTTAAAGGGGGTACCCTTGGATTTTTTTCAATATTCAATAATCGGGCATATTGGCGTCAATTTCGGTCCTATAGTCAAACCGGTGCACTTTTCCTACATAAAATTTGCTACTTGTTCTTCTCAAGTGCTCAGATTTTTTCTACGTCTTACGGTTCGTGAGAAAAAATTCCAATTGGAGGTCTACATGTCTTGCAAATTTCGTGAAAATAAAAACTTTTTATTTCGTTCCAAATTTAATTTATTTCGATTAAGCCTGACGTACTGATTCAAAAAAGATATACATACCCCTATGAGAAAATGCACCGTTTGGCCGGAAAATCGAAAAAACTATAATTTTTTGTAATATTTGTTCATCATTTAAACATCCTTTAATCGGGCATATTGGCGTCAATTTCGGTCCTAGAGTCAAACCGGTGCACTTTTCCTACATAAAATTTGCTACTTGTTCTTCTCAAGTGCTTATATTTTTTCTACGTCTTACGGTTCGTGAGAAAAAATTCCAATTGGAGGTCTACATGTCTTGCAAATTTCGTGAAAATAAAAACTTTGTATTTCGTTCCAAATTTAATTTATTTCGATTAAGCCTGACGTACTGATTCAAAAAAGATATACATACCCTTATGAGAAAATGCACCGTTTGGCCGGAAAATGGAAAAAACTGAAAATTTTTAATTCGATTTTTCCATTATTTTTGCCAAACTGTGGGTAGGGGATAGAAAAAAAAAGACATATTTGGAATAAGTTAGACCTAGTGTATATATCAACATTAAAAAAACAATATCCTAAAATTGGAATTTGCCCAAAAAAGTTTAAAGGGGGTACCCTTGGATTTTTTTCAAAATTCAATAATCGGGCATATTGGTGTCAATTCCGGTCCTAGAGTCAAACCGGTGCACATTTCTTACATAAAATTTGCTACTTGTTCTTCTCAAGTTCTCAGATTTTTTCTATGTCTTACGGTTCGTGAGAAAAAATTCCAATTGGAGGTCTACATGTCTTGCAAATTTCGTGAAAATAAAAACTTTGTATTTCGTTCCAAATTTAACTTATTTCGATTAAGCCTGACGTACTGATTCAAAAAAGATATACATACTCCTATGAGCAAATGCACCGTTTGGCCTGAAAATGGAAAAAACTAAAATTTTTTGTAATATTTGTTCATCATTTAAACATCCTTTTCTTCTTCTTAAAGTGCCCTCTCCTCAATGGAGGTTGGCTACTACAATTTTAAAATCTTCTCTATCTTCAGCTGTTCTTATTAGCTGTTCAAAATTTAGCCCTGTCCATTGTCGGATGTAAACATCCTTTAATCGGATATATTGGCGTCAATTCCGGTCATAGAGTCAAACCGGTGCACATTTCTTACATAAAATTTGCTACTTGTTCTTCTCAAGTTCTCAGATTTTTTCTACGTCTTACGGTTCGTGAGAAAAAAATCCAATTGGAGGTCTACATGTCTTGCAAATTTCGTGAAAATAAAAACTTTGTATTTCGTTCCAAATTTAATTTATTTCGATTAAGCCTGACGTACTGATTCAAAAAAGATATACATACCCCTATGAGAAAATGCACCGTTTGGCCGGAAAATGGAAAAAACTGAAAATTTTCAATTCGATTTTTCCATTATTTTTGCCAAACTGTGGGTAGGGGATAGAAAAAAAACACATATTTGGAATAAGTTAGACCTAGTGTATATATTAACATTAAAAAAACAATATCCTAAAATTGGAATTTGCCCAAAAATGTTTAAAGGGGGTACCCTTGGATTTTTTTCAAAATTCAATAATCGGGCATATTGGTGTCAATTCCGGTCATAGAGTCAAACCGGTGCACATTTCTTACATAAAATTTGCTACTTGTTCTTCTCAAGTTCTCAGATTTTTTCTACGTCTTACGGTTCGTGAGAAAAAATTTCAATTGGAGGTCTACATGTCTTGCAAATTTCGTGAAAATAAAAACTTTGTATTTCGTTCCAAATTTAATTGATTTCGATTAAGCCTGACGTACTCATTCAAAAAAGATATACATACCCCTATGAGAAAATGCACCGTTTGGCCGGAAAATGGAAAAAACTATAATTTTTTGTAATATTTGTTCTACATTTAAACATCCTTTAATCGGATATATTGGCGTCAATCCGGTCACATTTCTTACATAAAATTTGCTACTTGTTCTTCTCAAGTTCTCAGATTTTTTCTACGTCTTACGGTTCGTGAGAAAAAATTTCAATTGGAGGTCTACATGTCTTGCAAATTTCGTGAAAATAAAAACTTTGTATTTCGTTCCAAATTTAATTTATTTCAATTAAGCCTGACGTACTGATTCAAAAAAGATATACATACCCCTATGAGAAAATGCACCGTTTGGCCGGAAAATGGAAAAAACTGAAAATTTTTAATTCGATTTTTCCATTATTTTTGCCAAACTGTGGGTAGGGGATAGAAAAAAAACACATATTTGGAATAAGTTAGACCTAGTGTATATATTAACATTAAAAAAACAATTTCCTAAAATTGGAATTTGCCCAAAAATGTTTAAAGGGGGTACCCTTGGTTTTTTTCAAAATTCAATAATCGGGCATATTGGTGTCAATTTCGGTCATAGAGTCAAACCGGTGCACATTTCTTACATAAAATTTGCTACTTGTTCTTCTCAAGTTCTCAGATTTTTTCTACGTCTTACGGTTCGTGAGAAAAAATTTCAATTGGAGGTCTACATGTCTTGCAAATTTCGTGAAAATAAAAACTTTGTATTTCGTTCCAAATTTAATTTATTTCAATTAAGCCTGACGTACTGATTCAAAAAAGATATACATACCCCTATGAGAAAATGCACCGTTTGGCCGGAAAATGGAAAAAACTGAAAATTTTTAATTCGATTTTTTCATTATTTTTGCCAAACTGTGGGTAGGGGATAGAAAAAAAACACATATTTGGAATAAGTTAGACCTAGTGTATATATTAACATTAAAAAAACAATTTCCTAAAATTGGAATTTGCCCAAAAATGTTTAAAGGGGGTACCCTTGGTTTTTTTTCAAAATTCAATAATCGGGCATATTGGTGTCAATTTCGGTCCTAGAGTCAAACCGGTGCACATTTCTTACATAAAATTTGCTACTTGTTCTTCTTAAGTTCTCAGATTTTCTCTACGTCTTACGGTTCGTGAGAAAAAAATCCAATTGGAGGTCTACATGTCTTGCAAATTTCGTGAAAATAAAAACTTTGTATTTCGTTCCAAATTTAATTTATTTCGATTAAGCCTGACGTACTGATTCAAAAAAGATATACATACCCCTATGAGAAAATGCACCGTTTGGCCGGAAAATGGAAAAAACTATAATTTTTTGTAATATTTGTTCATCATTTAAACATCCTTTAATCGGATATATTGGCGTCAATTCCGGTCATAGAGTCAAACCTGTGCACATTTCTTACATAAAATTTGCTACTTGTTCTTCTCAAGTTCTCAGATTTTTTCTACGTCTTACGGTTCGTGAGAAAAAATTTCAATTGGAGGTCTACATGTCTTGCAAATTTCGTGAAAATAAAAACTTTGTATTTCGTTCCAAATTTAATTTATTTCGATTAAGCCTGACGTACTAATTCAAAAAAGATATACATACCCCTATGAGAAAATGCACCGTTTGGCCGGAAAATGGAAAAAACTATAATTTTTTGTAATATTTGTTCTACATTTAAACATCCTTTAATCGGATATATTGGCGTCAATTCCGGTCATAGAGTCAAACCGGTGCACATTTCTTACATAAAATTTGCTACTTGTTCTTCTCAAGTTCTCAGATTTTTTCTACGTCTTACGGTTCGTGAGAAAAAATTCCAATTGAAGGTCTACATGTCTTGCAAATTTCGTAAAAATAAAAACTTTGTATTTCGTTCCAAGTTTAATTTATTTCGATTAAGGCTGACGTACTGATTCAAAAAAGATATACATACCCCTATGAGAAAATGCACCGTTTGGCCGGAAAATGGAAAAAACTGAAAATTTTTAATTCGATTTTTCCATTATTTTTGCCAAACTGTGGGTAGGGGATAGAAAAAAAACACATATTTGAAATAAGTTAGACCTAGTGTATATATTAACATTAAAAAAACAATTTCCTAAAATTGGAATTTGCCCAAAAATGTTTAAAGGGGGTACCCTTGGATTTTTTTCAAAATTCAATAATCGGGCATATTGGTGTCAATTTCGGCCCTAGAGTCAAACCGGTGCACTTTTCCTACATAAAATTTGCTACTTGTTCTTCTCAAGTTCTCAGTTTTTGTCTACGTCTTACGGTTTGTGAGAAAAAATTCCAATTGGAGGTCTATATGTCTTGCAAATTTCGTGAAAATAAAAACTTTGTATTTCGTTCCAAATTTAATTTATTTCGATTAAGCCTGACGTACTGATTCAAAAAAGATATACATACCCCTATGAAAAAATGCACCGTTTGGCCGGAAAATGGAAAAAACTATAATTTTTTGTAATATTTGTTCATCATTTAAACATCCTTTAATCGGATATATTGGCGTCAATTCCGGTCCTAGAGTCAAACCGGTGCACATTTCTTACATAAAATTTGCTACTTGTTCTTTTCAAGTTCTCAGATTTTTTCTACGTCTTACGGTTCGTGAGAAAAAAATCCAATTGTAGGTCTACATGTCTTGCAAATTTCGTGAAAATAAAAACTTTGTATTTCGTTCCAAATTTAATTTTTTTCGATTAAGCCTGACGTACTGATTCAAAAAAGATATACATACCCCTATGAGAAAATGCACCGTTTGGCCGGAAAATGGAAAAAACTATAATTTTTTGTAATATTTGTTCTACATTTAAACATCCTTTAATCGGATATATTGGCGTCAATTCCGGTCATAGAGTCAAACCGGTGCACATTTCTTACATAAAATTTGCTACTTGTTCTTCTCAAGTTCTCAGATTTTTTCTACGTCTTACGGTTCGTGAGAAAAAATTCCAATTGAAGGTCTACATGTCTTGCAAATTTCGTAAAAATAAAAACTTTGTATTTCGTTCCAAATTTAATTTATTTCGATTAAGGCTGACGTACTGATTCAAAAAAGATATACATACCCCTATGAGAAAATGCACCGTTTGGCCGGAAAATGGAAAAAACTGAAAATTTTTAATTCGATTTTTTCATTATTTTTGCCAAACTGTGGGTAGGGGATAGAAAAAAAACACATATTTGAAATAAGTTAGACCTAGTGTATATATTAACATTAAAAAAACAATTTCCTAAAATTGGAATTTGCCCAAAAATGTTTAAAGGGGGTACCCTTGGATTTTTTTCAAAATTCAATAATCGGGCATATTGGTGTCAATTTCGGCCCTAGAGTCAAACCGGTGCACTTTTCCTACATAAAATTTGCTACTTGTTCTTCTCAAGTTCTCAGTTTTTGTCTACGTCTTACGGTTTGTGAGAAAAAATTCCAATTGGAGGTCTATATGTCTTGCAAATTTCGTGAAAATAAAAACTTTGTATTTCGTTCCAAATTTAATTTATTTCGATTAAGCCTGACGTACTGATTCAAAAAAGATATACATACCCCTATGAAAAAATGCACCGTTTGGCCGGAAAATGGAAAAAACTATAATTTTTTGTAATATTTGTTCATCATTTAAACATCCTTTAATCGGATATATTGGCGTCAATTCCGGTCATAGAGTCAAACCGGTGCACATTTCTTACATAAAATTTGCTACTTGTTCTTTTCAAGTTCTCAGATTTTTTCTACGTCTTACGGTTCGTGAGAAAAAAATCCAATTGTAGGTCTACATGTCTTGCAAATTTCGTGAAAATAAAAACTTTGTATTTCGTTCCAAATTTAATTTATTTCGATTAAGCCTGACGTACTGATTCAAAAAAGATATACATACCCCTATGAGAAAATGCACCGTTTGGCCGGAAAATGGAAAAAACTGAAAATTTTTAATTCGATTTTTCCATTATTTTTGCCAAACTGTGGGTAGGGGATAGAAAAAAAACACATATTTGGAATAAGTTAGACCTAGTGTATATATTAACATTAAAAAAACAATATCCTAAAATTGGAATTTGCCCAAAAATGTTTAAAGGGGGTACCCTTGGATTTTTTTCAAAATTCAATAATCGGGCATATTGGTGTCAATTCCGGTCCTAGAGTCAAACCGGTGCACATTTCTTACATAAAATTTGCTACTTGTTCTTCTCAAGTTCTCAGATTTTTTCTACGTCTTACGGTTCGTGAGAAAAAATTTCAATTGGAGGTCTACATGTCTTGCAAATTTCGTGAAAATAAAAACTTTGTATTTCGTTCCAAATTTAATTTATTTCGATTAAGCCTGACGTACTCATTCAAAAAAGATATACATACCCCTATGAGAAAATGCACCGTTTGGCCGGAAAATGGAAAAAACTATAATTTTTTGTAATATTTGTTCTACATTTAAACATCCTTTAATCGGATATATTGGCGTCAATCCGGTCACATTTCTTCCATAAAATTTTCTACTTGTTCTTCTCAAGTTCTCAGATTTTTTCTACGTCTTACGGTTCGTGAGAAAAAATTTCAATTGGAGGTCTACATGTCTTGCAAATTTCGTGAAAATAAAAACTTTGTATTTCGTTCCAAATTTAATTTATTTCAATTAAGCCTGACGTACTGATTCAAAAAAGATATACATACCCCTATGAGAAAATGCACCGTTTGGCCGGAAAATGGAAAAAACTGAAAATTTTTAATTCGATTTTTTCATTATTTTTGCCAAACTGTGGGTAGGGGATAGAAAAAAAACACATATTTGGAATAAGTTAGACCTAGTGTATATATTAACATTAAAAAAACAATTTCCTAAAATTGGAATTTGCCCAAAAATGTTTAAAGGGGGTACCCTTGGATTTTTTTCAAAATTCAATAATCGGGCATATTGGTGTCAATTTCGGCCCTAGAGTCAAACCGGTGCACTTTTCCTACATAAAATTTGCTACTTGTTCTTCTCAAGTTCTCAGTTTTTGTCTACGTCTTACGGTTTGTGAGAAAAAATTCCAATTGGAGGTCTATATGTCTTGCAAATTTCGTGAAAATAAAAACTTTGTATTTCGTTCCAAATTTAATTTATTTCGATTAAGCCTGACGTACTGATTCAAAAAAGATATACATACCCCTATGAAAAAATGCACCGTTTGGCCGGAAAATGGAAAAAACTATAATTTTTTGTAATATTTGTTCATCATTTAAACATCCTTTAATCGGATATATTGGCGTCAATTCCGGTCATAGAGTCAAACCGGTGCACATTTCTTACATAAAATTTGCTACTTGTTCTTTTCAAGTTCTCAGATTTTTTCTACGTCTTACGGTTCGTGAGAAAAAAATCCAATTGTAGGTCTACATGTCTTGCAAATTTCGTGAAAATAAAAACTTTGTATTTCGTTCCAAATTTAATTTATTTCGATTAAGCCTGACGTACTGATTCAAAAAAGATATACATACCCCTATGAGAAAATGCACCGTTTGGCCGGAAAATGGAAAAAACTATAATTTTTTGTAATATTTGTTCTACATTTAAACATCCTTTAATCGGATATATTGGCGTCAATTCCGGTCATAGAGTCAAACCGGTGCACATTTCTTACATAAAATTTGCTACTTGTTCTTCTCAAGTTCTCAGATTTTTTCTACGTCTTACGGTTCGTGAGAAAAAATTCCAATTGAAGGTCTACATGTCTTGCAAATTTCGTAAAAATAAAAACTTTGTATTTCGTTCCAAATTTAATTTATTTCGATTAAGGCTGACGTACTGATTCAAAAAAGATATACATACCCCTATGAGAAAATGCACCGTTTGGCCGGAAAATGGAAAAAACTGAAAATTTTTAATTCGATTTTTTCATTATTTTTGCCAAACTGTGGGTAGGGGATAGAAAAAAAACACATATTTGAAATAAGTTAGACCTAGTGTATATATTAACATTAAAAAAACAATTTCCTAAAATTGGAATTTGCCCAAAAATGTTTAAAGGGGGTACCCTTGGATTTTTTTCAAAATTCAATAATCGGGCATATTGGTGTCAATTTCGGCCCTAGAGTCAAACCGGTGCACTTTTCCTACATAAAATTTGCTACTTGTTCTTCTCAAGTTCTCAGTTTTTGTCTACGTCTTACGGTTTGTGAGAAAAAATTCCAATTGGAGGTCTATATGTCTTGCAAATTTCGTGAAAATAAAAACTTTGTATTTCGTTCCAAATTTAATTTATTTCGATTAAGCCTGACGTACTGATTCAAAAAAGATATACATACCCCTATGAAAAAATGCACCGTTTGGCCGGAAAATGGAAAAAACTATAATTTTTTGTAATTTTTGTTCATCATTTAAACATCCTTTAATCGGATATATTGGCGTCAATTCCGGTCATAGAGTCAAACCGGTGCACATTTCTTACATAAAATTTGCTACTTGTTCTTTTCAAGTTCTCAGATTTTTTCTACGTCTTACGGTTCGTGAGAAAAAAATCCAATTGTAGGTCTACATGTCTTGCAAATTTCGTGAAAATAAAAACTTTGTATTTCGTTCCAAATTTAATTTATTTCGATTAAGCCTGACGTACTGATTCAAAAAAGATATACATACCCCTATGAGAAAATGCACCGTTTGGCCGGAAAATGGAAAAAACTATAATTTTTTGTAATATTTGTTCTACATTTAAACATCCTTTAATCG
Organism: Diabrotica undecimpunctata; assembly: GCF_040954645.1. Taxonomy (NCBI): domain Eukaryota; kingdom Metazoa; phylum Arthropoda; class Insecta; order Coleoptera; family Chrysomelidae; genus Diabrotica; species Diabrotica undecimpunctata. The sequence continues at coordinate 143,952,992 of NC_092803.1, forward strand.
GATATATTGGCGTCAATTCCGGTCATAGAGTCAAACCGGTGCACATTTCTTACATAAAATTTGCTACTTGTTCTTCTCAAGTTCTCAGATTTTTTCTACGTCTTACGGTTCGTGAGAAAAAATTCCAATTGAAGGTCTACATGTCTTGCAAATTTCGTAAAAATAAAAACTTTGTATTTCGTTCCAAATTTAATTTATTTCGATTAAGGCTGACGTACTGATTCAAAAAAGATATACATACCCCTATGAGAAAATGCACCGTTTGGCCGGAAAATGGAAAAAACTGAAAATTTTTAATTCGATTTTTTCATTATTTTTGCCAAACTGTGGGTAGGGGATAGAAAAAAAACACATATTTGAAATAAGTTAGACCTAGTGTATATATTAACATTAAAAAAACAATTTCCTAAAATTGGAATTTGCCCAAAAATGTTTAAAGGGGGTACCCTTGGATTTTTTTCAAAATTCAATAATCGGGCATATTGGTGTCAATTTCGGCCCTAGAGTCAAACCGGTGCACTTTTCCTACATAAAATTTGCTACTTGTTCTTCTCAAGTTCTCAGTTTTTGTCTACGTCTTACGGTTTGTGAGAAAAAATTCCAATTGGAGGTCTATATGTCTTGCAAATTTCGTAAAAATAAAAACTTTGTATTTCGTTCCAAATTTAATTTATTTCGATTAAGGCTGACGTACTGATTCAAAAAAGATATACATACCCCTATGAGAAAATGCACCGTTTGGCCGGAAAATGGAAAAAACTGAAAATTTTTAATTCGATTTTTTCATTATTTTTGCCAAACTGTGGGTAGGGGATAGAAAAAAAACACATATTTGGAATAAGTTAGACCTAGTGTATATATTAACATTAAAAAAACAATATCCTAAAATTGGAATTTGCCCAAAAATGTTTAAAGGGGGTACCCTTGGATTTTTTTCAAAATTCAATAATCGGGCATATTGCTGTCAATTCCGGTCCTAGAGTCAAACCGGTGCACATTTCTTACATAAAATTTGCTACTTGTTCTTCTCAAGTTCTCAGATTTTTTCTACGTCTTACGGTTCGTGAGAAAAAATTTCAATTGGAGGTCTACATGTCTTGCAAATTTCGTGAAAATAAAAACTTTGTATTTCGTTCCAAATTTAATTTATTTCGATTAAGCCTGACGTACTCATTCAAAAAAGATATACATACCCCTATGAGAAAATGCACCGTTTGGCCGGAAAATGGAAAAAACTATAATTTTTTGTAATATTTGTTCTACATTTAAACATCCTTTAATCGGATATATTGGCGTCAATCCGGTCACATTTCTTCCATAAAATTTGCTACTTGTTCTTCTCAAGTTCTCAGATTTTTTCTACGTCTTACGGTTCGTGAGAAAAAATTTCAATTGGAGGTCTACATGTCTTGCAAATTTCGTGAAAATAAAAACTTTGTATTTCGTTCCAAATTTAATTTATTTCAATTAAGCCTGACGTACTGATTCAAAAAAGATATACATACCCCTATGAGAAAATGCACCGTTTGGCCGGAAAATGGAAAAAACTGAAAATTTTTAATTCGATTTTTTCATTATTTTTGCCAAACTGTGGGTAGGGGATAGAAAAAAAACACATATTTGGAATAAGTTAGACCTAGTGTATATATTAACATTAAAAAAACAATTTCCTAAAATTGGAATTTGCCCAAAAATGTTTAAAGGGGGTACCCTTGGTTTTTTTTCAAAATTCAATAATCGGGCATATTGGTGTCAATTTCGGTCCTAGAGTCAAACCGGTGCTAATTTCTTACATAAAATTTGCTACTTGTTCTTCTTAAGTTCTCAGATTTTCCCTACGTCTTACGGTTCGTGAGAAAAAAATCCAATTGGAGGTCTACATGTCTTGCAAATTTCGTAAAAATAAAAACTTTGTATTTCGTTCCAAATTTAATTTATTTCGATTAAGCCTGACGTACTGATTCAAAAAAGATATACATACCCCTATGAGAAAATGCACCGTTTGGCCGGAAAATGGAAAAAACTATAATTTTTTGTAATATTTGTTCTACATTTAAACATCCTTTAATCGGATATATTGGCGTCAATTCCGGTCATAGAGTCAAACCGGTGCACATTTCTTACATAAAATTTGCTACTTGTTCTTCTCAAGTTCTCAGATTTTTTCTACGTCTTACGGTTCGTGAGAAAAAATTCCAATTGAAGGTCTACATGTCTTGCAAATTTCGTAAAAATAAAAACTTTGTATTTCGTTCCAAATTTAATTTATTTCGATTAAGGCTGACGTACTGATTCAAAAAAGATATACATACCCCTATGAGAAAATGCACCGTTTGGCCGGAAAATGGAAAAAACTGAAAATTTTTAATTCGATTTTTTCATTATTTTTGCCAAACTGTGGGTAGGGGATAGAAAAAAAACACATATTTGAAATAAGTTAGACCTAGTGTATATATTAACATTAAAAAAACAATTTCCTAAAATTGGAATTTGCCCAAAAATGTTTAAAGGGGGGTACCCTTGGATTTTTTTCAAAATTCAATAATCGGGCATATTGGTGTCAATTTCGGCCCTAGAGTCAAACCGGTGCACTTTTCCTACATAAAATTTGCTACTTGTTCTTCTCAAGTTCTCAGTTTTTGTCTACGTCTTACGGTTTGTGAGAAAAAATTCCAATTGGAGGTCTATATGTCTTGCAAATTTCGTGAAAATAAAAACTTTGTATTTCGTTCCAAATTTAATTTATTTCGATTAAGCCTGACGTACTGATTCAAAAAAGATATACATACCCCTATGAAAAAATGCACCGTTTGGCCGGAAAATGGAAAAAACTATAATTTTTTGTAATATTTGTTCATCATTTAAACATCCTTTAATCGGATATATTGGCGTCAATTCCGGTCATAGAGTCAAACCGGTGCACATTTCTTACATAAAATTTGCTACTTGTTCTTTTCAAGTTCTCAGATTTTTTCTACGTCTTACGGTTCGTGAGAAAAAAATCCAATTGTAGGTCTACATGTCTTGCAAATTTCGTGAAAATAAAAACTTTGTATTTCGTTCCAAATTTAATTTATTTCGATTAAGCCTGACGTACTGATTCAAAAAAGATATACATACCCCTATGAGAAAATGCACCGTTTGGCCGGAAAATGGAAAAAACTGAAAATTTTTAATTCGATTTTTCCATTATTTTTGCCAAACTGTGGGTAGGGGATAGAAAAAAAACACATATTTGGAATAAGTTAGACCTAGTGTATATATTAACATTAAAAAAACAATATCCTAAAATTGGAATTTGCCCAAAAATGTTTAAAGGGGGTACCCTTGGATTTTTTTCAAAATTCAATAATCGGGCATATTGCTGTCAATTCCGGTCCTAGAGTCAAACCGGTGCACATTTCTTACATAAAATTTGCTACTTGTTCTTCTCAAGTTCTCAGATTTTTTCTACGTCTTACGGTTCGTGAGAAAAAATTTCAATTGGAGGTCTACATGTCTTGCAAATTTCGTGAAAATAAAAACTTTGTATTTCGTTCCAAATTTAATTTATTTCGATTAAGCCTGACGTACTCATTCAAAAAAGATATACATACCCCTATGAGAAAATGCACCGTTTGGCCGGAAAATGGAAAAAACTATAATTTTTTGTAATATTTGTTCTACATTTAAACATCCTTTAATCGGATATATTGGCGTCAATCCGGTCACATTTCTTCCATAAAATTTGCTACTTGTTCTTCTCAAGTTCTCAGATTTTTTCTACGTCTTACGGTTCGTGAGAAAAAATTTCAATTGGAGGTCTACATGTCTTGCAAATTTCGTGAAAATAAAAACTTTGTATTTCGTTCCAAATTTAATTTATTTCAATTAAGCCTGACGTACTGATTCAAAAAAGATATACATACCCCTATGAGAAAATGCACCGTTTGGCCGGAAAATGGAAAAAACTGAAAATTTTTAATTCGATTTTTTCATTATTTTTGCCAAACTGTGGGTAGGGGATAGAAAAAAAACACATATTTGGAATAAGTTAGACCTAGTGTATATATTAACATTAAAAAAACAATTTCCTAAAATTGGAATTTGCCCAAAAATGTTTAAAGGGGGTACCCTTGGTTTTTTTTCAAAATTCAATAATCGGGCATATTGGTGTCAATTTCGGTCCTAGAGTCAAACCGGTGCTAATTTCTTACATAAAATTTGCTACTTGTTCTTCTTAAGTTCTCAGATTTTCCCTACGTCTTACGGTTCGTGAGAAAAAAATCCAATTGGAGGTCTACATGTCTTGCAAATTTCGTAAAAATAAAAACTTTGTATTTCGTTCCAAATTTAATTTATTTCGATTAAGCCTGACGTACTGATTCAAAAAAGATATACATACCCCTATGAGAAAATGCACCGTTTGGCCGGAAAATGGAAAAAACTATAATTTTTTGTAATATTTGTTCTACATTTAAACATCCTTTAATCGGATATATTGGCGTCAATTCCGGTCATAGAGTCAAACCGGTGCACATTTCTTACATAAAATTTGCTACTTGTTCTTCTCAAGTTCTCAGATTTTTTCTACGTCTTACGGTTCGTGAGAAAAAATTCCAATTGAAGGTCTACATGTCTTGCAAATTTCGTAAAAATAAAAACTTTGTATTTCGTTCCAAATTTAATTTATTTCGATTAAGGCTGACGTACTGATTCAAAAAAGATATACATACCCCTATGAGAAAATGCACCGTTTGGCCGGAAAATGGAAAAAACTGAAAATTTTTAATTCGATTTTTCCATTATTTTTGCCAAACTGTGGGTAGGGGATAGAAAAAAAACACATATTTGAAATAAGTTAGACCTAGTGTATATATTAACATTAAAAAAACAATTTCCTAAAATTGGAATTTGCCCAAAAATGTTTAAAGGGGGTACCCTTGGATTTTTTTCAAAATTCAATAATCGGGCATATTGGTGTCAATTTCGGCCCTAGAGTCAAACCGGTGCACTTTTCCTACATAAAATTTGCTACTTGTTCTTCTCAAGTTCTCAGTTTTTGTCTACGTCTTACGGTTTGTGAGAAAAAATTCCAATTGGAGGTCTATATGTCTTGCAAATTTCGTGAAAATAAAAACTTTGTATTTCGTTCCAAATTTAATTTATTTCGATTAAGCCTGACGTACTGATTCAAAAAAGATATACATACCCCTATGAAAAAATGCACCGTTTGGCCGCAAAATGGAAAAAACTATAATTTTTTGTAATATTTGTTCATCATTTAAACATCCTTTAATCGGATATATTGGCGTCAATTCCGGTCATAGAGTCAAACCTGTGCACATTTCTTACATAAAATTTGCTACTTGTTCTTCTCAAGTTCTCAGATTTTTTCTACGTCTTACGGTTCGTGAGAAAAAATTTCAATTGGAGGTCTACATGTCTTGCAAATTTCGTGAAAATAAAAACTTTGTATTTCGTTCCAAATTTAATTTATTTCGATTAAGCCTGACGTACTGATTCAAAAAAGATATACATACCCCTATGAGAAAATGCACCGTTTGGCCGGAAAATGGAAAAAACTATAATTTTTTGTAATATTTGTTCTACATTTAAACATCCTTTAATCGGATATATTGGCGTCAATTCCGGTCATAGAGTCAAACCGGTGCACATTTCTTACATAAAATTTGCTACTTGTTCTTCTCAAGTTCTCAGATTTTTTCTACGTCTTACGGTTCGTGAGAAAAAATTCCAATTGAAGGTCTACATGTCTTGCAAATTTCGTAAAAATAAAAACTTTGTATTTCGTTCCAAATTTAATTTATTTCGATTAAGGCTGACGTACTGATTCAAAAAAGATATACATACCCCTATGAGAAAATGCACCGTTTGGCCGGAAAATGGAAAAAACTGAAAATTTTTAATTCGATTTTTCCATTATTTTTGCCAAACTGTGGGTAGGGGATAGAAAAAAAACACATATTTGAAATAAGTTAGACCTAGTGTATATATTAACATTAAAAAAACAATTTCCTAAAATTGGAATTTGCCCAAAAATGTTTAAAGGGGGTACCCTTGGATTTTTTTCAAAATTCAATAATCGGGCATATTGGTGTCAATTTCGGCCCTAGAGTCAAACCGGTGCACTTTTCCTACATAAAATTTGCTACTTGTTCTTCTCAAGTTCTCAGTTTTTGTCTACGTCTTACGGTTTGTGAGAAAAAATTCCAATTGGAGGTCTATATGTCTTGCAAATTTCGTGAAAATAAAAACTTTGTATTTCGTTCCAAATTTAATTTATTTCGATTAAGCCTGACGTACTGATTCAAAAAAGATATACATACCCCTATGAAAAAATGCACCGTTTGGCCGGAAAATGGAAAAAACTATAATTTTTTGTAATATTTGTTCATCATTTAAACATCCTTTAATCGGATATATTGGCGTCAATTCCGGTCATAGAGTCAAACCGGTGCACATTTCTTACATAAAATTTGCTACTTGTTCTTTTCAAGTTCTCAGATTTTTTCTACGTCTTACGGTTCGTGAGAAAAAAATCCAATTGTAGGTCTACATGTCTTGCAAATTTCGTGAAAATAAAAACTTTGTATTTCGTTCCAAATTTAATTTATTTCGATTAAGCCTGACGTACTGATTCAAAAAAGATATACATACCCCTATGAGAAAATGCACCGTTTGGCCGGAAAATGGAAAAAACTGAAAATTTTTAATTCGATTTTTCCATTATTTTTGCCAAACTGTGGGTAGGGGATAGAAAAAAAACACATATTTGGAATAAGTTAGACCTAGTGTATATATTAACATTAAAAAAACAATATCCTAAAATTGGAATTTGCCCAAAAATGTTTAAAGGGGGTACCCTTGGATTTTTTTCAAAATTCAATAATCGGGCATATTGGTGTCAATTCCGGTCCTAGAGTCAAACCGGTGCACATTTCTTACATAAAATTTGCTACTTGTTCTTCTCAAGTTCTCAGATTTTTTCTACGTCTTACGGTTCGTGAGAAAAAATTTCAATTGGAGGTCTACATGTCTTGCAAATTTCGTGAAAATAAAAACTTTGTATTTCGTTCCAAATTTAATTTATTTCGATTAAGCCTGACGTACTGATTCAAAAAAGATATACATACCCCTATGAGAAAATGCACCGTTTGGCCGGAAAATGGAAAAAACTATAATTTTTTGTAATATTTGTTCATCCTTTAAACATCCTTTAATCGGATATATTGGCGTCAATTCCGGTCATAGAGTCAAACCTGTGCACATTTCTTACATAAAATTTGTTAATTGTTCTTCTCAAGTTCTCAGATTTTTTCTACGTCTTACGGTTCGTGAGAAAAAATTTCAATTGGAGGTCTACATGTCTTGCAAATTTCGTGAAAATAAAAACTTTGTATTTCGTTCCAAATTTAATTTATTTCGATTAAGCCTGACGTACTGATTCAAAAAAGATATACATACCCCTATGAGAAAATGCACCGTTTGGCCGGAAAATGGAAAAAACTGAAAATTTTCAATTCGATTTTTCCATTATTTTTGCCAAACTGTGGGTAGGGGATAGAAAAAAAACACATATTTGGAATAAGTTAGACCTAGTGTATATATTAACATTAAAAAAACAATATCCTAAAATTGGAATTTGCCCAAAAATGTTTAAAGGGGGTACCCTTGGATTTTTTTCAAAATTCAATAATCGGGCATATTGGTGTCAATTCCGGTCCTAGAGTCAAACCGGTGCACATTTCTTACATAAAATTTGCTACTTGTTTTTCTCAAGTTCTCAGATTTTTTCTACGTCTTACGGTTCGTGAGAAAAAATTTCAATTGGAGGTCTACATGTCTTGCAAATTTCGTGAAAATAAAAACTTTGTATTTCGTTCCAAATTTAATTTATTTCGATTAAGCCTGACGTACTCATTCAAAAAAGATATACATACCCCTATGAGAAAATGCACCGTTTGGCCGGAAAATGGAAAAAACTATAATTTTTTGTAATATTTGTTCTACATTTAAACATCCTTTAATCGGATATATTGGCGTCAATCCGGTCACATTTCTTACATAAAATTTGCTACTTGTTCTTCTCAAGTTCTCAGATTTTTTCTACGTCTTACGGTTCGTGAGAAAAAATTTCAATTGGAGGTCTACATGTCTTGCAAATTTCGTGAAAATAAAAACTTTGTATTTCGTTCCAAATTTAATTTATTTCAATTAAGCCTGACGTACTGATTCAAAAAAGATATACATACCCCTATGAGAAAATGCACCGTTTGGCCGGAAAATGGAAAAAACTGAAAATTTTTAATTCGATTTTTCCATTATTTTTGCCAAACTGTGGGTAGGGGATAGAAAAAAAACACATATTTGGAATAAGTTAGACCTAGTGTATATATTAACATTAAAAAAACAATTTCCTAAAATTGGAATTTGCCCAAAAATGTTTAAAGGGGGTACCCTTGGTTTTTTTTCAAAATTCAATAATCGGGCATATTGGTGTCAATTTCGGTCCTAGAGTCAAACCGGTGCACATTTCTTACATAAAATTTGCTACTTGTTCTTCTTAAGTTCTCATATTTTCTCTACGTCTTACGGTTCGTGAGAAAAAAATCCAATTGGAGGTCTACATGTCTTGCACATTTCGTGAAAATAAAAACTTTGTATTTCGTTCCAAATTTAATTTATTTCGATTAAGCCTGACGTACTGATTCAAAAAAGATATACATACTCCTATGAGAAAATGCACCGTTTGGCCGGAAAATGGAAAAAACTATAATTTTTTGTAATATTTGTTCATCATTTAAACATCCTTTAATCGGATATATTGGCGTCAATTCCGGTCATAGAGTCAAACCTGTGCACATTTCTTACATAAAATTTGCTACTTGTTCTTCTCAAGTTCTCAGATTTTTTCTACGTCTTACGGTTCGTGAGAAAAAATTTCAATTGGAGGTCTACATGTCTTGCAAATTTCGTGAAAATAAAAACTTTGTATTTCGTTCCAAATTTAATTTATTTCGATTAAGCCTGACGTACTGATTCAAAAAAGATATACATACCCCTATGAGAAAATGCACCGTTTGGCCGGAAAATGGAAAAAACTGAAAATTTTCAATTCGATTTTTCCATTATTTTTGCCAAACTGTGGGTAGGGGATAGAAAAAAAACACATATTTGGAATAAGTTAGACCTAGTGTATATATTAACATTAAAAAAACAATATCCTAAAATTGGAATTTGCCCAAAAATGTTTAAAGGGGGTACCCTTGGATTTTTTTCAAAATTCAATAATCGGGCATATTGGTGTCAATTCCGGTCATAGAGTCAAACCTGTGCACATTTCTTACATAAAATTTGCTACTTGTTTTTCTCAAGTTCTCAGATTTTTTCTACGTCTTACGGTTCGTGAGAAAAAATTTCAATTGGAGGTCTACATGTCTTGCAAATTTCGTGAAAATAAAAACTTTGTATTTCGTTCCAAATTTAATTTATTTCGATTAAGCCTGACGTACTCATTCAAAAAAGATATACATACCCCTATGAGAAAATGCACCGTTTGGCCGGAAAATGGAAAAAACTATAATTTTTTGTAATATTTGTTCTACATTTAAACATCCTTTAATCGGATATATTGGCGTCAATCCGGTCACATTTCTTACATAAAATTTGCTACTTGTTCTTCTCAAGTTCTCAGATTTTTTCTACGTCTTACGGTTCGTGAGAAAAAATTTCAATTGGAGGTCTACATGTCTTGCAAATTTCGTGAAAATAAAAACTTTGTATTTCGTTCCAAATTTAATTTATTTCGATTAAGCCTGACGTACTGATTCAAAAAAGATATACATACCCCTATGAGAAAATGCACCGTTTAGCCGGAAAATGGAAAAAACTATAATTTTTTGTAATATTTGTTCATCATTTAAACATCCTTTAATCGGATATATTGGCGTCAATTCCGGTCATAGAGTCAAACCTGTGCACATTTCTTACATAAAATTTGCTACTTGTTCTTCTCAAGTTCTCAGATTTTTTCTACGTCTTACGGTTCGTGAGAAAAAATTTCAATTGGAGGTCTACATGTCTTGCAAATTTCGTGAAAATAAAAACTTTGTATTTCGTTCCAAATTTAATTTATTTCGATTAAGCCTGACGTACTGATTCAAAAAAGATATACATACCCCTATGAGAAAATGCACCGTTTGGCCGGAAAATGGAAAAAACTATAATTTTTTGTAATATTTGTTCTACATTTAAACATCCTTTAATCGGATATATTGGCGTCAATTCCGGTCATAGAGTCAAACCGGTGCACATTTCTTACATAAAATTTGCTACTTGTTCTTCTCAAGTTCTCAGATTTTTTCTACGTCTTACGGTTCGTGAGAAAAAATTCCAATTGAAGGTCTACATGTCTTGCAAATTTCGTAAAAATAAAAACTTTGTATTTCGTTCCAAATTTAATTTATTTCGATTAAGGCTGACGTACTGATTCAAAAAAGATATACATACCCCTATGAGAAAATGCACCGTTTGGCCGGAAAATGGAAAAAACTGAAAATTTTTAATTCGATTTTTCCATTATTTTTGCCAAACTGTGGGTAGGGGATAGAAAAAAAACACATATTTGAAATAAGTTAGACCTAGTGTATATATTAACATTAAAAAAACAATTTCCTAAAATTGGAATTTGCCCAAAAATGTTTAAAGGGGGTACCCTTGGATTTTTTTCAAAATTCAATAATCGGGCATATTGGTGTCAATTTCGGCCCTAGAGTTAAACCGGTGCACTTTTCCTACATAAAATTTGCTACTTGTTCTTCTCAAGTTCTCAGTTTTTGTCTACGTCTTACGGTTTGTGAGAAAAAATTCCAATTGGAGGTCTATATGTCTTGCAAATTTCGTGAAAATAAAAACTTTGTATTTCGTTCCAAATTTAATTTATTTCGATTAAGCCTGACGTACTGATTCAAAAAAGATATACATACCCCTATGAAAAAATGCACCGTTTGGCCGGAAAATGGAAAAAACTATAATTTTTTGTAATATTTGTTCATCATTTAAACATCCTTTAATCGGATATATTGGCGTCAATTCCGGTCATAGAGTCAAACCGGTGCACATTTCTTACATAAAATTTGCTACTTGTTCTTTTCAAGTTCTCAGATTTTTTCTACGTCTTACGGTTCGTGAGAAAAAAATCCAATTGTAGGTCTACATGTCTTGCAAATTTCGTGAAAATAAAAACTTTGTATTTCGTTCCAAATTTAATTTATTTCGATTAAGCCTGACGTACTGATTCAAAAAAGATATACATACCCCTATGAGAAAATGCACCGTTTGGCCGGAAAATGGAAAAAACTGAAAATTTTTAATTCGATTTTTCCATTATTTTTGCCAAACTGTGGGTAGGGGATAGAAAAAAAACACATATTTGGAATAAGTTAGACCTAGTGTATATATTAACATTAAAAAAACAATATCCTAAAATTGGAATTTGCCCAAAAATGTTTAAAGGGGGTACCCTTGGATTTTTTTCAAAATTCAATAATCGGGCATATTGGTGTCAATTCCGGTCCTAGAGTCAAACCGGTGCACATTTCTTACATAAAATTTGCTACTTGTTCTTCTCAAGTTCTCAGATTTTTTCTACGTCTTACGGTTCGTGAGAAAAAATTTCAATTGGAGGTCTACATGTCTTGCAAATTTCGTGAAAATAAAAACTTTGTATTTTGTTCCAAATTTAATTTATTTCGATTAAGCCTGACGTACTGATTCAAAAAAGATATACATACCCCTATGAGAAAATGCACCGTTTGGCCGGAAAATGGAAAAAACTATAATTTTTTGTAATATTTGTTCATCATTTAAACATCCTTTAATCGGATATATTGGCGTCAATTCCGGTCATAGAGTCAAACCTGTGCACATTTCTTACATAAAATTTGTTAATTGTTCTTCTCAAGTTCTCAGATTTTTTCTACGTCTTACGGTTCGTGAGAAAAAATTTCAATTGGAGGTCTACATGTCTTGCAAATTTCGTGAAAATAAAAACTTTGTATTTCGTTCCAAATTTAATTTATTTCGATTAAGCCTGACGTACTGATTCAAAAAAGATATACATACCCCTATGAGAAAATGCACCGTTTGGCCGGAAAATGGAAAAAACTGAAAATTTTCAATTCGATTTTTCCATTATTTTTGCCAAACTGTGGGTAGGGGATAGAAAAAAAACACATATTTGGAATAAGTTAGACCTAGTGTATATATTAACATTAAAAAAACAATATCCTAAAATTGGAATTTGCCCAAAAATGTTTAAAGGGGGTACCCTTGGATTTTTTTCAAAATTCAATAATCGGGCATATTGGTGTCAATTCCGGTCCTAGAGTCAAACCGGTGCACATTTCTTACATAAAATTTGCTACTTGTTTTTCTCAAGTTCTCAGATTTTTTCTACGTCTTACGGTTCGTGAGAAAAAATTTCAATTGGAGGTCTACATGTCTTGCAAATTTCGTGAAAATAAAAACTTTGTATTTCGTTCCAAATTTAATTTATTTCGATTAAGCCTGACGTACTCATTCAAAAAAGATATACATACCCCTATGAGAAAATGCACCGTTTGGCCGGAAAATGGAAAAAACTATAATTTTTTGTAATATTTGTTCTACATTTAAACATCCTTTAATCGGATATATTGGCGTCAATCCGGTCACATTTCTTACATAAAATTTGCTACTTGTTCTTCTCAAGTTCTCAGATTTTTTCTACGTCTTACGGTTCGTGAGAAAAAATTTCAATTGGAGGTCTACATGTCTTGCAAATTTCGTGAAAATAAAAACTTTGTATTTCGTTCCAAATTTAATTTATTTCAATTAAGCCTGACGTACTGATTCAAAAAAGATATACATACCCCTATGAGAAAATGCACCGTTTGGCCGGAAAATGGAAAAAACTGAAAATTTTTAATTCGATTTTTCCATTATTTTTGCCAAACTGTGGGTAGGGGATAGAAAAAAAACACATATTTGGAATAAGTTAGACCTAGTGTATATATTAACATTAAAAAAACAATTTCCTAAAATTGGAATTTGCCCAAAAATGTTTAAAGGGGGTACCCTTGGTTTTTTTTCAAAATTCAATAATCGGGCATATTGGTGTCAATTTCGGTCCTAGAGTCAAACCGGTGCACATTTCTTACATAAAATTTGCTACTTGTTCTTCTTAAGTTCTCATATTTTCTCTACGTCTTACGGTTCGTGAGAAAAAAATCCAATTGGAGGTCTACATGTCTTGCACATTTCGTGAAAATAAAAACTTTGTATTTCGTTCCAAATTTAATTTATTTCGATTAAGCCTGACGTACTGATTCAAAAAAGATATACATACTCCTATGAGAAAATGCACCGTTTGGCCGGAAAATGGAAAAAACTATAATTTTTTGTAATATTTGTTCATCATTTAAACATCCTTTAATCGGATATATTGGCGTCAATTCCGGTCATAGAGTCAAACCTGTGCACATTTCTTACATAAAATTTGCTACTTGTTCTTCTCAAGTTCTCAGATTTTTTCTACGTCTTACGGTTCGTGAGAAAAAATTTCAATTGGAGGTCTACATGTCTTGCAAATTTCGTGAAAATAAAAACTTTGTATTTCGTTCCAAATTTAATTTATTTCGATTAAGCCTGACGTACTGATTCAAAAAAGATATACATACCCCTATGAGAAAATGCACCGTTTGGCCGGAAAATGGAAAAAACTATAATTTTTTGTAATATTTGTTCTACATTTAAACATCCTTTAATCGGATATATTGGCGTCAATTCCGGTCATAGAGTCAAACCGGTGCACATTTCTTACATAAAATTTGCTACTTGTTCTTCTCAAGTTCTCAGATTTTTTCTACGTCTTACGGTTCGTGAGAAAAAATTCCAATTGGAGGTCTACATGTCTTGCAAATTTCGTGAAAATAAAAACTTTGTATTTCGTTCCAAATTTAATTTATTTCGATTAAGGCTGACGTACTGATTCAAAAAAGATATACATACCCCTATGAGAAAATGCACCGTTTGGCCGGAAAATGGAAAAAACTATAATTTTTTGTAATATTTGTTCTACATTTAAACATCCTTTAATCGGATATATTGGCGTCAATCCGGTCACATTTCTTACATAAAATTTGCTACTTGTTCTTCTCAAGTTCTCAGATTTTTTCTACGTCTTACGGTTCGTGAGAAAAAATTTCAATTGGAGGTCTACATGTCTTGCAAATTTCGTGAAAATAAAAACTTTGTATTTCGTTCCAAATTTAATTTATTTCAATTAAGCCTGACGTACTGATTCAAAAAAGATATACATACCCCTATGAGAAAATGCACCGTTTGGCCGGAAAATGGAAAAAACTGAAAATTTTTAATTCGATTTTTCCATTATTTTTGCCAAACTGTGGGTAGGGGATAGAAAAAAAACACATATTTGGAATAAGTTAGACCTAGTGTATATATTAACATTAAAAAAACAATTTCCTAAAATTGGAATTTGCCCAAAAATGTTTAAAGGGGGTACCCTTGGTTTTTTTCAAAATTCAATAATCGGGCATATTGGTGTCAATTTCGGTCCTAGAGTCAAACCGGTGCACATTTCTTACATAAAATTTGCTACTTGTTCTTCTTAAGTTCTCAGATTTTCTCTACGTCTTACGGTTCGTGAGAAAAAAATCCAATTGGAGGTCTACATGTCTTGCAAATTTCGTGAAAATAAAAACTTTGTATTTCGTTCCAAATTTAATTTATTTCGATTAAGCCTGACGTACTGATTCAAAAAAGATATACATACCCCTATGAGAAAATGCACCGTTTGGCCGGAAAATGGAAAAAACTGAAAATTTTTAATTCGATATTTCCATTATTTTTGCCAAACTGTGGGTAGGGTATAGAAAAAAAACACATATTTGAAATAAGTTAGACCTAGTGTATATATTAACATTAAAAAAACAATTTCCTAAAATTGGAATTTGCCCAAAAATGTTTAAAGGGGGTACCCTTGGATTTTTTTCAAAATTCAATAATCGGGCATATTGGTGTCAATTCCGGTCCTAGAGTCAAACCGGTGCACATTTCTTACATAAAATTTGCTACTTGTTCTTCTCAAGTTCTCAGATTTTTTCTACGTCTTACGGTTCGTGAGAAAAAATTTCAATTGGAGGTCTACATGTCTTGCAAATTTCGTGAAAATAAAAACTTTGTATTTCGTTCCAAATTTAATTTATTTCGATTAAGCCTGACGTACTGATTCAAAAAAGATATACATACCCCTATGAGAAAATGCACCGTTTAGCCGGAAAATGGAAAAAACTATAATTTTTTGTAATATTTGTTCATCATTTAAACATCCTTTAATCGGATATATTGGCGTCAATTCCGGTCATAGAGTCAAACCTGTGCACATTTCTTACATAAAATTTGCTACTTGTTCTTCTCAAGTTCTCAGATTTTTTCTACGTCTTACGGTTCGTGAGAAAAAATTCCAATTGGAGGTCTACATGTCTTGCAAATTTCGTGAAAATAAAAACTTTGTATTTCGTTCCAAATTTAATTTATTTCGATTAAGGCTGACGTACTGATTCAAAAAAGATATACATACCCCTATGAGAAAATGCACCGTTTGGCCGGAAAATGGAAAAAACTGAAAATTTTTAATTCGATTTTTCCATTATTTTTGCCAAACTGTGGGTAGGGGATAGAAAAAAAACACATATTTGGAATAAGTTAGACCTAGTGTATATATCAACATTAAAAAAACAATATCCTAAAATTGGAATTTGCCCAAAAATGTTTAAAGGGGGTACCCTTGGATTTTTTTCAAAATTCAATAATCGGGCATATTGGTGTCAATTCCGGTCCTAGAGTCAAACCGGTGCACATTTCTTACATAAAATTTGCTACTTGTTCTTCTCAAGTTCTCAGATTTTTTCTATGTCTTACGGTTCGTGAGAAAAAATTCCAATTGGAGGTCTACATGTCTTGCAAATTTCGTGAAAATAAAAACTTTGTATTTCGTTCCAAATTTAACTTATTTCGATTAAGCCTGACGTACTGATTCAAAAAAGATATACATACTCCTATGAGAAAATGCACCGTTTGGCCGGAAAATGGAAAAAACTATAATTTTTTGTAATATTTGTTCATCAACTGTGGGTAGGGGATAGAAAAAATACACATATTTGGAATAAGTTAGACCTAGTGTATATATTAACATTAAAAAAACAATTTCCTAAAATTGGAATTTGCCCAAAAATGTTTAAAGGGGGTACCCTTGGATTTTTTTCAATATTCAATAATCGGGCATATTGGCGTCAATTTCGGTCCTATAGTCAAACCGGTGCACTTTTCCTACATAAAATTTCCTACTTGTTCTTCTCAAGTGCTCAGATTTTTTCTACGTCTTACGGTTCGTGAGAAAAAATTCCAATTGGAGGTCTACATGTCTTGCAAATTTCGTGAAAATAAAAACTTTGTATTTCGTTCCAAATTTAATTTATTTCGATTAAGCCTGACGTACTGATTCAAAAAAGATATACATACTCCTATGAGAAAATGCACCGTTTGGCCGGAAAATGGAAAAAACTATATTTTTTGTAATATTTGTTCATCACTTAAACATCCTTTAATCGGGCATATTGGCGTCAATTTCGGTCCTAGAGTCAAACCGGTGCACTTTTCCTACATAAAATTTGCTACTTGTTCTTCTCAAGTGCTCAGATTTATTCTACGTCTTACGGTTCGTGAGAAAAAATTCCAATTGGAGGTCTACATGTCTTGCAAATTTCGTGAAAATAAAAACTTTGTATTTCGTTCCAAATTTAATTTATTTCGATTGAGCCTGACGTACTGATTCAAAAAAGATATACATACCCCTATGAGAAAATGCACCGTTTGGCCGGAAAATGGAAAAAACTATAATTTTTTGTAATATTTGTTCATCATTTAAATATCCTTTAATCGGGCATATTGGCGTCAATTTCGGTCCTAGAGTCAAACCGGTGCACTTTTTTTACATAAAATTTGCTACTTGTTCTTCTCAAGTGCTCAGATTTTTTCTACGTCTTACGGTTCGTGAGAAAAAATTCCAATTGGAGGTCTACATGTCTTGCAAATTTCGTGAAAATAAAAACATTGTATTTCGTTCCAAATTTAATTTATTTCGATTAAACCTGACGTACTGATTCAAAAAGGGTATACATACCCTTATGAAAAAATGCACCGTTTGGCCGGAAAATGGAAAAAACTGAAAATTTTTAATTCGATTTTTCCGCTCAGATTTTTTCTACGTCTTACGGTTCGTGAGAAAAAATTCCAATTGGAGGTCTACATGTCTTGCAAATTTCGTGAAAATAAAAACTTTGTATTTCGTTCCAAATTTAATTTATTTCGATTAAGCCTGACGTACTGATTCAAAAAAGATATACATACCCCTATGAGAAAATGCACCATTTGGCCGGAAAATGGAAAAAACCATAATTTTTTGTAATATTTGTTCATCATTTAAACATCCTTTAATCGGGCATATTGGCGTCAATTTCGGTCCTAGAGTCAAACCGGTGCACTTTTCCTACATAAAATTTGCTTCTTGTTCTTCTCAAGTACTCAGATTTTTTCTACGTCTTACGGTTCGTGAGAAAAAATTCCAATTGGAGGTCTACATGTCTTGCAAATTTCGTGAAAATAAAAACTTTTTATTTCGTTCCAAATTTAATTTATTTCGATTAAGCCTGACGTACTGATTCAAAAAAGATATACATACCCCTATGAGAAAATGCACCGTTTGGCCGGAAAATCGAAAAAACTATAATTTTTTGTAATATTTGTTCAACATTTAAACATCCTTTAATCGGGCATATTGGCGTCAATTTCGGTCCTAGAGTCAAACCGGTGCAATTTTCCTACATAAAATTTGCTACTTGTTCTTCTCAAGTGCTCATATTTTTTCTACGTCTTACGGTTCGTGAGAAAAAATTCCAATTGGAGGTCTACATGTCTTGCAAATTTCGTGAAAATAAAAACTTTGTATTTCGTTCCAAATTTAATTTATTTCGATTAAGCCTGACGTACTGATTCAAAAAAGATATACATACCCCTATGAGAAAATGCACCATTTGGCCGGAAAATGGAAAAAACCATAACTTTTTGTAATATTTGTTCATCATTTAAACATCCTTTAATCGGGCATATTGGCGTCAATTTCGGTCCTAGAGTCAAACCGGTGCACTTTTCCTACATAAAATTTGCTACTTGTTCTTCTCAAGTGCTCATATTTTTTCTACGTCTTACGGTTCGTGAGAAAAAATTCCAATTGGAGGTCTACATGTCTTGCAAATTTCGTGAAAATAAAAACTTTGTATTTCGTTCCACATTTAATTTATTTCGATTAAGCCTGACGTACTGATTCAAAAAGGGTATACATACCCTTATGAGAAAATGCACCGTTTGGCCGGAAAATGGAAAAAACTGAAAATTTTTAATTCGATTTTTCCATTATTTTTGCCAAACTGTGGGTAGGGGATAGAAAAAATACACATATTTGGAATAAGTTAGACCTAGTGTATATATTAACATTAAGAAAACAATTTCCTAAAATTGGAATTTGCCCAAAAATGTTTAAAGGGGGTACCCTTGGATTTTTTTCAATATTCAATAATCGGGCATATTGGCGTCAATTTCGGTCCTATAGTCAAACCGGTGCACTTTTCCTACATAAAATTTGCTACTTGTTCTTCTCAAGTGCTCAGATTTTTTCTACGTCTTACGGTTCGTGAGAAAAAATTCCAATTGGAGGTCTACATGTCTTGCAAATTTCGTGAAAATAAAAACTTTTTATTTCGTTCCAAATTTAATTTATTTCGATTAAGCCTGACGTACTGATTCAAAAAAGATATACATACCCCTATGAGAAAATGCACCGTTTGGCCGGAAAATCGAAAAAACTATAATTTTTTGTAATATTTGTTCATCATTTAAACATCCTTTAATCGGGCATATTGGCGTCAATTTCGGTCCTAGAGTCAAACCGGTGCACTTTTCCTACATAAAATTTGCTACTTGTTCTTCTCAAGTGCTTATATTTTTTCTACGTCTTACGGTTCGTGAGAAAAAATTCCAATTGGAGGTCTACATGTCTTGCAAATTTCGTGAAAATAAAAACTTTGTATTTCGTTCCAAATTTAATTTATTTCGATTAAGCCTGACGTACTGATTCAAAAAAGATATACATACCCTTATGAGAAAATGCACCGTTTGGCCGGAAAATGGAAAAAACTGAAAATTTTTAATTCGATTTTTCCATTATTTTTGCCAAACTGTGGGTAGGGGATAGAAAAAATACACATATTTGAAATAAGTTAGACCTAGTGTATATATTAACATTAAAAAAACAATTTCCTAAAATTAGAATTTGCCCAAAAATGTTTAAAGGGGGTACCCTTGGATTTTTTTCAATATTCAATAATCGGGCATATTGGCGTCAATTTCGGTCCTATAGTCAAACCGGTGCACTTTTCCCACATAAAATTTGCTACTTGTTCTTCTCAAGTGCTCAGATTTTTTCTACGTCTTACGGTTCGTGAGAAAAAATTCCAATTGGAGGTCTACATGTCTTGCAAATTTCGTGAAAATAAAAACTTTGTATTTCGTTCCAAATTTAATTTATTTCGATTAAGCCTGACGTACTGATTCAAAAAAGATATACATACCCCTATGAGAAAATGCACCGTTTGGCCGGAAAATCGAAAAAACTATAATTTTTTGTAATATTTGTTCATCATTTAAACATCCTTTAATCGGGCATATTGGCGTCAATTTCGGTCCTAGAGTCAAACCGGTGCACTTTTCCTACATAAAATTTGCTACTTGTTCTTCTCAAGTGCTCAGATTTTTTCTACGTCTTACGGTTCGTGAGAAAAAATTCCAATTGGAGGTCTACATGTCTTGCAAATTTCGTGAAAATAAAAACTTTGTATTTCGTTCCAAATTTAATTTATTTCGATTAAGCCTGACGTACTGATTCAAAAAAGATATACATACCCCTATGAGAAAATGCACCGTTTGGCCGGAAAATGGAAAAAACTATAATTTTTTGTAATATTTGTTCTACATTTAAACATCCTTTAATCGGATATATTGGCGTCAATCCGGTCACATTTCTTACATAAAATTTGCTACTTGTTCTTCTCAAGTTCTCAGATTTTTTCTACGTCTTACGGTTCGTGAGAAAAAATTTCAATTGGAGGTCTACATGTCTTGCAAATTTCGTGAAAATAAAAACTTTGTATTTCGTTCCAAATTTAATTTATTTCAATTAAGCCTGACGTACTGATTCAAAAAAGATATACATACCCCTATGAGAAAATGCACCGTTTGGCCGGAAAATGGAAAAAACTGAAAATTTTTAATTCGATTTTTCCATTATTTTTGCCAAACTGTGGGTAGGGGATAGAAAAAAAACACATATTTGGAATAAGTTAGACCTAGTGTATATATTAACATTAAAAAAACAATTTCCTAAAATTGGAATTTGCCCAAAAATGTTTAAAGGGGGTACCCTTGGTTTTTTTCAAAATTCAATAATCGGGCATATTGGTGTCAATTTCGGTCCTAGAGTCAAACCGGTGCACATTTCTTACATAAAATTTGCTACTTGTTCTTCTTAAGTTCTCAGATTTTCTCTACGTCTTACGGTTCGTGAGAAAAAAATCCAATTGGAGGTCTACATGTCTTGCAAATTTCGTGAAAATAAAAACTTTGTATTTCGTTCCAAATTTAATTTATTTCGATTAAGCCTGACGTACTGATTCAAAAAAGATATACATACCCCTATGAGAAAATGCACCGTTTGGCCGGAAAATGGAAAAAACTGAAAATTTTTAATTCGATATTTCCATTATTTTTGCCAAACTGTGGGTAGGGTATAGAAAAAAAACACATATTTGAAATAAGTTAGACCTAGTGTATATATTAACATTAAAAAAACAATTTCCTAAAATTGGAATTTGCCCAAAAATGTTTAAAGGGGGTACCCTTGGATTTTTTTCAAAATTCAATAATCGGGCATATTGGTGTCAATTCCGGTCCTAGAGTCAAACCGGTGCACATTTCTTACATAAAATTTGCTACTTGTTCTTCTCAAGTTCTCAGATTTTTTCTACGTCTTACGGTTCGTGAGAAAAAATTTCAATTGGAGGTCTACATGTCTTGCAAATTTCGTGAAAATAAAAACTTTGTATTTCGTTCCAAATTTAATTTATTTCGATTAAGCCTGACGTACTGATTCAAAAAAGATATACATACCCCTATGAGAAAATGCACCGTTTAGCCGGAAAATGGAAAAAACTATAATTTTTTGTAATATTTGTTCATCATTTAAACATCCTTTAATCGGATATATTGGCGTCAATTCCGGTCATAGAGTCAAACCTGTGCACATTTCTTACATAAAATTTGCTACTTGTTCTTCTCAAGTTCTCAGATTTTTTCTACGTCTTACGGTTCGTGAGAAAAAATTTCAATTGGAGGTCTACATGTCTTGCAAATTTCGTGAAAATAAAAACTTTGTATTTCGTTCCAAATTTAATTTATTTCGATTAAGCCTGACGTACTGATTCAAAAAAGATATACATACCCCTATGAGAAAATGCACCGTTTGGCCGGAAAATGGAAAAAACTATAATTTTTTGTAATATTTGTTCTACATTTAAACATCCTTTAATCGGATATATTGGCGTCAATTCCGGTCATAGAGTCAAACCGGTGCACATTTCTTACATAAAATTTGCTACTTGTTCTTCTCAAGTTCTCAGATTTTTTCTACGTCTTACGGTTCGTGAGAAAAAATTCCAATTGGAGGTCTACATGTCTTGCAAATTTCGTGAAAATAAAAACTTTGTATTTCGTTCCAAATTTAATTTATTTCGATTAAGGCTGACGTACTGATTCAAAAAAGATATACATACCCCTATGAGAAAATGCACCGTTTGGCCGGAAAATGGAAAAAACTGAAAATTTTTAATTCGATTTTTCCATTATTTTTGCCAAACTGTGGGTAGGGGATAGAAAAAAAACACATATTTGGAATAAGTTAGACCTAGTGTATATATCAACATTAAAAAAACAATATCCTAAAATTGGAATTTGCCCAAAAATGTTTAAAGGGGGTACCCTTGGATTTTTTTCAAAATTCAATAATCGGGCATATTGGTGTCAATTCCGGTCCTAGAGTCAAACCGGTGCACATTTCTTACATAAAATTTGCTACTTGTTCTTCTCAAGTTCTCAGATTTTTTCTATGTCTTACGGTTCGTGAGAAAAAATTCCAATTGGAGGTCTACATGTCTTGCAAATTTCGTGAAAATAAAAACTTTGTATTTCGTTCCAAATTTAACTTATTTCGATTAAGCCTGACGTACTGATTCAAAAAAGATATACATACTCCTATGAGAAAATGCACCGTTTGGCCGGAAAATGGAAAAAACTATAATTTTTTGTAATATTTGTTCATCAACTGTGGGTAGGGGATAGAAAAAATACACATATTTGGAATAAGTTAGACCTAGTGTATATATTAACATTAAAAAAACAATTTCCTAAAATTGGAATTTGCCCAAAAATGTTTAAAGGGGGTACCCTTGGATTTTTTTCAATATTCAATAATCGGGCATATTGGCGTCAATTTCGGTCCTATAGTCAAACCGGTGCACTTTTCCTACATAAAATTTCCTACTTGTTCTTCTCAAGTGCTCAGATTTTTTCTACGTCTTACGGTTCGTGAGAAAAAATTCCAATTGGAGGTCTACATGTCTTGCAAATTTCGTGAAAATAAAAACTTTGTATTTCGTTCCAAATTTAATTTATTTCGATTAAGCCTGACGTACTGATTCAAAAAAGATATACATACTCCTATGAGAAAATGCACCGTTTGGCCGGAAAATGGAAAAAACTATATTTTTTGTAATATTTGTTCATCACTTAAACATCCTTTAATCGGGCATATTGGCGTCAATTTCGGTCCTAGAGTCAAACCGGTGCACTTTTCCTACATAAAATTTGCTACTTGTTCTTCTCAAGTGCTCAGATTTATTCTACGTCTTACGGTTCGTGAGAAAAAATTCCAATTGGAGGTCTACATGTCTTGCAAATTTCGTGAAAATAAAAACTTTGTATTTCGTTCCAAATTTAATTTATTTCGATTGAGCCTGACGTACTGATTCAAAAAAGATATACATACCCCTATGAGAAAATGCACCGTTTGGCCGGAAAATGGAAAAAACTATAATTTTTTGTAATATTTGTTCATCATTTAAATATCCTTTAATCGGGCATATTGGCGTCAATTTCGGTCCTAGAGTCAAACCGGTGCACTTTTTTTACATAAAATTTGCTACTTGTTCTTCTCAAGTGCTCAGATTTTTTCTACGTCTTACGGTTCGTGAGAAAAAATTCCAATTGGAGGTCTACATGTCTTGCAAATTTCGTGAAAATAAAAACTTTTTATTTCGTTCCAAATTTAATTTATTTCGATTAAGCCTGACGTACTGATTCAAAAAAGATATACATACCCCTATGAGAAAATGCACCGTTTGGCCGGAAAATCGAAAAAACTATAATTTTTTGTAATATTTGTTCAACATTTAAACATCCTTTAATCGGGCATATTGGCGTCAATTTCGGTCCTAGAGTCAAACCGGTGCAATTTTCCTACATAAAATTTGCTACTTGTTCTTCTCAAGTGCTCATATTTTTTCTACGTCTTACGGTTCGTGAGAAAAAATTCCAATTGGAGGTCTACATGTCTTGCAAATTTCGTGAAAATAAAAACTTTGTATTTCGTTCCAAATTTAATTTATTTCGATTAAGCCTGACGTACTGATTCAAAAAAGATATACATACCCCTATGAGAAAATGCACCATTTGGCCGGAAAATGGAAAAAACCATAACTTTTTGTAATATTTGTTCATCATTTAAACATCCTTTAATCGGGCATATTGGCGTCAATTTCGGTCCTAGAGTCAAACCGGTGCACTTTTCCTACATAAAATTTGCTACTTGTTCTTCTCAAGTGCTCATATTTTTTCTACGTCTTACGGTTCGTGAGAAAAAATTCCAATTGGAGGTCTACATGTCTTGCAAATTTCGTGAAAATAAAAACTTTGTATTTCGTTCCACATTTAATTTATTTCGATTAAGCCTGACGTACTGATTCAAAAAGGGTATACATACCCTTATGAGAAAATGCACCGTTTGGCCGGAAAATGGAAAAAACTGAAAATTTTTAATTCGATTTTTCCATTATTTTTGCCAAACTGTGGGTAGGGGATAGAAAAAATACACATATTTGGAATAAGTTAGACCTAGTGTATATATTAACATTAAGAAAACAATTTCCTAAAATTGGAATTTGCCCAAAAATGTTTAAAGGGGGTACCCTTGGATTTTTTTCAATATTCAATAATCGGGCATATTGGCGTCAATTTCGGTCCTATAGTCAAACCGGTGCACTTTTCCTACATAAAATTTGCTACTTGTTCTTCTCAAGTGCTCAGATTTTTTCTACGTCTTACGGTTCGTGAGAAAAAATTCCAATTGGAGGTCTACATGTCTTGCAAATTTCGTGAAAATAAAAACTTTTTATTTCGTTCCAAATTTAATTTATTTCGATTAAGCCTGACGTACTGATTCAAAAAAGATATACATACCCCTATGAGAAAATGCACCGTTTGGCCGGAAAATCGAAAAAACTATAATTTTTTGTAATATTTGTTCATCATTTAAACATCCTTTAATCGGGCATATTGGCGTCAATTTCGGTCCTAGAGTCAAACCGGTGCACTTTTCCTACATAAAATTTGCTACTTGTTCTTCTCAAGTGCTTATATTTTTTCTACGTCTTACGGTTCGTGAGAAAAAATTCCAATTGGAGGTCTACATGTCTTGCAAATTTCGTGAAAATAAAAACTTTGTATTTCGTTCCAAATTTAATTTATTTCGATTAAGCCTGACGTACTGATTCAAAAAAGATATACATACCCTTATGAGAAAATGCACCGTTTGGCCGGAAAATGGAAAAAACTGAAAATTTTTAATTCGATTTTTCCATTATTTTTGCCAAACTGTGGGTAGGGGATAGAAAAAATACACATATTTGAAATAAGTTAGAACTAGTGTATATATTAACATTAAAAAAACAATTTCCTAAAATTAGAATTTGCCCAAAAATGTTTAAAGGGGGTACCCTTGGATTTTTTTCAATATTCAATAATCGGGCATATTGGCGTCAATTTCGGTCCTATAGTCAAACCGGTGCACTTTTCCCACATAAAATTTGCTACTTGTTCTTCTCAAGTGCTCAGATTTTTTCTACGTCTTACGGTTCGTGAGAAAAAATTCCAATTGGAGGTCTACATGTCTTGCAAATTTCGTGAAAATAAAAACTTTTTATTTCGTTCCAAATTTAATTTATTTCGATTAAGCCTGACGTACTGATTCAAAAAAGATATACATACCCCTATGAGAAAATGCACCGTTTGGCCGGAAAATCGAAAAAACTATAATTTTTTGTAATATTTGTTCATCATTTAAATATCCTTTAATCGGGCATATTGGCGTCAATTTCGGTCCTAGAGTCAAACCGGTGCACTTTTCCTACATAAAATTTGCTACTTGTTCTTCTCAAGTGCTCAGATTTTTTCTACGTCTTACGGTTCGTGAGAAAAAATTCCAATTGGAGGTCTACATGTCTTGCAAATTTCGTGAAAATAAAAACTTTTTATTTCGTTCCAAATTTAATTTATTTCGATTAAGCCTGACGTACTGATTCAAAAAAGATATACATACCCCTATGAGAAAATGCACCGTTTGGCCGGAAAATCGAAAAAACTATAATTTTTTGTAATATTTGTTCATCATTTAAACATCCTTTAATCGGGCATATTGGCGTCAATTTCGGTCCTAGAGTCAAACCGGTGCACTTTTCCTACATAAAATTTGCTACTTGTTCTTCTCAAGTGCTTATATTTTTTCTACGTCTTACGGTTCGTGAGAAAAAATTCCAATTGGAGGTCTACATGTCTTGCAAATTTCGTGAAAATAAAAACTTTGTATTTCGTTCCAAATTTAATTTATTTCGATTAAGCCTGACGTACTGATTCAAAAAAGATATACATACCCTTATGAGAAAATGCACCGTTTGGCCGGAAAATGGAAAAAACTGAAAATTTTTAATTCGATTTTTCCATTATTTTTGCCAAACTGTGGGTAGGGGATAGAAAAAATACACATATTTGGAATAAGTTAGACCTAGTGTATATATTAACATTAAAAAAACAATTTCCTAAAATTAGAATTTGCCCAAAAATGTTTAAAGGGGGTACCCTTGGATTTTTTTCAATATTCAATAATCGGGCATATTGGCGTCAATTTCGGTCCTATAGTCAAACCGGTGCACTTTTCCCACATAAAATTTGCTACTTGTTCTTCTCAAGTGCTCAGATTTTTTCTACGTCTTACGGTTCGTGAGAAAAAATTCCAATTGGAGGTCTACATGTCTTGCAAATTTCGTGAAAATAAAAACTTTTTATTTCGTTCCAAATTTAATTTATTTCGATTAAGCCTGACGTACTGATTCAAAAAAGATATACATACCCCTATGAGAAAATGCACCGTTTGGCCGGAAAATCGAAAAAACTATAATTTTTTGTAATATTTGTTCATCATTTAAATATCCTTTAATCGGGCATATTGGCGTCAATTTCGGTCCTAGAGTCAAACCGGTGCACTTTTCCTACATAAAATTTGCTACTTGTTCTTCTCAAGTGCTCAGATTTTTTCTACGTCTTACGGTTCGTGAGAAAAAATTCCAATTGGAGGTCTACATGTCTTGCAAATTTCGTGAAAATAAAAACTTTTTATTTCGTTCCAAATTTAATTTATTTCGATTAAGCCTGACGTACTGATTCAAAAAAGATATACATACCCCTATGAGAAAATGCACCGTTTGGCCGGAAAATCGAAAAAACTATAATTTTTTGTAATATTTGTTCATCATTTAAACATCCTTTAATCGGGCATATTGGCGTCAATTTCGGTCCTAGAGTCAAACCGGTGCACTTTTCCTACATAAAATTTGCTACTTGTTCTTCTCAAGTGCTTATATTTTTTCTACGTCTTACGGTTCGTGAGAAAAAATTCCAATTGGAGGTCTACATGTCTTGCAAATTTCGTGAAAATAAAAACTTTGTATTTCGTTCCAAATTTAATTTATTTCGATTAAGCCTGACGTACTGATTCAAAAAAGATATACATACCCCTATGAGAAAATGCACCGTTTGGCCGGAAAATCGAAAAAACTATAATTTTTTGTAATATTTGTTCATCATTTAAACATCCTTTAATCGGGCATATTGGCGTCAATTTCGGTCCTAGAGTCAAACCGGTGCACTTTTCCTACATAAAATTTGCTACTTGTTTTTCTCAAGTGCTTATATTTTTTCTACGTCTTACGGTTCGTAAGAAAAAATTCCAATTGGAGGTCTACATGTCTTGCAAATTTCGTGAAAATAAAAACTTTGTATTTCGTTCCAAATTTAATTTATTTCGATTAAGCCTGACGTACTGATTCAAAAAAGATATACATACCCTTATGAGAAAATGCACCGTTTGGCCGGAAAATGGAAAAAACTGAAAATTTTTAATTCGATTTTTCCATTATTTTTGCCAAACTGTGGGTAGGGGATAGAAAAAATACACATATTTGGAATAAGTTAGACCTAGTGTATATATTAACATTAAAAAAACAATTTCCTAAAATTGGAATTTGCCCAAAAATGTTTAAAGGGGGTACCCTTGGATTTTTTTCAATATTCAATAATCGGGCATATTGGCGTCAATTTCGGTCCTATAGTCAAACCGGTGCACTTTTCCTACATAAAATTTGCTACTTGTTCTTCTCAAGTGCTCAGATTTTTTCTACGTCTTACGGTTCGTGAGAAAAAATTCCAATTGGAGGTCTACATGTCTTGCAAATTTCGTGAAAATAAAAACTTTTTATTTCGTTCCAAATTTAATTTATTTCGATTAAGCCTGACGTACTGATTCAAAAAAGATATACATACCCCTATGAGAAAATGCACCGTTTGGCCGGAAAATCGAAAAAACTATAATTTTTTGTAATATTTGTTCATCATTTAAATATCCTTTAATCGGGCATATTGGCGTCAATTTCGGTCCTAGAGTCAAACCGGTGCACTTTTTCTACATAAAATTTGCTACTTGTTCTTCTCAAGTGCTCAGATTTTTTCTACGTCTTACGGTTCGTGAGAAAAAATTCCAATTGGAGGTCTACATGTCTTGCAAATTTCGTGAAAATAAAAACTTTGTATTTCGTTCCAAATTTAATTTATTTCGATTAAGCCTGACGTACTGATTCAAAAAAGATATACATACCCCTATGAGAAAATGCACCGTTTGGCCGGAAAATGGAAAAAACTATAATTTTTTGTAATATTTGTTCTACATTTAAACATCCTTTAATCGGATATATTGGCGTCAATCCGGTCACATTTCTTACATAAAATTTGCTACTTGTTCTTCTCAAGTTCTCAGATTTTTTCTACGTCTTACGGTTCGTGAGAAAAAATTTCAATTGGAGGTCTACATGTCTTGCAAATTTCGTGAAAATAAAAACTTTGTATTTCGTTCCAAATTTAATTTATTTCAATTAAGCCTGACGTACTGATTCAAAAAAGATATACATACCCCTATGAGAAAATGCACCGTTTGGCCGGAAAATGGAAAAAACTGAAAATTTTTAATTCGATTTTTCCATTATTTTTGCCAAACTGTGGGTAGGGGATAGAAAAAAAACACATATTTGGAATAAGTTAGACCTAGTGTATATATTAACATTAAAAAAACAATTTCCTAAAATTGGAATTTGCCCAAAAATGTTTAAAGGGGGTACCCTTGGTTTTTTTCAAAATTCAATAATCGGGCATATTGGTGTCAATTTCGGTCCTAGAGTCAAACCGGTGCACATTTCTTACATAAAATTTGCTACTTGTTCTTCTTAAGTTCTCAGATTTTCTCTACGTCTTACGGTTCGTGAGAAAAAAATCCAATTGGAGGTCTACATGTCTTGCAAATTTCGTGAAAATAAAAACTTTGTATTTCGTTCCATATTTAATTTATTTCGATTAAGCCTGACGTACTGATTCAAAAAAGATATACATACCCCTATGAGAAAATGCACCGTTTGGCCGGAAAATGGAAAAAACTGAAAATTTTTAATTCGATATTTCCATTATTTTTGCCAAACTGTGGGTAGGGTATAGAAAAAAAACACATATTTGAAATAAGTTAGACCTAGTGTATATATTAACATTAAAAAAACAATTTCCTAAAATTGGAATTTGCCCAAAAATGTTTAAAGGGGGTACCCTTGGATTTTTTTCAAAATTCAATAATCGGGCATATTGGTGTCAATTCCGGTCCTAGAGTCAAACCGGTGCACATTTCTTACATAAAATTTGCTACTTGTTCTTCTCAAGTTCTCAGATTTTTTCTACGTCTTACGGTTCGTGAGAAAAAATTTCAATTGGAGGTCTACATGTCTTGCAAATTTCGTGAAAATAAAAACTTTGTATTTCGTTCCAAATTTAATTTATTTCGATTAAGCCTGACGTACTGATTCAAAAAAGATATACATACCCCTATGAGAAAATGCACCGTTTAGCCGGAAAATGGAAAAAACTATAATTTTTTGTAATATTTGTTCATCATTTAAACATCCTTTAATCGGATATATTGGCGTCAATTCCGGTCATAGAGTCAAACCTGTGCACATTTCTTACATAAAATTTGCTACTTGTTCTTCTCAAGTTCTCAGATTTTTTCTACGTCTTACGGTTCGTGAGAAAAAATTTCAATTGGAGGTCTACATGTCTTGCAAATTTCGTGAAAATAAAAACTTTGTATTTCGTTCCAAATTTAATTTATTTCGATTAAGCCTGACGTACTGATTCAAAAAAGATATACATACCCCTATGAGAAAATGCACCGTTTGGCCGGAAAATGGAAAAAACTATAATTTTTTGTAATATTTGTTCTACATTTAAACATCCTTTAATCGGATATATTGGCGTCAATTCCGGTCATAGAGTCAAACCGGTGCACATTTCTTACATAAAATTTGCTACTTGTTCTTCTCAAGTTCTCAGATTTTTTCTACGTCTTACGGTTCGTGAGAAAAAATTCCAATTGGAGGTCTACATGTCTTGCAAATTTCGTGAAAATAAAAACTTTGTATTTCGTTCCAAATTTAATTTATTTCGATTAAGGCTGACGTACTGATTCAAAAAAGATATACATACCCCTATGAGAAAATGCACCGTTTGGCCGGAAAATGGAAAAAACTGAAAATTTTTAATTCGATTTTTCCATTATTTTTGCCAAACTGTGGGTAGGGGATAGAAAAAAAACACATATTTGGAATAAGTTAGACCTAGTGTATATATCAACATTAAAAAAACAATATCCTAAAATTGGAATTTGCCCAAAAATGTTTAAAGGGGGTACCCTTGGATTTTTTTCAAAATTCAATAATCGGGCATATTGGTGTCAATTCCGGTCCTAGAGTCAAACCGGTGCACATTTCTTACATAAAATTTGCTACTTGTTCTTCTCAAGTTCTCAGATTTTTTCTATGTCTTACGGTTCGTGAGAAAAAATTCCAATTGGAGGTCTACATGTCTTGCAAATTTCGTGAAAATAAAAACTTTGTATTTCGTTCCAAATTTAACTTATTTCGATTAAGCCTGACGTACTGATTCAAAAAAGATATACATACTCCTATGAGAAAATGCACCGTTTGGCCGGAAAATGGAAAAAACTATAATTTTTTGTAATATTTGTTCATCAACTGTGGGTAGGGGATAGAAAAAATACACATATTTGGAATAAGTTAGACCTAGTGTATATATTAACATTAAAAAAACAATTTCCTAAAATTGGAATTTGCCCAAAAATGTTTAAAGGGGGTACCCTTGGATTTTTTTCAATATTCAATAATCGGGCATATTGGCGTCAATTTCGGTCCTATAGTCAAACCGGTGCACTTTTCCTACATAAAATTTCCTACTTGTTCTTCTCAAGTGCTCAGATTTTTTCTACGTCTTACGGTTCGTGAGAAAAAATTCCAATTGGAGGTCTACATGTCTTGCAAATTTCGTGAAAATAAAAACTTTGTATTTCGTTCCAAATTTAATTTATTTCGATTAAGCCTGACGTACTGATTCAAAAAAGATATACATACTCCTATGAGAAAATGCACCGTTTGGCCGGAAAATGGAAAAAACTATATTTTTTGTAATATTTGTTCATCACTTAAACATCCTTTAATCGGGCATATTGGCGTCAATTTCGGTCCTAGAGTCAAACCGGTGCACTTTTCCTACATAAAATTTGCTACTTGTTCTTCTCAAGTGCTCAGATTTATTCTACGTCTTACGGTTCGTGAGAAAAAATTCCAATTGGAGGTCTACATGTCTTGCAAATTTCGTGAAAATAAAAACTTTGTATTTCGTTCCAAATTTAATTTATTTCGATTGAGCCTGACGTACTGATTCAAAAAAGATATACATACCCCTATGAGAAAATGCACCGTTTGGCCGGAAAATGGAAAAAACTATAATTTTTTGTAATATTTGTTCATCATTTAAATATCCTTTAATCGGGCATATTGGCGTCAATTTCGGTCCTAGAGTCAAACCGGTGCACTTTTTTTACATAAAATTTGCTACTTGTTCTTCTCAAGTGCTCAGATTTTTTCTACGTCTTACGGTTCGTGAGAAAAAATTCCAATTGGAGGTCTACATGTCTTGCAAATTTCGTGAAAATAAAAACTTTTTATTTCGTTCCAAATTTAATTTATTTCGATTAAGCCTGACGTACTGATTCAAAAAAGATATACATACCCCTATGAGAAAATGCACCGTTTGGCCGGAAAATCGAAAAAACTATAATTTTTTGTAATATTTGTTCAACATTTAAACATCCTTTAATCGGGCATATTGGCGTCAATTTCGGTCCTAGAGTCAAACCGGTGCAATTTTCCTACATAAAATTTGCTACTTGTTCTTCTCAAGTGCTCATATTTTTTCTACGTCTTACGGTTCGTGAGAAAAAATTCCAATTGGAGGTCTACATGTCTTGCAAATTTCGTGAAAATAAAAACTTTGTATTTCGTTCCAAATTTAATTTATTTCGATTAAGCCTGACGTACTGATTCAAAAAAGATATACATACCCCTATGAGAAAATGCACCATTTGGCCGGAAAATGGAAAAAACCATAACTTTTTGTAATATTTGTTCATCATTTAAACATCCTTTAATCGGGCATATTGGCGTCAATTTCGGTCCTAGAGTCAAACCGGTGCACTTTTCCTACATAAAATTTGCTACTTGTTCTTCTCAAGTGCTCATATTTTTTCTACGTCTTACGGTTCGTGAGAAAAAATTCCAATTGGAGGTCTACATGTCTTGCAAATTTCGTGAAAATAAAAACTTTGTATTTCGTTCCACATTTAATTTATTTCGATTAAGCCTGACGTACTGATTCAAAAAGGGTATACATACCCTTATGAGAAAATGCACCGTTTGGCCGGAAAATGGAAAAAACTGAAAATTTTTAATTCGATTTTTCCATTATTTTTGCCAAACTGTGGGTAGGGGATAGAAAAAATACACATATTTGGAATAAGTTAGACCTAGTGTATATATTAACATTAAGAAAACAATTTCCTAAAATTGGAATTTGCCCAAAAATGTTTAAAGGGGGTACCCTTGGATTTTTTTCAATATTCAATAATCGGGCATATTGGCGTCAATTTCGGTCCTATAGTCAAACCGGTGCACTTTTCCTACATAAAATTTGCTACTTGTTCTTCTCAAGTGCTCAGATTTTTTCTACGTCTTACGGTTCGTGAGAAAAAATTCCAATTGGAGGTCTACATGTCTTGCAAATTTCGTGAAAATAAAAACTTTTTATTTCGTTCCAAATTTAATTTATTTCGATTAAGCCTGACGTACTGATTCAAAAAAGATATACATACCCCTATGAGAAAATGCACCGTTTGGCCGGAAAATCGAAAAAACTATAATTTTTTGTAATATTTGTTCATCATTTAAACATCCTTTAATCGGGCATATTGGCGTCAATTTCGGTCCTAGAGTCAAACCGGTGCACTTTTCCTACATAAAATTTGCTACTTGTTCTTCTCAAGTGCTTATATTTTTTCTACGTCTTACGGTTCGTGAGAAAAAATTCCAATTGGAGGTCTACATGTCTTGCAAATTTCGTGAAAATAAAAACTTTGTATTTCGTTCCAAATTTAATTTATTTCGATTAAGCCTGACGTACTGATTCAAAAAAGATATACATACCCTTATGAGAAAATGCACCGTTTGGCCGGAAAATGGAAAAAACTGAAAATTTTTAATTCGATTTTTCCATTATTTTTGCCAAACTGTGGGTAGGGGATAGAAAAAATACACATATTTGAAATAAGTTAGACCTAGTGTATATATTAACATTAAAAAAACAATTTCCTAAAATTAGAATTTGCCCAAAAATGTTTAAAGGGGGTACCCTTGGATTTTTTTCAATATTCAATAATCGGGCATATTGGCGTCAATTTCGGTCCTATAGTCAAACCGGTGCACTTTTCCCACATAAAATTTGCTACTTGTTCTTCTCAAGTGCTCAGATTTTTTCTACGTCTTACGGTTCGTGAGAAAAAATTCCAATTGGAGGTCTACATGTCTTGCAAATTTCGTGAAAATAAAAACTTTTTATTTCGTTCCAAATTTTATTTATTTCGATTAAGCCTGACGTACTGATTCAAAAAAGATATACATACCCCTATGAGAAAATGCACCGTTTGGCCGGAAAATCGAAAAAACTATAATTTTTTGTAATATTTGTTCATCATTTAAATATCCTTTAATCGGGCATATTGGCGTCAATTTCGGTCCTAGAGTCAAACCGGTGCACTTTTCCTACATAAAATTTGCTACTTGTTCTTCTCAAGTGCTCAGATTTTTTCTACGTCTTACGGTTCGTGAGAAAAAATTCCAATTGGAGGTCTACATGTCTTGCAAATTTCGTGAAAATAAAAACTTTTTATTTCGTTCCAAATTTAATTTATTTCGATTAAGCCTGACGTACTGATTCAAAAAAGATATACATACCCCTATGAGAAAATGCACCGTTTAGCCGGAAAATGGAAAAAACTATAATTTTTTGTAATATTTGTTCATCATTTAAACATCCTTTAATCGGATATATTGGCGTCAATTCCGGTCATAGAGTCAAACCTGTGCACATTTCTTACATAAAATTTGCTACTTGTTCTTCTCAAGTTCTCAGATTTTTTCTACGTCTTACGGTTCGTGAGAAAAAATTTCAATTGGAGGTCTACATGTCTTGCAAATTTCGTGAAAATAAAAACTTTGTATTTCGTTCCAAATTTAATTTATTTCGATTAAGCCTGACGTACTGATTCAAAAAAGATATACATACCCCTATGAGAAAATGCACCGTTTGGCCGGAAAATGGAAAAAACTATAATTTTTTGTAATATTTGTTCTACATTTAAACATCCTTTAATCGGATATATTGGCGTCAATTCCGGTCATAGAGTCAAACCGGTGCACATTTCTTACATAAAATTTGCTACTTGTTCTTCTCAAGTTCTCAGATTTTTTCTACGTCTTACGGTTCGTGAGAAAAAATTCCAATTGGAGGTCTACATGTCTTGCAAATTTCGTGAAAATAAAAACTTTGTATTTCGTTCCAAATTTAATTTATTTCGATTAAGGCTGACGTACTGATTCAAAAAAGATATACATACCCCTATGAGAAAATGCACCGTTTGGCCGGAAAATGGAAAAAACTGAAAATTTTTAATTCGATTTTTCCATTATTTTTGCCAAACTGTGGGTAGGGGATAGAAAAAAAACACATATTTGGAATAAGTTAGACCTAGTGTATATATCAACATTAAAAAAACAATATCCTAAAATTGGAATTTGCCCAAAAATGTTTAAAGGGGGTACCCTTGGATTTTTTTCAAAATTCAATAATCGGGCATATTGGTGTCAATTCCGGTCCTAGAGTCAAACCGGTGCACATTTCTTACATAAAATTTGCTACTTGTTCTTCTCAAGTTCTCAGATTTTTTCTATGTCTTACGGTTCGTGAGAAAAAATTCCAATTGGAGGTCTACATGTCTTGCAAATTTCGTGAAAATAAAAACTTTGTATTTCGTTCCAAATTTAACTTATTTCGATTAAGCCTGACGTACTGATTCAAAAAAGATATACATACTCCTATGAGAAAATGCACCGTTTGGCCGGAAAATGGAAAAAACTATAATTTTTTGTAATATTTGTTCATCAACTGTGGGTAGGGGATAGAAAAAATACACATATTTGGAATAAGTTAGACCTAGTGTATATATTAACATTAAAAAAACAATTTCCTAAAATTGGAATTTGCCCAAAAATGTTTAAAGGGGGTACCCTTGGATTTTTTTCAATATTCAATAATCGGGCATATTGGCGTCAATTTCGGTCCTATAGTCAAACCGGTGCACTTTTCCTACATAAAATTTCCTACTTGTTCTTCTCAAGTGCTCAGATTTTTTCTACGTCTTACGGTTCGTGAGAAAAAATTCCAATTGGAGGTCTACATGTCTTGCAAATTTCGTGAAAATAAAAACTTTGTATTTCGTTCCAAATTTAATTTATTTCGATTAAGCCTGACGTACTGATTCAAAAAAGATATACATACTCCTATGAGAAAATGCACCGTTTGGCCGGAAAATGGAAAAAACTATATTTTTTGTAATATTTGTTCATCACTTAAACATCCTTTAATCGGGCATATTGGCGTCAATTTCGGTCCTAGAGTCAAACCGGTGCACTTTTCCTACATAAAATTTGCTACTTGTTCTTCTCAAGTGCTCAGATTTATTCTACGTCTTACGGTTCGTGAGAAAAAATTCCAATTGGAGGTCTACATGTCTTGCAAATTTCGTGAAAATAAAAACTTTGTATTTCGTTCCAAATTTAATTTATTTCGATTGAGCCTGACGTACTGATTCAAAAAAGATATACATACCCCTATGAGAAAATGCACCGTTTGGCCGGAAAATGGAAAAAACTATAATTTTTTGTAATATTTGTTCATCATTTAAATATCCTTTAATCGGGCATATTGGCGTCAATTTCGGTCCTAGAGTCAAACCGGTGCACTTTTTTTACATAAAATTTGCTACTTGTTCTTCTCAAGTGCTCAGATTTTTTCTACGTCTTACGGTTCGTGAGAAAAAATTCCAATTGGAGGTCTACATGTCTTGCAAATTTCGTGAAAATAAAAACTTTTTATTTCGTTCCAAATTTAATTTATTTCGATTAAGCCTGACGTACTGATTCAAAAAAGATATACATACCCCTATGAGAAAATGCACCGTTTGGCCGGAAAATCGAAAAAACTATAATTTTTTGTAATATTTGTTCAACATTTAAACATCCTTTAATCGGGCATATTGGCGTCAATTTCGGTCCTAGAGTCAAACCGGTGCAATTTTCCTACATAAAATTTGCTACTTGTTCTTCTCAAGTGCTCATATTTTTTCTACGTCTTACGGTTCGTGAGAAAAAATTCCAATTGGAGGTCTACATGTCTTGCAAATTTCGTGAAAATAAAAACTTTGTATTTCGTTCCAAATTTAATTTATTTCGATTAAGCCTGACGTACTGATTCAAAAAAGATATACATACCCCTATGAGAAAATGCACCATTTGGCCGGAAAATGGAAAAAACCATAACTTTTTGTAATATTTGTTCATCATTTAAACATCCTTTAATCGGGCATATTGGCGTCAATTTCGGTCCTAGAGTCAAACCGGTGCACTTTTCCTACATAAAATTTGCTACTTGTTCTTCTCAAGTGCTCATATTTTTTCTACGTCTTACGGTTCGTGAGAAAAAATTCCAATTGGAGGTCTACATGTCTTGCAAATTTCGTGAAAATAAAAACTTTGTATTTCGTTCCACATTTAATTTATTTCGATTAAGCCTGACGTACTGATTCAAAAAAGATATACATACTCCTATGAGAAAATGCACCGTTTGGCCGGAAAATGGAAAAAACTATATTTTTTGTAATATTTGTTCATCACTTAAACATCCTTTAATCGGGCATATTGGCGTCAATTTCGGTCCTAGAGTCAAACCGGTGCACTTTTCCTACATAAAATTTGCTACTTGTTCTTCTCAAGTGCTCAGATTTATTCTACGTCTTACGGTTCGTGAGAAAAAATTCCAATTGGAGGTCTACATGTCTTGCAAATTTCGTGAAAATAAAAACTTTGTATTTCGTTCCAAATTTAATTTATTTCGATTGAGCCTGACGTACTGATTCAAAAAAGATATACATACCCCTATGAGAAAATGCACCGTTTGGCCGGAAAATGGAAAAAACTATAATTTTTTGTAATATTTGTTCATCATTTAAATATCCTTTAATCGGGCATATTGGCGTCAATTTCGGTCCTAGAGTCAAACCGGTGCACTTTTTTTACATAAAATTTGCTACTTGTTCTTCTCAAGTGCTCAGATTTTTTCTACGTCTTACGGTTCGTGAGAAAAAATTCCAATTGGAGGTCTACATGTCTTGCAAATTTCGTGAAAATAAAAACTTTTTATTTCGTTCCAAATTTAATTTATTTCGATTAAGCCTGACGTACTGATTCAAAAAAGATATACATACCCCTATGAGAAAATGCACCGTTTGGCCGGAAAATCGAAAAAACTATAATTTTTTGTAATATTTGTTCAACATTTAAACATCCTTTAATCGGGCATATTGGCGTCAATTTCGGTCCTAGAGTCAAACCGGTGCAATTTTCCTACATAAAATTTGCTACTTGTTCTTCTCAAGTGCTCATATTTTTTCTACGTCTTACGGTTCGTGAGAAAAAATTCCAATTGGAGGTCTACATGTCTTGCAAATTTCGTGAAAATAAAAACTTTGTATTTCGTTCCAAATTTAATTTATTTCGATTAAGCCTGACGTACTGATTCAAAAAAGATATACATACCCCTATGAGAAAATGCACCATTTGGCCGGAAAATGGAAAAAACCATAACTTTTTGTAATATTTGTTCATCATTTAAACATCCTTTAATCGGGCATATTGGCGTCAATTTCGGTCCTAGAGTCAAACCGGTGCACTTTTCCTACATAAAATTTGCTACTTGTTCTTCTCAAGTGCTCATATTTTTTCTACGTCTTACGGTTCGTGAGAAAAAATTCCAATTGGAGGTCTACATGTCTTGCAAATTTCGTGAAAATAAAAACTTTGTATTTCGTTCCACATTTAATTTATTTCGATTAAGCCTGACGTACTGATTCAAAAAGGGTATACATACCCTTATGAGAAAATGCACCGTTTGGCCGGAAAATGGAAAAAACTGAAAATTTTTAATTCGATTTTTCCATTATTTTTGCCAAACTGTGGGTAGGGGATAGAAAAAATACACATATTTGGAATAAGTTAGACCTAGTGTATATATTAACATTAAGAAAACAATTTCCTAAAATTGGAATTTGCCCAAAAATGTTTAAAGGGGGTACCCTTGGATTTTTTTCAATATTCAATAATCGGGCATATTGGCGTCAATTTCGGTCCTATAGTCAAACCGGTGCACTTTTCCTACATAAAATTTGCTACTTGTTCTTCTCAAGTGCTCAGATTTTTTCTACGTCTTACGGTTCGTGAGAAAAAATTCCAATTGGAGGTCTACATGTCTTGCAAATTTCGTGAAAATAAAAACTTTTTATTTCGTTCCAAATTTAATTTATTTCGATTAAGCCTGACGTACTGATTCAAAAAAGATATACATACCCCTATGAGAAAATGCACCGTTTGGCCGGAAAATCGAAAAAACTATAATTTTTTGTAATATTTGTTCATCATTTAAATATCCTTTAATCGGGCATATTGGCGTCAATTTCGGTCCTAGAGTCAAACCGGTGCACTTTTCCTACATAAAATTTGCTACTTGTTCTTCTCAAGTGCTCAGATTTTTTCTGCGTCTTACGGTTCGTGAGAAAAAATTCCAATTGGAGGTCTACATGTCTTGCAAATTTCGTGAAAATAAAAACTTTTTATTTCGTTCCAAATTTAATTTATTTCGATTAAGCCTGACGTACTGATTCAAAAAAGATATACATACCCCTATGAGAAAATGCACCGTTTAGCCGGAAAATGGAAAAAACTATAATTTTTTGTAATATTTGTTCATCATTTAAACATCCTTTAATCGGATATATTGGCGTCAATTCCGGTCATAGAGTCAAACCTGTGCACATTTCTTACATAAAATTTGCTACTTGTTCTTCTCAAGTTCTCAGATTTTTTCTACGTCTTACGGTTCGTGAGAAAAAATTTCAATTGGAGGTCTACATGTCTTGCAAATTTCGTGAAAATAAAAACTTTGTATTTCGTTCCAAATTTAATTTATTTCGATTAAGCCTGACGTACTGATTCAAAAAAGATATACATACCCCTATGAGAAAATGCACCGTTTGGCCGGAAAATGGAAAAAACTATAATTTTTTGTAATATTTGTTCTACATTTAAACATCCTTTAATCGGATATATTGGCGTCAATTCCGGTCATAGAGTCAAACCGGTGCACATTTCTTACATAAAATTTGCTACTTGTTCTTCTCAAGTTCTCAGATTTTTTCTACGTCTTACGGTTCGTGAGAAAAAATTCCAATTAGAGGTCTACATGTCTTGCAAATTTCGTGAAAATAAAAACTTTGTATTTCGTTCCAAATTTAACTTATTTCGATTAAGGCTGACGTACTGATTCAAAAAAGATATACATACCCCTATGAGAAAATGCACCGTTTGGCCGGAAAATGGAAAAAACTGAAAATTTTTAATTCGATTTTTCCATTATTTTTGCCAAACTGTGGGTAGGGGATAGAAAAAAAACACATATTTGGAATAAGTTAGACCTAGTGTATATATCAACATTAAAAAAACAATATCCTAAAATTGGAATTTGCCCAAAAATGTTTAAAGGGGGTACCCTTGGATTTTTTTCAAAATTCAATAATCGGGCATATTGGTGTCAATTCCGGTCCTAGAGTCAAACCGGTGCACATTTCTTACATAAAATTTGCTACTTGTTCTTCTCAAGTTCTCAGATTTTTTCTATGTCTTACGGTTCGTGAGAAAAAATTCCAATTGGAGGTCTACATGTCTTGCAAATTTCGTGAAAATAAAAACTTTGTATTTCGTTCCAAATTTAACTTATTTCGATTAAGCCTGACGTACTGATTCAAAAAAGATATACATACTCCTATGAGAAAATGCACCGTTTGGCCGGAAAATGGAAAAAACTATAATTTTTTGTAATATTTGTTCATCAACTGTGGGTAGGGGATAGAAAAAATACACATATTTGGAATAAGTTAGACCTAGTGTATATATTAACATTAAAAAAACAATTTCCTAAAATTGGAATTTGCCCAAAAATGTTTAAAGGGGGTACCCTTGGATTTTTTTCAATATTCAATAATCGGGCATATTGGCGTCAATTTCGGTCCTATAGTCAAACCGGTGCACTTTTCCTACATAAAATTTCCTACTTGTTCTTCTCAAGTGCTCAGATTTTTTCTACGTCTTACGGTTCGTGAGAAAAAATTCCAATTGGAGGTCTACATGTCTTGCAAATTTCGTGAAAATAAAAACTTTGTATTTCGTTCCAAATTTAATTTATTTCGATTAAGCCTGACGTACTGATTCAAAAAAGATATACATACTCCTATGAGAAAATGCACCGTTTGGCCGGAAAATGGAAAAAACTATATTTTTTGTAATATTTGTTCATCACTTAAACATCCTTTAATCGGGCATATTGGCGTCAATTTCGGTCCTAGAGTCAAACCGGTGCACTTTTCCTACATAAAATTTGCTACTTGTTCTTCTCAAGTGCTCAGATTTATTCTACGTCTTACGGTTCGTGAGAAAAAATTCCAATTGGAGGTCTACATGTCTTGCAAATTTCGTGAAAATAAAAACTTTGTATTTCGTTCCAAATTTAATTTATTTCGATTGAGCCTGACGTACTGATTCAAAAAAGATATACATACCCCTATGAGAAAATGCACCGTTTGGCCGGAAAATGGAAAAAACTATAATTTTTTGTAATATTTGTTCATCATTTAAATATCCTTTAATCGGGCATATTGGCGTCAATTTCGGTCCTAGAGTCAAACCGGTGCACTTTTTTTACATAAAATTTGCTACTTGTTCTTCTCAAGTGCTCAGATTTTTTCTACGTCTTACGGTTCGTGAGAAAAAATTCCAATTGGAGGTCTACATGTCTTGCAAATTTCGTGAAAATAAAAACTTTTTATTTCGTTCCAAATTTAATTTATTTCGATTAAGCCTGACGTACTGATTCAAAAAAGATATACATACCCCTATGAGAAAATGCACCGTTTGGCCGGAAAATCGAAAAAACTATAATTTTTTGTAATATTTGTTCAACATTTAAACATCCTTTAATCGGGCATATTGGCGTCAATTTCGGTCCTAGAGTCAAACCGGTGCAATTTTCCTACATAAAATTTGCTACTTGTTCTTCTCAAGTGCTCATATTTTTTCTACGTCTTACGGTTCGTGAGAAAAAATTCCAATTGGAGGTCTACATGTCTTGCAAATTTCGTGAAAATAAAAACTTTGTATTTCGTTCCAAATTTAATTTATTTCGATTAAGCCTGACGTACTGATTCAAAAAAGATATACATACCCCTATGAGAAAATGCACCATTTGGCCGGAAAATGGAAAAAACCATAACTTTTTGTAATATTTGTTCATCATTTAAACATCCTTTAATCGGGCATATTGGCGTCAATTTCGGTCCTAGAGTCAAACCGGTGCACTTTTCCTACA
Source organism: Diabrotica undecimpunctata (assembly GCF_040954645.1). Lineage (NCBI taxonomy): Eukaryota > Metazoa > Arthropoda > Insecta > Coleoptera > Chrysomelidae > Diabrotica > Diabrotica undecimpunctata. Next base: position 143,995,082 of record NC_092803.1, read on the forward strand.
TAAAATTTGCTACTTGTTCTTCTCAAGTGCTCATATTTTTTCTACGTCTTACGGTTCGTGAGAAAAAATTCCAATTGGAGGTCTACATGTCTTGCAAATTTCGTGAAAATAAAAACTTTGTATTTCGTTCCACATTTAATTTATTTCGATTAAGCCTGACGTACTGATTCAAAAAGGGTATACATACCCTTATGAGAAAATGCACCGTTTGGCCGGAAAATGGAAAAAACTGAAAATTTTTAATTCGATTTTTCCATTATTTTTGCCAAACTGTGGGTAGGGGATAGAAAAAATACACATATTTGGAATAAGTTAGACCTAGTGTATATATTAACATTAAGAAAACAATTTCCTAAAATTGGAATTTGCCCAAAAATGTTTAAAGGGGGTACCCTTGGATTTTTTTCAATATTCAATAATCGGGCATATTGGCGTCAATTTCGGTCCTATAGTCAAACCGGTGCACTTTTCCTACATAAAATTTGCTACTTGTTCTTCTCAAGTGCTCAGATTTTTTCTACGTCTTACGGTTCGTGAGAAAAAATTCCAATTGGAGGTCTACATGTCTTGCAAATTTCGTGAAAATAAAAACTTTTTATTTCGTTCCAAATTTAATTTATTTCGATTAAGCCTGACGTACTGATTCAAAAAAGATATACATACCCCTATGAGAAAATGCACCGTTTGGCCGGAAAATCGAAAAAACTATAATTTTTTGTAATATTTGTTCATCATTTAAACATCCTTTAATCGGGCATATTGGCGTCAATTTCGGTCCTAGAGTCAAACCGGTGCACTTTTCCTACATAAAATTTGCTACTTGTTCTTCTCAAGTGCTTATATTTTTTCTACGTCTTACGGTTCGTGAGAAAAAATTCCAATTGGAGGTCTACATGTCTTGCAAATTTCGTGAAAATAAAAACTTTGTATTTCGTTCCAAATTTAATTTATTTCGATTAAGCCTGACGTACTGATTCAAAAAAGATATACATACCCTTATGAGAAAATGCACCGTTTGGCCGGAAAATGGAAAAAACTCAAAATTTTTAATTCGATTTTTCCATTATTTTTGCCAAACTGTGGGTAGGGGATAGAAAAAATACACATATTTGAAATAAGTTAGACCTAGTGTATATATTAACATTAAAAAAACAATTTCCTAAAATTAGAATTTGCCCAAAAATGTTTAAAGGGGGTACCCTTGGATTTTTTTCAATATTCAATAATCGGGCATATTGGCGTCAATTTCGGTCCTATAGTCAAACCGGTGCACTTTTCCCACATAAAATTTGCTACTTGTTCTTCTCAAGTGCTCAGATTTTTTCTACGTCTTACGGTTCGTGAGAAAAAATTCCAATTGGAGGTCTACATGTCTTGCAAATTTCGTGAAAATAAAAACTTTTTATTTCGTTCCAAATTTAATTTATTTCGATTAAGCCTGACGTACTGATTCAAAAAAGATATACATACCCCTATGAGAAAATGCACCGTTTGGCCGGAAAATCGAAAAAACTATAATTTTTTGTAATATTTGTTCATCATTTAAATATCCTTTAATCGGGCATATTGGCGTCAATTTCGGTCCTAGAGTCAAACCGGTGCACTTTTCCTACATAAAATTTGCTACTTGTTCTTCTCAAGTGCTCAGATTTTTTCTACGTCTTACGGTTCGTGAGAAAAAATTCCAATTGGAGGTCTACATGTCTTGCAAATTTCGTGAAAATAAAAACTTTTTATTTCGTTCCAAATTTAATTTATTTCGATTAAGCCTGACGTACTGATTCAAAAAAGATATACATACCCCTATGAGAAAATGCACCGTTTAGCCGGAAAATGGAAAAAACTATAATTTTTTGTAATATTTGTTCATCATTTAAACATCCTTTAATCGGATATATTGGCGTCAATTCCGGTCATAGAGTCAAACCTGTGCACATTTCTTACATAAAATTTGCTACTTGTTCTTCTCAAGTTCTCAGATTTTTTCTACGTCTTACGGTTCGTGAGAAAAAATTTCAATTGGAGGTCTACATGTCTTGCAAATTTCGTGAAAATAAAAACTTTGTATTTCGTTCCAAATTTAATTTATTTCGATTAAGCCTGACGTACTGATTCAAAAAAGATATACATACCCCTATGAGAAAATGCACCGTTTGGCCGGAAAATGGAAAAAACTATAATTTTTTGTAATATTTGTTCTACATTTAAACATCCTTTAATCGGATATATTGGCGTCAATTCCGGTCATAGAGTCAAACCGGTGCACATTTCTTACATAAAATTTGCTACTTGTTCTTCTCAAGTTCTCAGATTTTTTCTACGTCTTACGGTTCGTGAGAAAAAATTCCAATTGGAGGTCTACATGTCTTGCAAATTTCGTGAAAATAAAAACTTTGTATTTCGTTCCAAATTTAATTTATTTCGATTAAGGCTGACGTACTGATTCAAAAAAGATATACATACCCCTATGAGAAAATGCACCGTTTGGCCGGAAAATGGAAAAAACTGAAAATTTTTAATTCGATTTTTCCATTATTTTTGCCAAACTGTGGGTAGGGGATAGAAAAAAAACACATATTTGGAATAAGTTAGACCTAGTGTATATATCAACATTAAAAAAACAATATCCTAAAATTGGAATTTGCCCAAAAATGTTTAAAGGGGGTACCCTTGGATTTTTTTCAAAATTCAATAATCGGGCATATTGGTGTCAATTCCGGTCCTAGAGTCAAACCGGTGCACATTTCTTACATAAAATTTGCTACTTGTTCTTCTCAAGTTCTCAGATTTTTTCTATGTCTTACGGTTCGTGAGAAAAAATTCCAATTGGAGGTCTACATGTCTTGCAAATTTCGTGAAAATAAAAACTTTGTATTTCGTTCCAAATTTAACTTATTTCGATTAAGCCTGACGTACTGATTCAAAAAAGATATACATACTCCTATGAGAAAATGCACCGTTTGGCCGGAAAATGGAAAAAACTATAATTTTTTGTAATATTTGTTCATCAACTGTGGGTAGGGGATAGAAAAAATACACATATTTGGAATAAGTTAGACCTAGTGTATATATTAACATTAAAAAAACAATTTCCTAAAATTGGAATTTGCCCAAAAATGTTTAAAGGGGGTACCCTTGGATTTTTTTCAATATTCAATAATCGGGCATATTGGCGTCAATTTCGGTCCTATAGTCAAACCGGTGCACTTTTCCTACATAAAATTTCCTACTTGTTCTTCTCAAGTGCTCAGATTTTTTCTACGTCTTACGGTTCGTGAGAAAAAATTCCAATTGGAGGTCTACATGTCTTGCAAATTTCGTGAAAATAAAAACTTTGTATTTCGTTCCAAATTTAATTTATTTCGATTAAGCCTGACGTACTGATTCAAAAAAGATATACATACTCCTATGAGAAAATGCACCGTTTGGCCGGAAAATGGAAAAAACTATATTTTTTGTAATATTTGTTCATCACTTAAACATCCTTTAATCGGGCATATTGGCATCAATTTCGGTCCTAGAGTCAAACCGGTGCACTTTTCCTACATAAAATTTGCTACTTGTTCTTCTCAAGTGCTCAGATTTATTCTACGTCTTACGGTTCGTGAGAAAAAATTCCAATTGGAGGTCTACATGTCTTGCAAATTTCGTGAAAATAAAAACTTTGTATTTCGTTCCAAATTTAATTTATTTCGATTGAGCCTGACGTACTGATTCAAAAAAGATATACATACCCCTATGAGAAAATGCACCGTTTGGCCGGAAAATGGAAAAAACTATAATTTTTTGTAATATTTGTTCATCATTTAAATATCCTTTAATCGGGCATATTGGCGTCAATTTCGGTCCTAGAGTCAAACCGGTGCACTTTTTTTACATAAAATTTGCTACTTGTTCTTCTCAAGTGCTCAGATTTTTTCTACGTCTTACGGTTCGTGAGAAAAAATTCCAATTGGAGGTCTACATGTCTTGCAAATTTCGTGAAAATAAAAACATTGTATTTCGTTCCAAATTTAATTTATTTCGATTAAACCTGACGTACTGATTCAAAAAGGGTATACATACCCTTATGAAAAAATGCACCGTTTGGCCGGAAAATGGAAAAAACTGAAAATTTTTAATTCGATTTTTCCGCTCAGATTTTTTCTACGTCTTACGGTTCGTGAGAAAAAATTCCAATTGGAGGTCTACATGTCTTGCAAATTTCGTGAAAATAAAAACTTTGTATTTCGTTCCAAATTTAATTTATTTCGATTAAGCCTGACGTACTGATTCAAAAAAGATATACATACCCCTATGAGAAAATGCACCATTTGGCCGGAAAATGGAAAAAACCATAATTTTTTGTAATATTTGTTCATCATTTAAACATCCTTTAATCGGGCATATTGGCGTCAATTTCGGTCCTAGAGTCAAACCGGTGCACTTTTCCTACATAAAATTTGCTTCTTGTTCTTCTCAAGTACTCAGATTTTTTCTACGTCTTACGGTTCGTGAGAAAAAATTCCAATTGGAGGTCTACATGTCTTGCAAATTTCGTGAAAATAAAAACTTTTTATTTCGTTCCAAATTTAATTTATTTCGATTAAGCCTGACGTACTGATTCAAAAAAGATATACATACCCCTATGAGAAAATGCACCGTTTGGCCGGAAAATCGAAAAAACTATAATTTTTTGTAATATTTGTTCAACATTTAAACATCCTTTAATCGGGCATATTGGCGTCAATTTCGGTCCTAGAGTCAAACCGGTGCAATTTTCCTACATAAAATTTGCTACTTGTTCTTCTCAAGTGCTCATATTTTTTCTACGTCTTACGGTTCGTGAGAAAAAATTCCAATTGGAGGTCTACATGTCTTGCAAATTTCGTGAAAATAAAAACTTTGTATTTCGTTCCAAATTTAATTTATTTCGATTAAGCCTGACGTACTGATTCAAAAAAGATATACATACCCCTATGAGAAAATGCACCATTTGGCCGGAAAATGGAAAAAACCATAACTTTTTGTAATATTTGTTCATCATTTAAACATCCTTTAATCGGGCATATTGGCGTCAATTTCGGTCCTAGAGTCAAACCGGTGCACTTTTCCTACATAAAATTTGCTACTTGTTCTTCTCAAGTGCTCATATTTTTTCTACGTCTTACGGTTCGTGAGAAAAAATTCCAATTGGAGGTCTACATGTCTTGCAAATTTCGTGAAAATAAAAACTTTGTATTTCGTTCCACATTTAATTTATTTCGATTAAGCCTGACGTACTGATTCAAAAAGGGTATACATACCCTTATGAGAAAATGCACCGTTTGGCCGGAAAATGGAAAAAACTGAAAATTTTTAATTCGATTTTTCCATTATTTTTGCCAAACTGTGGGTAGGGGATAGAAAAAATACACATATTTGGAATAAGTTAGACCTAGTGTATATATTAACATTAAGAAAACAATTTCCTAAAATTGGAATTTGCCCAAAAATGTTTAAAGGGGGTACCCTTGGATTTTTTTCAATATTCAATAATCGGGCATATTGGCGTCAATTTCGGTCCTATAGTCAAACCGGTGCACTTTTCCTACATAAAATTTGCTACTTGTTCTTCTCAAGTGCTCAGATTTTTTCTACGTCTTACGGTTCGTGAGAAAAAATTCCAATTGGAGGTCTACATGTCTTGCAAATTTCGTGAAAATAAAAACTTTTTATTTCGTTCCAAATTTAATTTATTTCGATTAAGCCTGACGTACTGATTCAAAAAAGATATACATACCCCTATGAGAAAATGCACCGTTTGGCCGGAAAATCGAAAAAACTATAATTTTTTGTAATATTTGTTCATCATTTAAACATCCTTTAATCGGGCATATTGGCGTCAATTTCGGTCCTAGAGTCAAACCGGTGCACTTTTCCTACATAAAATTTGCTACTTGTTCTTCTCAAGTGCTTATATTTTTTCTACGTCTTACGGTTCGTGAGAAAAAATTCCAATTGGAGGTCTACATGTCTTGCAAATTTCGTGAAAATAAAAACTTTGTATTTCGTTCCAAATTTAATTTATTTCGATTAAGCCTGACGTACTGATTCAAAAAAGATATACATACCCTTATGAGAAAATGCACCGTTTGGCCGGAAAATGGAAAAAACTGAAAATTTTTAATTCGATTTTTCCATTATTTTTGCCAAACTGTGGGTAGGGGATAGAAAAAATACACATATTTGAAATAAGTTAGACCTAGTGTATATATTAACATTAAAAAAACAATTTCCTAAAATTAGAATTTGCCCAAAAATGTTTAAAGGGGGTACCCTTGGATTTTTTTCAATATTCAATAATCGGGCATATTGGCGTCAATTTCGGTCCTATAGTCAAACCGGTGCACTTTTCCCACATAAAATTTGCTACTTGTTCTTCTCAAGTGCTCAGATTTTTTCTACGTCTTACGGTTCGTGAGAAAAAATTCCAATTGGAGGTCTACATGTCTTGCAAATTTCGTGAAAATAAAAACTTTTTATTTCGTTCCAAATTTAATTTATTTCGATTAAGCCTGACGTACTGATTCAAAAAAGATATACATACCCCTATGAGAAAATGCACCGTTTGGCCGGAAAATCGAAAAAACTATAATTTTTTGTAATATTTGTTCATCATTTAAATATCCTTTAATCGGGCATATTGGCGTCAATTTCGGTCCTAGAGTCAAACCGGTGCACTTTTCCTACATAAAATTTGCTACTTGTTCTTCTCAAGTGCTCAGATTTTTTCTACGTCTTACGGTTCGTGAGAAAAAATTCCAATTGGAGGTCTACATGTCTTGCAAATTTCGTGAAAATAAAAACTTTTTATTTCGTTCCAAATTTAATTTATTTCGATTAAGCCTGACGTACTGATTCAAAAAAGATATACATACCCCTATGAGAAAATGCACCGTTTGGCCGGAAAATCGAAAAAACTATAATTTTTTGTAATATTTGTTCATCATTTAAACATCCTTTAATCGGGCATATTGGCGTCAATTTCGGTCCTAGAGTCAAACCGGTGCACTTTTCCTACATAAAATTTGCTACTTGTTCTTCTCAAGTGCTTATATTTTTTCTACGTCTTACGGTTCGTGAGAAAAAATTCCAATTGGAGGTCTACATGTCTTGCAAATTTCGTGAAAATAAAAACTTTGTATTTCGTTCCAAATTTAATTTATTTCGATTAAGCCTGACGTACTAATTCAAAAAAGATATACATACCCTTATGAGAAAATGCACCGTTTGGCCGGAAAATGGAAAAAACTGAAAATTTTTAATTCGATTTTTCCATTATTTTTGCCAAACTGTGGGTAGGGGATAGAAAAAATACACATATTTGGAATAAGTTAGACCTAGTGTATATATTAACATTAAAAAAACAATTTCCTAAAATTAGAATTTGCCCAAAAATGTTTAAAGGGGGTACCCTTGGATTTTTTTCAATATTCAATAATCGGGCATATTGGCGTCAATTTCGGTCCTATAGTCAAACCGGTGCACTTTTCCCACATAAAATTTGCTACTTGTTCTTCTCAAGTGCTCAGATTTTTTCTACGTCTTACGGTTCGTGAGAAAAAATTCCAATTGGAGGTCTACATGTCTTGCAAATTTCGTGAAAATAAAAACTTTTTATTTCGTTCCAAATTTAATTTATTTCGATTAAGCCTGACGTACTGATTCAAAAAAGATATACATACCCCTATGAGAAAATGCACCGTTTGGCCGGAAAATCGAAAAAACTATAATTTTTTGTAATATTTGTTCATCATTTAAATATCCTTTAATCGGGCATATTGGCGTCAATTTCGGTCCTAGAGTCAAACCGGTGCACTTTTCCTACATAAAATTTGCTACTTGTTCTTCTCAAGTGCTCAGATTTTTTCTACGTCTTACGGTTCGTGAGAAAAAATTCCAATTGGAGGTCTACATGTCTTGCAAATTTCGTGAAAATAAAAACTTTTTATTTCGTTCCAAATTTAATTTATTTCGATTAAGCCTGACGTACTGATTCAAAAAAGATATACATACCCCTATGAGAAAATGCACCGTTTGGCCGGAAAATCGAAAAAACTATAATTTTTTGTAATATTTGTTCATCATTTAAACATCCTTTAATCGGGCATATTGGCGTCAATTTCGGTCCTAGAGTCAAACCGGTGCACTTTTCCTACATAAAATTTGCTACTTGTTCTTCTCAAGTGCTTATATTTTTTCTACGTCTTACGGTTCGTGAGAAAAAATTCCAATTGGAGGTCTACATGTCTTGCAAATTTCGTGAAAATAAAAACTTTGTATTTCGTTCCAAATTTAATTTATTTCGATTAAGCCTGACGTACTGATTCAAAAAAGATATACATACCCTTATGAGAAAATGCACCGTTTGGCCGGAAAATGGAAAAAACTGAAAATTTTTAATTCGATTTTTCCATTATTTTTGCCAAACTGTGGGTAGGGGATAGAAAAAATACACATATTTGAAATAAGTTAGACCTAGTGTATATATTAACATTAAAAAAACAATTTCCTAAAATTAGAATTTGCCCAAAAATGTTTAAAGGGGGTACCCTTGGATTTTTTTCAATATTCAATAATCGGGCATATTGGCGTCAATTTCGGTCCTATAGTCAAACCGGTGCACTTTTCCCACATAAAATTTGCTACTTGTTCTTCTCAAGTGCTCAGATTTTTTCTACGTCTTACGGTTCGTGAGAAAAAATTCCAATTGGAGGTCTACATGTCTTGCAAATTTCGTGAAAATAAAAACTTTTTATTTCGTTCCAAATTTAATTTATTTCGATTAAGCCTGACGTACTGATTCAAAAAAGATATACATACCCCTATGAGAAAATGCACCGTTTGGCCGGAAAATCGAAAAAACTATAATTTTTTGTAATATTTGTTCATCATTTAAATATCCTTTAATCGGGCATATTGGCGTCAATTTCGGTCCTAGAGTCAAACCGGTGCACTTTTCCTACATAAAATTTGCTACTTGTTCTTCTCAAGTGCTCAGATTTTTTCTACGTCTTACGGTTCGTGAGAAAAAATTCCAATTGGAGGTCTACATGTCTTGCAAATTTCGTGAAAATAAAAACTTTTTATTTCGTTCCAAATTTAATTTATTTCGATTAAGCCTGACGTACTGATTCAAAAAAGATATACATACCCCTATGAGAAAATGCACCGTTTGGCCGGAAAATCGAAAAAACTATAATTTTTTGTAATATTTGTTCATCATTTAAACATCCTTTAATCGGGCATATTGGCGTCAATTTCGGTCCTAGAGTCAAACCGGTGCACTTTTCCTACATAAAATTTGCTACTTGTTCTTCTCAAGTGCTTATATTTTTTCTACGTCTTACGGTTCGTGAGAAAAAATTCCAATTGGAGGTCTACATGTCTTGCAAATTTCGTGAAAATAAAAACTTTGTATTTCGTTCCAAATTTAATTTATTTCGATTAAGCCTGACGTACTAATTCAAAAAAGATATACATACCCTTATGAGAAAATGCACCGTTTGGCCGGAAAATGGAAAAAACTGAAAATTTTTAATTCGATTTTTCCATTATTTTTGCCAAACTGTGGGTAGGGGATAGAAAAAATACACATATTTGGAATAAGTTAGACCTAGTGTATATATTAACATTAAAAAAACAATTTCCTAAAATTAGAATTTGCCCAAAAATGTTTAAAGGGGGTACCCTTGGATTTTTTTCAATATTCAATAATCGGGCATATTGGCGTCAATTTCGGTCCTATAGTCAAACCGGTGCACTTTTCCCACATAAAATTTGCTACTTGTTCTTCTCAAGTGCTCAGATTTTTTCTACGTCTTACGGTTCGTGAGAAAAAATTCCAATTGGAGGTCTACATGTCTTGCAAATTTCGTGAAAATAAAAACTTTTTATTTCGTTCCAAATTTAATTTATTTCGATTAAGCCTGACGTACTGATTCAAAAAAGATATACATACCCCTATGAGAAAATGCACCGTTTGGCCGGAAAATCGAAAAAACTATAATTTTTTGTAATATTTGTTCATCATTTAAATATCCTTTAATCGGGCATATTGGCGTCAATTTCGGTCCTAGAGTCAAACCGGTGCACTTTTCCTACATAAAATTTGCTACTTGTTCTTCTCAAGTGCTCAGATTTTTTCTACGTCTTACGGTTCGTGAGAAAAAATTCCAATTGGAGGTCTACATGTCTTGCAAATTTCGTGAAAATAAAAACTTTTTATTTCGTTCCAAATTTAATTTATTTCGATTAAGCCTGACGTACTGATTCAAAAAAGATATACATACCCCTATGAGAAAATGCACCGTTTGGCCGGAAAATCGAAAAAACTATAATTTTTTGTAATATTTGTTCATCATTTAAACATCCTTTAATCGGGCATATTGGCGTCAATTTCGGTCCTAGAGTCAAACCGGTGCACTTTTCCTACATAAAATTTGCTACTTGTTCTTCTCAAGTGCTTATATTTTTTCTACGTCTTACGGTTCGTGAGAAAAAATTCCAATTGGAGGTCTACATGTCTTGCAAATTTCGTGAAAATAAAAACTTTGTATTTCGTTCCAAATTTAATTTATTTCGATTAAGCCTGACGTACTGATTCAAAAAAGATATACATACCCCTATGAGAAAATGCACCGTTTGGCCGGAAAATCGAAAAAACTATAATTTTTTGTAATATTTGTTCATCATTTAAACATCCTTTAATCGGGCATATTGGCGTCAATTTCGGTCCTAGAGTCAAACCGGTGCACTTTTCCTACATAAAATTTGCTACTTGTTTTTCTCAAGTGCTTATATTTTTTCTACGTCTTACGGTTCGTAAGAAAAAATTCCAATTGGAGGTCTACATGTCTTGCAAATTTCGTGAAAATAAAAACTTTGTATTTCGTTCCAAATTTAATTTATTTCGATTAAGCCTGACGTACTGATTCAAAAAAGATATACATACCCTTATGAGAAAATGCACCGTTTGGCCGGAAAATGGAAAAAACTGAAAATTTTTAATTCGATTTTTCCATTATTTTTGCCAAACTGTGGGTAGGGGATAGAAAAAATACACATATTTGGAATAAGTTAGACCTAGTGTATATATTAACATTAAAAAAACAATTTCCTAAAATTGGAATTTGCCCAAAAATGTTTAAAGGGGGTACCCTTGGATTTTTTTCAATATTCAATAATCGGGCATATTGGCGTCAATTTCGGTCCTATAGTCAAACCGGTGCACTTTTCCTACATAAAATTTGCTACTTGTTCTTCTCAAGTGCTCAGATTTTTTCTACGTCTTACGGTTCGTGAGAAAAAATTCCAATTGGAGGTCTACATGTCTTGCAAATTTCGTGAAAATAAAAACTTTTTATTTCGTTCCAAATTTAATTTATTTCGATTAAGCCTGACGTACTGATTCAAAAAAGATATACATACCCCTATGAGAAAATGCACCGTTTGGCCGGAAAATCGAAAAAACTATAATTTTTTGTAATATTTGTTCATCATTTAAATATCCTTTAATCGGGCATATTGGCGTCAATTTCGGTCCTAGAGTCAAACCGGTGCACTTTTTCTACATAAAATTTGCTACTTGTTCTTCTCAAGTGCTCAGATTTTTTCTACGTCTTACGGTTCGTGAGAAAAAATTCCAATTGGAGGTCTACATGTCTTGCAAATTTCGTGAAAATAAAAACTTTTTATTTCGTTCCAAATTTAATTTATTTCGATTAAGCCTGACGTACTGATTCAAAAAAGATATACATACCCCTATGAGAAAATGCACCGTTTGGCCGGAAAATCGAAAAAACTATAATTTTTTGTAATATTTGTTCATCATTTAAACATCCTTTAATCGGGCATATTGGCGTCAATTTCGGTCCTAGAGTCAAACCGGTGCACTTTTCCTACATAAAATTTGCTACTTGTTCTTCTCAAGTGCTTATATTTTTTCTACGTCTTACGGTTCGTGAGAAAAAATTCCAATTGGAGGTCTACATGTCTTGCAAATTTCGTGAAAATAAAAACTTTGTATTTCGTTCCAAATTTAATTTATTTCGATTAAGCCTGACGTACTGATTCAAAAAAGATATACATACCCTTATGAGAAAATGCACCGTTTGGCCGTAAAATCGAAAAAACTATAATTTTTTGTAATATTTGTTCATCATTTAAACATCCTTTAATCGGGCATATTGGCGTCAATTTCGGTCCTAGAGTCAAACCGGTGCACTTTTCCTACATAAAATTTGCTACTTGTTCTTCTCAAGTGCTTATATTTTTTCTACGTCTTACGGTTCGTAAGAAAAAATTCCAATTGGAGGTCTACATGTCTTGCAAATTTCGTGAAAATAAAAACTTTGTATTTCGTTCCAAATTTAATTTATTTCGATTAAGCCTGACGTACTGATTCAAAAAAGATATACATACCCTTATGAGACAATGCACCGTTTGGCCGGAAAATTCAAAAAACTGAAAATTTTTAATTCGATTTTTCCATTATTTTTGCCAAACTGTGGGTAGGGGATAGAAAAAATACACATATTTGGAATAAGTTAGACCTAGTGTATATATTAACATTAAAAAAACAATTTCCTAAAATTGGAATTTGCCCAAAAATGTTTAAAGGGGGTACCCTTGGATTTTTTTCAATATTCAATAATCGGGCATATTGGCGTCAATTTCGGTCCTATAGTCAAACCGGTGCACTTTTCCTACATAAAATTTGCTACTTGTTCTTCTCAAGTGCTCAGATTTTTTCTACGTCTTACGGTTCGTGAGAAAAAATTCCAATTGGAGGTCTACATGTCTTGCAAATTTCGTGAAAATAAAAACTTTTTATTTCGTTCCAAATTTAATTTATTTCGATTAAGCCTGACGTACTGATTCAAAAAAGATATACATACCCCTATGAGAAAATGCACCGTTTGGCCGGAAAATCGAAAAAACTATAATTTTTTGTAATATTTGTTCATCATTTAAATATCTTTTAATCGGGCATATTGGCGTCAATTTCGGTCCTAGAGTCAAACCGGTGCACTTTTCCTACATAAAATTTGCTACTTGTTCTTCTCAAGTGCTCAGATTTTTTCTACGTCTTACGGTTCGTGAGAAAAAATTCCAATTGGAGGTCTACATGTCTTGCAAATTTCGTGAAAATAAAAACTTTTTATTTCGTTCCAAATTTAATTTATTTCGATTAAGCCTGACGTACTGATTCAAAAAAGATATACATACCCCTATGAGAAAATGCACCGTTTGGCCGGAAAATCGAAAAAACTATAATTTTTTGTAATATTTGTTCATCATTTAAATATCCTTTAATCGGGCATATTGGCGTCAATTTCGGTCCTAGAGTCAAACCGGTGCACTTTTCCTACATAAAATTTGCTACTTGTTCTTCTCAAGTGCTCAGATTTTTTCTACGTCTTACGGTTCGTGAGAAAAAATTCCAATTGGAGGTCTACATGTCTTGCAAATTTCGTGAAAATAAAAACTTTTTATTTCGTTCCAAATTTAATTTATTTCGATTAAGCCTGACGTACTGATTCAAAAAAGATATACATACCCCTATGAGAAAATGCACCGTTTGGCCGGAAAATCGAAAAAACTATAATTTTTTGTAATATTTGTTCATCATTTAAACATCCTTTAATCGGGCATATTGGCGTCAATTTCGGTCCTAGAGTCAAACCGGTGCACTTTTCCTACATAAAATTTGCTACTTGTTCTTCTCAAGTGCTTATATTTTTTCTACGTCTTACGGTTCGTGAGAAAAAATTCCAATTGGAGGTCTACATGTCTTGCAAATTTCGTGAAAATAAAAACTTTGTATTTCGTTCCAAATTTAATTTATTTCGATTAAGCCTGACGTACTGATTCAAAAAAGATATACATACCCTTATGAGAAAATGCACCGTTTGGCCGGAAAATGGAAAAAACTGAAAATTTTTAATTCGATTTTTCCATTATTTTTACCAAACTGTGGGTAGGGGATAGAAAAAATACACATATTTGGAATAAGTTAGACCTAGTGTATATATTAACATTAAAAAAACAATTTCCTAAAATTGGAATTTGCCCAAAAATGTTTAAAGGGGGTACCCTTGGATTTTTTTCAATATTCAATAATCGGGCATATTGGCGTCAATTTCGGTCCTATAGTCAAACCGGTGCACTTTTCCTACATAAAATTTGCTACTTGTTCTTCTCAAGTGCTCAGATTTTTTCTACGTCTTACGGTTCGTGAGAAAAAATTCCAATTGGAGGTCTACATGTCTTGCAAATTTCGTGAAAATAAAAACTTTTTATTTCGTTCCAAATTTAATTTATTTCGATTAAGCCTGACGTACTGATTCAAAAAAGATATACATACCCCTATGAGAAAATGCACCGTTTGGCCGGAAAATCGAAAAAACTATAATTTTTTGTAATATTTGTTCATCATTTAAATATCCTTTAATCGGGCATATTGGCGTCAATTTCGGTCCTAGAGTCAAACCGGTGCACTTTTCCTACATAAAATTTGCTACTTGTTCTTCTCAAGTGCTCAGATTTTTTCTACGTCTTACGGTTCGTGAGAAAAAATTCCAATTGGAGGTCTACATGTCTTGCAAATTTCGTGAAAATAAAAACTTTTTATTTCGTTCCAAATTTAATTTATTTCGATTAAGCCTGACGTACTGATTCAAAAAAGATATACATACCCCTATGAGAAAATGCACCGTTTGGCCGGAAAATCGAAAAAACTATAATTTTTTGTAATATTTGTTCATCATTTAAACATCCTTTAATCGGGCATATTGGCGTCAATTTCGGTCCTAGAGTCAAACCGGTGCACTTTTCCTACATAAAATTTGCTACTTGTTCTTCTCAAGTGCTTATATTTTTTCTACGTCTTACGGTTCGTGAGAAAAAATTCCAATTGGAGGTCTACATGTCTTGCAAATTTCGTGAAAATAAAAAATTTTGTATTTCGTTCCAAATTTAATTTATTTCGATTAAGCCTGACGAACTGATTCAAAAAAGATATACATACCCCTATGAGAAAATGCACCATTTGGCCGGAAAATGGAAAAAACCATAACTTTTTGTAATATTTGTTCATCATTTAAACATCCTTTAATCGGGCATATTGGCGTCAATTTCGGTCCTAGAGTCAAACCGGTGCACTTTTCCTACATAAAATTTGCTACTTGTTCTTCTCAAGTGCTTATATTTTTTCTACGTCTTACGGTTCGTGAGAAAAAATTCCAATTGGAGGTCTACATGTCTTGCAAATTTCGTGAAAATAAAAACTTTGTATTTCGTTCCAAATTTAATTTATTTCGATTAAGCCTGACGTACTGATTCAAAAAAGATATACATACCCTTATGAGAAAATGCACCGTTTGGCCGGAAAATGGAAAAAACTGAAAATTTTTAATTCGATTTTTCCATTATTTTTACCAAACTGTGGGTAGGGGATAGAAAAAATACACATATTTGGAATAAGTTAGACCTAGTGTATATATTAACATTAAAAAAACAATTTCCTAAAATTGGAATTTGCCCAAAAATGTTTAAAGGGGGTACCCTTGGATTTTTTTCAATATTCAATAATCGGGCATATTGGCGTCAATTTCGGTCCTATAGTCAAACCGGTGCACTTTTCCTACATAAAATTTGCTACTTGTTCTTCTCAAGTGCTCAGATTTTTTCTACGTCTTACGGTTCGTGAGAAAAAATTCCAATTGGAGGTCTACATGTCTTGCAAATTTCGTGAAAATAAAAACTTTTTATTTCGTTCCAAATTTAATTTATTTCGATTAAGCCTGACGTACTGATTCAAAAAAGATATACATACCCCTATGAGAAAATGCACCGTTTGGCCGGAAAATCGAAAAAACTATAATTTTTTGTAATATTTGTTCATCATTTAAATATCCTTTAATCGGGCATATTGGCGTCAATTTCGGTCCTAGAGTCAAACCGGTGCACTTTTCCTACATAAAATTTGCTACTTGTTCTTCTCAAGTGCTCAGATTTTTTCTACGTCTTACGGTTCGTGAGAAAAAATTCCAATTGGAGGTCTACATGTCTTGCAAATTTCGTGAAAATAAAAACTTTTTATTTCGTTCCAAATTTAATTTATTTCGATTAAGCCTGACGTACTGATTCAAAAAAGATATACATACCCCTATGAGAAAATGCACCGTTTGGCCGGAAAATCGAAAAAACTATAATTTTTTGTAATATTTGTTCATCATTTAAATATCCTTTAATCGGGCATATTGGCGTCAATTTCGGTCCTAGAGTCAAACCGGTGCACTTTTCCTACATAAAATTTGCTACTTGTTCTTCTCAAGTGCTCAGATTTTTTCTACGTCTTACGGTTCGTGAGAAAAAATTCCAATTGGAGGTCTACATGTCTTGCAAATTTCGTGAAAATAAAAACTTTTTATTTCGTTCCAAATTTAATTTATTTCGATTAAGCCTGACGTACTGATTCAAAAAAGATATACATACCCCTATGAGAAAATGCACCGTTTGGCCGGAAAATCGAAAAAACTATAATTTTTTGTAATATTTGTTCATCATTTAAATATCCTTTAATCGGGCATATTGGCGTCAATTTCGGTCCTAGAGTCAAACCGGTGCACTTTTCCTACATAAAATTTGCTACTTGTTCTTCTCAAGTGCTCAGATTTTTTCTACGTCTTACGGTTCGTGAGAAAAAATTCCAATTGGAGGTCTACATGTCTTGCAAATTTCGTGAAAATAAAAACTTTTTATTTCGTTCCAAATTTAATTTATTTCGATTAAGCCTGACGTACTGATTCAAAAAAGATATACATACCCCTATGAGAAAATGCACCGTTTGGCCGGAAAATCGAAAAAACTATAATTTTTTGTAATATTTGTTCATCATTTAAACATCCTTTAATCGGGCATATTGGCGTCAATTTCGGTCCTAGAGTCAAACCGGTGCACTTTTCCTACATAAAATTTGCTACTTGTTCTTCTCAAGTGCTTATATTTTTTCTACGTCTTACGGTTCGTGAGAAAAAATTCCAATTGGAGGTCTACATGTCTTGCAAATTTCGTGAAAATAAAAAATTTTGTATTTCGTTCCAAATTTAATTTATTTCGATTAAGCCTGACGAACTGATTCAAAAAAGATATACATACCCCTATGAGAAAATGCACCATTTGGCCGGAAAATGGAAAAAACCATAACTTTTTGTAATATTTGTTCATCATTTAAACATCCTTTAATCGGGCATATTGGCGTCAATTTCGGTCCTAGAGTCAAACCGGTGCACTTTTCCTACATAAAATTTGCTACTTGTTCTTCTCAAGTGCTTATATTTTTTCTACGTCTTACGGTTCGTGAGAAAAAATTCCAATTGGAGGTCTACATGTCTTGCAAATTTCGTGAAAATAAAAACTTTGTATTTCGTTCCAAATTTAATTTATTTCGATTAAGCCTGACGTACTGATTCAAAAAAGATATACATACCCTTATGAGAAAATGCACCGTTTGGCCGGAAAATGGAAAAAACTGAAAATTTTTAATTCGATTTTTCCATTATTTTTACCAAACTGTGGGTAGGGGATAGAAAAAATACACATATTTGGAATAAGTTAGACCTAGTGTATATATTAACATTAAAAAAACAATTTCCTAAAATTGGAATTTGCCCAAAAATGTTTAAAGGGGGTACCCTTGGATTTTTTTCAATATTCAATAATCGGGCATATTGGCGTCAATTTCGGTCCTATAGTCAAACCGGTGCACTTTTCCTACATAAAATTTGCTACTTGTTCTTCTCAAGTGCTCAGATTTTTTCTACGTCTTACGGTTCGTGAGAAAAAATTCCAATTGGAGGTCTACATGTCTTGCAAATTTCGTGAAAATAAAAACTTTTTATTTCGTTCCAAATTTAATTTATTTCGATTAAGCCTGACGTACTGATTCAAAAAAGATATACATACCCCTATGAGAAAATGCACCGTTTGGCCGGAAAATCGAAAAAACTATAATTTTTTGTAATATTTGTTCATCATTTAAATATCCTTTAATCGGGCATATTGGCGTCAATTTCGGTCCTAGAGTCAAACCGGTGCACTTTTCCTACATAAAATTTGCTACTTGTTCTTCTCAAGTGCTCAGATTTTTTCTACGTCTTACGGTTCGTGAGAAAAAATTCCAATTGGAGGTCTACATGTCTTGCAAATTTCGTGAAAATAAAAACTTTTTATTTCGTTCCAAATTTAATTTATTTCGATTAAGCCTGACGTACTGATTCAAAAAAGATATACATACCCCTATGAGAAAATGCACCGTTTGGCCGGAAAATCGAAAAAACTATAATTTTTTGTAATATTTGTTCATCATTTAAACATCCTTTAATCGGGCATATTGGCGTCAATTTCGGTCCTAGAGTCAAACCGGTGCACTTTTCCTACATAAAAT
Source organism: Diabrotica undecimpunctata (assembly GCF_040954645.1). Lineage (NCBI taxonomy): Eukaryota > Metazoa > Arthropoda > Insecta > Coleoptera > Chrysomelidae > Diabrotica > Diabrotica undecimpunctata. Next base: position 144,013,554 of record NC_092803.1, read on the forward strand.
TTGCTACTTGTTCTTCTCAAGTGCTTATATTTTTTCTACGTCTTACGGTTCGTGAGAAAAAATTCCAATTGGAGGTCTACATGTCTTGCAAATTTCGTGAAAATAAAAAATTTTGTATTTCGTTCCAAATTTAATTTATTTCGATTAAGCCTGACGAACTGATTCAAAAAAGATATACATACCCCTATGAGAAAATGCACCATTTGGCCGGAAAATGGAAAAAACCATAACTTTTTGTAATATTTGTTCATCATTTAAACATCCTTTAATCGGGCATATTGGCGTCAATTTCGGTCCTAGAGTCAAACCGGTGCACTTTTCCTACATAAAATTTGCTACTTGTTCTTCTCAAGTGCTTATATTTTTTCTACGTCTTACGGTTCGTGAGAAAAAATTCCAATTGGAGGTCTACATGTCTTGCAAATTTCGTGAAAATAAAAACTTTGTATTTCGTTCCAAATTTAATTTATTTCGATTAAGCCTGACGTACTGATTCAAAAAAGATATACATACCCTTATGAGAAAATGCACCGTTTGGCCGGAAAATGGAAAAAACTGAAAATTTTTAATTCGATTTTTCCATTATTTTTACCAAACTGTGGGTAGGGGATAGAAAAAATACACATATTTGGAATAAGTTAGACCTAGTGTATATATTAACATTAAAAAAACAATTTCCTAAAATTGGAATTTGCCCAAAAATGTTTAAAGGGGGTACCCTTGGATTTTTTTCAATATTCAATAATCGGGCATATTGGCGTCAATTTCGGTCCTATAGTCAAACCGGTGCACTTTTCCTACATAAAATTTGCTACTTGTTCTTCTCAAGTGCTCAGATTTTTTCTACGTCTTACGGTTCGTGAGAAAAAATTCCAATTGGAGGTCTACATGTCTTGCAAATTTCGTGAAAATAAAAACTTTTTATTTCGTTCCAAATTTAATTTATTTCGATTAAGCCTGACGTACTGATTCAAAAAAGATATACATACCCCTATGAGAAAATGCACCGTTTGGCCGGAAAATCGAAAAAACTATAATTTTTTGTAATATTTGTTCATCATTTAAATATCCTTTAATCGGGCATATTGGCGTCAATTTCGGTCCTAGAGTCAAACCGGTGCACTTTTCCTACATAAAATTTGCTACTTGTTCTTCTCAAGTGCTCAGATTTTTTCTACGTCTTACGGTTCGTGAGAAAAAATTCCAATTGGAGGTCTACATGTCTTGCAAATTTCGTGAAAATAAAAACTTTTTATTTCGTTCCAAATTTAATTTATTTCGATTAAGCCTGACGTACTGATTCAAAAAAGATATACATACCCCTATGAGAAAATGCACCGTTTGGCCGGAAAATCGAAAAAACTATAATTTTTTGTAATATTTGTTCATCATTTAAACATCCTTTAATCGGGCATATTGGCGTCAATTTCGGTCCTAGAGTCAAACCGGTGCACTTTTCCTACATAAAATTTGCTACTTGTTCTTCTCAAGTGCTTATATTTTTTCTACGTCTTACGGTTCGTGAGAAAAAATTCCAATTGGAGGTCTACATGTCTTGCAAATTTCGTGAAAATAAAAAATTTTGTATTTCGTTCCAAATTTAATTTATTTCGATTAAGCCTGACGAACTGATTCAAAAAAGATATACATACCCCTATGAGAAAATGCACCATTTGGCCGGAAAATGGAAAAAACCATAACTTTTTGTAATATTTGTTCATCATTTAAACATCCTTTAATCGGGCATATTGGCGTCAATTTCGGTCCTAGAGTCAAACCGGTGCACTTTTCCTACATAAAATTTGCTACTTGTTCTTCTCAAGTGCTTATATTTTTTCTACGTCTTACGGTTCGTGAGAAAAAATTCCAATTGGAGGTCTACATGTCTTGCAAATTTCGTGAAAATAAAAACTTTGTATTTCGTTCCAAATTTAATTTATTTCGATTAAGCCTGACGTACTGATTCAAAAAAGATATACATACCCTTATGAGAAAATGCACCGTTTGGCCGGAAAATGGAAAAAACTGAAAATTTTTAATTCGATTTTTCCATTATTTTTACCAAACTGTGGGTAGGGGATAGAAAAAATACACATATTTGGAATAAGTTAGACCTAGTGTATATATTAACATTAAAAAAACAATTTCCTAAAATTGGAATTTGCCCAAAAATGTTTAAAGGGGGTACCCTTGGATTTTTTTCAATATTCAATAATCGGGCATATTGGCGTCAATTTCGGTCCTAGAGTCAAACCGGTGCACTTTTCCTACATAAAATTTGCTACTTGTTCTTCTCAAGTGCTTATATTTTTTCTACGTCTTACGGTTCGTGAGAAAAAATTCCAATTGGAGGTCTACATGTCTTGCAAATTTCGTGAAAATAAAAACTTTTTATTTCGTTCCAAATTTAATTTATTTCGATTAAGCCTGACGTACTGATTCAAAAAAGATATACATACCCCTATGAGAAAATGCACCATTTGGCCGGAAAATGGAAAAAACTATAATTTTTTGTAATATTTGTTCATCATTTAAATATCCTTTAATCGGGCATATTGGCGTCAATTTCGGTCCTAGAGTCAAACCGGTGCACTTTTCCTACATAAAATTTGCTACTTGTTCTTCTCAAGTGCTTATATTTTTTCTACGTCTTACGGTTCGTGAGAAAAAATTCCAATTGGAGGTCTACATGTCTTGCAAATTTCGTGAAAATAAAAACTTTGTATTTCGTTCCAAATTTAATTTATTTCGATAAAGCCTGACGTACTGATTCAAAAAAGATATACATACCCCTATGAGAAAATGCACCATTTGGCCGGAAAATGGAAAAAACCATAACTTTTTGTAATATTTGTTCATCATTTAAACATCCTTTAATCGGGCATATTGGCGTCAATTTCGGTCCTAGAGTCAAACCGGTGCACTTTTCCTACATAAAATTTGCTACTTGTTCTTCTCAAGTGCTCATATTTTTTCTACGTCTTACGGTTCGTGAGAAAAAATTCCAATTGGAGGTCTACATGTCTTGCAAATTTCGTGAAAATAAAAACTTTGTATTTCGTTCCAAATTTAATTTATTTCGATTAAGCCTGACGTACTGATTCAAAAAGGGTATACATACCCTTATGAGAAAATGCACCGTTTGGCCGGAAAATGGAAAAAACTGAAAATTTTTAATTCGATTTTTCCATTATTTTTGCCAAACTGTGGGTAGGGGATAGAAAAAATACACATATTTGGAATAAGTTAGACCTAGTGTATATATTAACATTAAAAAAACAATTTCCTAAAATTGGAATTTGCCCAAAAATGTTTAAAGGGGGTACCCTTGGATTTTTTTCAATATTCAATAATCGGGCATATTGGCGTCAATTTCGGTCCTATAGTCAAACCGGTGCACTTTTCCTACATAAAATTTGCTACTTGTTCTTCTCAAGTGCTCAGATTTTTTCTACGTCTTACGGTTCGTGAGAAAAAATTCCAATTGGAGGTCTACATGTCTTGCAAATTTCGTGAAAATAAAAACTTTTTATTTCGTTCCAAATTTAATTTATTTCGATTAAGCCTGACGTACTGATTCAAAAAAGATATACATACCCCTATGAGAAAATGCACCGTTTGGCCGGAAAATCGAAAAAACTATAATTTTTTGTAATATTTGTTCATCATTTAAACATCCTTTAATCGGGCATATTGGCGTCAATTTCGGTCCTAGAGTCAAACCGGTGCACTTTTCCTACATAAAATTTGCTACTTGTTCTTCTCAAGTGCTTATATTTTTTCTACGTCTTACGGTTCGTGAGAAAAAATTCCAATTGGAGGTCTACATGTCTTGCAAATTTCGTGAAAATAAAAACTTTGTATTTCGTTCCAAATTTAATTTATTTCGATTAAGCCTGACGTACTGATTCAAAAAAGATATACATACCCTTATGAGAAAATGCACCGTTTGGCCGGAAAATGGAAAAAACTGAAAATTTTTAATTCGATTTTTCCATTATTTTTGCCAAACTGTGGGTAGGGGATAGAAAAAATACACATATTTGGAATAAGTTCGACCTAGTGTATATATTAACATTAAAAAAACAATTTCCTAAAATTGGAATTTGCCCAAAAATGTTTAAAGGGGGTACCCTTGGATTTTTTTCAATATTCAATAATCGGGCATATTGGCGTCAATTTCGGTCCTATAGTCAAACCGGTGCACTTTTCCTACATAAAATTTGCTACTTGTTCTTCTCAAGTGCTCAGATTTATTCTACGTCTTACGGTTCGTGAGAAAAAATTCCAATTGGAGGTCTACATGTTTTGCAAATTTCGTGAAAATAAAAACTTTGTCTTTCGTTCCAAATTTAATTTATTTCGATTGAGCCTGACGTACTGATTCAAAAAAGATATACATACCCCCATGAGAAAATGCACCGTTTGGCCGGAAAATGGAAAAAACTATAATTTTTTGTAATATTTGTTCATCATTTAAATATCCTTTAATCGGGCATATTGGCGTCAATTTTGGTCCTAGAGTCAAACCGGTGCACTTTTCCTACATAAAATTTGCTACTTGTTCTTCTCAAGTGCTCAGATTTTTTCTACGTCTTACGGTTCGTGAGAAAAAATTCCAATTGGAGGTCTACATGTCTTGCAAATTTCGTGAAAATAAAAACTTTTTATTTCGTTCCAAATTTAATTTATTTCGATTAAGCCTGACGTACTGATTCAAAAAAGATATACATACCCCTATGAGAAAATGCACCGTTTGGCCGGAAAATCGAAAAAACTATAATTTTTTGTAATATTTGTTCATCATTTAAACATCCTTTAATCGGGCATATTGGCGTCAATTTCGGTCCTAGAGTCAAACCGGTGCACTTTTCCCACATAAAATTTGCTACTTGTTCTTCTCAAGTGCTTATATTTTTTCTACGTCTTACGGTTCGTGAGAAAAAATTCCAATTGGAGGTCTACATGTCTTGCAAATTTCGTGAAAATAAAAAATTTTGTATTTCGTTCCAAATTTAATTTATTTCGATTAAGCCTGACGTACTGATTCAAAAAAGAGATACATACCCCTATGAGAAAATGCACCATTTGGCCGGAAAATGGAAAAAACCATAACTTTTTGTAATATTTGTTCATCATTTAAACATCCTTTAATCGGGCATATTGGCGTCAATTTCGGTCCTATAGTCAAACCGGTGCACTTTTCCTACATAAAATTTGCTACTTGTTCTTCTCAAGTGCTCAGATTTATTCTACGTCTTACGGTTCGTGAGAAAAAATTCCAATTGGAGGTCTACATGTCTTGCAAATTTCGTGAAAATAAAAACTTTTTATTTCGTTCCAAATTTAATTTATTTCGATTAAGCCTGACGTACTGATTCAAAAAAGATATACATACCCCTATGAGAAAATGCACCGTTTGGCCGGAAAATCGAAAAAACTATAATTTTTTGTAATATTTGTTCATCATTTAAACATCCTTTAATCGGGCATATTGGCGTCAATTTCGGTCCTAGAGTCAAACCGGTGCACTTTTCCTACATAAAATTTGCTACTTGTTCTTCTCAAGTGCTCAGATTTTTTCTACGTCTTACGGTTCGTGAGAAAAAATTCCAATTGGAGGTCTACATGTCTTGCAAATTTCGTGAAAATAAAAACTTTTTATTTCGTTCCAAATTTAATTTATTTCGATTAAGCCTGACGTACTGATTCAAAAAAGATATACATACCCCTATGAGAAAATGCACCGTTTGGCCGGAAAATCGAAAAAACTATAATTTTTTGTAATATTTGTTCATCATTTAAACATCCTTTAATCGGGCATATTGGCGTCAATTTCGGTCCTAGAGTCAAACCGGTGCACTTTTCCTACATAAAATTTGCTACTTGTTCTTCTCAAGTGCTTATATTTTTTCTACGTCTTACTTTTCGTGAGAAAAAATTCCAATTGGAGGTCTACATGTCTTGCAAATTTCGTGAAAATAAAAAATTTTGTATTTCGTTCCAAATTTAATTTATTTCGATTAAGCCTGACGTACTGATTCAAAAAAGATATACATACCCCTATGAGAAAATGCACCATTTGGCCGGAAAATGGAAAAAACCATAACTTTTTGTAATATTTGTTCATCATTTAAACATCCTTTAATCGGGCATATTGGCGTCAATTTCGGTCCTAGAGTCAAACCGGTGCACTTTTCCTACAAAAAATTTGCTACTTGTTCTTCTCAAGTGCTTATATTTTTTCTACGTCTTACGGTTCGTGAGAAAAAATTCCAATTGGAGGTCTACATGTCTTGCAAATTTCGTGAAAATAAAAACTTTGTATTTCGTTCCAAATTTAATTTATTTCGATTAAGCCTGACGTACTGGTTCAAAAAAGATATACATACCCTTATGAGAAAATGCACCGTTTGGCCGGAAAATGGAAAAAACTGAAAATTTTTAATTCGATTTTTCCATTATTTTTGCCAAACTGTGGGTAGGGGATAGAAAAAATACACATATTTGGAATAAGTTCGACCTAGTGTATATATTAACATTAAAAAAACAATTTCCTAAAATTGGAATTTGCCCAAAAATGTTTAAAGGGGTACCCTTGGATTTTTTTCAATATTCAATAATCGGGCATATTGGCGTCAATTTCGGTCCTATAGTCAAACCGGTGCACTTTTCCTACATAAAATTTGCTACTTGTTCTTCTCAAGTGCTCAGATTTATTCTACGTCTTACGGTTCGTGAGAAAAAATTCCAATTGGAGGTCTACATGTCTTGCAAATTTCGTGAAAATAAAAACTTTGTATTTCGTTCCAAATTTAATTTATTTCGATTGAGCCTGACGTACTGATTCAAAAAAGATATACATACCCCTATGAGAAAATGCACCGTTTGGCCGGAAAATGGAAAAAACTATAATTTTTTGTAATATTTGTTCATCATTTAAATATCCTTTAATCGGGCATATTGGCGTCAATTTTGGTCCTAGAGTCAAACCGGTGCACTTTTCCTACATAAAATTTGCTACTTGTTCTTCTCAAGTGCTCAGATTTTTTCTACGTCTTACGGTTCGTGAGAAAAAATTCCAATTGGAGGTCTACATGTCTTGCAAATTTCGTGAAAATAAAAACTTTTTATTTCGTTCCAAATTTAATTTATTTCGATTAAGCCTGACGTACTGATTCAAAAAAGATATACATACCCCTATGAGAAAATGCACCGTTTGGCCGGAAAATCGAAAAAACTATAATTTTTTGTAATATTTGTTCATCATTTAAACATCCTTTAATCGGGCATATTGGCGTCAATTTCGGTCCTAGAGTCAAACCGGTGCACTTTTCCTACATAAAATTTGCTACTTGTTCTTCTCAAGTGCTTATATTTTTTCTACGTCTTACGGTTCGTGAGAAAAAATTCCAATTGGAGGTCTACATGTCTTGCAAATTTCGTGAAAATAAAAACTTTGTATTTCGTTCCAAATTTAATTTATTTCGATTAAGCCTGACGTACTGATTCAAAAAAGATATACATACTCCTATGAGAAAATGCACCGTTTGGCCGGAAAATGGAAAAAACTATAATTTTTTGTAATATTTGTTCATCATTTAAACATCCTTTAATCGGGCATATTGGCGTCAATTTCGGTCCTAGAGTCAAACCGGTGCACTTTTCCTACATAAAATTTGCTACTTGTTCTTCTCAAGTGCTCAGATTTATTCTACGTCTTACGGTTCGTGAGAAAAAATTCCAATTGGAGGTCTACATGTCTTGCAAATTTCGTGAAAATAAAAACTTTGTATTTCGTTCCAAATTTAATTTATTTCGATTGAGCCTGACGTACTGATTCAAAAAAGATATACATACCCCTATGAGAAAATGCACCGTTTGGCCGGAAAATGGAAAAAACTATAATTTTTTGTAATATTTGTTCATCATTTAAATATCCTTTAATCGGGCATATTGGCGTCAATTTCGGTCCTGGAGTCAAACCGGTGCACTTTTTTTACATAAAATTTGCTACTTGTTCTTCTCAAGTGCTCAGATTTTTTCTACGTCTTACGGTTCGTGAGAAAAAATTCCAATTGGAGGTCTACATGTCTTGCAAATTTCGTGAAAATAAAAACATTGTATTTCGTTCCAAATTTAATTTATTTCGATTAAACCTGACGTACTGATTCAAAAAGGGTATACATACCCTTATGAAAAAATGCACCGTTTGGCCGGAAAATGGAAAAAACTGAAAATTTTTAATTCGATTTTTCCATTATTTTTGCCAAACTGTGGGTAGGGGATAGAAAAAATACACATATTTGGAATAAGTTAGACCTAGTGTATATATTAACATTAAAAAAACAATTTCCTAAAATTGGAATTTGCCCAAAAATGTTTAAAGGTGGTACCCTTGGATTTTTTTCAAAATTCAATAATCGGGCATATTGGCGTCAATTTCGGTCCTATAGTCAAACCGGTGCACTTTTCCTACATAAAATTTGCTACTTGTTCTTCTCAAGTGCTCAGATTTTTTCTACGTCTTACGGTTCGTGAGAAAAAATTCCAATTGGAGGTCTACATGTCTTGCAAATTTCGTGAAAATAAAAACTTTGTATTTCGTTCCAAATTTAATTTATTTCGATTAAGCCTGACGTACTGATTCAAAAAAGATATACATACCCCTATGAGAAAATGCACCATTTGGCCGGAAAATGGAAAAAACCATAATTTTTTGTAATATTTGTTCATCATTTAAACATCCTTTAATCGGGCATATTGGCGTCAATTTCGGTCCTAGAGTCAAACCGGTGCACTTTTCCTACATAAAATTTGCTTCTTGTTCTTCTCAAGTGCTCAGATTTTTTCTACGTCTTACGGTTCGTGAGAAAAAATTCCAATTGGAGGTCTACATGTCTTGCAAATTTCGTGAAAATAAAAACTTTTTATTTCGTTCCAAATTTAATTTATTTCGATTAAGCCTGACGTACTGATTCAAAAAAGATATACATACCCCTATGAGAAAATGCACCGTTTGGCCGGAAAATCGAAAAAACTATAATTTTTTGTAATATTTGTTCAACATTTAAACATCCTTTAATCGGGCATATTGGCGTCAATTTCGGTCCTAGAGTCAAACCGGTGCAATTTTCCTACATAAAATTTGCTACTTGTTCTTCTCAAGTGCTTATATTTTTTCTACGTCTTACGGTTCGTGAGAAAAAATTCCAATTGGAGGTCTACATGTCTTGCAAATTTCGTGAAAATAAAAACTTTGTATTTCGTTCCAAATTTAATTTATTTCGATTAAGCCTGACGTACTGATTCAAAAAAGATATACATACCCCTATCAGAAAATGCACCATTTGGCCGGAAAATGGAAAAAACCATAACTTTTTGTAATATTTGTTCATCATTTAAACATCCTTTAATCGGGCATATTGGCGTCAATTTCGGTCCTAGAGTCAAACCGGTGCACTTTTCCTACATAAAATTTGCTACTTGTTCTTCTCAAGTGCTCATATTTTTTCTACGTCTTACGGTTCGTGAGAAAAAATTCCAATTGGAGGTCTACATGTCTTGCAAATTTCGTGAAAATAAAAACTTTGTATTTCGTTCCAAATTTAATTTATTTCGATTAAGCCTGACGTACTGATTCAAAAAGGGTATACATACCCTTATGAGAAAATGCACCGTTTGGCCGGAAAATGGAAAAAACTGAAAATTTTTAATTCGATTTTTCCATTATTTTTGCCAAACTGTGGGTAGGGGATAGAAAAAATACACATATTTGGAATAAGTTAGACCTAGTGTATATATTAACATTAAGAAAACAATTTCCTAAAATTGGAATTTGCCCAAAAATGTTTAAAGGGGGTACCCTTGGATTTTTTTCAATATTCAATAATCGGGCATATTGGCGTCAATTTCGGTCCTATAGTCAAACCGGTGCACTTTTCCTACATAAAATTTGCTACTTGTTCTTCTCAAGTGCTCAGATTTTTTCTACGTCTTACTTTTCGTGAGAAAAAATTCCAATTGGAGGTCTACATGTCTTGCAAATTTCGTGAAAATAAAAAATTTTGTATTTCGTTCCAAATTTAATTTATTTCGATTAAGCCTGACGTACTGATTCAAAAAAGATATACATACCCCTATGAGAAAATGCACCATTTGGCCGGAAAATGGAAAAAACCATAACTTTTTGTAATATTTGTTCATCATTTAAACATCCTTTAATCGGGCATATTGGCGTCAATTTCGGTCCTAGAGTCAAACCGGTGCACTTTTCCTACAAAAAATTTGCTACTTGTTCTTCTCAAGTGCTTATATTTTTTCTACGTCTTACGGTTCGTGAGAAAAAATTCCAATTGGAGGTCTACATGTCTTGCAAATTTCGTGAAAATAAAAACTTTGTATTTCGTTCCAAATTTAATTTATTTCGATTAAGCCTGACGTACTGGTTCAAAAAAGATATACATACCCTTATGAGAAAATGCACCGTTTGGCCGGAAAATGGAAAAAACTGAAAATTTTTAATTCGATTTTTCCATTATTTTTGCCAAACTGTGGGTAGGGGATAGAAAAAATACACATATTTGGAATAAGTTCGACCTAGTGTATATATTAACATTAAAAAAACAATTTCCTAAAATTGGAATTTGCCCAAAAATGTTTAAAGGGGGTACCCTTGGATTTTTTTCAATATTCAATAATCGGGCATATTGGCGTCAATTTCGGTCCTATAGTTAAACCGGTGCACTTTTCCTACATAAAATTTGCTACTTGTTCTTCTCAAGTGCTCAGATTTATTCTACGTCTTACGGTTCGTGAGAAAAAATTCCAATTGGAGGTCTACATGTCTTGCAAATTTCGTGAAAATAAAAACTTTGTATTTCGTTCCAAATTTAATTTATTTCGATTGAGCCTGACGTACTGATTCAAAAAAGATATACATACCCCTATGAGAAAATGCACCGTTTGGCCGGAAAATGGAAAAAACTATAATTTTTTGTAATATTTGTTCATCATTTAAATATCCTTTAATCGGGCATATTGGCGTCAATTTTGGTCCTAGAGTCAAACCGGTGCACTTTTCCTACATAAAATTTGCTACTTGTTCTTCTCAAGTGCTCAGATTTTTTCTACGTCTTACGGTTCGTGAGAAAAAATTCCAATTGGAGGTCTACATGTCTTGCAAATTTCGTGAAAATAAAAACTTTTTATTTCGTTCCAAATTTAATTTATTTCGATTAAGCCTGACGTACTGATTCAAAAAAGATATACATACCCCTATGAGAAAATGCACCGTTTGGCCGGAAAATCGAAAAAACTATAATTTTTTGTAATATTTGTTCATCATTTAAACATCCTTTAATCGGGCATATTGGCGTCAATTTCGGTCCTAGAGTCAAACCGGTGCACTTTTCCTACATAAAATTTGCTACTTGTTCTTCTCAAGTGCTTATATTTTTTCTACGTCTTACGGTTCGTGAGAAAAAATTCCAATTGGAGGTCTACATGTCTTGCAAATTTCGTGAAAATAAAAACTTTGTATTTCGTTCCAAATTTAATTTATTTCGATTAAGCCTGACGTACTGATTCAAAAAAGATATACATACTCCTATGAGAAAATGCACCGTTTGGCCGGAAAATGGAAAAAACTATAATTTTTTGTAATATTTGTTCATCATTTAAACATCCTTTAATCGGGCATATTGGCGTCAATTTCGGTCCTAGAGTCAAACCGGTGCACTTTTCCTACATAAAATTTGCTACTTGTTCTTCTCAAGTGCTCAGATTTATTCTACGTCTTACGGTTCGTGAGAAAAAATTCCAATTGGAGGTCTACATGTCTTGCAAATTTCGTGAAAATAAAAACTTTGTATTTCGTTCCAAATTTAATTTATTTCGATTGAGCCTGACGTACTGATTCAAAAAAGATATACATACCCCTATGAGAAAATGCACCGTTTGGCCGGAAAATGGAAAAAACTATAATTTTTTGTAATATTTGTTCATCATTTAAATATCCTTTAATCGGGCATATTGGCGTCAATTTCGGTCCTGGAGTCAAACCGGTGCACTTTTTTTACATAAAATTTGCTACTTGTTCTTCTCAAGTGCTCAGATTTTTTCTACGTCTTACGGTTCGTGAGAAAAAATTCCAATTGGAGGTCTACATGTCTTGCAAATTTCGTGAAAATAAAAACATTGTATTTCGTTCCAAATTTAATTTATTTCGATTAAACCTGACGTACTGATTCAAAAAGGGTATACATACCCTTATGAAAAAATGCACCGTTTGGCCGGAAAATGGAAAAAACTGAAAATTTTTAATTCGATTTTTCCATTATTTTTGCCAAACTGTGGGTAGGGGATAGAAAAAATACACATATTTGGAATAAGTTCGACCTAGTGTATATATTAACATTAAAAAAACAATTTCCTAAAATTGGAATTTGCCCAAAAATGTTTAAAGGGGGTACCCTTGGATTTTTTTCAATATTCAATAATCGGGCATATTGGCGTCAATTTCGGTCCTATAGTTAAACCGGTGCACTTTTCCTACATAAAATTTGCTACTTGTTCTTCTCAAGTGCTCAGATTTATTCTACGTCTTACGGTTCGTGAGAAAAAATTCCAATTGGAGGTCTACATGTCTTGCAAATTTCGTGAAAATAAAAACTTTGTATTTCGTTCCAAATTTAATTTATTTCGATTGAGCCTGACGTACTGATTCAAAAAAGATATACATACCCCTATGAGAAAATGCACCGTTTGGCCGGAAAATGGAAAAAACTATAATTTTTTGTAATATTTGTTCATCATTTAAATATCCTTTAATCGGGCATATTGGCGTCAATTTTGGTCCTAGAGTCAAACCGGTGCACTTTTCCTACATAAAATTTGCTACTTGTTCTTCTCAAGTGCTCAGATTTTTTCTACGTCTTACGGTTCGTGAGAAAAAATTCCAATTGGAGGTCTACATGTCTTGCAAATTTCGTGAAAATAAAAACTTTTTATTTCGTTCCAAATTTAATTTATTTCGATTAAGCCTGACGTACTGATTCAAAAAAGATATACATACCCCTATGAGAAAATGCACCGTTTGGCCGGAAAATCGAAAAAACTATAATTTTTTGTAATATTTGTTCATCATTTAAACATCCTTTAATCGGGCATATTGGCGTCAATTTCGGTCCTAGAGTCAAACCGGTGCACTTTTCCTACATAAAATTTGCTACTTGTTCTTCTCAAGTGCTTATATTTTTTCTACGTCTTACGGTTCGTGAGAAAAAATTCCAATTGGAGGTCTACATGTCTTGCAAATTTCGTGAAAATAAAAACTTTGTATTTCGTTCCAAATTTAATTTATTTCGATTAAGCCTGACGTACTGATTCAAAAAAGATATACATACTCCTATGAGAAAATGCACCGTTTGGCCGGAAAATGGAAAAAACTATAATTTTTTGTAATATTTGTTCATCATTTAAACATCCTTTAATCGGGCATATTGGCGTCAATTTCGGTCCTAGAGTCAAACCGGTGCACTTTTCCTACATAAAATTTGCTACTTGTTCTTCTCAAGTGCTCAGATTTATTCTACGTCTTACGGTTCGTGAGAAAAAATTCCAATTGGAGGTCTACATGTCTTGCAAATTTCGTGAAAATAAAAACTTTGTATTTCGTTCCAAATTTAATTTATTTCGATTGAGCCTGACGTACTGATTCAAAAAAGATATACATACCCCTATGAGAAAATGCACCGTTTGGCCGGAAAATGGAAAAAACTATAATTTTTTGTAATATTTGTTCATCATTTAAATATCCTTTAATCGGGCATATTGGCGTCAATTTCGGTCCTGGAGTCAAACCGGTGCACTTTTTTTACATAAAATTTGCTACTTGTTCTTCTCAAGTGCTCAGATTTTTTCTACGTCTTACGGTTCGTGAGAAAAAATTCCAATTGGAGGTCTACATGTCTTGCAAATTTCGTGAAAATAAAAACATTGTATTTCGTTCCAAATTTAATTTATTTCGATTAAACCTGACGTACTGATTCAAAAAGGGTATACATACCCTTATGAAAAAATGCACCGTTTGGCCGGAAAATGGAAAAAACTGAAAATTTTTAATTCGATTTTTCCATTATTTTTGCCAAACTGTGGGTAGGGGATAGAAAAAATACACATATTTGGAATAAGTTAGACCTAGTGTATATATTAACATTAAAAAAACAATTTCCTAAAATTGGAATTTGCCCAAAAATGTTTAAAGGGGGTACCCTTGGATTTTTTTCAAAATTCAATAATCGGGCATATTGGCGTCAATTTCGGTCCTATAGTCAAACCGGTGCACTTTTCCTACATAAAATTTGCTACTTGTTCTTCTCAAGTGCTCAGATTTTTTCTACGTCTTACGGTTCGTGAGAAAAAATTCCAATTGGAGGTCTACATGTCTTGCAAATTTCGTGAAAATAAAAACTTTGTATTTCGTTCCAAATTTAATTTATTTCGATTAAGCCTGACGTACTGATTCAAAAAAGATATACATACCCCTATGAGAAAATGCACCATTTGGCCGGAAAATGGAAAAAACCATAATTTTTTGTAATATTTGTTCATCATTTAAACATCCTTTAATCGGGCATATTGGCGTCAATTTCGGTCCTAGAGTCAAACCGGTGCACTTTTCCTACATAAAATTTGCTTCTTGTTCTTCTCAAGTGCTCAGATTTTTTCTACGTCTTACGGTTCGTGAGAAAAAATTCCAATTGGAGGTCTACATGTCTTGCAAATTTCGTGAAAATAAAAACTTTTTATTTCGTTCCAAATTTAATTTATTTCGATTAAGCCTGACGTACTGATTCAAAAAAGATATACATACCCCTATGAGAAAATGCACCGTTTGGCCGGAAAATCGAAAAAACTATAATTTTTTGTAATATTTGTTCAACATTTAAACATCCTTTAATCGGGCATATTGGCGTCAATTTCGGTCCTAGAGTCAAACCGGTGCAATTTTCCTACATAAAATTTGCTACTTGTTCTTCTCAAGTGCTTATATTTTTTCTACGTCTTACGGTTCGTGAGAAAAAATTCCAATTGGAGGTCTACATGTCTTGCAAATTTCGTGAAAATAAAAACTTTGTATTTCGTTCCAAATTTAATTTATTTCGATTAAGCCTGACGTACTGATTCAAAAAAGATATACATACCCCTATCAGAAAATGCACCATTTGGCCGGAAAATGGAAAAAACCATAACTTTTTGTAATATTTGTTCATCATTTAAACATCCTTTAATCGGGCATATTGGCGTCAATTTCGGTCCTAGAGTCAAACCGGTGCACTTTTCCTACATAAAATTTGCTACTTGTTCTTCTCAAGTGCTCATATTTTTTCTACGTCTTACGGTTCGTGAGAAAAAATTCCAATTGGAGGTCTACATGTCTTGCAAATTTCGTGAAAATAAAAACTTTGTATTTCGTTCCAAATTTAATTTATTTCGATTAAGCCTGACGTACTGATTCAAAAAGGGTATACATAGCCTTATGAGAAAATGCACCGTTTGGCCGGAAAATGGAAAAAACTGAAAATTTTTAATTCGATTTTTCCATTATTTTTGCCAAACTGTGGGTAGGGGATAGAAAAAATACACATATTTGGAATAAGTTAGACCTAGTGTATATATTAACATTAAGAAAACAATTTCCTAAAATTGGAATTTGCCCAAAAATGTTTAAAGGGGGTACCCTTGGATTTTTTTCAATATTCAATAATCGGGCATATTGGCGTCAATTTCGGTCCTATAGTCAAACCGGTGCACTTTTCCTACATAAAATTTGCTACTTGTTCTTCTCAAGTGCTCAGATTTTTTCTACGTCTTACGGTTCGTGAGAAAAAATTCCAATTGGAGGTCTACATGTCTTGCAAATTTCGTGAAAATAAAAACTTTTTATTTCGTTCCAAATTTAATTTATTTCGATTAAGCCTGACGTACTGATTCAAAAAAGATATACATACCCCTATGAGAAAATGCACCGTTTGGCCGGAAAATCGAAAAAACTATAATTTTTTGTAATATTTGTTCATCATTTAAACATCCTTTAATCGGGCATATTGGCGTCAATTTCGGTCCTAGAGTCAAACCGGTGCACTTTTCCTACATAAAATTTGCTACTTGTTCTTCTCAAGTGCTTATATTTTTTCTACGTCTTACGGTTCGTGAGAAAAAATTCCAATTGGAGGTCTACATGTCTTGCAAATTTCGTGAAAATAAAAACTTTGTATTTCGTTCCAAATTTAATTTATTTCGATTAAGCCTGACGTACTGATTCAAAAAAGATATACATACTCTTATGAGAAAATGCACCGTTTGGCCGGAAAATGGAAAAAACTGAAAATTTTTAATTCGATTTTTCCATTATTTTTGCCAAACTGTGGGTAGGGGATAGAAAAAATACACATATTTGGAATAAGTTAGACCTAGTGTATATATTAACATTAAAAAAACAATTTCCTAAAATTAGAATTTGCCCAAAAATGTTTAAAGGGGGTACCCTTGGATTTTTTTCAATATTCAATAATCGGGCATATTGGCGTCAATTTCGGTCCTATAGTCAAACCGGTGCACTTTTCCTACATAAAATTTGCTACTTGTTCTTCTCAAGTGCTCAGATTTTTTCTACGTCTTACGGTTCGTGAGAAAAAATTCCAATTGGAGGTCTACATGTCTTGCAAATTTCGTGAAAATAAAAACTTTTTATTTCGTTCCAAATTTAATTTATTTCGATTAAGCCTGACGTACTGATTCAAAAAAGATATATATACCCCTATGAGAAAATGCACCGTTTGGCCGGAAAATCGAAAAAACTATAATTTTTTGTAATATTTGTTCATCATTTAAATATCCTTTAATCGGGCATATTGGCGTCAATTTCGGTCCTAGAGTCAAACCGGTGCACTTTTCCTACATAAAATTTGCTACTTGTTCTTCTCAAGTGCTCAGATTTTTTCTACGTCTTACGGTTCGTGAGAAAAAATTCCAATTGGAGGTCTACATGTCTTGCAAATTTCGTGAAAATAAAAACTTTTTATTTCGTTCCAAATTTAATTTATTTCGATTAAGCCTGACGTACTGATTCAAAAAAGATATACATACCCCTATGAGAAAATGCACCGTTTGGCCGGAAAATCGAAAAAACTATAATTTTTTGTAATATTTGTTCATCATTTAAACATCCTTTAATCGGGCATATTGGCGTCAATTTCGGTCCTAGAGTCAAACCGGTGCACTTTTCCTACATAAAATTTGCTACTTGTTCTTCTCAAGTGCTTATATTTTTTCTACGTCTTACGGTTCGTGAGAAAAAATTCCAATTGGAGGTCTACATGTCTTGCAAATTTCGTGAAAATAAAAACTTTGTATTTCGTTCCAAATTTCATTTATTTCGATTAAGCCTGACGTACTGATTCAAAAAAGATATACATACCCCTATGAGAAAATGCACCGTTTGGCCGGAAAATCGAAAAAACTATAATTTTTTGTAATATTTGTTCATCATTTAAACATCCTTTAATCGGGCATATTGGCGTCAATTTCGGTCCTAGAGTCAAACCGGTGCACTTTTCCTACATAAAATTTGCTACTTGTTCTTCTCAAGTGCTTATATTTTTTCTACGTCTTACGGTTCGTAAGAAAAAATTCCAATTGGAGGTCTACATGTCTTGCAAATTTCGTGAAAATAAAAACTTTGTATTTCGTTCCAAATTTAATTTATTTCGATTAAGCCTGACGTACTGATTCAAAAAAGATATACATACCCTTATGAGAAAATGCACCGTTTGGCCGGAAAATGGAAAAAACTGAAAATTTTTAATTCGATTTTTCCATTATTTTTGCCAAACTGTGGGTAGGGGATAGAAAAAATACACATATTTGGAATAAGTTAGACCTAGTGTATATATTAACATTAAAAAAACAATTTCCTAAAATTGGAATTTGCCCAAAAATGTTTAAAGGGGGTACCCTTGGATTTTTTTCAATATTCAATAATCGGGCATATTGGCGTCAATTTCGGTCCTATAGTCAAACCGGTGCACTTTTCCTACATAAAATTTGCTACTTGTTCTTCTCAAGTGCTCAGATTTTTTCTACGTCTTACGGTTCGTGAGAAAAAATTCCAATTGGAGGTCTACATGTCTTGCAAATTTCGTGAAAATAAAAACTTTTTATTTCGTTCCAAATTTAATTTATTTCGATTAAGCCTGACGTACTGATTCAAAAAAGATATACATACCCCTATGAGAAAATGCACCGTTTGGCCGGAAAATCGAAAAAACTATAATTTTTTGTAATATTTGTTCATCATTTAAACATCCTTTAATCGGGCATATTGGCGTCAATTTCGGTCCTAGAGTCAAACCGGTGCACTTTTCCTACATAAAATTTGCTACTTGTTCTTCTCAAGTGCTTATATTTTTTCTACGTCTTACGGTTCGTGAGAAAAAATTCCAATTGGAGGTCTACATGTCTTGCAAATTTCGTGAAAATAAAAAATTTTGTATTTCGTTCCAAATTTAATTTATTTCGATTAAGCCTGACGTACTGATTCAAAAAAGATATACATACCCCTATGAGAAAATGCACCATTTGGCCGGAAAATGGAAAAAACCATAACTTTTTGTAATATTTGTTCATCATTTAAACATCCTTTAATCGGGCATATTGGCGTCAATTTCGGTCCTAGAGTCAAACCGGTGCACTTTTCCTACATAAAATTTGCTACTTGTTCTTCTCAAGTGCTTATATTTTTTCTACGTCTTACGGTTCGTGAGAAAAAATTCCAATTGGAGGTCTACATGTCTTGCAAATTTCGTGAAAATAAAAACTTTGTATTTCGTTCCAAATTTAATTTATTTCGATTAAGCCTGACGTACTGATTCAAAAAAGATATACATATCCTTATGAGAAAATGCACCGTTTGGCCGGAAAATGGAAAAAACTGAAAATTTTTAATTCGATTTTTCCATTATTTTTGCCAAACTGTGGGTAGGGGATAGAAAAAATACACATATTTGGAATAAGTTAGACCTAGTGTATATATTAACATTAAAAAAACAATTTCCTAAAATTGGAATTTGCCCAAAAATGTTTAAAGGGGGTACCCTTGGATTTTTTTCAATATTCAATAATCGGGAATATTGGCGTCAATTTCGGTCCTATAGTCAAACCGGTGCACTTTTCCTGCATAAAATTTGCTACTTGTTCTTCTCAAGTGCTCAGATTTTTTCTACGTCTTACGGTTCGTGAGAAAAAATTCCAATTGGAGGTCTACATGTCTTGCAAATTTCGTGAAAATAAAAACTTTTTATTTCGTTCCAAATTTAATTTATTTCGATTAAACCTGACGTACTGATTCAAAAAAGATATACATACCCCTATGAGAAAATGCACCGTTTGGCCGGAAAATCGAAAAAACTATAATTTTTTGTAATATTTGTTCATCATTTAAATATCCTTTAATCGGGCATATTGGCGTCAATTTCGGTCCTAGAGTCAAACCGGTGCACTTTTCCTACATAAAATTTGCTACTTGTTCTTCTCAAGTGCTCAGATTTTTTCTACGTCTTACGGTTCGTGAGAAAAAATTCCAATTGGAGGTCTACATGTCTTGCAAATTTCGTGAAAATAAAAAATTTTGTATTTCGTTCCAAATTTAATTTATTTCGATTAAGCCTGACGTACTGATTCAAAAAAGATATACATACTCCTATGAGAAAATGCACCGTTTGGCCGGAAAATCGAAAAAACTATAATTTTTTGTAATATTTGTTCATCATTTAAACATCCTTTAATCGGGCATATTTGCGTCAATTTCGGTCCTAGAGTCAAACCGGTGCACTTTTCCTACATAAAATTTGCTACTTGTTCTTCTCAAGTGCTTATATTTTTTCTACGTCTTACGGTTCGTGAGAAAAAATTCCAATTGGAGGTCTACATGTCTTGCAAATTTCGTGAAAATAAAAAATTTTGTATTTCGTTCCAAATTTAATTTATTTCGATTAAGCCTGACGTACTGATTCAAAAAAGATATACATACCCCTATGAGAAAATGCACCATTTGGCCAGAAAATGGAAAAAACCATAACTTTTTGTAATATTTGTTCATCATTTAAACATCCTTTAATCGGGCATATTGGCGTCAATTTCGGTCCTAGAGTCAAACCGGTGCACTTTTCCTACATAAAATTTGCTACTTGTTCTTCTCAAGTGCTCATATTTTTTCTACGTCTTACGGTTCGTGAGAAAAAATTCCAATTGGAGGTCTACATGTCTTGCAAATTTCGTGAAAATAAAAACTTTGTATTTCGTTCCAAATTTAATTTATTTCGATTAAGCCTGACGTACTGATTCAAAAAGGGTATACATACCCTTATGAGAAAATGCACCGTTTGGCCGGAAAATGGAAAAAACTGAAAATTTTTAATTCGATTTTTCCATTATTTTTGCCAAACTGTGGGTAGGGGATAGAAAAAATACACATATTTGGAATAAGTTAGACCTAGTGTATATATTAACATTAAAAAAACAATTTCCTAAAATTGGAATTTGCCCAAAAATGTTTAAAGGGGGTACCCTTGGATTTTTTTCAATATTCAATAATCGGGCATATTGGCGTCAATTTCGGTCCTATAGTCAAACCGGTGCACTTTTCCTACATAAAATTTGCTACTTGTTCTTCTCAAGTGCTCAGATTTTTTCTACGTCTTACGGTTCGTGAGAAAAAATTCCAATTGGAGGTCTACATGTCTTGCAAATTTCGTGAAAATAAAAACTTTTTATTTCGTTCCAAATTTAATTTATTTCGATTAAGCCTGACGTACTGATTCAAAAAAGATATACATACCCCTATGAGAAAATGCACCGTTTGGCCGGAAAATCGAAAAAACTATAATTTTTTGTAATATTTGTTCATCATTTAAACATCCTTTAATCGGGCATATTGGCGTCAATTTCGGTCCTAGAGTCAAACCGGTGCACTTTTCCTACATAAAATTTGCTACTTGTTCTTCTCAAGTGCTTATATTTTTTCTACATCTTACGGTTCGTGAGAAAAAATTCCAATTGGAGGTCTACATGTCTTGCAAATTTCGTGAAAATAAAAACTTTGTATTTCGTTCCAAATTTAATTTATTTCGATTAAGCCTGACGTACTGATTCAAAAAAGATATACATACCCTTATGAGAAAATGCACCGTTTGGCCGGAAAATGGAAAAAACTGAAAATTTTTAATTCGATTTTTCCATTATTTTTGCCAAACTGTGGGTAGGGGATAGAAAAAATACACATATTTGGAATAAGTTCGACCTAGTGTATATATTAACATTAAAAAAACAATTTCCTAAAATTGGAATTTGCCCAAAAATGTTTAAAGGGGGTACCCTTGGATTTTTTTCAATATTCAATAATCGGGCATATTGGCGTCAATTTCGGTCCTATAGTCAAACCGGTGCACTTTTCCTACATAAAATTTGCTACTTGTTCTTCTCAAGTGCTCAGATTTATTCTACGTCTTACGGTTCGTGAGAAAAAATTCCAATTGGAGGTCTACATGTCTTGCAAATTTCGTGAAAATAAAAACTTTTTATTTCGTTCCAAATTTAATTTATTTCGATTAAGCCTGACGTACTGATTCAAAAAAAATATACATACCCCTATGAGAAAATGCACCGTTTGGCCGGAAAATCGAAAAAACTATAATTTTTTGTAATATTTGTTCATCATTTAAACATCCTTTAATCGGGCATATTGGCGTCAATTTCGGTCCTAGAGTCAAACCGGTGCACTTTTCCCACATAAAATTTGCTACTTGTTCTTCTCAAGTGCTTACATTTTTTCTACGTCTTACGGTTCGTGAGAAAAAATTCCAATTGGAGGTCTACATGTCTTGCAAATTTCGTGAAAATAAAAAATTTTGTATTTCGTTCCAAATTTAATTTATTTCGATTAAGCCTGACGTACTGATTCAAAAAAGATATACATACCCCTATGAGAAAATGCACCATTTGGCCGGAAAATGGAAAAAACCATAACTTTTTGTAATATTTGTTCATCATTTAAACATCCTTTAATCGGGCATATTGGCGTCAATTTCGGTCCTATAGTCAAACCGGTGCACTTTTCCTACATAAAATTTGCTACTTGTTCTTCTCAAGTGCTTATATTTTTTCTACGTCTTACGGTTCGTGAGAAAAAATTCCAATTGGAGGTCTACATGTCTTGCAAATTTCGTGAAAATAAAAAATTTTGTATTTCGTTCCAAATTTAATTTATTTCGATTAAGCCTGACGTACTGATTCAAAAAAGATATACATACCCCTATGAGAAAATGCACCATTTGGCCGGAAAATGGAAAAAACCATAACTTTTTGTAATATTTGTTCATCATTTAAACATCCTTTAATCGGGCATATTGGCGTCAATTTCGGTCCTATAGTCAAACCGGTGCACTTTTCCTACATAAAATTTGCTACTTGTTCTTCTCAAGTGCTCAGATTTATTCTACGTCTTACGGTTCGTGAGAAAAAATTCCAATTGGAGGTCTACATGTCTTGCAAATTTCGTGAAAATAAAAAATTTTGTATTTCGTTCCAAATTTAATTTATTTCGATTAAGCCTGACGTACTGATTCAAAAAAGATATACATACCCCTATGAGAAAATGCACCATTTGGCCGGAAAATGGAAAAAACCATAACTTTTTGTAATATTTGTTCATCATTTAAACATCCTTTAATCGGGCATATTGGCGTCAATTTCGGTCCTATAGTCAAACCGGTGCACTTTTCCTACATAAAATTTGCTACTTGTTCTTCTCAAGTGCTCAGATTTATTCTACGTCTTACGGTTCGT
The DNA here is from genome assembly GCF_040954645.1 of Diabrotica undecimpunctata. Taxonomy (NCBI): domain Eukaryota; kingdom Metazoa; phylum Arthropoda; class Insecta; order Coleoptera; family Chrysomelidae; genus Diabrotica; species Diabrotica undecimpunctata. The sequence goes on from NC_092803.1 coordinate 144,036,459, forward strand.
GAGAAAAAATTCCAATTGGAGGTCTACATGTCTTGCAAATTTCGTGAAAATAAAAACTTTTTATTTCGTTCCAAATTTAATTTATTTCGATTAAGCCTGACGTACTGATTCAAAAAAGATATACATACCCCTATGAGAAAATGCACCGTTTGGCCGGAAAATCGAAAAAACTATAATTTTTTGTAATATTTGTTCATCATTTAAACATCCTTTAATCGGGCATATTGGCGTCAATTTCGGTCCTAGAGTCAAACCGGTGCACTTTTCCTACATAAAATTTGCTACTTGTTCTTCTCAAGTGCTCAGATTTTTTCTACGTCTTACGGTTCGTGAGAAAAAATTCCAATTGGAGGTCTACATGTCTTGCAAATTTCGTGAAAATAAAAACTTTTTATTTCGTTCCAAATTTAATTTATTTCGATTAAGCCTGACGTACTGATTCAAAAAAGATATACATACCCCTATGAGAAAATGCACCGTTTGGCCGGAAAATCGAAAAAACTATAATTTTTTGTAATATTTGTTCATCATTTAAACATCCTTTAATCGGGCATATTGGCGTCAATTTCGGTCCTAGAGTCAAACCGGTGCACTTTTCCTACATAAAATTTGCTACTTGTTCTTCTCAAGTGCTTATATTTTTTCTACGTCTTACGGTTCGTGAGAAAAAATTCCAATTGGAGGTCTACATGTCTTGCAAATTTCGTGAAAATAAAAAATTTTGTATTTCGTTCCAAATTTAATTTATTTCGATTAAGCCTGACGTACTGATTCAAAAAAGATATACATACTCCTATGAGAAAATGCACCATTTGGCCGGAAAATGGAAAAAACCATAACTTTTTGTAATATTTGTTCATCATTTAAACATCCTTTAATCGGGCATATTGGCGTCAATTTCGGTCCTAGAGTCAAACCGGTGCACTTTTCCTACATAAAATTTGCTACTTGTTCTTCTCAAGTGCTCAGATTTTTTCTACGTCTTACGGTTCGTGAGAAAAAATTCCAATTGGAGGTCTACATGTCTTGCAAATTTCGTGAAAATAAAAACTTTTTATTTCGTTCCAAATTTAATTTATTTCGATTAAGCCTGACGTACTGATTCAAAAAAGATATACATACTCCTATGAGAAAATGCACCATTTGGCCGGAAAATGGAAAAAACCATAACTTTTTGTAATATTTGTTCATCATTTAAACATCCTTTAATCGGGCATATTGGCGTCAATTTCGGTCCTAGAGTCAAACCGGTGCACTTTTCCTACAAAAAATTTGCTACTTGTTCTTCTCAAGTGCTTATATTTTTTCTACATCTTACGGTTCGTGAGAAAAAATTCCAATTGGAGGTCTACATGTCTTGCAAATTTCGTGAAAATAAAAACTTTGTATTTCGTTCCAAATTTAATTTATTTCGATTAAGCCTGACGTACTGATTCAAAAAAGATATACATACCCTTATGAGAAAATGCACCGTTTGGCCGGAAAATGGAAAAAACTGAAAATTTTTAATTCGATTTTTCCATTATTTTTGCCAAACTGTGGGTAGGGGATAGAAAAAATACACATATTTGGAATAAGTTCGACCTAGTGTATATATTAACATTAAAAAAACAATTTCCTAAAATTGGAATTTGCCCAAAAATGTTTAAAGGGGGTACCCTTGGATTTTTTTCAATATTCAATAATCGGGCATATTGGCGTCAATTTCGGTCCTATAGTCAAACCGGTGCACTTTTCCTACATAAAATTTGCTACTTGTTCTTCTCAAGTGCTCAGATTTATTCTACGTCTTACGGTTCGTGAGAAAAAATTCCAATTGCAGGTCTACATGTCTTGCAAATTTCGTGAAAATAAAAAATTTTGTATTTCGTTCCAAATTTAATTTATTTCGATTAAGCCTGACGTACTGATTCAAAAAAGATATACATACCCCTATGAGAAAATGCACCATTTGGCCGGAAAATGGAAAAAAGCATAACTTTTTGTAATATTTGTTCATCATTTAAACATCCTTTTATCGGGCATATTGGCGTCAATTTCGGTCCTAGAGTCAAACCGGTGCACTTTTCCTACAAAAAATTTGCTACTTGTTCTTCTCAAGTGCTTATATTTTTTCTACGTCTTACGGTTCGTGAGAAAAAATTCCAATTGGAGGTCTACATGTCTTGCAAATTTCGTGAAAATAAAAACTTTGTATTTCGTTCCAAATTTAATTTATTTCGATTAAGCCTGACGTACTGATTCAAAAAAGATATACATACCCTTATGAGAAAATGCACCGTTTGGCCGGAAAATGGAAAAAACTGAAAATTTTTAATTCGATTTTTCCATTATTTTTGCCAAACTGTGGGTAGGGGATAGAAAAAATACACATATTTGGAATAAGTTCGACCTAGTGTATATATTAACATTAAAAAAACAATTTCCTAAAATTGGAATTTGCCCAAAAATGTTTAAAGGGGGTACCCTTGGATTTTTTTCAATATTCAATAATCGGGCATATTGGCGTCAATTTCGGTCCTATAGTCAAACCGGTGCACTTTTCCTACATAAAATTTGCTACTTGTTCTTCTCAAGTACTCAGATTTATTCTACGTCTTACGGTTCGTGAGAAAAAATTCCAATTGGAGGTCTACATGTCTTGCAAATTTCGTGAAAATAAAAAATTTTGTATTTCGTTCCAAATTTAATTTATTTCGATTAAGCCTGACGTACTGATTCAAAAAAGATATACATACTCCTATGAGAAAATGCACCATTTGGCCGGAAAATGGAAAAAACCATAACTTTTTGTAATATTTGTTCATCATTTAAACATCCTTTAATCGGGCATATTGGCGTCAATTTCGGTCCTAGAGTCAAACCGGTGCACTTTTCCCACATAAAATTTGCTACTTGTTCTTCTCAAGTGCTTATATTTTTTCTACGTCTTACGGTTCGTGAGAAAAAATTCCAATTGGAGGTCTACATGTCTTGCAAATTTCGTGAAAATAAAAAATTTTGTATTTCGTTCCAAATTTAATTTATTTCGATTAAGCCTGACGTACTGATTCAAAAAAGATATACATACCCCTATGAGAAAATGCACCATTTGGCCGGAAAATGGAAAAAACCATAACTTTTTGTAATATTTGTTCATCATTTAAACATCCTTTAATCGGGCATATTGGCGTCAATTTCGGTCCTATAGTCAAACCGGTGCACTTTTCCTACATAAAATTTGCTACTTGTTCTTCTCAAGTGCTCAGATTTATTCTACGTCTTACGGTTCGTGAGAAAAAATTCCAATTGGAGGTCTACATGTCTTGCAAATTTCGTGAAAATAAAAACTTTTTATTTCGTTCCAAATTTAATTTATTTCGATTAAGCCTGACGTACTGATTCAAAAAAGATATACATACCCCTATGAGAAAATGCACCGTTTGGCCGGAAAATCGAAAAAACTATAATTTTTTGTAATATTTGTTCATCATTTAAACATCCTTTAATCGGGCATATTGGCGTCAATTTCGGTCCTAGAGTCAAACCGGTGCACTTTTCCTACATAAAATTTGCTACTTGTTCTTCTCAAGTGCTCAGATTTTTTCTACGTCTTACGGTTCGTGAGAAAAAATTCCAATTGGAGGTCTACATGTCTTGCAAATTTCGTGAAAATAAAAACTTTTTATTTCGTTCCAAATTTAATTTATTTCGATTAAGCCTGACGTACTGATTCAAAAAAGATATACATACCCCTATGAGAAAATGCACCGTTTGGCCGGAAAATCGAAAAAACTATAATTTTTTGTAATATTTGTTCATCATTTAAACATCCTTTAATCGGGCATATTGGCGTCAATTTCGGTCCTAGAGTCAAACCGGTGCACTTTTCCTACATAAAATTTGCTACTTGTTCTTCTCAAGTGCTCAGATTTATTCTACGTCTTACGGTTCGTGAGAAAAAATTCCAATTGGAGGTCTACATGTCTTGCAAATTTCGTGAAAATAAAAACTTTTTATTTCGTTCCAAATTTAATTTATTTCGATTAAGCCTGACGTACTGATTCAAAAAAGATATACATACCCCTATGAGAAAATGCACCGTTTGGCCGGAAAATCGAAAAAACTATAATTTTTTGTAATATTTGTTCATCATTTAAACATCCTTTAATCGGGCATATTGGCGTCAATTTCGGTCCTAGAGTCAAACCGGTGCACTTTTCCTACATAAAATTTGCTACTTGTTCTTCTCAAGTGCTCAGATTTTTTCTACGTCTTACGGTTCGTGAGAAAAAATTCCAATTGGAGGTCTACATGTCTTGCAAATTTCGTGAAAATAAAAACTTTTTATTTCGTTCCAAATTTAATTTATTTCGATTAAGCCTGACGTACTGATTCAAAAAAGATATACATACTCCTATGAGAAAATGCACCATTTGGCCGGAAAATGGAAAAAACCATAACTTTTTGTAATATTTGTTCATCATTTAAACATCCTTTAATCGGGCATATTGGCGTCAATTTCGGTCCTAGAGTCAAACCGGTGCACTTTTCCTACAAAAAATTTGCTACTTGTTCTTCTCAAGTGCTTATATTTTTTTTACATCTTACGGTTCGTGAGAAAAAATTCCAATTGGAGGTCTACATGTCTTGCAAATTTCGTGAAAATAAAAACTTTGTATTTCGTTCCAAATTTAATTTATTTCGATTAAGCCTGACGTACTGATTCAAAAAAGATATACATACCCTTATGAGAAAATGCACCGTTTGGCCGGAAAATGGAAAAAACTGAAAATTTTTAATTCGATTTTTCCATTATTTTTGCCAAACTGTGGGTAGGGGATAGAAAAAATACACATATTTGGAATAAGTTCGACCTAGTGTATATATTAACATTAAAAAAACAATTTCCTAAAATTGGAATTTGCCCAAAAATGTTTAAAGGGGGTACCCTTGGATTTTTTTCAATATTCAATAATCGGGCATATTGGCGTCAATTTCGGTCCTATAGTCAAACCGGTGCACTTTTCCTACATAAAATTTGCTACTTGTTCTTCTCAAGTGCTCAGATTTATTCTACGTCTTACGGTTCGTGAGAAAAAATTCCAATTGCAGGTCTACATGTCTTGCAAATTTCGTGAAAATAAAAAATTTTGTATTTCGTTCCAAATTTAATTTATTTCGATTAAGCCTGACGTACTGATTCAAAAAAGATATACATACCCCTATGAGAAAATGCACCATTTGGCCGGAAAATGGAAAAAAGCATAACTTTTTGTAATATTTGTTCATCATTTAAACATCCTTTTATCGGGCATATTGGCGTCAATTTCGGTCCTAGAGTCAAACCGGTGCACTTTTCCTACAAAAAATTTGCTACTTGTTCTTCTCAAGTGCTTATATTTTTTCTACGTCTTACGGTTCGTGAGAAAAAATTCCAATTGGAGGTCTACATGTCTTGCAAATTTCGTGAAAATAAAAACTTTGTATTTCGTTCCAAATTTAATTTATTTCGATTAAGCCTGACGTACTGATTCAAAAAAGATATACATACCCTTATGAGAAAATGCACCGTTTGGCCGGAAAATGGAAAAAACTGAAAATTTTTAATTCGATTTTTCCATTATTTTTGCCAAACTGTGGGTAGGGGATAGAAAAAATACACATATTTGGAATAAGTTCGACCTAGTGTATATATTAACATTAAAAAAACAATTTCCTAAAATTGGAATTTGCCCAAAAATGTTTAAAGGGGGTACCCTTGGATTTTTTTCAATATTCAATAATCGGGCATATTGGCGTCAATTTCGGTCCTATAGTCAAACCGGTGCACTTTTCCTACATAAAATTTGCTACTTGTTCTTCTCAAGTACTCAGATTTATTCTACGTCTTACGGTTCGTGAGAAAAAATTCCAATTGGAGGTCTACATGTCTTGCAAATTTCGTGAAAATAAAAACTTTGTATTTCGTTCCAAATTTAATTTATTTCGATTAAGCCTGACGTACTGATTCAAAAAAGATATACATACCCTTATGAGAAAATGCACCGTTTGGCCGGAAAATGGAAAAAACTGAAAATTTTTAATTCGATTTTTCCATTATTTTTGCCAAACTGTGGGTAGGGGATAGAAAAAATACACATATTTGGAATAAGTTCGACCTAGTGTATATATTAACATTAAAAAAACAATTTCCTAAAATTGGAATTTGCCTAAAAATGTTTAAAGGGGGTACCCTTGGATTTTTTTCAATATTCAATAATCGGGCATATTGGCGTCAATTCCGGTCCTAGAGTCAAACCGGTGCACATTTCTTACATAAAATTTGCTACTTGTTCTTCTCAAGTTCTCAGATTTTTTCTACGTCTTACGGTTCGTGAGAAAAAATTCCAATTGGAGGTCTACATGTCTTGCAAATTTCGTGAAAATAAAAACTTTTTATTTCGTTTCAAATTTAATTTATTTCGATTAAGCCTGACGTACTGATTCAAAAAAGATATACATACCCCTATGAGAAAATGCACCGTTTGGCCGGAAAATCGAAAAAACTATAATTTTTTGTAATATTTGTTCATCATTTAAACATCCTTTAATCGGGCATATTGGCGTCAATTTCGGTCCTAGAGTCAAACCGGTGCACTTTTCCTACATAAAATTTGCTACTTGTTCTTTTCAAGTGCTCAGATTTTTTCTACGTCTTACGGTTCGTGAGAAAAAATTCCAATTGGAGGTCTACATGTCTTGCAAATTTCGTGAAAATAAAAACTTTTTATTTCGTTCCAAATTTAATTTATTTCGATTAAGCCTGACGTACTGATTCAAAAAAGATATACATACCCCTATGAGAAAATGCACCGTTTGGCCGGAAAATCGAAAAAACTATAATTTTTTGTAATATTTGTTCATCATTTAAACATCCTTTAATCGGGCATATTGGCGTCAATTTCGGTCCTAGAGTCAAACCGGTGCACTTTTCCTACATAAAATTTGCTACTTGTTCTTCTCAAGTGCTTATATTTTTTCTACGTCTTACGGTTCGTGAGAAAAAATTCCAATTGGAGGTCTACATGTCTTGCAAATTTCGTGAAAATAAAAAATTTTGTATTTCGTTCCAAATTTAATTTATTTCGATTAAGCCTGACGTACTGATTCAAAAAAGATATACATACCCCTATGAGAAAATGCACCATTTGGCCGGAAAATGGAAAAAACCATAACTTTTTGTAATATTTGTTCATCATTTAAACATCCTTTAATCGGGCATATTGGCGTCAATTTCGGTCCTATAGTCAAACCGGTGCACTTTTCCTACATAAAATTTGCTACTTGTTCTTTTTAAGTGCTCAGATTTATTCTACGTGTTACGGTTCGTGAGAAAAAATTCCAATTGGAGGTCTACATGTCTTGCAAATTTCGTGAAAATAAAAACTTTTTATTTCGTTCCAAATTTAATTTATTTCGATTAAGCCTGACGTACTGATTCAAAAAAGATATACATACCCCTATGAGAAAATGCACCGTTTGGCCGGAAAATCGAAAAAACTATAATTTTTTGTAATATTTGTTCATCATTTAAACATCCTTTAATCGGGCATATTGGCGTCAATTTCGGTCCTAGAGTCAAACCGGTGCACTTTTCCTACATAAAATTTGCTACTTGTTCTTCTCAAGTGCTCAGATTTTTTCTACGTCTTACGGTTCGTGAGAAAAAATTCCAATTGGAGGTCTACATGTCTTGCAAATTTCGTGAAAATAAAAACTTTTTATTTCGTTCCAAATTTAATTTATTTCGATTAAGCCTGACGTACTGATTCAAAAAAGATATACATACCCCTATGAGAAAATGCACCGTTTGGCCGGAAAATCGAAAAAACTATAATTTTTTGTAATATTTGTTCATCATTTAAACATCCTTTAATCGGGCATATTGGCGTCAATTTCGGTCCTAGAGTCAAACCGGTGCACTTTTCCTACATAAAATTTGCTACTTGTTCTTCTCAAGTGCTTATATTTTTTCTACGTCTTACGGTTCGTGAGAAAAAATTCCAATTGGAGGTCTACATGTCTTGCAAATTTCGTGAAAATAAAAAATTTTGTATTTCGTTCCAAATTTAATTTATTTCGATTAAGCCTGACGTACTGATTCAAAAAAGATATACATACCCCAATGAGAAAATGCACCATTTGGCCGGAAAATGGAAAAAACCATAACTTTTTGTAATATTTGTTCATCATTTAAACATCCTTTAATCGGGCATATTGGCGTCAATTTCGGTCCTAGAGTCAAACCGGTGCACTTTTCCTACATAAAATTTGCTACTTGTTCTTCTCAAGTGCTTATATTTTTTCTACGTCTTACGGTTCGTGAGAAAAAATTCCAATTGGAGGTCTACATGTCTTGCAAATTTCGTGAAAATAAAAACTTTGTATTTCGTTCCAAATTTAATTTATTTCGATTAAGCCTGACGTACTGATTCAAAAAAGATATACATACCCTTATGAGAAAATGCACCGTTTGGCCGGAAAATGGAAAAAACTGAAAATTTTTAATTCGATTTTTCCATTATTTTTGCCAAACTGTGGGTAGGGGATAGAAAAAATACACATATTTGGAATAAGTTAGACCTGGTGTATATATTAACATTAAAAAAACAATTTCCTAAAATTGGAATTTGCCCAAAAATGTTTAAAGGGGGTACCCTTGGATTTTTTTCAATATTCAATAATCGGGCATATTGGCGTCAATTTCGGTCCTATAGTCAAACCGGTGCACTTTTCCTACATAAAATTTGCTACTTGTTCTTCTCAAGTGCTCAGATTTTTTCTACGTCTTACGGTTCGTGAGAAAAAATTCCAATTGGAGGTCTACATGTCTTGCAAATTTCGTGAAAATAAAAACTTTTTATTTCGTTCCAAATTTAATTTATTTCGATTAAGCCTGACGTACTGATTCAAAAAAGATATACATACCCCTATGAGAAAATGCACCGTTTGGCCGGAAAATCGAAAAAACTATAATTTTTTGTAATATTTGTTCATCATTTAAATATCCTTTAATCGGGCATATTGGCGTCAATTTCGGTCCTAGAGTCAAACCGGTGCACTTTTCCTACATAAAATTTGCTACTTGTTCTTCTCAAGTGCTCAGATTTTTTCTACGTCTTACGGTTCGTGAGAAAAAATTCCAATTGGAGGTCTACATGTCTTGCAAATTTCGTGAAAATAAAAACTTTGTATTTCGTTCCAAATTTAATTTATTTCGATTAAGCCTGACGTACTGATTCAAAAAAGATATACATACCCCTATGAGAAAATGCACCATTTGGCCGGAAAATGGAAAAAACCATAACTTTTTGTAATATTTGTTCATCATTTAAACATCCTTTAATCGGGCATATTGGAGTCAATTTCGGTCCTAGAGTCAAACCGGTGCACTTTTCCTACATAAAATTTGCTACTTGTTCTTCTCAAGTGCTCATATTTTTTCTACGTCTTACGGTTCGTGAGAAAAAATTCCAATTGGAGGTCTACATGTCTTGCAAATTTCGTGAAAATAAAAACTTTGTATTTCGTTTCAAATTTAATTTATTTCGATTAAGCCTGACGTACTGATTCAAAAAGGGTATACATACCCTTATGAGAAAATGCACTGTTTGGCCGGAAAATGGAAAAAACTGAAAATTTGTAATTCGATTTTTCCATTATTTTTGCCAAACTGTGGGTAGGGGATAGAAAAAATACACATATTTGGAATAAGTTAGACCTAGTGTATATATTAACATTAAAAAAACAATTTCCTAAAATTGGAATTTGCCCAAAAATGTTTAAAGGGGGTACCCTTGGATTTTTTTCAATATTCAATAATCGGGCATATTGGCGTCAATTTCGGTCCTATAGTCAAACCGGTGCACTTTTCCTACATAAAATTTGCTACTTGTTCTTCTCAAGTGCTCAGATTTTTTCTACGTCTTACGGTTCGTGAGAAAAAATTCCAATTGGAGGTCTACATGTCTTGCAAATTTCGTGAAAATAAAAACTTTTTATTTCGTTCCAAATTTAATTTATTTCGATTAAGCCTGACGTACTGATTCAAAAAAGATATACATACCCCTATGAGAAAATGCACCGTTTGGCCGGAAAATCGAAAAAACTATAATTTTTTGTAATATTTGTTCATCATTTACACATCCTTTAATCGGGCATATTGGCGTCAATTTCGGTCCTAGAGTCAAACCGGTGCACTTTTCCTACATAAAATTTGCTACTTGTTCTTCTCAAGTGCTTATATTTTTTCTACGTCTTACGGTTCGTGAGAAAAAAGTCCAATTGGAGGTCTACATGTCTTGCAAATTTCGTGAAAATAAAAACTTTGTATTTCGTTCCAAATTTAATTTATTTCGATTAAGCCTGACGTACTGATTCAAAAAAGATATACATACCCCTATGAGAAAATGCACCATTTGGCCGGAAAATGGAAAAAACCATAACTTTTTGTAATATTTGTTCATCATTTAAACATCCTTTAATCGGGCATATTGGCGTCAATTTCGGTCCTAGAGTCAAACCGGTGCACTTTTCCTACATAAAATTTGCTACTTGTTCTTCTCAAGTGCTCATATTTTTTCTACGTCTTACGGTTCGTGAGAAAAAATTCCAATTGGAGGTCTACATGTCTTGCAAATTTCGTGAAAATAAAAACTTTGTATTTCGTTCCAAATTTAATTTATTTCGATTAAGCCTGACGTACTGATTCAAAAAAGATATACATACCCTTATGAGAAAATGCACCATTTGGCCGGAAAATGGAAAAAACCATAACTTTTTGTAATATTTGTTCATCATTTAAACATCCTTTAATCGGGCATATTGGAGTCAATTTCGGTCCTAGAGTCAAACCGGTGCACTTTTCCTACATAAAATTTGCTACTTGTTCTTCTCAAGTGCTCATATTTTTTGTACGTCTTACGGTTCGTGAGAAAAAATTCCAATTGGAGGTCTACATGTCTTGCAAATTTCGTGAAAATAAAAACTTTGTATTTCGTTCCAAATTTAATTTATTTCGATTAAGCCTGACGTACTGATTCAAAAAGGGTATACATACCCTTATGAGAAAATGCACTGTTTGGCCGGAAAATGGAAAAAACTGAAAATTTGTAATTCGATTTTTCCATTATTTTTGCCAAACTGTGGGTAGGGGATAGAAAAAATACACATATTTGGAATAAGTTAGACCTAGTGTATATATTAACATTAAAAAAACAATTTCCTACAATTGGAATTTGCCCAAAAATGTTTAAAGGATTTTTTCCCTTGGATTTTTTTCAATATTCAATAATCGGGCATATTGGCGTCAATTTCGGTCCTATAGTCAAACCGGTGCACTTTTCCTACATAAAATTTGCTACTTGTTCTTCTCAAGTGCTCAGATTTTTTCTACGTCTTACGGTTCGTGAGAAAAAAGTCCAATTGGAGGTCTACATGTCTTGCAAATTTCGTGAAAATAAAAACTTTGTATTTCGTTCCAAATTTAATTTATTTCGATTAAGCCTGACGTACTGATTCAAAAAAGATATACATACCCCTATGAGAAAATGCACCGTTTGGCCGGAAAATCGAAAAAACTATAATTTTTTGTAATATTTGTTCATCATTTAAACATCCTTTAATCGGGCATATTGGCGTCAATTTCGGTCCTAGAGTCAAACCGGTGCACTTTTCCTACATAAAATTTGCTACTTGTTCTTCTCAAGTGCTTATATTTTTTCTACGTCTTACGGTTCGTGAGAAAAAAGTCCAATTGGAGGTCTACATGTCTTGCAAATTTCGTGAAAATAAAAACTTTGTATTTCGTTCCAAATTTAATTTATTTCGATTAAGCCTGACGTACTGATTCAAAAAAGATATACATACCCCTATGAGAAAATGCACCGTTTGGCCGGAAAATCGAAAAAACTATAATTTTTTGTAATATTTGTTCATCATTTAAACATCCTTTAATCGGGCATATTGGCGTCAATTTCGGTCCTAGAGTCAAACCGGTGCACTTTTCCTACATAAAATTTGCTACTTGTTCTTCTCAAGTGCTTATATTTTTTCTACGTCTTACGGTTCGTGAGAAAAAATTCCAATTGGAGGTCTACATGTCTTGCAAATTTCGTGAAAATAAAAAATTTTGTATTTCGTTCCAAATTTAATTTATTTCGATTAAGCCTGACGTACTGATTCAAAAAAGATATACATACCCCTATGAGAAAATGCACCATTTGGCCGGAAAATGGAAAAAACCATAACTTTTTGTAATATTTGTTCATCATTTAAACATCCTTTAATCGGGCATATTGGCGTCAATTTCGGTCCTATAGTCAAACCGGTGCACTTTTCCTACATAAAATTTGCTACTTGTTCTTTTTAAGTGCTCAGATTTATTCTACGTGTTACGGTTCGTGAGAAAAAATTCCAATTGGAGGTCTACATGTCTTGCAAATTTCGTGAAAATAAAAACTTTTTATTTCGTTCCAAATTTAATTTATTTCGATTAAGCCTGACGTACTGATTCAAAAAAGATATACATACCCCTATGAGAAAATGCACCGTTTGGCCGGAAAATCGAAAAAACTATAATTTTTTGTAATATTTGTTCATCATTTAAACATCCTTTAATCGGGCATATTGGCGTCAATTTCGGTCCTAGAGTCAAACCGGTGCACTTTTCCTACATAAAATTTGCTACTTGTTCTTCTCAAGTGCTCAGATTTTTTCTACGTCTTACGGTTCGTGAGAAAAAATTCCAATTGGAGGTCTACATGTCTTGCAAATTTCGTGAAAATAAAAACTTTTTATTTCGTTCCAAATTTAATTTATTTCGATTAAGCCTGACGTACTGATTCAAAAAAGATATACATACCCCTATGAGAAAATGCACCGTTTGGCCGGAAAATCGAAAAAACTATAATTTTTTGTAATATTTGTTCATCATTTAAACATCCTTTAATCGGGCATATTGGCGTCAATTTCGGTCCTAGAGTCAAACCGGTGCACTTTTCCTACATAAAATTTGCTACTTGTTCTTCTCAAGTGCTTATATTTTTTCTACGTCTTACGGTTCGTGAGAAAAAATTCCAATTGGAGGTCTACATGTCTTGCAAATTTCGTGAAAATAAAAAATTTTGTATTTCGTTCCAAATTTAATTTATTTCGATTAAGCCTGACGTACTGATTCAAAAAAGATATACATACCCCAATGAGAAAATGCACCATTTGGCCGGAAAATGGAAAAAACCATAACTTTTTGTAATATTTGTTCATCATTTAAACATCCTTTAATCGGGCATATTGGCGTCAATTTCGGTCCTAGAGTCAAACCGGTGCACTTTTCCTACATAAAATTTGCTACTTGTTCTTCTCAAGTGCTTATATTTTTTCTACGTCTTACGGTTCGTGAGAAAAAATTCCAATTGGAGGTCTACATGTCTTGCAAATTTCGTGAAAATAAAAACTTTGTATTTCGTTCCAAATTTAATTTATTTCGATTAAGCCTGACGTACTGATTCAAAAAAGATATACATACCCTTATGAGAAAATGCACCGTTTGGCCGGAAAATGGAAAAAACTGAAAATTTTTAATTCGATTTTTCCATTATTTTTGCCAAACTGTGGGTAGGGGATAGAAAAAATACACATATTTGGAATAAGTTAGACCTGGTGTATATATTAACATTAAAAAAACAATTTCCTAAAATTGGAATTTGCCCAAAAATGTTTAAAGGGGGTACCCTTGGATTTTTTTCAATATTCAATAATCGGGCATATTGGCGTCAATTTCGGTCCTATAGTCAAACCGGTGCACTTTTCCTACATAAAATTTGCTACTTGTTCTTCTCAAGTGCTCAGATTTTTTCTACGTCTTACGGTTCGTGAGAAAAAATTCCAATTGGAGGTCTACATGTCTTGCAAATTTCGTGAAAATAAAAACTTTTTATTTCGTTCCAAATTTAATTTATTTCGATTAAGCCTGACGTACTGATTCAAAAAAGATATACATACCCCTATGAGAAAATGCACCGTTTGGCCGGAAAATCGAAAAAACTATAATTTTTTGTAATATTTGTTCATCATTTAAATATCCTTTAATCGGGCATATTGGCGTCAATTTCGGTCCTAGAGTCAAACCGGTGCACTTTTCCTACATAAAATTTGCTACTTGTTCTTCTCAAGTGCTCAGATTTTTTCTACGTCTTACGGTTCGTGAGAAAAAATTCCAATTGGAGGTCTACATGTCTTGCAAATTTCGTGAAAATAAAAACTTTGTATTTCGTTCCAAATTTAATTTATTTCGATTAAGCCTGACGTACTGATTCAAAAAAGATATACATACCCCTATGAGAAAATGCACCATTTGGCCGGAAAATGGAAAAAACCATAACTTTTTGTAATATTTGTTCATCATTTAAACATCCTTTAATCGGGCATATTGGAGTCAATTTCGGTCCTAGAGTCAAACCGGTGCACTTTTCCTACATAAAATTTGCTACTTGTTCTTCTCAAGTGCTCATATTTTTTCTACGTCTTACGGTTCGTGAGAAAAAATTCCAATTGGAGGTCTACATGTCTTGCAAATTTCGTGAAAATAAAAACTTTGTATTTCGTTCCAAATTTAATTTATTTCGATTAAGCCTGACGTACTGATTCAAAAAGGGTATACATACCCTTATGAGAAAATGCACTGTTTGGCCGGAAAATGGAAAAAACTGAAAATTTGTAATTCGATTTTTCCATTATTTTTGCCAAACTGTGGGTAGGGGATAGAAAAAATACACATATTTGGAATAAGTTAGACCTAGTGTATATATTAACATTAAAAAAACAATTTCCTAAAATTGGAATTTGCCCAAAAATGTTTAAAGGGGGTACCCTTGGATTTTTTTCAATATTCAATAATCGGGCATATTGGCGTCAATTTCGGTCCTATAGTCAAACCGGTGCACTTTTCCTACATAAAATTTGCTACTTGTTCTTCTCAAGTGCTCAGATTTTTTCTACGTCTTACGGTTCGTGAGAAAAAATTCCAATTGGAGGTCTACATGTCTTGCAAATTTCGTGAAAATAAAAACTTTTTATTTCGTTCCAAATTTAATTTATTTCGATTAAGCCTGACGTACTGATTCAAAAAAGATATACATACCCCTATGAGAAAATGCACCGTTTGGCCGGAAAATCGAAAAAACTATAATTTTTTGTAATATTTGTTCATCATTTACACATCCTTTAATCGGGCATATTGGCGTCAATTTCGGTCCTAGAGTCAAACCGGTGCACTTTTCCTACATAAAATTTGCTACTTGTTCTTCTCAAGTGCTTATATTTTTTCTACGTCTTACGGTTCGTGAGAAAAAAGTCCAATTGGAGGTCTACATGTCTTGCAAATTTCGTGAAAATAAAAACTTTGTATTTCGTTCCAAATTTAATTTATTTCGATTAAGCCTGACGTACTGATTCAAAAAAGATATACATACCCCTATGAGAAAATGCACCATTTGGCCGGAAAATGGAAAAAACCATAACTTTTTGTAATATTTGTTCATCATTTAAACATCCTTTAATCGGGCATATTGGCGTCAATTTCGGTCCTAGAGTCAAACCGGTGCACTTTTCCTACATAAAATTTGCTACTTGTTCTTCTCAAGTGCTCATATTTTTTCTACGTCTTACGGTTCGTGAGAAAAAATTCCAATTGGAGGTCTACATGTCTTGCAAATTTCGTGAAAATAAAAACTTTGTATTTCGTTCCAAATTTAATTTATTTCGATTAAGCCTGACGTACTGATTCAAAAAAGATATACATACCCTTATGAGAAAATGCACCATTTGGCCGGAAAATGGAAAAAACCATAACTTTTTGTAATATTTGTTCATCATTTAAACATCCTTTAATCGGGCATATTGGAGTCAATTTCGGTCCTAGAGTCAAACCGGTGCACTTTTCCTACATAAAATTTGCTACTTGTTCTTCTCAAGTGCTCATATTTTTTGTACGTCTTACGGTTCGTGAGAAAAAATTCCAATTGGAGGTCTACATGTCTTGCAAATTTCGTGAAAATAAAAACTTTGTATTTCGTTCCAAATTTAATTTATTTCGATTAAGCCTGACGTACTGATTCAAAAAGGGTATACATACCCTTATGAGAAAATGCACTGTTTGGCCGGAAAATGGAAAAAACTGAAAATTTGTAATTCGATTTTTCCATTATTTTTGCCAAACTGTGGGTAGGGGATAGAAAAAATACACATATTTGGAATAAGTTAGACCTAGTGTATATATTAACATTAAAAAAACAATTTCCTACAATTGGAATTTGCCCAAAAATGTTTAAAGGATTTTTTCCCTTGGATTTTTTTCAATATTCAATAATCGGGCATATTGGCGTCAATTTCGGTCCTATAGTCAAACCGGTGCACTTTTCCTACATAAAATTTGCTACTTGTTCTTCTCAAGTGCTCAGATTTTTTCTACGTCTTACGGTTCGTGAGAAAAAAGTCCAATTGGAGGTCTACATGTCTTGCAAATTTCGTGAAAATAAAAACTTTGTATTTCGTTCCAAATTTAATTTATTTCGATTAAGCCTGACGTACTGATTCAAAAAAGATATACATACCCCTATGAGAAAATGCACCGTTTGGCCGGAAAATCGAAAAAACTATAATTTTTTGTAATATTTGTTCATCATTTAAACATCCTTTAATCGGGCATATTGGCGTCAATTTCGGTCCTAGAGTCAAACCGGTGCACTTTTCCTACATAAAATTTGCTACTTGTTCTTCTCAAGTGCTTATATTTTTTCTACGTCTTACGGTTCGTGAGAAAAAAGTCCAATTGGAGGTCTACATGTCTTGCAAATTTCGTGAAAATAAAAACTTTGTATTTCGTTCCAAATTTAATTTATTTCGATTAAGCCTGACGTACTGATTCAAAAAAGATATACATACCCCTATGAGAAAATGCACCATTTGGCCGGAAAATGGAAAAAACCATAACTTTTTGTAATATTTGTTCATCATTTAAACATCCTTTAATCGGGCATATTGGCGTCAATTTCGGTCCTAGAGTCAAACCGGTGCACTTTTCCTACATAAAATTTGCTACTTGTTCTTCTCAAGGGCTCATATTTTTTCTACGTCTTACGGTTCGTGAGAAAAAATTCCAATTGGAGGTCTACATGTCTTGCAAATTTCGTGAAAATAAAAACTTTGTATTTCGTTCCAAATTTAATTTATTTCGATTAAGCCTGACGTACTGATTCAAAAAGGGTATACATACCCTTATGAGAAAATGCACTGTTTGGCCGGAAAATGGAAAAAACTGAAAATTTGTAATTCGATTTTTCCATTATTTTTGCCAAACTGTGGGTAGGGGAAAGAAAAAATACACATATTTGGAATAAGTTAGACCTAGTGTATATATTAACATTAAAAAAACAATTTCCTACAATTGGAATTTGCCCAAAAATGTTTAAAGGATTTTTTCCCTTGGATTTTTTTCAATATTCAATAATCGGGCATATTGGCGTCAATTTCGGTCCTATAGTCAAACCGGTGCACTTTTCCTACATAAAATTTGCTACTTGTTCTTCTCAAGTGCTCAGATTTTTTCTACGTCTTACGGTTCGTGAGAAAAAAGTCCAATTGGAGGTCTACATGTCTTGCAAATTTCGTGAAAATAAAAACTTTGTATTTCGTTCCAAATTTAATTTATTTCGATTAAGCCTGACGTACTGATTCAAAAAAGATATACATACCCCTATGAGAAAATGCACCGTTTGGCCGGAAAATCGAAAAAACTATAATTTTTTGTAATATTTGTTCATCATTTAAACATCCTTTAATCGGGCATATTGGCGTCAATTTCGGTCCTAGAGTCAAACCGGTGCACTTTTCCTACATAAAATTTGCTACTTGTTCTTCTCAAGTGCTTATATTTTTTCTACGTCTTACGGTTCGTGAGAAAAAAGTCCAATTGGAGGTCTACATGTCTTGCAAATTTCGTGAAAATAAAAACTTTGTATTTCGTTCCAAATTTAATTTATTTCGATTAAGCCTGACGTACTGATTCAAAAAAGATATACATACCCCTATGAGAAAATGCACCATTTGGCCGGAAAATGGAAAAAACCATAACTTTTTGTAATATTTGTTCATCATTTAAACATCCTTTAATCGGGCATATTGGCGTCAATTTCGGTCCTAGAGTCAAACCGGTGCACTTTTCCTACATAAAATTTGCTACTTGTTCTTCTCAAGGGCTCATATTTTTTCTACGTCTTACGGTTCGTGAGAAAAAATTCCAATTGGAGGTCTACATGTCTTGCAAATTTCGTGAAAATAAAAACTTTGTATTTCGTTCCAAATTTAATTTATTTCGATTAAGCCTGACGTACTGATTCAAAAAGGGTATACATACCCTTATGAGAAAATGCACTGTTTGGCCGGAAAATGGAAAAAACTGAAAATTTGTAATTCGATTTTTCCATTATTTTTGCCAAACTGTGGGTAGGGGATAGAAAAAATACACATATTTGGAATAAGTTAGACCTAGTGTATATATTAACATTAAAAAAACAATTTCCTACAATTGGAATTTGCCCAAAAATGTTTAAAGGATTTTTTCCCTTGGATTTTTTTCAATATTCAATAATCGGGCATATTGGCGTCAATTTCGGTCCTATAGTCAAACCGGTGCACTTTTCCTACATAAAATTTGCTACTTGTTCTTCTCAAGTGCTCAGATTTTTTCTACGTCTTACGGTTCGTGAGAAAAAATTCCAATTGGAGGTCTACATGTCTTGCAAATTTCGTGAAAATAAAAACTTTTTATTTCGTTCCAAATTTAATTTATTTCGATTAAGCCTGACGTACTGATTCAAAAAAGATATACATACCCCTATGAGAAAATGCACCGTTTGGCCGGAAAATCGAAAAAACTATAATTTTTTGTAATATTTGTTCATCATTTACACATCCTTTAATCGGGCATATTGGCGTCAATTTCGGTCCTAGAGTCAAACCGGTGCACTTTTCCTACATAAAATTTGCTACTTGTTCTTCTCAAGTGCTTATATTTTTTCTACGTCTTACGGTTCGTGAGAAAAAAGTCCAATTGGAGGTCTACATGTCTTGCAAATTTCGTGAAAATAAAAACTTTGTATTTCGTTCCAAATTTAATTTATTTCGATTAAGCCTGACGTACTGATTCAAAAAAGATATACATACCCCTATGAGAAAATGCACCATTTGGCCGGAAAATGGAAAAAACCATAACTTTTTGTAATATTTGTTCATCATTTAAACATCCTTTAATCGGGCATATTGGCGTCAATTTCGGTCCTAGAGTCAAACCGGTGCACTTTTCCTACATAAAATTTGCTACTTGTTCTTCTCAAGTGCTCATATTTTTTCTACGTCTTACGGTTCGTGAGAAAAAATTCCAATTGGAGGTCTACATGTCTTGCAAATTTCGTGAAAATAAAAACTTTGTATTTCGTTCCAAATTTAATTTATTTCGATTAAGCCTGACGTACTGATTCAAAAAAGATATACATACCCTTATGAGAAAATGCACCATTTGGCCGGAAAATGGAAAAAACCATAACTTTTTGTAATATTTGTTCATCATTTAAACATCCTTTAATCGGGCATATTGGAGTCAATTTCGGTCCTAGAGTCAAACCGGTGCACTTTTCCTACATAAAATTTGCTACTTGTTCTTCTCAAGTGCTCATATTTTTTGTACGTCTTACGGTTCGTGAGAAAAAATTCCAATTGGAGGTCTACATGTCTTGCAAATTTCGTGAAAATAAAAACTTTGTATTTCGTTCCAAATTTAATTTATTTCGATTAAGCCTGACGTACTGATTCAAAAAGGGTATACATACCCTTATGAGAAAATGCACTGTTTGGCCGGAAAATGGAAAAAACTGAAAATTTGTAATTCGATTTTTCCATTATTTTTGCCAAACTGTGGGTAGGGGATAGAAAAAATACACATATTTGGAATAAGTTAGACCTAGTGTATATATTAACATTAAAAAAACAATTTCCTACAATTGGAATTTGCCCAAAAATGTTTAAAGGATTTTTTCCCTTGGATTTTTTTCAATATTCAATAATCGGGCATATTGGCGTCAATTTCGGTCCTATAGTCAAACCGGTGCACTTTTCCTACATAAAATTTGCTACTTGTTCTTCTCAAGTGCTCAGATTTTTTCTACGTCTTACGGTTCGTGAGAAAAAAGTCCAATTGGAGGTCTACATGTCTTGCAAATTTCGTGAAAATAAAAACTTTGTATTTCGTTCCAAATTTAATTTATTTCGATTAAGCCTGACGTACTGATTCAAAAAAGATATACATACCCCTATGAGAAAATGCACCGTTTGGCCGGAAAATCGAAAAAACTATAATTTTTTGTAATATTTGTTCATCATTTAAACATCCTTTAATCGGGCATATTGGCGTCAATTTCGGTCCTAGAGTCAAACCGGTGCACTTTTCCTACATAAAATTTGCTACTTGTTCTTCTCAAGTGCTTATATTTTTTCTACGTCTTACGGTTCGTGAGAAAAAAGTCCAATTGGAGGTCTACATGTCTTGCAAATTTCGTGAAAATAAAAACTTTGTATTTCGTTCCAAATTTAATTTATTTCGATTAAGCCTGACGTACTGATTCAAAAAAGATATACATACCCCTATGAGAAAATGCACCATTTGGCCGGAAAATGGAAAAAACCATAACTTTTTGTAATATTTGTTCATCATTTAAACATCCTTTAATCGGGCATATTGGCGTCAATTTCGGTCCTAGAGTCAAACCGGTGCACTTTTCCTACATAAAATTTGCTACTTGTTCTTCTCAAGGGCTCATATTTTTTCTACGTCTTACGGTTCGTGAGAAAAAATTCCAATTGGAGGTCTACATGTCTTGCAAATTTCGTGAAAATAAAAACTTTGTATTTCGTTCCAAATTTAATTTATTTCGATTAAGCCTGACGTACTGATTCAAAAAGGGTATACATACCCTTATGAGAAAATGCACTGTTTGGCCGGAAAATGGAAAAAACTGAAAATTTGTAATTCGATTTTTCCATTATTTTTGCCAAACTGTGGGTAGGGGATAGAAAAAATACACATATTTGGAATAAGTTAGACCTAGTGTATATATTAACATTAAAAAAACAATTTCCTACAATTGGAATTTGCCCAAAAATGTTTAAAGGATTTTTTCCCTTGGATTTTTTTCAATATTCAATAATCGGGCATATTGGCGTCAATTTCGGTCCTATAGTCAAACCGGTGCACTTTTCCTACATAAAATTTGCTACTTGTTCTTCTCAAGTGCTCAGATTTTTTCTACGTCTTACGGTTCGTGAGAAAAAATTCCAATTGGAGGTCTACATGTCTTGCAAATTTCGTGAAAATAAAAACTTTTTATTTCGTTCCAAATTTAATTTATTTCGATTAAGCCTGACGTACTGATTCAAAAAAGATATACATACCCCTATGAGAAAATGCACCGTTTGGCCGGAAAATCGAAAAAACTATAATTTTTTGTAATATTTGTTCATCATTTAAACATCCTTTAATCGGGCATATTGGCGTCAATTTCGGTCCTAGAGTCAAACCGGTGCACTTTTCCTACATAAAATTTGCTACTTGTTCTTCTCAAGTGCTTATATTTTTTCTACGTCTTACGGTTCGTGAGAAAAAAGTCCAATTGGAGGTCTACATGTCTTGCAAATTTCGTGAAAATAAAAACTTTGTATTTCGTTCCAAATTTAATTTATTTCGATTAAGCCTGACGTACTGATTCAAAAAAGATATACATACCCCTATGAGAAAATGCACCATTTGGCCGGAAAATGGAAAAAACCATAACTTTTTGTAATATTTGTTCATCATTTAAACATCCTTTAATCGGGCATATTGGCGTCAATTTCGGTCCTAGAGTCAAACCGGTGCACTTTTCCTACATAAAATTTGCTACTTGTTCTTCTCAAGGGCTCATATTTTTTCTACGTCTTACGGTTCGTGAGAAAAAATTCCAATTGGAGGTCTACATGTCTTGCAAATTTCGTGAAAATAAAAACTTTGTATTTCGTTCCAAATTTAATTTATTTCGATTAAGCCTGACGTACTGATTCAAAAAGGGTATACATACCCTTATGAGAAAATGCACCGTTTGGCCGGAAAATGGAAAAAACTGAAAATTTGTAATTCGATTTTTCCATTATTTTTGCCAAACTGTGGGTAGGGGATAGAAAAAATACACATATTTGGAATAAGTTAGACCTAGTGTATATATTAACATTAAAAAAACAATTTCCTAAAATTGGAATTTGCCCAAAAATGTTTAAAGGGGGTACCCTTGGATTTTTTTCAATATTCAATAATCGGGCATATTGGCGTCAATTTCGGTCCTATAGTCAAACCGGTGCACTTTTCCTACATAAAATTTGCTACTTGTTCTTCTCAAGTGCTCAGATTTTTTCTACGTCTTACGGTTCGTGAGAAAAAATTCCAATTGGAGGTCTACATGTCTTGCAAATTTCGTGAAAATAAAAACTTTGTATTTCGTTCCAAATTTAATTTATTTCGATTAAGCCTGACGTACTGATTCAAAAAAGATATACATACCCCTATGAGAAAATGCACCGTTTGGCCGGAAAATGGAAAAAACTATAATTTTTTGTAATATTTGTTCATCATTTAAATATCCTTTAATCGGGCATATTGGCGTCAATTTCGGTCCTAGAGTTAAACCGGTGCACTTTTCCTACATAAAATTTGCTACTTGTTCTTCTCAAGTGCTCAGATTTTTTCTACGTCTTACGGTTCGTAAGAAAAAATTCCAATTGGAGGTCTACATGTCTTGCAAATTTCGTGAAAATAAAAACTTTGTATTTCGTTCCAAATTTAATTTATATCGATTGAGCCTGACGTACTGATTCAAAAAAGATATACATACCCCTATGAGAAAATGCACCATTTGGCCGGAAAATGGAAAAAACCATAATTTTTTGTAATATTTGTTCATCATTTAAACATCCTTTAATCGGGCATATTGGCGTCAATTTCGGTCCTAGAGTCAAACCGGTGCACTTTTCCTACATAAAATTTGCTACTTGTTCTTCTCAAGTGCTCAGATTTTTTCTACGTCTTACGGTTCGTAAGAAAAAATTCCAATTGGAGGTCTACATGTCTTGCAAATTTCGTGAAAATAAAAACTTTGTATTTCGTTCCAAATTTAATTTATATCGATTGAGCCTGACGTACTGATTCAAAAAAGATATACATACCCCTATGAGAAAATGCACCATTTGGCCGGAAAATGGAAAAAACCATAATTTTTTGTAATATTTGTTCATCATTTAAACATCCTTTAATCGGGCATATTGGCGTCAATTTCGGTCCTAGAGTCAAACCGGTGCACTTTTCCTACATAAAATTTGCTACTTGTTCTTCTCAAGTGCTCAGATTTATTCTACGTCTTACGGTTCGTGAGAAAAAATTCCAATTGGAGGTCTACATGTCTTGCAAATTTCGTGAAAATAAAAACTTTGTATTTCGTTCCAAATTTAATTTATTTCGATTGAGCCTGACGTACTGATTCAAAAAAGATATACATACTCCTACGAGAAAATGCACCATTTGGCCGGAAAATGGAAAAAACCATAATTTTTTGTAATATTTGTTCATCATTTAAACATCCTTTAATCGGGCATATTGGCGTCAATTTCGGTCCTAGAGTCAAACCGGTGCACTTTTCCTACATAAAATTTGCTACTTGTTCTTCTCAAGTGCTCAGATTTTTTCTACGTCTTACGGTTCGTGAGAAAAAATTCCAATTGGAGGTCTACATGTCTTGCAAATTTCGTGAAAATAAAAACTTTGTATTTCGTTCCAAATTTAATTTATTTCGATTAAGCCTGACGTACTGATTCAAAAAGGGTATACATACCCTTATGAGAAAATGCACCGTTTGGCCGGAAAATGGAAAAAACTGAAAATTTTTAATTCGATTTTTCCATTATTTTTGCCAAACTGTGGGTAGGGGATAGAAAAAATACACATATTTGGAATAAGTTAGACCTAGTGTATATATTAACATTAAAAAAACAATTTCCTAAAATTGGAATTTGCCCAAAAATGTTTAAAGGGGGTACCCTTGGATTTTTTTCAATATTCAATAATCGGGCATATTGGCGTCAATTTCGGTCCTATAGTCAAACCGGTGCACTTTTCCTACATAAAATTTGCTACTTGTTCTTCTCAAGTGCTCAGATTTTTTCTACGTCTTACGGTTCGTGAGAAAAAATTCCAATTGGAGGTCTACATGTCTTGCAAATTTCGTGAAAATAAAAACTTTGTATTTCGTTCCAAATTTAATTTATTTCGATTAAGCCTGACGTACTGATTCAAAAAAGATATACATACCCCTATGAGAAAATGCACCGTTTGGCCGGAAAATGGAAAAAACTATAATTTTTTGTAATATTTGTTCATCATTTAAATATCTTTTAATCGGGCATATTGGCGTCAATTTCGGTCCTAGAGTCAAACCGGTGCACTTTTCCTACATAAAATTTGCTACTTGTTCTTCTCAAGTGCTCAGATTTTTTCTACGTCTTACGGTTCGTGAGAAAAAATTCCAATTGGAGGTCTACATGTCTTGCAAATTTCGTGAAAATAAAAACTTTGTATTTCGTTCCAAATTTAATTCATTTCGATTAAGCCTGACGTACTGATTCAAAAAAGATATACATACCCCTATGAGAAAATGCACCATTTGGCCGGAAAATGGAAAAAACCATAATTTTTTGTAATATTTGTTCATCATTTAAACATCCTTTAATCGGGCATATTGGCGTTAATTTCGGTCCTAGAGTCAAACCGGTGCACTTTTTTTACATAAAATTTGCTACTTGTTCTTCTCAAGTGCTCAGATTTTTTCAACGTCTTACGGTTCGTGAGAAAAAATTCCAATTGGAGGTCTACATGTCTTGCAAATTTCGTGAAAATAAAAACTTTGTATTTCGTTCCAAATTTAATCTATTTCGATTAAACCTGACGTACTGATTCAAAAAGGGTATACATACCCTTATGAGAAAATGCACCGTTTGGCCGGAAAATGGAAAAAACTGAAAATTTTTAATTCGATTTTTCCATTATTTTTGCCAAACTGTGGGTAGGGGATAGAAAAAATACACATATTTGGAATAAGTTAGACCTAGTGTATATATTAACATTAAAAAAACAATTTCCTAAAATTGGAATTTGCCCAAAAATGTTTAAAGGGGGTACCCTTGGATTTTTTTCAAAATTCAATAATCGGGCATATTGGCGTCAATTTCGGTCCTATAGTCAAACCGGTGCACTTTTCCTACATAAAATTTGCTACTTGTTCTTCTCAAGTGCCCAGATTTTTTCTACGTCTTACGGTTCGTGAGAAAAAATTCCAATTGGAGGTCTACATGTCTTGCAAATTTCGTGAAAATAAAAACTTTGTATTTCGTTCCAAATTTAATTTATTTCGATTAAGCCTGACGTACTGATTCAAAAAAGATATACATACTCCTATGAGAAAATGCACCGTTTGGCCGGAAAATGGAAAAAACTATAATTTTTTGTAATATTTGTTCATCATTTAAACATCCTTTAATCGGGCATATTGGCGTCAATTTCGGTCCTAGAGTCAAACCGGTGCACTTTTCCTACATAAAATTTGCTTCTTGTTCTTCTCAAGTGCTCAGATTTTTTCTAAGTCTTACGGTTCGTGAGAAAAAATTCCAATTGGAGGTCTACATGTCTTGCAAATTTCGTGAAAATAAAAACTTTGTATTTCGTTCCAAATTTAATTTATTTCGATTAAGCCTGACGTACTGATTCAAAAAGGGTATACATACCCTTATGAGAAAATGCACCGTTTGGCCGGAAAATGGAAAAAACTGAAAATTTTTAATTCGATTTTTCCATTATTTTTGCCAAACTGTGGGTAGGGGATAGAAAAAATACACATATTTGGAATAAGTTAGACCTAGTGTATATATTAACATTAAAAAAACAATTTCCTAAAATTGGAATTTGCCCAAAAATGTTTAAAGGGGGTACCCTTGGATTTTTTTCAATATTCAATAATCGGGCATATTGGCGTCAATTTCGGTCCTATAGTCAAACCGGTGCACTTTTCCTACATAAAATTTGCTACTTGTTCTTTTTAAGTGCTCAGAGTTTTTCTACGTCTTACGGTTCGTGAGAAAAAATTCCAATTGGAGGTCTACATGTCTTGCAAATTTCGTGAAAATAAAAACTTTGTATTTCGTTCCAAATTTAATTTATTTCGATTAAGCCTGACGTACTGATTCAAAAAGGGTATACATACCCTTATGAGAAAATGCACCGTTTGGCCGGAAAATGGAAAAAACTGAAAATTTTTAATTCGATTTTTCCATTATTTTTGCCAAACTGTGGGTAGGGGATAGAAAAAATACACATATTTGGAATAAGTTAGACCTAGTGTATATATTAACATTAAAAAAACAATTTCCTAAAATTGGAATTTGCCCAAAAATGTTTAAAGGGGGTACCCTTGGATTTTTTTCAAAATTCAATAATCGGGCATATTGGCGTCAATTTCGGTCCTATAGTCAAACCGGTGCACTTTTCCTACATAAAATTTGCTACTTGTTCTTCTCAAGTGCTCAGATTTTTTCTACGTCTTACGGTTCGTGAGAAAAAATTCCAATTGGAGGTCTACATGTCTTGCAAATTTCGTGAAAATAAAAACTTTGTATTTCGTTTCAAATTTAATTTATTTCGATTAAGCCTGACATACTGATTCAAAAAAGATATACATACCCCTATGAGAAAATGCACCGTTTGGCCGGAAAATGGAAAAAACTATAATTTTTTGTAATATTTGTTCATCATTTAAACATCCTTTAATCGGGCATATTGGCGTCAATTTCGGTCCTAGAGTCAAACCGGTGCACTTTTCCTACATAAAATTTGCTACTTGTTCTTCTCAAGTGCTCAGATTTTTTCTACGTCTTACGGTTCGTAAGAAAAAATTCCAATTGGAGGTCTACATGTCTTGCAAATTTCGTGAAAATAAAAACTTTGTATTTCGTTCCAAATTTAATTTATATCGATTGTGCCTGACGTACTGATTCAAAAAAGATATACATACCCCTATGAGAAAATGCACCATTTGGCCGGAAAATGGAAAAAACCATAATTTTTTGTAATATTTGTTCATCATTTAAACATCCTTTAATCGGGCATATTGGCGTCAATTTCGGTCCTAGAGTCAAACCTGTGCACTTTTCCTACATAAAATTTGCTTCTTGTTCTTCTCAAGTGCTCAGATTTTTTCTAAGTCTTACGGTTCGTGAGAAAAAATTCCAATTGGAGGTCTACATGTCTTGCAAATTTCGTGAAAATAAAAACTTTGTATTTCGTTCCAAATTTAATTTATTTCAATTAAGCCTGACGTACTGATTCAAAAAGGGTATACATACCCCTATGAGAAAATGCACCGTTTGGCCGGAAAATGGAAAAAACTGAAAATTTTTAATTCGATTTTTCCATTATTTTTGCCAAACTGTGGGTAGGGGATAGAAAAAATACACATATTTGGAATAAGTTAGACCTAGTGTATATATTAACATTAAAAAAACAATTTCCTAAAATTGGAATTTGCCCAAAAATGTTTAAAGGGGGTACCCTTGGATTTTTTTCAAAATTCAATAATCGGGCATATTGGCGTCAATTTCGGTCCTATAGTCAAACCGGTGCACTTTTCCTACATAAAATTTGCTACTTGTTCTTCTCAAGTGCCCAGATTTTTTCTACGTCTTACGGTTCGTGAGAAAAAATTCCAATTGGAGGTCTACATGTCTTGCAAATTTCGTGAAAATAAAAACTTTGTATTTCGTTCCAAATTTAATTTATTTCGATTAAGCCTGATGTACTGATTCAAAAAAGATATACATACTCCTATGAGAAAATGCACCGTTTGGCCGGAAAATGGAAAAAACTATAATTTTTTGTAATATTTGTTCATCATTTAAACATCCTTTAATCGGGCATATTGGCGTCAATTTCGGTCCTAGAGTCAAACCGGTGCACTTTTCCTACATAAAATTTGCTACTTGTTCTTCTCAAGTGCTCATATTTTTTCTACGTCTTACGGTTCGTGAGAAAAAATTCCAATTGGAGGTCTACATGTCTTGCAAATTTCGTGAAAATAAAAACTTTGTATTTCGTTCCAAATTTAATTTATTTCGATTAAGCCTGACGTACTGATTCAAAAAGGGTATACATACCCTTATGAGAAAATGCACCGTTTGGCCGGAAAATGGAAAAAACTGAAAATTTTTAATTCGATTTTTCCATTATTTTGGCCAAACTGTGGGTAGGGGATAGAAAAAATACACATATTTGGAATAAGTTAGACCTAGTGTATATATTAACATTAAAAAAACAATTTCCTAAAATTGGAATTTGCCCAAAAATGTTTAAAGGGGGTACCCTTTAATTTTTTTCAAAATTCAATAATCGGGCATATTGGCGTCAATTTCGGTCCTATAGTCAAACCGGTGCACTTTTCCTACATAAAATTTGCTACTTGTTCTTCTCAAGTGCTCAGATTTTTTCTACGTCTTACGGTTCGTGAGAAAAAATTCGAATTGGAGGTCTACATGTCTTGCAAATTTCGTGAAAATAAAAACTTTGTATTTCGTTCCAAATTTAATTCATTTCGATTAAGCCTGACGTACTGATTCAAAAAAGATATACATACCCCTATGAGAAAATGCACCATTTGGCCGGAAAATGGAAAAAACCATAATTTTTTGTAATATTTGTTCATCATTTAAACATCCTTTAATCGGGCATATTGGCGTCAATTTCGGTCCTAGAGTCAAACCAGTGCACTTTTTTTACATAAAATTTGCTACTTGTTCTTCTCAAGTGCTCAGATTTTTTCTAAGTCTTACGGTTCGTGAGAAAAAATTCCAATTGGAGGTCTACATGTCTTGCAAATTTCGTGAAAATAAAAACTTTGTATTTTGTTCCAAATTTAATTTATTTCGATTAAACCTGACGTACTGATTCAAAAAGGGTATACATACCCTTATGAGAAAATGCACCGTTTGGCCGGAAAATGGAAAAAACTGAAAATTTTTAATTCGATTTTTCCATTATTTTTGCCAAACTGTGGGTAGGGGATAGAAAAAATACACATATTTGGAATAAGTTAGACCTAGTGTATATATTAACATTAAAAAAACAATTTCCTAAAATTGGAATTTGCCCAAAAATGTTTAAAGGGGGTACCCTTGGATTTTTTTCAAAATTCGATAATCGGGCATATTGGCGTCAATTTCGGTCCTATAGTCAAACCGGTGCACTTTTCCTACATAAAATTTGCTACTTGTTCTTCTCAAGTGCCCAGATTTTTTCTACGTCTTACGGTTCGTGAGAAAAAATTCCAATTGGAGGTCTACATGTCTTGCAAATTTCGTGAAAATAAAAACTTTGTATTTCGTTCCAAATTTAATTTATTTCGATTAAGCCTGACGTACTGATTCAAAAAAGATATACATACTCCTATGAGAAAATGCACCGTTTGGCCGGAAAATGGAAAAAACTATAATTTTTTGTAATATTTGTTCATCATTTAAACATCCTTTAATCGGGCATATTGGCGTCAATTTCGGTCCTATAGTCAAACCGGTGCACTTTTCCTACATAAAATTTGCTACTTGTTCTTCTCAAGTGCTCAGATTAATTCTACGTCTTACGGTTCGTGAGAAAAAATTCCAATTGGAGGTCTACATGTCTTGCAAATTTCGTGAAAATAAAAACTTTGTATTTCGTTTCAAATTCAATTTATTTCGATTAAGCCTGACATACTGATTCAAAAAAGATATACATACCCCAATGAGAAAATGCACCGTTTGGCCGGAAAATGGAAAAAACTATAATTTTTTGTAATATTTGTTCATCATTTAAACATCCTTTAATCGGGCATATTGGCGTCAATCTCGGTCCTAGAGTCAAACCGGTGCACTTTTCCTACATAAAATTTGCTACTTGTTCTTCTCAAGTGCTCAGATTTTTTCTACGTCTTACGGTTCGTGAGAAAAAATTCCAATTGGAGGTCTACATGTCTTGCAAATTTCGTGAAAATAAAAACTTTGTATTTCGTTCCAAATTTAATTCATTTCGATTAAGCCTGACGTACTGATTCAAAAAAGATATACATACCCCTATGAGAAAATGCACCATTTGGCCGGAAAATGGAAAAAACCATAATTTTTTGTAATATTTGTTCATCATTTAAACATCCTTTAATCGGGCATATTGGCGTCAATTTCGGTCCTAGAGTCAAACCAGTGCACTTTTTTTACATAAAATTTGCTACTTGTTCTTCTCAAGTGCTCAGATTTTTTCTAAGTCTTACGGTTCGTGAGAAAAAATTCCAATTGGAGGTCTACATGTCTTGCAAATTTCGTGAAAATAAAAACTTTGTATTTCGTTCCAAATTTAATTTATTTCGATTAAACCTGACGTACTGATTCAAAAAGGGTATACATACCCTTATGAGAAAATGCACCGTTTGGCCGGAAAATGGAAAAAACTGAAAATTTTTAATTCGATTTTTCCATTATTTTTGCCAAACTGTGGGTAGGGGATAGAAAAAATACACATATTTGGAATAAGTTAGACCTAGTGTATATATTAACATTAAAAAAACAATTTCCTAAAATTGGAATTTGCCCAAAAATGTTTAAAGGGGGTACCCTTGGATTTTTTTCAAAATTCGATAATCGGGCATATTGGCGTCAATTTCGGTCCTATAGTCAAACCGGTGCACTTTTCCTACATAAAATTTGCTACTTGTTCTTCTCAAGTGCCCAGATTTTTTCTACGTCTTACGGTTCGTGAGAAAAAATTCCAATTGGAGGTCTACATGTCTTGCAAATTTCGTGAAAATAAAAACTTTGTATTTCGTTCCAAATTTAATTTATTTCGATTAAGCCTGACGTACTGATTCAAAAAAGATATACATACTCCTATGAGAAAATGCACCGTTTGGCCGGAAAATGGAAAAAACTATAATTTTTTGTAATATTTGTTCATCATTTAAACATCCTTTAATCGGGCATATTGGCGTCAATTTCGGTCCTATAGTCAAACCGGTGCACTTTTCCTACATAAAATTTGCTACTTGTTCTTCTCAAGTGCTCAGATTAATTCTACGTCTTACGGTTCGTGAGAAAAAATTCCAATTGGAGGTCTACATGTCTTGCAAATTTCGTGAAAATAAAAACTTTGTATTTCGTTTCAAATTCAATTTATTTCGATTAAGCCTGACATACTGATTCAAAAAAGATATACATACCCCAATGAGAAAATGCACCGTTTGGCCGGAAAATGGAAAAAACTATAATTTTTTGTAATATTTGTTCATCATTTAAACATCCTTTAATCGGGCATATTGGCGTCAATTTCGGTCCTAGAGTCAAACCGGTGCACTTTTCCTACATAAAATTTGCTACTTGTTCTTCTCAAGTGCTCAGATTTTTTCTACGTCTTACGGTTCGTGAGAAAAAATTCCAATTGGAGGTCTACATGTCTTGCAAATTTCGTGAAAATAAAAACTTTGTATTTCGTTCCAAATTTAATTCATTTCGATTAAGCCTGACGTACTGATTCAAAAAAGATATACATACCCCTATGAGAAAATGCACCATTTGGCCGGAAAATGGAAAAAACCATAATTTTTTGTAATATTTGTTCATCATTTAAACAACCTTTAATCGGGCATATTGGCGTCAATTTCGGTCCTAGAGTCAAACCAGTGCACTTTTTTTACATAAAATTTGCTACTTGTTCTTCTCAAGTGCTCAGATTTTTTCTAAGTCTTACGGTTCGTGAGAAAAAATTCCAATTGGAGGTCTACATGTCTTGCAAATTTCGTGAAAATAAAAACTTTGTATTTCGTTCCAAATTTAATTTATTTCGATTAAACCTGACGTACTGATTCAAAAAGGGTATACATACCCTTATGAGAAAATGCACCGTTTGGCCGGAAAATGGAAAAAACTGAAAATTTTTAATTCGATTTTTCCATTATTTTTGCCAAACTGTGGGTAGGGGATAGAAAAAATACACATATTTGGAATAAGTTAGACCTAGTGTATATATTAACATTAAAAAAACAATTTCCTAAAATTGGAATTTGCCCAAAAATGTTTAAAGGGGGTACCCTTGGATTTTTTTCAAAATTCAATAATCGGGCATATTGGCGTCAATTTCGGTCCTATAGTCAAACCGGTGCACTTTTCCTACATAAAATTTGCTACTTGTTCTTCTCAAGTGCTCAGATTTTTTCTACGTCTTACGGTTCGTGAAAAAAAATTCCAATTGAAGGTCTACATGTCTTGCAAATTTCGTGAAAATAAAAACTTTGTATTTCGTTCCAAATTTAATTTATTTCGATTAAGCCTGACGTACTGATTCAAAAAAGATATACATACTCCTATGAGAAAATGCACCGTTTGGCCGGAAAATGGAAAAAACTATAATTTTTTGTAATATTTGTTCATCATTTAAACATCCTTTAATCGGGCATATTGGCGTCAATTTCGGTCCTATAGTCAAACCGGTGCACTTTTCCTACATAAAATTTGCTACTTGTTCTTCTCAAGTGCTCAGATTAATTCTACGTCTTACGGTTCGTGAGAAAAAATTCCAATTGGAGGTCTACATGTCTTGCAAATTTCGTGAAAATAAAAACTTTGTATTTCGTTTCAAATTCAATTTATTTCGATTAAGCCTGACATACTGATTCAAAAAAGATATACATACCCCAATGAGAAAATGCACCGTTTGGCCGGAAAATGGAAAAAACTATAATTTTTTGTAATATTTGTTCATCATTTAAACATCCTTTAATCGGGCATATTGGCGTCAATTTCGGTCCTAGAGTCAAACCGGTGCACTTTTCCTACATAAAATTTGCTACTTGTTCTTCTCAAGTGCTCAGATTTTTTCTACGTCTTACGGTTCGTGAGAAAAAATTCCAATTGGAGGTCTACATGTCTTGCAAATTTCGTGAAAATAAAAACTTTGTATTTCGTTCCAAATTTAATTCATTTCGATTAAGCCTGACGTACTGATTCAAAAAAGATATACATACCCCTATGAGAAAATGCACCATTTGGCCGGAAAATGGAAAAAACCATAATTTTTTGTAATATTTGTTCATCATTTAAACAACCTTTAATCGGGCATATTGGCGTCAATTTCGGTCCTAGAGTCAAACCAGTGCACTTTTTTTACATAAAATTTGCTACTTGTTCTTCTCAAGTGCTCAGATTTTTTCTAAGTCTTACGGTTCGTGAGAAAAAATTCCAATTGGAGGTCTACATGTCTTGCAAATTTCGTGAAAATAAAAACTTTGTATTTCGTTCCAAATTTAATTTATTTCGATTAAACCTGACGTACTGATTCAAAAAGGGTATACATACCCTTATGAGAAAATGCACCGTTTGGCCGGAAAATGGAAAAAACTGAAAATTTTTAATTCGATTTTTCCATTATTTTTGCCAAACTGTGGGTAGGGGATAGAAAAAATACACATATTTGGAATAAGTTAGACCTAGTGTATATATTAACATTAAAAAAACAATTTCCTAAAATTGGAATTTGCCCAAAAATGTTTAAAGGGGGTACCCTTGGATTTTTTTCAAAATTCAATAATCGGGCATATTGGCGTCAATTTCGGTCCTATAGTCAAACCGGTGCACTTTTCCTACATAAAATTTGCTACTTGTTCTTCTCAAGTGCTCAGATTTTTTCTACGTCTTACGGTTCGTGAAAAAAAATTCCAATTGAAGGTCTACATGTCTTGCAAATTTCGTGAAAATAAAAACTTTGTATTTCGTTCCAAATTTAATTTATTTCGATTAAGCCTGACGTACTGATTTAAAAAAGATATACATACCCCTATGAGAAAATGCACCGTTTGGCCGGAAAATGGAAAAAACTATAATTTTTTGTAATATTTGTTCATCATTTAAATATCCTTTAATCGGGCATATTGGCGTCAATTTCGGTCCTAGAGTCAAACCGGTGCACTTTTCCTACATCAAATTTGCTACTTGTTCTTCTCAAGTGCTTAGATTTTTTCTACGTCTTACGGTTCGTGAGAAAAAATTCCAATTGGAGGTCTACATGTCTTGCAAATTTCGTGAAAATAAAAACTTTGTATTTCGTTCCAAATTTAATTCATTTCGATTAAGCCTGACGTACTGATTCAAAAAAGATATACATACCCTTATGAGAAAATGCACCATTTGGCCGGAAAATGGAAAAAACCATAATTTTTTGTAATATTTGTTCATCATTTAAACATCCTTTAATCGGGCATATTGGCGTCAATTTCGGTCCTAGAGTCAAACCGGTGCACTTTTCCTACATCAAATTTGCTACTTGTTCTTCTCAAGTGCTCAGATTAATTCTACGTCTTACGGTTCGTGAGAAAAAATTCCAATTGGAGGTCTACATGTCTTGCAAATTTCGTGAAAATAAAAACTTTGTATTTCGTTTCAAATTCAATTTATTTCGATTAAGCCTGACATACTGATTCAAAAAAGATATACATACCCCAATGAGAAAATGCACCGTTTGGCCGGAAAATGGAAAAAACTATAATTTTTTGTAATATTTGTTCATCATTTAAACATCCTTTAATCGGGCATATTGGCGTCAATTTCGGTCCTAGAGTCAAACCGGTGCACTTTTCCTACATAAAATTTGCTACTTGTTCTTCTCAAGTGCTCAGATTTTTTCTACGTCTTACGGTTCGTGAGAAAAAATTCCAATTGGAGGTCTACATGTCTTGCAAATTTCGTGAAAATAAAAACTTTGTATTTCGTTCCAAATTTAATTCATTTCGATTAAGCCTGACGTACTAATTCAAAAAAGATATACATACCCCTATGAGAAAATGCACCATTTGGCCGGAAAATGGAAAAAACCATAATTTTTTGTAATATTTGTTCATCATTTAAACATCCTTTAATCGGGCATATTGGCGTCAATTTCGGTCCTAGAGTCAAACCAGTGCACTTTTTTTACATAAAATTTGCTACTTGTTCTTCTCAAGTGCTCAGATTTTTTCTAAGTCTTACGGTTCGTGAGAAAAAATTCCAATTGGAGGTCTACATGTCTTGCAAATTTCGTGAAAATAAAAACTTTGTATTTCGTTCCAAATTTAATTTATTTCGATTAAACCTGACGTACTGATTCAAAAAGGGTATACATACCCTTATGAGAAAATGCACCGTTTGGCCGGAAAATGGAAAAAACTATAATTTTTTGTAATATTTGTTCATCATTTAAATATCCTTTAATCGGGCATATTGGCGTCAATTTCGGTCCTAGAGTCAAACCGGTGCACTTTTCCTACATCAAATTTGCTACTTGTTCTTCTTAAGTGCTCAGATTTTTTCTACGTCTTACGGTTCGTGAGAAAAAATTCCAATTGGAGGTCTACATGTCTTGCAAATTTCGTGAAAATAAAAACTTTGTATTTCGTTCCAAATTTAATTCATTTCGATTAAGCCTGACGTACTAATTCAAAAAAGATATACATACCCCTATGAGAAAATGCACCATTTGGCCGGAAAATGGAAGAAACCATAATTTTTTGTAATATTTGTTCATCATTTAAACATCCTTTAATCGGGCATATTGGCGTCAATTTCGGTCCTAGAGTCAAACCAGTGCACTTTTTTTACATAAAATTTGCTACTTGTTCTTCTCAAGTGCTCAGATTTTTTCTACGTCTTACGGTTCGTGAAAAAAAATTCCAATTGAAGGTCTACATGTCTTGCAAATTTCGTGAAAATAAAAACTTTGTATTTCGTTCCAAATTTAATTCATTTCGATTAAGCCTGACGTACTAATTCAAAAAAGATATACATACCCCTATGAGAAAATGCACCATTTGGCCGGAAAATGGAAGAAACCATAATTTTTTGTAATATTTGTTCATCATTTAAACATCCTTTAATCGGGCATATTGGCGTCAATTTCGGTCCTAGAGTCAAACCAGTGCACTTTTTTTACATAAAATTTGCTACTTGTTCTTCTCAAGTGCTCAGATTTTTTCTACGTCTTACGGTTCGTGAAAAAAAATTCCAATTGAAGGTCTACATGTCTTGCAAATTTCGTGAAAATAAAAACTTTGTATTTCGTTCCAAATTTAATTTATTTCGATTAAACCTGACGTACTGATTCAAAAAGGGTATACATACCCTTATGAGAAAATGCACCGTTTGGCCGGAAAATGGAAAAAACTGAAAATTTTTAATTCGATTTTTCCATTATTTTTGCCAAACTGTGGGTAGGGGATAGAAAAAATACACATATTTGGAATAAGTTAGACCTAGTGTATATATTAACATTAAAAAAACAATTTCCTAAAATTGGAATTTGCCCAAAAATGTTTAAAGGGGGTACCCTTGGATTTTTTTCAAAATTCAATAATCGGGCATATTGGCGTCAATTTCGGTCCTATAGTCAAACCGGTGCACTTTTCCTACATAAAATTTGCTACTTGTTCTTCTCAAGTGCTCAGATTTTTTCTACGTCTTACGGTTCGTGAAAAAAAATTCCAATTGAAGGTCTACATGTCTTGCAAATTTCGTGAAAATAAAAACTTTGTATTTCGTTCCAAATTTAATTTATTTCGATTAAGCCTGACGTACTGATTTAAAAAAGATATACATACCCCTATGAGAAAATGCACCGTTTGGCCGGAAAATGGAAAAAACTATAATTTTTTGTAATATTTGTTCATCATTTAAATATCCTTTAATCGGGCATATTGGCGTCACTTTCGGTCCTAGAGTCAAACCGGTGCACTTTTCCTACATCAAATTTGCTACTTGTTCTTCTTAAGTGCTCAGATTTTTTCTACGTCTTACGGTTCGTGAGAAAAAATTCCAATTGGAGGTCTACATGTCTTGCAAATTTCGTGAAAATAAAAACTTTGTATTTCGTTCCAAATTTAATTCATTTCGATTAAGCCTGACGTACTGATTCAAAAAAGATATACATACCCCTATGAGAAAATGCACCATTTGGCCGGAAAATGGAAAAAACCATAAATTTTTGTAATATTTGTTCATCATTTAAACATCCTTTAATCGGGCATATTGGCGTCAATTTCGGTCCTAGAGTCAAACCGGTGCACTTTTCCTACATCAAATTTGCTACTTGTTCTTCTCAAGTGCTCAGATTTTTTCTACGTCTTACGGTTCGTGAGAAAAAATTCCAATTGGAGGTCTACATGTCTTGCAAATTTCGTGAAAATAAAAACTTTGTATTTCGTTCCAAATTTAATTCATTTCGATTAAGCCTGACGTACTGATTCAAAAAAGATATACATACCCCTATGAGAAAATGCACCGTTTGGCCGGAAAATGGAAAAAACTATAATTTTTTGTAATATTTGTTCATCATTTAAATATCCTTTAATCGGGCATATTGGCGTCAATTTCGGTCCTAGAGTCAAACCGGTGCACTTTTCCTACATCAAATTTGCTACTTGTTCTTCTCAAGTGCTTAGATTTTTTCTACGTCTTACGGTTCGTGAGAAAAAATTCCAATTGGAGGTCTACATGTCTTGCAAATTTCGTGAAAATAAAAACTTTGTATTTCGTTCCAAATTTAATTCATTTCGATTAAGCCTGACGTACTGATTCAAAAAAGATATACATACCCCTATGAGAAAATGCACCGTTTGGCCGGAAAATGGAAAAAACTATAATTTTTTGTAATATTTGTTCATCATTTAAACATCCTTTAATCGGGCATATTGGCGTCAATTTCGGTCGTAGAGTCAAACCAGTGCACTTTTTTTACATAAAATTTGCTACTTGTTCTTCTCAAGTGCTCAGATTTTTTCTAAGTCTTACGGTTCGTGAGAAAAAATTCCAATTGGAGGTCTACATGTCTTGCAAATTTCGTGAAAATAAAAACTTTGTATTTCGTTCCAAATTTAATTTATTTCGATTAAACCTGACGTACTGATTCAAAAAGGGTATACATACCCTTATGAGAAAATGCACCGTTTGGCCGGAAAATGGAAAAAACTGAAAATTTTTAATTCGATTTTTCCATTATTTTTGCCAAACTGTGGGTAGGGGATAGAAAAAATACACATATTTGGAATAAGTTAGACCTAGTGTATATATTAACATTAAAAAAACAATTTCCTAAAATTGGAATTTGCCCAAAAATGTTTAAAGGGGGTACCCTTGGATTTTTTTCAAAATTCAATAATCGGGCATATTGGCGTCAATTTCGGTCCTATAGTCAAACCGGTGCACTTTTCCTACATAAAATTTGCTACTTGTTCTTCTCAAGTGCTCAGATTTTTTCTACGTCTTACGGTTCGTGAGAAAAAATTCCAATTGGAGGTCTACATGTCTTGCAAATTTCGTGAAAATAAAAACTTTGTATTTCGTTCCAAATTTAATTTATTTCGATTAAGCCTGACGTACTGACTCAAAAAAGATATACATACCCCTATGAGAAAATGCACCGTTTGGCCGGACAATGGAAAAAACTATAATTTTTTGTAATATTTGTTCATCATTTAAATATCCTTTAATCGGGCATATTGGCGTCAATTTCGGTCCTAGAGTCAAACCGGTGCACTTTTCCTACATAAAATTTGCTACTTGTTCTTCTCAAGTGCTCAGATTTTTTTCTACGTCTTACGGTTCGTGAGAAAAAATTCCAATTGGAGGTCTACATGTCTTGCAAATTTCGTGAAAATAAAAACTTTGTATTTCGTTCCAAATTTAATTCATTTCGATTAAGCCTGACGTACTGATTCAAAAAAGATATACATACCCCTATGAGAAAATGCACCATTTGGCCGGAAAATGGAAAAAACCATAATTTTTTGTAATATTTGTTCATCATTTAAACATCCTTTAATCGGGCATATTGGCGTCAATTTCGGTCCTAGAGTCAAACCGGTGCACTTTTTTTACATAAAATTTGCTACTTGTTCTTCTCAAGTGCTCAAATTTTTTCTACGTCTTACGGTTCGTGAGAAAAAATTCCAATTGGAGGTCTACATGTCTTGCAAATTTCGTGAAAATAAAAACTTTGTATTTCGTTCCAAATTTAATTTATTTCGATTAAACCTGACGTACTGATTCAAAAAGGGTATACATACCCTTATGAGAAAATGCACCGTTTGGCCGGAAAATGGAAAAAACTGAAAATTTTTAATTCGATTTTTCCATTATTTTTGCCAAACTGTGGGTAGGGGATAGAAAAAATACACATATTTGGAATAAGTTAGACCTAGTGTATATATTACCATTAAAAAAACAATTTCCTAAAATTGGAATTTGCCCAAAAATGTTTAAAGGGGGTACCCTTGGATTTTTTTCAAAATTCAATAATCGGGCATATTGGCGTCAATTTCGGTCCTATAGTCAAACCGGTTTACTTTTCCTACATAAAATTTGCTACTTGTTCTTCTCAAGTGCCCAGATTTTTTCTACGTCTTACGGTTCGTGAAAAAAAATTCCAATTGGAGGTCTACATGTCTTGCAAATTTCGTGAAAATAAAAACTTTGTATTTCGTTCCAAATTTAATTTATTTCGATTAAGCCTGACGTACTGATTCAAAAAAGATATACATACTCCTATGAGAAAATGCACCGTTTGGCCGGAAAATGGAAAAAACTATAATTTTTTGTAATATTTGTTCATCATTTAAACATCCTTTAATCGGGCATATTGGCGTCAATTTCGGTCCTAGAGTCAAACCGGTGCACTTTTCCTACATAAAATTTGCTACTTGTTCTTCTCAAGTGCTCAGATTAATTCTACGTCTTACGGTTCGTGAGAAAAAATTCCAATTGGAGGTCTACATGTCTTGCAAATTTCGTGAAAATAAAAACTTTGTATTTCGTTCCAAATTTAATTTATTTCGATTGAGCCTGACGTACTGATTCAAAAAAGATATACATACCCCTATGAGAAAATGCACCATTTGGCCGGAAAATGGAAAAAACCATAATTTTTTGTAATATTTGTTCATCATTTAAACATCCTTTAATCGGGCATATTGGCGTCAATTTCGGTCCTAGAGTCAAACCAGTGCACTTTTCCTACATAAAATTTGCTACTTGTTCTTCTCAAGTGCTCATATTTTTTCTACGTCTTACGGTTCGTGAGAAAAAATTCCAATTGGAGGTCTACATGTCTTGCAAATTTCGTGAAAATAAAAACTTTGTATTTCGTTCCAAATTTAATTTATTTCGATTAAGCCTGACGTACTGATTCAAAAAGGGTATACATACCCTTATGAGAAAATGCACCGTTTGGCCGGAAAATGGAAAAAACTGAAAATTTTTAATTCGATTTTTCCATTATTTTGGCCAAACTGTGGGTAGGGGATGGAAAAAATACACATATTTGGAATAAGTTAGACCTAGTGTATATATTAACATTAAAAAAACAATTTCCTAAAATTGGAATTTGCCCAAAAATGTTTAAAGGGGGTACCCTTGGATTTTTTTCAAAATTTAATAATCGGGCATATTGGCGTCAATTTCGGTCCTATAGTCAAACCGGTGCACTTTTCCTACATAAAATTTGCTACTTGTTCTTTTCAAGTGCTCAGATTTTTTCTACGTCTTACGGTTCGTGAGAAAAAATTCCAATTGGAGGTCTACATGTCTTGCAAATTTCGTGAAAATAAAAACTTTGTATTTCGTTCCAAATTTAATTTATTTCGATTAAACCTGACGTACTGATTCAAAAAGGGTATACATACCCTTATGAGAAAATGCACCGTTTGGCCGGAAAATGGAAAAAACTGAAAATTTTTAATTCGATTTTTCCATTATTTTTGCCAAACTGTGGGTAGGGGATAGAAAAAATACACATATTTGGAATAAGTTAGACCTAGTGTATATATTACCATTAAAAAAACAATTTCCTAAAATTGGAATTTGCCCAAAAATGTTTAAAGGGGGTACCCTTGGATTTTTTTCAAAATTCAATAATCGGGCATATTGGCGTCAATTTCGGTCCTATAGTCAAACCGGTTTACTTTTCCTACATAAAATTTGCTACTTGTTCTTCTCAAGTGCCCAGATTTTTTCTACGTCTTACGGTTCGTGAAAAAAAATTCCAATTGGAGGTCTACATGTCTTGCAAATTTCGTGAAAATAAAAACTTTGTATTTCGTTCCAAATTTAATTTATTTCGATTAAGCCTGACGTACTGATTCAAAAAAGATATACATACTCCTATGAGAAAATGCACCGTTTGGCCGGAAAATGGAAAAAACTATAATTTTTTGTAATATTTGTTCATCATTTAAACATCCTTTAATCGGGCATATTGGCGTCAATTTCGGTCCTAGAGTCAAACCGGTGCACTTTTCCTACATAAAATTTGCTACTTGTTCTTCTCAAGTGCTCAGATTAATTCTACGTCTTACGGTTCGTGAGAAAAAATTCCAATTGGAGGTCTACATGTCTTGCAAATTTCGTGAAAATAAAAACTTTGTATTTCGTTCCAAATTTAATTTATTTCGATTGAGCCTGACGTACTGATTCAAAAAAGATATACATACCCCTATGAGAAAATGCACCATTTGGCCGGAAAATGGAAAAAACCATAATTTTTTGTAATATTTGTTCATCATTTAAACATCCTTTAATCGGGCATATTGGCGTCAATTTCGGTCCTAGAGTCAAACCAGTGCACTTTTCCTACATAAAATTTGCTACTTGTTCTTCTCAAGTGCTCATATTTTTTCTACGTCTTACGGTTCGTGAGAAAAAATTCCAATTGGAGGTCTACATGTCTTGCAAATTTCGTGAAAATAAAAACTTTGTATTTCGTTCCAAATTTAATTTATTTCGATTAAGCCTGACGTACTGATTCAAAAAGGGTATACATACCCTTATGAGAAAATGCACCGTTTGGCCGGAAAATGGAAAAAACTGAAAATTTTTAATTCGATTTTTCCATTATTTTGGCCAAACTGTGGGTAGGGGATGGAAAAAATACACATATTTGGAATAAGTTAGACCTAGTGTATATATTAACATTAAAAAAACAATTTCCTAAAATTGGAATTTGCCCAAAAATGTTTAAAGGGGGTACCCTTGGATTTTTTTCAAAATTTAATAATCGGGCATATTGGCGTCAATTTCGGTCCTATAGTCAAACCGGTGCACTTTTCCTACATAAAATTTGCTACTTGTTCTTTTCAAGTGCTCAGATTTTTTCTACGTCTTACGGTTCGTGAGAAAAAATTCCAATTGGAGGTCTACATGTCTTGCAAATTTCGTGAAAATAAAAACTTTGTATTTCGTTCCAAATTTAATTTATTTCGATTAAGCCTGACGTACTGATTCAAAAAAGATATACATACCCCTATGAGAAAATGCACCGTTTGGCCGGAAAATGGAAAAAACTATAATTTTTTGTAATATTTGTTCATCATTTAAATATCCTTTAATCGGGCATATTGGCGTCAATTTCGGTCCTAGAGTCAAATTGGTGCACTTTTCCTACATAAAATTTGCTACTTGTTCTTCTCAAGTGCTCAGATTTTTTCTACGTCTTACGGTTCGTGAGAAAAAATTCCAATTGGAGGTCTACATGTCTTGCAAATTTCGTGAAAATAAAAACTTTGTATTTCGTTCCAAATTTAATTCATTTCGATTAAGCCTGACGTACTGATTCAAAAAAGATATACATACCCCTATGAGAAAATGCACCATTTGGCCGGAAAATGGAAAAAACCATAATTTTTTGTAATATTTGTTCATCATTTAAACATCCTTTAATCGGGCATATTGGCGTCAATTTCGGTCCTAGAGTCAAACCAGTGCACTTTTTTTACATAAAATTTGCTACTTGTTCTTCTCAAGTGCTCAGATTTTTTCTAAGTCTTACGGTTCGTGAGAAAAAATTCCAATTGGAGGTCTACATGTCTTGCAAATTTCGTGAAAATAAAAACTTTGTATTTCGTTCCAAATTTAATTTATTTCGATTAAACCTGACGTACTGATTCAAAAAGGGTATACATACCCTTATGAGAAAATGCACCGTTTGGCCGGAAAATGGAAAAAACTGAAAATTTTTAATTCGATTTTTCCATTATTTTTGCCAAACTGTGGGTAGGGGATAGAAAAAATACACATATTTGGAATAAGTTAGACCTAGTGTATATATTAACATTAAAAAAACAATTTCCTAAAATTGGAATTTGCCCAAAAATGTTTAAAGGGGGTACCCTTGGATTTTTTTCAAAATTCAATAATCGGGCATATTGGCGTCAATTTCGGTCCTATAGTCAAACCGGTGCACTTTTCCTACATAAAATTTGCTACTTGTTCTTCTCAAGTGCTTAGATTTTTTCTACGTCTTACGGTTCGTGAAAAAAAATTCCAATTGAAGGTCTACATGTCTTGCAAATTTCGTGAAAATAAAAACTTTGTATTTCGTTCCAAATTTAATTTATTTCGATTAAGCCTGACGTACTGATTTAAAAAAGATATACATACCCCTATGAGAAAATGCACCGTTTGGCCGGAAAATGGAAAAAACTATAATTTTTTGTAATATTTGTTCATCATTTAAATATCCTTTAATCGGGCATATTGGCGTCAATTTCGGTCCTAGAGTCAAACCGGTGCACTTTTCCTACATCAAATTTGCTACTTGTTCTTATCAAGTGCTCAGATTTTTTCTACGTCTTACGGTTCGTGAGAAAAAATTCCAATTGGAGGTCTACATGTCTTGCAAATTTCGTGAAAATAAAAACTTTGTATTTCGTTCCAAATTTAATTCATTTCGATTAAGCCTGACGTACTGATTCAAAAAAGATATACATACCCCTATGAGAAAATGCACCATTTGGCCGGAAAATGGAAAAAACCATAATTTTTTGTAATATTTGTTCATCATTTAAACATCCTTTAATCGGGCATATTGGCGTCAATTTCGGTCCTAGAGTCAAACCGGTGCACTTTTTTTACATAAAATTTGCTACTTGTTCTTCTCAAGTGCTCAGATTTTTTCTACGTCTTACGGTTCGTGAGAAAAAATTCCAATTGGAGGTCTACATGTCTTGCAAATTTCGTGAAAATAAAAACTTTGTATTTCGTTCCAAATTTAATTTATTTCGATTAAACCTGACGTACTGATTCAAAAAGGGTATACATACCCTTATGAGAAAATGCACCCTTTGGCCGGAAAATGGAAAAAACTGAAAATTTTTAATTCGATTTTTCCATTATTTTTGCCAAACTGTGGGTAGGGGATAGAAAAAATACACATATTTGGAATAAGTTAGACCTAGTGTCTATATTAACATTAAAAAAACAATTTCCTAAAATTGGAATTTGCCCAAAAATGTTTAAAGGGGGTACCCTTGGATTTTTTTCAAAATTCAATAATCGGGCAT
This sequence comes from Diabrotica undecimpunctata, assembly GCF_040954645.1. Classification (NCBI taxonomy): domain Eukaryota; kingdom Metazoa; phylum Arthropoda; class Insecta; order Coleoptera; family Chrysomelidae; genus Diabrotica; species Diabrotica undecimpunctata. The sequence goes on from NC_092803.1 coordinate 144,081,023, forward strand.
ATTGGCGTCAATTTCGGTCCTATAGTCAAACCGGTGCACTTTTCCTACATAAAATTTGCTACTTGTTCTTCTCAAGTGCTCTGATTTTTTCTACGTCTTACGGTTCGTGAGAAAAAATTCCAATTGGAGGTCTACATGTCTTGCAAATTTCGTGAAAATAAAAACTTTGTATTTCGTTCCAAATTTAATTTATTTCGATTAAGCCTGACGTACTGATTCAAAAAAGATATAGATACTCGTATGAGAAAATGCACCGTTTGGCCGGAAAATGGAAAAAACTATAATTTTTTGTAATATTTGTTCATCATTTAAACATCCTTTAATCGGGCATATTGGCGTCAATTTCGGTCCTAGAGTCAAACCGGTGCACTTTTCCTACATAAAATTTGCTACTTGTTCTTCTCAAGTGCTCAGATTTATTCTACGTCTTACGGTTCGTGAGAAAAAATTCCAATTGGAGGTCTACATGTCTTGCAAATTTCGTGAAAATAAAAACTTTGTATTTCGTTCCAAATTTAATTTATTTCGATTGAGCCTGACGTACTGATTCAAAAAAGATATACATACCCCTATGAGAAAATGCACCATTTGGCCGGAAAATGGAAAAAACCATAATTTTTTGTAATATTTGTTCATCATTTAAACATCCTTTAATCGGGCATATTGGCGTCAATTTCGGTCCTAGAGTCAAACCGGTGCACTTTTCCTACATAAAATTTGCTACTTGTTCTTCTCAAGTGCTCAGATTTTTTCTACGTCTTACGGTTCGTGAGAAAAAATTCCAATTGGAGGTCTACATGTCTTGCAAATTTCGTGAAAATAAAAACTTTGTATTTCGTTCCAAATTTAATTTATTTCGATTAAGCCTGACGTACTGATTCAAAAAGGGTATACATACCCTTATGAGGAAATGCACCGTTTGGCCGGAAAATGGAAAAAACTGAAAATTTTTAATTCGATTTTTCCATTATTTTTGCCAAACTGTGGGTAGGGGATAGAAAAAATACACATATTTGGAATAAGTTAGACCTAGTGTATATATTAACATTAAAAAAACAATTTCCTAAAATTGGAATTTGCCCAAAAATGTTTAAAGGGGGTACCCTTGGATTTTTTTCAAAATTCAATAATCGGGCATATTGGCGTCAATTTCGGTCCTATAGTCAAACCGGTGCACTTTTCCTACATAAAATTTGCTACTTGTTCTTCTCAAGTGCTCAGATTTTTTCTACGTCTTACGGTTCGTGAGAAAAAATTCCAATTGGAGGTCTACATGTCTTGCAAATTTCGTGAAAATAAAAACTTTGTATTTCGTTCCAAATTTAATTCATTTCGATTAAGCCTGACGTACTGATTCAAAAAAGATATACATACCCCTATGAGAAAATGCACCATTTGGCCGGAAAATGGAAAAAACCATAACTTTTTGTAATATTTGTTCATCATTTAAACATCCTTTAATCGGGCATATTGGCGTCAATTTCGGTCCTAGAGTCAAACCGGTGCACTTTTCCTACATAAAATTTGCTACTTGTTCTTCTCAAGTGCTCATATTTTTTCTACGTCTTACGGTTCGTGAGAAAAAATTCCAATTGGAGGTCTACATGTCTTGCAAATTTCGTGAAAATAAAAACTTTGTATTTCGTTCCAAATTTAATTTATTTCGATTAAGCCTGACGTACTGATTCAAAAAGGGTATACATACCCTTATGAGAAAATGCACCGTTTGGCCGGAAAATGGAAAAAACTGAAAATTTTTAATTCGATTTTTCCATTATTTTTGCCAAACTGTGGGTAGGGGATAGAAAAAATACACATATTTGGAATAAGTTAGACCTAGTGTATATATTAACATTAAAAAAACAATTTCCTAAAATTGGAATTTGCCCAAAAATGTTTAAAGGGGGTACCCTTGGATTTTTTTCAATATTCAATAATCGGGCATATTGGCGTCAATTTCGGTCCTATAGTCAAACCGGTGCACTTTTCCTACATAAAATTTGCTACTTATTCTTCTCAAGTGCTCAGATTTTTTCTACGTCTTACGGTTCGTGAGAAAAAATTCCAATTGTAGGTCTACATGTCTTGCAAATTTCGTGAAAATAAAAACTTTGTATTTCGTTCCAAATTTAATTTATATCGATTAAACCTGACGTACTGATTCAAAAAAGATATACATACCCCTATGAGAAAATGCACCATTTGGCCGGAAAATGGAAAAAACCATAATTTTTTGTAATATTTGTTCATCATTTAAATATCATTTAATCGGGCATATTGGCGTCAATTTCGGTCCTAGAGTCAAACCGGTGCACTTTTCCTACATAAAATTTGCTACTTGTTCTTCTCAAGTGCTCAGATTTTTTCTACGTCTTACGGTTCGTGAGAAAAAATTCCAATTGGAGGTCTACATGTCTTGCAAATTTCGTGAAAATAAGAACTTTGTATTTCGTTCCAAATTTAATTCATTTCGATTAAACCTGACGTACTGATTCAAAAAAGATATACATACCTTTATGAGAAAATGCACCATTTGGCCGGAAAATGGAAAAAACCATAATTTTTTGTAATATTTGTTCATCATTTAAACATCCTTTAATCGGGCATATTGGCGTCAATTTCGGTCCTAGAGTCAAACCGGTGCACTTTTTTTACATAAAATTTGCTACTTGTTCTTCTCAAGTGCTCAGATTTTTTCTACATCTTACGGTTCGTGAGAAAAAATTCCAATTGGAGGTCTACATGTCTTGCAAATTTCGTGAAAATAAAAACTTTGTATTTCGTTCCAAATTTAATTTATTTCGATTAAACCTGACGTACTGATTCAAAAAGGGTATACATACCCTTATGAGAAAATGCACCGTTTGGCCGGAAAATGGAAAAAACTGAAAATTTTTAATTCGATTTTTCCATTATTTTTGCCAAACTGTGGGTAGGGGATAGAAAAAATACACATATTTGGAATAAGTTAGACCTAGTGTATATATTAACATTAAAAAAACAATTTCCTAAAATTGGAATTTGCCCAAAAATGTTTAAAGGGGGTACCCTTGGATTTTTTTCAAAATTCAATAATCGGGCATATTGGCGTCAATTTCGGTCCTAGAGTCAAACCGGTGCACTTTTCCTACATAAAATTTGCTACTTGTTCTTCTCAAGTGCTCATATTTTTTCTACGTCTTACGGTCCGTGAGAAAAAATTCCAATTGGAGGTCTACATGTCTTGCAAATTTCGTGAAAATAAAAACTTTGTATTTCGTTCCAAATTTAATTTATTTCGATTAAGCCTGACGTACTGATTCAAAAAGGGTATACATACCCTTATGAGAAAATGCACCGTTTGGCCGGAAAATGGAAAAAACTGAAAATTTTTAATTCGATTTTTCCATTATTTTTGCCAAACTGTGGGTAGGGGATAGAAAAAATACACATATTTGGAATAAGTTAGACCTAGTGTATATATTAACATTAAAAAAACAATTTCCTAAAGTTGGAATTTGCCCAAAAATGTTTAAAGGGGTACCCTTGGATTTTTTTCAATATTCAATAATCGGGCATATTGGCGTCAATTTCGGTCCTATAGTCAAACCGGTGCACTTTTCCTACATAAAATTTGCTACTTGTTCTTCTCAAGTGCTCAGATTTTTTCTACGTCTTACGGTTCGTGAGAAAAAATTCCAATTGGAGGTCTACATGTCTTGCAAATTTCGTGAAAATAAAAACTTTGTATTTTGTTCCAAATTTAATTTATTTCGATTAAGCCTGACGTACTCATTCAAAATAGATATACATACCCCTATGAGAAAATGCACCGTTTGGCCGGAAAATGGAAAAAACTATAATTTTTTGTAATATTTGTTTATCATTTAAATATCCTTTAATCGGGCATATTGGCGTCAATTTCAGTCCTAGAGTCAAACCGGTGCACTTTTCCTACATAAAATTTGCTACTTGTTCTTCTCAAGTGCTCAGATTTTTTCTACGTCTTACGGTTCGTGAGAAAAAATTCCAATTGGAGGTCTACATGTCTTGCAAATTTCGTGAAAATAAAAACTTTGTATTTCGTTCCAAATTTAATTCATTTCGATTAAGCCTGACGTACTGATTCAAAAAAGATATACATACCCCTATGAGAAAATGCACCATTTGGCCGGAAAATGGAAAAAACCATAATTTTTTGTAATATTTGTTCATCATTTAAACATCCTTTAATCGGGCATATTGGCGTCAATTTCGGTCCTAGAGTCAAACCGGTGCACTTTTCCTACATAAAATTTGCTACTTGTTCTTCTCAAGTGCTCAGATTTTTTCTACGTCTTACGGTTCGTGAGAAAAAATTCCAATTGTAGGTCTACATGTCTTGCAAATTTCGTGAAAATAAAAACTTTGTATTTCGTTCCAAATTTAATTTATATCGATTAAACCTGACGTACTGATTCAAAAAAGATATACATACCCCTATGAGAAAATGCACCATTTGGCCGGAAAATGGAAAAAACCATAATTTTTTGTAATATTTGTTCATCATTTAAATATCATTTAATCGGGCATATTGGCGTCAATTTCGGTCCTAGAGTCAAACCGGTGCACTTTTCCTACATAAAATTTGCTACTTGTTCTTCTCAAGTGCTCAGATTTTTTCTACGTCTTACGGTTCGTGAGAAAAAATTCCAATTGGAGGTCTACATGTCTTGCAAATTTCGTGAAAATAAGAACTTTGTATTTCGTTCCAAATTTAATTCATTTCGATTAAACCTGACGTACTGATTCAAAAAAGATATACATACCTTTATGAGAAAATGCACCATTTGGCCGGAAAATGGAAAAAACCATAATTTTTTGTAATATTTGTTCATCATTTAAACATCCTTTAATCGGGCATATTGGCGTCAATTTCGGTCCTAGAGTCAAACCGGTGCACTTTTTTTACATAAAATTTGCTACTTGTTCTTCTCAAGTGCTTAGATTTTTTCTACGTCTTACGGTTCGTGAAAAAAAATTCCAATTGAAGGTCTACATGTCTTGCAAATTTCGTGAAAATAAAAACTTTGTATTTCGTTCCAAATTTAATTTATTTCGATTAAGCCTGACGTACTGATTTAAAAAAGATATACATACCCCTATGAGAAAATGCACCGTTTGGCCGGAAAATGGAAAAAACTATAATTTTTTGTAATATTTGTTCATCATTTAAATATCCTTTAATCGGGCATATTGGCGTCAATTTCGGTCCTAGAGTCAAACCGGTGCACTTTTCCTACATCAAATTTGCTACTTGTTCTTATCAAGTGCTCAGATTTTTTCTACGTCTTACGGTTCGTGAGAAAAAATTCCAATTGGAGGTCTACATGTCTTGCAAATTTCGTGAAAATAAAAACTTTGTATTTCGTTCCAAATTTAATTCATTTCGATTAAGCCTGACGTACTGATTCAAAAAAGATATACATACCCCTATGAGAAAATGCACCATTTGGCCGGAAAATGGAAAAAACCATAATTTTTTGTAATATTTGTTCATCATTTAAACATCCTTTAATCGGGCATATTGGCGTCAATTTCGGTCCTAGAGTCAAACCGGTGCACTTTTTTTACATAAAATTTGCTACTTGTTCTTCTCAAGTGCTCAGATTTTTTCTACGTCTTACGGTTCGTGAGAAAAAATTCCAATTGGAGGTCTACATGTCTTGCAAATTTCGTGAAAATAAAAACTTTGTATTTCGTTCCAAATTTAATTTATTTCGATTAAACCTGACGTACTGATTCAAAAAGGGTATACATACCCTTATGAGAAAATGCACCCTTTGGCCGGAAAATGGAAAAAACTGAAAATTTTTAATTCGATTTTTCCATTATTTTTGCCAAACTGTGGGTAGGGGATAGAAAAAATACACATATTTGGAATAAGTTAGACCTAGTGTCTATATTAACATTAAAAAAACAATTTCCTAAAATTGGAATTTGCCCAAAAATGTTTAAAGGGGGTACCCTTGGATTTTTTTCAAAATTCAATAATCGGGCATATTGGCGTCAATTTCGGTCCTATAGTCAAACCGGTGCACTTTTCCTACATAAAATTTGCTACTTGTTCTTCTCAAGTGCTCTGATTTTTTCTACGTCTTACGGTTCGTGAGAAAAAATTCCAATTGGAGGTCTACATGTCTTGCAAATTTCGTGAAAATAAAAACTTTGTATTTCGTTCCAAATTTAATTTATTTCGATTAAGCCTGACGTACTGATTCAAAAAAGATATAGATACTCGTATGAGAAAATGCACCGTTTGGCCGGAAAATGGAAAAAACTATAATTTTTTGTAATATTTGTTCATCATTTAAACATCCTTTAATCGGGCATATTGGCGTCAATTTCGGTCCTAGAGTCAAACCGGTGCACTTTTCCTACATAAAATTTGCTACTTGTTCTTCTCAAGTGCTCAGATTTATTCTACGTCTTACGGTTCGTGAGAAAAAATTCCAATTGGAGGTCTACATGTCTTGCAAATTTCGTGAAAATAAAAACTTTGTATTTCGTTCCAAATTTAATTTATTTCGATTGAGCCTGACGTACTGATTCAAAAAAGATATACATACCCCTATGAGAAAATGCACCATTTGGCCGGAAAATGGAAAAAACCATAATTTTTTGTAATATTTGTTCATCATTTAAACATCCTTTAATCGGGCATATTGGCGTCAATTTCGGTCCTAGAGTCAAACCGGTGCACTTTTCCTACATAAAATTTGCTACTTGTTCTTCTCAAGTGCTCAGATTTTTTCTACGTCTTACGGTTCGTGAGAAAAAATTCCAATTGGAGGTCTACATGTCTTGCAAATTTCGTGAAAATAAAAACTTTGTATTTCGTTCCAAATTTAATTTATTTCGATTAAGCCTGACGTACTGATTCAAAAAGGGTATACATACCCTTATGAGGAAATGCACCGTTTGGCCGGAAAATGGAAAAAACTGAAAATTTTTAATTCGATTTTTCCATTATTTTTGCCAAACTGTGGGTAGGGGATAGAAAAAATACACATATTTGGAATAAGTTAGACCTAGTGTATATATTAACATTAAAAAAACAATTTCCTAAAATTGGAATTTGCCCAAAAATGTTTAAAGGGGGTACCCTTGGATTTTTTTCAAAATTCAATAATCGGGCATATTGGCGTCAATTTCGGTCCTATAGTCAAACCGGTGCACTTTTCCTACATAAAATTTGCTACTTGTTCTTCTCAAGTGCTCAGATTTTTTCTACGTCTTACGGTTCGTGAGAAAAAATTCCAATTGGAGGTCTACATGTCTTGCAAATTTCGTGAAAATAAAAACTTTGTATTTCGTTCCAAATTTAATTCATTTCGATTAAGCCTGACGTACTGATTCAAAAAAGATATACATACCCCTATGAGAAAATGCACCATTTGGCCGGAAAATGGAAAAAACCATAACTTTTTGTAATATTTGTTCATCATTTAAACATCCTTTAATCGGGCATATTGGCGTCAATTTCGGTCCTAGAGTCAAACCGGTGCACTTTTCCTACATAAAATTTGCTACTTGTTCTTCTCAAGTGCTCATATTTTTTCTACGTCTTACGGTTCGTGAGAAAAAATTCCAATTGGAGGTCTACATGTCTTGCAAATTTCGTGAAAATAAAAACTTTGTATTTCGTTCCAAATTTAATTTATTTCGATTAAGCCTGACGTACTGATTCAAAAAGGGTATACATACCCTTATGAGAAAATGCACCGTTTGGCCGGAAAATGGAAAAAACTGAAAATTTTTAATTCGATTTTTCCATTATTTTTGCCAAACTGTGGGTAGGGGATAGAAAAAATACACATATTTGGAATAAGTTAGACCTAGTGTATATATTAACATTAAAAAAACAATTTCCTAAAATTGGAATTTGCCCAAAAATGTTTAAAGGGGGTACCCTTGGATTTTTTTCAATATTCAATAATCGGGCATATTGGCGTCAATTTCGGTCCTATAGTCAAACCGGTGCACTTTTCCTACATAAAATTTGCTACTTATTCTTCTCAAGTGCTCAGATTTTTTCTACGTCTTACGGTTCGTGAGAAAAAATTCCAATTGTAGGTCTACATGTCTTGCAAATTTCGTGAAAATAAAAACTTTGTATTTCGTTCCAAATTTAATTTATATCGATTAAACCTGACGTACTGATTCAAAAAAGATATACATACCCCTATGAGAAAATGCACCATTTGGCCGGAAAATGGAAAAAACCATAATTTTTTGTAATATTTGTTCATCATTTAAATATCATTTAATCGGGCATATTGGCGTCAATTTCGGTCCTAGAGTCAAACCGGTGCACTTTTCCTACATAAAATTTGCTACTTGTTCTTCTCAAGTGCTCAGATTTTTTCTACGTCTTACGGTTCGTGAGAAAAAATTCCAATTGGAGGTCTACATGTCTTGCAAATTTCGTGAAAATAAGAACTTTGTATTTCGTTCCAAATTTAATTCATTTCGATTAAACCTGACGTACTGATTCAAAAAAGATATACATACCTTTATGAGAAAATGCACCATTTGGCCGGAAAATGGAAAAAACCATAATTTTTTGTAATATTTGTTCATCATTTAAACATCCTTTAATCGGGCATATTGGCGTCAATTTCGGTCCTAGAGTCAAACCGGTGCACTTTTTTTACATAAAATTTGCTACTTGTTCTTCTCAAGTGCTCAGATTTTTTCTACATCTTACGGTTCGTGAGAAAAAATTCCAATTGGAGGTCTACATGTCTTGCAAATTTCGTGAAAATAAAAACTTTGTATTTCGTTCCAAATTTAATTTATTTCGATTAAACCTGACGTACTGATTCAAAAAGGGTATACATACCCTTATGAGAAAATGCACCGTTTGGCCGGAAAATGGAAAAAACTGAAAATTTTTAATTCGATTTTTCCATTATTTTTGCCAAACTGTGGGTAGGGGATAGAAAAAATACACATATTTGGAATAAGTTAGACCTAGTGTATATATTAACATTAAAAAAACAATTTCCTAAAATTGGAATTTGCCCAAAAATGTTTAAAGGGGGTACCCTTGGATTTTTTTCAAAATTCAATAATCGGGCATATTGGCGTCAATTTCGGTCCTAGAGTCAAACCGGTGCACTTTTCCTACATAAAATTTGCTACTTGTTCTTCTCAAGTGCTCATATTTTTTCTACGTCTTACGGTCCGTGAGAAAAAATTCCAATTGGAGGTCTACATGTCTTGCAAATTTCGTGAAAATAAAAACTTTGTATTTCGTTCCAAATTTAATTTATTTCGATTAAGCCTGACGTACTGATTCAAAAAGGGTATACATACCCTTATGAGAAAATGCACCGTTTGGCCGGAAAATGGAAAAAACTGAAAATTTTTAATTCGATTTTTCCATTATTTTTGCCAAACTGTGGGTAGGGGATAGAAAAAATACACATATTTGGAATAAGTTAGACCTAGTGTATATATTAACATTAAAAAAACAATTTCCTAAAGTTGGAATTTGCCCAAAAATGTTTAAAGGGGTACCCTTGGATTTTTTTCAATATTCAATAATCGGGCATATTGGCGTCAATTTCGGTCCTATAGTCAAACCGGTGCACTTTTCCTACATAAAATTTGCTACTTGTTCTTCTCAAGTGCTCAGATTTTTTCTACGTCTTACGGTTCGTGAGAAAAAATTCCAATTGGAGGTCTACATGTCTTGCAAATTTCGTGAAAATAAAAACTTTGTATTTTGTTCCAAATTTAATTTATTTCGATTAAGCCTGACGTACTCATTCAAAATAGATATACATACCCCTATGAGAAAATGCACCGTTTGGCCGGAAAATGGAAAAAACTATAATTTTTTGTAATATTTGTTTATCATTTAAATATCCTTTAATCGGGCATATTGGCGTCAATTTCAGTCCTAGAGTCAAACCGGTGCACTTTTCCTACATAAAATTTGCTACTTGTTCTTCTCAAGTGCTCAGATTTTTTCTACGTCTTACGGTTCGTGAGAAAAAATTCCAATTGGAGGTCTACATGTCTTGCAAATTTCGTGAAAATAAAAACTTTGTATTTCGTTCCAAATTTAATTCATTTCGATTAAGCCTGACGTACTGATTCAAAAAAGATATACATACCCCTATGAGAAAATGCACCATTTGGCCGGAAAATGGAAAAAACCATAATTTTTTGTAATATTTGTTCATCATTTAAACATCCTTTAATCGGGCATATTGGCGTCAATTTCGGTCCTAGAGTCAAACCGGTGCACTTTTCCTACATAAAATTTGCTACTTGTTCTTCTCAAGTGCTCAGATTTTTTCTACGTCTTACGGTTCGTGAGAAAAAATTCCAATTGTAGGTCTACATGTCTTGCAAATTTCGTGAAAATAAAAACTTTGTATTTCGTTCCAAATTTAATTTATATCGATTAAACCTGACGTACTGATTCAAAAAAGATATACATACCCCTATGAGAAAATGCACCATTTGGCCGGAAAATGGAAAAAACCATAATTTTTTGTAATATTTGTTCATCATTTAAATATCATTTAATCGGGCATATTGGCGTCAATTTCGGTCCTAGAGTCAAACCGGTGCACTTTTCCTACATAAAATTTGCTACTTGTTCTTCTCAAGTGCTCAGATTTTTTCTACGTCTTACGGTTCGTGAGAAAAAATTCCAATTGGAGGTCTACATGTCTTGCAAATTTCGTGAAAATAAGAACTTTGTATTTCGTTCCAAATTTAATTCATTTCGATTAAACCTGACGTACTGATTCAAAAAAGATATACATACCTTTATGAGAAAATGCACCATTTGGCCGGAAAATGGAAAAAACCATAATTTTTTGTAATATTTGTTCATCATTTAAACATCCTTTAATCGGGCATATTGGCGTCAATTTCGGTCCTAGAGTCAAACCGGTGCACTTTTTTTACATAAAATTTGCTACTTGTTCTTCTCAAGTGCTCAGATTTTTTCTACATCTTACGGTTCGTGAGAAAAAATTCCAATTGGAGGTCTACATGTCTTGCAAATTTCGTGAAAATAAAAACTTTGTATTTCGTTCCAAATTTAATTTATTTCGATTAAACCTGACGTACTGATTCAAAAAGGGTATACATACCCTTATGAGAAAATGCACCGTTTGGCCGGAAAATGGAAAAAACTGAAAATTTTTAATTCGATTTTTCCATTATTTTTGCCAAACTGTGGGTAGGGGATAGAAAAAATACACATATTTGGAATAAGTTAGACCTAGTGTATATATTAACATTAAAAAAACAATTTCCTAAAATTGGAATTTGCCCAAAAATGTTTAAAGGGGGTACCCTTGGATTTTTTTCAAAATTCAATAATCGGGCATATTGGCGTCAATTTCGGTCCTAGAGTCAAACCGGTGCACTTTTCCTACATAAAATTTGCTACTTGTTCTTCTCAAGTGCTCATATTTTTTCTACGTCTTACGGTCCGTGAGAAAAAATTCCAATTGGAGGTCTACATGTCTTGCAAATTTCGTGAAAATAAAAACTTTGTATTTCGTTCCAAATTTAATTTATTTCGATTAAGCCTGACGTACTGATTCAAAAAGGGTATACATACCCTTATGAGAAAATGCACCGTTTGGCCGGAAAATGGAAAAAACTGAAAATTTTTAATTCTATTTTTCCATTATTTTTGCCAAACTGTGGGTAGGGGATAGAAAAAATACACATATTTGGAATAAGTTAGACCTAGTGTATATATTAACATTAAAAAAACAATTTCCTAAAGTTGGAATTTGCCCAAAAATGTTTAAAGGGGTACCCTTGGATTTTTTTCAATATTCAATAATCGGGCATATTGGCGTCAATTTCGGTCCTATAGTCAAACCGGTGCACTTTTCCTACATAAAATTTGCTACTTGTTCTTCTCAAGTGCTCAGATTTTTTCTACGTCTTACAGTTCGTGAGAAAAAATTCCAATTGGAGGTCTACATGTCTTGCAAATTTCGTGAAAATAAAAACTTTGTATTTTGTTCCAAATTTAATTTATTTCGATTAAGCCTGACGTACTGATTCAAAAAAGATATACATACCCCTATGAGAAAATGCACCGTTTGGCCGGAAAATGGAAAAAACTATAATTTTTTGTAATATTTGTTTATCATTTAAATATCCTTTAATCGGGCATATTGGCGTCAATTTCAGTCCTAGAGTCAAACCGGTGCACTTTTCCTACATAAAATTTGCTACTTGTTCTTCTCAAGTGCTCAGATTTTTTCTACGTCTTACGGTTCGTGAGAAAAAATTCCAATTGGAGGTCTACATGTCTTGCAAATTTCGTGAAAATAAAAACTTTGTATTTCGTTCCAAATTTAATTCATTTCGATTAAGCCTGACGTACTGATTCAAAAAAGATATACATACCCCTATGAGAAAATGCACCATTTGGCCGGAAAATGGAAAAAACCATAATTTTTTGTAATATTTGTTCATCATTTAAACATCCTTTAATCGGGCATATTGGCGTCAATTTCGGTCCTAGAGTCAAACCGGTGCACGTTTTTTACATAAAATTTGCTACTTGTTCTTCTCACGTGCTCAGATTTTTTCTACGTCTTACGGTTCGTGAGAAAAAATTCCAATTGGAGGTCTACATGTCTTGCAAATTTCGTGAAAATAAAAACTTTGTATTTCGTTCCAAATTTAATTTATTTCGATTAAACCTGACGTACTGATTCAAAAAGGGTATACATACCCTTATGAGAAAATGCACCGTTTGGCCGGAAAATGGAAAAAACTGAAAATTTTTAATTCGATTTTTCCATTATTTTTGCCAAACTGTGGGTAGGGGATAGAAAAAATACACATATTTGGAATAAGTTAGACCTAGTGTATATATTAACATTAAAAAAACAATTTCCTAAAATTGGAATTTGCCCAAAAATGTTTAAAGGGGGTACCCTTGGATTTTTTTCAAAATTCAATAATCGGGCATATTGGCGTCAATTTCGGTCCTATAGTCAAACCGGTGCACTTTTCCTACATAAAATTTGCTACTTGTTCTTCTCAAGTGCTCAGATTTTTTCTACGTCTTACGGTTCGTGAGAAAAAATTCCAATTGGAGGTCTACATGTCTTGCAAATTTCGTGAAAATAAAAACTTTGTATTTCGTTCCAAATTTAATTTATTTCGATTAAGCCTGACGTACTGATTCAAAAAATATATACATACTCCTATGAGAAAATGCACCGTTTGGCCGGAAAATGGAAAAAACTATAATTTTTTGTAATATTTGTTCATCATTTAAACATCCTTTAATCGGGCATATTGGCGTCAAATTCGGTCCTAGAGTCAAACCGGTGCACTTTTCCTACATAAAATTTGCTACTTGTTCTTCTCAAGTGCTCAGATTTATTCTACGTCTTACGGTTCGTGAGAAAAAATTCCAATTGGAGGTCTACATGTCTTGCAAATTTCGTGAAAATAAAAACTTTGTATTTCGTTCCAAATTTAATTTATTTCGATTGAGCCTGACGTACTGATTCAAAAAAGATATACATACTCCTATGAGAAAATGCACCATTTGGCCGGAAAATGGAAAAAACCATAATTTTTTGTAATATTTGTTCATCATTTAAACATCCTTTAATCGGGCATATTGGCGTCAATTTCGGTCCTAGAGTCAAACCGGTGCACTTTTCCTACATAAAATTTGCTACTTGTTCTTCTCAAGTGCTCAGATTTTTTCTACGTCTTACGGTTCGTGAGAAAAAATTCCAATTGGAGGTCTACATGTCTTGCAAATTTCGTGAAAATAAAAACTTTGTATTTCGTTCCAAATTTAATTTATTTCGATTAAGCCTGACGTACTGATTCAAAAGGGGTATACATACCCTTATGAGAAAATGCACCGTTTGGCCGGAAAATGGAAAAAACTATAATTTTTTGTAATATTTGTTCATCATTTAAATATCCTTTAATCGGGCATATTGGCGTCAATTTCGGTCCTAGAGTCAAACCGGTGCACTTTTCCTACATAAAATTTGCTACTTCTTCTTCTCAAGTGCTCAGATTTTTTCTACGTCTTACGGTTCGTGAGAAAAAATTCCAATTGGAGGTCTACATGTCTTGCAAATTTCGTGAAAATAAAAACTTTGTATTTCGTTCCAAATTTAATTTATTTCGATTAAGCCTGACGTACTGATTTAAAAAAGATATACATACCCCTATGAGAAAATGCACGGTTTGGCCGGAAAATGGAAAAAACTATAATTTTTTGTAATATTTGTTCATCATTTAAATATCCTTTAATCGGGCATATTGGCGTCAATTTCGGTCCTAGAGTCAAACCGGTGCACTTTTCCTACATAAAATTTGCTACTTGTTCTTCTCAAGTGCTCAGATTTTTTCTACGTCTTACGGTTCGTGAGAAAAAATTCCAATTGGAGGTCTACATGTCTTGCAAATTTCGTGAAAATAAAAACTTTGTATTTCGTTCCAAATTTAATTCATTACGATTAAGCCTGACGTACTGATTCAAAAAAGATATACATACCCCTATGAGAAAATGCACCATTTGGCCGGAAAATGGAAAAAACCATAATTTTTTGTAATATTTGTTCATCATTTAAACATCCTTTAATCGGGCATATTGGCGTCAATTTCGGTCCTAGAGTCAAACCGGTGCACTTTTTTTACATAAAATTTGCTACTTGTTCTTCTCAAGTGCTCAGATTTTTTCTACGTCTTACGGTTCGTGAGAAAAAATTCCAATTGGAGGTCTACATGTCTTGCAAATTTCGTGAAAATAAAAACTTTGTATTTCGTTCCAAATTTAATTTATTTCGATTAAGCCTGACGTACTGATTCAAAAAGGGTATACATACCCTTATGAGAAAATGCACCGTTTGGCCGGAAAATGGAAAAAACTGAAAATTTTTAATTCGATTTTTCCATTATTTTTGCCAAACTGTGGGTAGGGGATAGAAAAAATACACATATTTGGAATAAGTTAGACCTAGTGTATATATTAACATTAAAAAAACAATTTCCTAAAATTGGAATTTGCCCAAAAATGTTTAAAGGGGGTACCCTTGGATTTTTTTCAAAATTCAATAATCGGGCATATTGGCGTCAATTTCGGTCCTATAGTCAAACCGGTGCACTTTTCCTACATAAAATTTGCTACTTGTTCTTCTCAAGTGCTCAGATTTTTTCTACGTCTTAGGGTTCGTGAGAAAAAATTCCAATTGGAGGTCTACATGTCTTGCAAATTTCGTGAAAATAAAAACTTTGTATTTCGTTCCAAATTTAATTCATTTCGATTAAGCCTGACGTACTGATTCAAAAAAGATATACATACCCCTATGAGAAAATGCACCGTTTGGCCGGAAAATGGAAAAAACTATAATTTTTTGTAATATTTGTTTATCATTTAAATATCCTTTAATCGGGCATATTGGCGTCAATTTCAGTCCTAGAGTCAAACCGGTGCACTTTTCCTACATAAAATTTGCTACTTGTTCTTCTCAAGTGCTCAGATTTTTTCTACGTCTTACGGTTCGTGAGAAAAAATTCCAATTGGAGGTCTACATGTCTTGCAAATTTCGTGAAAATAAAAACTTTGTATTTCGTTCCAAATTTAATTCATTTCGATTAAGCCTGACGTACTGATTCAAAAAAGATATACATACCCCTATGAGAAAATGCACCATTTGGCCGGAAAATGGAAAAAACCATAATTTTTTGTAATATTTGTTCATCATTTAAACATCCTTTAATCGGGCATATTGGCGTCAATTTCGGTCCTAGAGTCAAACCGGTGCACTTTTTTTACATAAAATTTGCTACTTGTTCTTCTCAAGTGCTCAGATTTTTTCTACGTCTTACGGTTCGTGAGAAAAAATTCCAATTGGAGGTCTACATGTCTTGCAAATTTCGTGAAAATAAAAACTTTGTATTTCGTTCCAAATTTAATTTATTTCGATTAAACCTGACGTACTGATTCAAAAAGGGTATACATACCCTTATGAGAAAATGCACCGTTTGGCCGGAAAATGGAAAAAACTGAAAATTTTTAATTCGATTTTTCCATTATTTTTGCCAAACTGTGGGTAGGGGATAGAAAAAATACACATATTTGGAATAAGTTAGACCTAGTGTATATATTAACATTAAAAAAACAATTTCCTAAAATTGGAATTTGCCCAAAAATGTTTAAAGGGGGTACCCTTGGATTTTTTTCAAAATTCAATAATCGGGCATATTGGCGTCAATTTCGGTCCTATAGTCAAACCGGTGCACTTTTCCTACATAAAATTTGCTACTTGTTCTTCTCAAGTGCTCAGATTTTTTCTACGTCTTACGGTTCGTGAGAAAAAATTCCAATTGGAGGTCTACATGTCTTGCAAATTTCGTGAAAATAAAAACTTTGTATTTCGTTCCAAATTTAATTTATTTCGATTAAGCCTGACGTACTGATTCAAAAAATATATACATACTCCTATGAGAAAATGCACCGTTTGGCCGGAAAATGGAAAAAACTATAATTTTTTGTAATATTTGTTCATCATTTAAACATCCTTTAATCGGGCATATTGGCGTCAATTTCGGTCCTAGAGTCAAACCGGTGCACTTTTACTACATAAAATTTGCTACTTGTTCTTCTCAAGTGCTCAGATTTATTCTACGTCTTACGGTTCGTGAGAAAAAATTCCAATTGGAGGTCTACATGTCTTGCAAATTTCGTGAAAATAAAAACTTTGTATTTCGTTCCAAATTTAATTTATTTCGATTGAGCCTGACGTACTGATTCAAAAAAGATATACATACTCCTATGAGAAAATGCACCATTTGGCCGGAAAATGGAAAAAACCATAATTTTTTGTAATATTTGTTCATCATTTAAACATCCTTTAATCGGGCATATTGGCGTCAATTTCGGTCCTAGAGTCAAACCGGTGCACTTTTCCTACATAAAATTTGCTACTTGTTCTTCTCAAGTGCTCAGATTTTTTCTACGTCTTACGGTTCGTGAGAAAAAATTCCAATTGGAGGTCTACATGTCTTGCAAATTTCGTGAAAATAAAAACTTTGTATTTCGTTCCAAATTTAATTTATTTCGATTAAGCCTGACGTACTGATTCAAAAGGGGTATACATACCCTTATGAGAAAATGCACCGTTTGGCCGGAAAATGGAAAAAACTATAATTTTTTGTAATATTTGTTCATCATTTAAATATCCTTTAATCGGGCATATTGGCGTCAATTTCGGTCCTAGAGTCAAACCGGTGCACTTTTCCTACATAAAATTTGCTACTTGTTCTTCTCAAGTGCTCAGATTTTTTCTACGTCTTACGGTTCGTGAGAAAAAATTCCAATTGGAGGTCTACATGTCTTGCAAATTTCGTGAAAATAAAAACTTTGTATTTCGTTCCAAATTTAATTTATTTCGATTAAGCCTGACGTACTGATTCAAAAGGGGTATACATACCCTTATGAGAAAATGCACCGTTTGGCCGGAAAATGGAAAAAACTATAATTTTTTGTAATATTTGTTCATCATTTAAATATCCTTTAATCGGGCATATTGGCGTCAATTTCGGTCCTAGAGTCAAACCGGTGCACTTTTCCTACATAAAATTTGCTACTTGTTCTTCTCAAGTGCTCAGATTTTTTCTACGTCTTACGGTTCGTGAGAAAAAATTCCAATTGGAGGTCTACATGTCTTGCAAATTTCGTGAAAATAAAAACTTTGTATTTCGTTCCAAATTTAATTTATTTCGATTAAGCCTGACGTACTGACTCAAAAAGGGTATACATACCCTTATGAGAAAATGCACCGTTTGGCCGGAAAATGGAAAAAACTGAAAATTTTTAATTCGATTTTTCCATTATTTTTGCCAAACTGTGGGTAGGGGATAGAAAAAATACACATATTTGGAATAAGTTAGACCTAGTGTATATATTAACATTAAAAAAACAATTTCCTAAAATTGGAATTTGCCCAAAAATGTTTAAAGGGGGTACCCTTGGATTTTTTTCAAAATTCAATAATCGGGCATATTGGCGTCAATTTCGGTCCTATAGTCAAACCGGTGCACTTTTCCTACATAAAATTTGCTACTTGTTCTTCTCAAGTGCTCAGATTTTTTCTACGTCTTAGGGTTCGTGAGAAAAAATTCCAATTGGAGGTCTACATGTCTTGCAAATTTCGTGAAAATAAAAACTTTGTATTTCGTTCCAAATTTAATTCATTTCGATTAAGCCTGACGTACTGATTCAAAAAAGATATACATACCCCTATGAGAAAATGCACCATTTGGCCGGAAAATGGAAAAAACCATAATTTTTTGTAATATTTGTTCATCATTTAAACATCCTTTAATCGGGCATATTGGCGTCAATTTCGGTCCTAGAGTCAAACCGGTGCACTTTTTTTACATAAAATTTGCTACTTGTTCTTCTCAAGTGCTCAGATTTTTTCTACGTCTTACGGTTCGTGAGAAAAAATTCCAATTGGAGGTCTACATGTCTTGCAAATTTCGTGAAAATAAAAACATTGTATTTCGTTCCAAATTTAATTTATTTCGATTAAACCTGACGTACTGATTCAAAAAGAGTATACATACCCTTATGAGAAAATGCACCGTTTGGCCACAAAAATGGAAAAAACTGAAAATTTTTAATTCGATTTTTCCATTATTTTTGCCAAACTGTGGGTAGGGGATAGAAAAAATACACATATTTGGAATAAGTTAGACCTAGTGTATATATTACCATTAAAAAAACAATTTCCTAAAATTGGAATTTGCCCAAAAATGTTTAAAGGGGGTACCCTTGGATTTTTTTCAAAATTCAATAATCGGGCATATTGGCGTCAATTTCGGTCCTATAGTCAAACCTGTGCACTTTTCCTACATAAAATTGGCTACTTGTTCTTCTCAAGTGCTCAGATTTTTTCTACGTCTTACGGTTCGTGAGAAAAAATTCCAAATGGAGGTCTACATGTCTTGCAAATTTCGTGAAAATAAAAACTTTGTATTTCGTTCCAAATTTAATTTATTTCGATTGAGCCTGACGTACTGATTCAAAAAAGATATACATACCCCTATGAGAAAATGCACCATTTGGCCGGAAAATGGAAAAAACCATAATTTTTTGTAATATTTGTTCATCATTTAAACATCCTTTAATCGGGCATATTGGCGTCAATTTCGGTCCTAGAGTCAAACCGGTGCACTTTTCCTACATAAAATTTGCTACTTGTTCTCCTCAAGTGCTTATATTTTTTCTACGTCTTACGGTTCGTGAGAAAAAATTCCAATTGGAGGTCTACATGTCTTGCAAATTTCGTGAAAATAAAAACTCTGTATTTCGTTCCAAATTTAATTTATTTCGATTAAACCTGACGTACTGATTCAAAAAGGGTATACATACCCTTATGAGAAAATGCACCGTTTTTCCGGAAAATGGAAAAAACTGAAAATTTTTAATTCGATTTTTCCATTATTTTTGCCAAACTGTGGGTAGGGGATAGAAAAAATACACATATTTGGAATAAGTTAGACCTAGTGTATATATTAACATTAAAAAACAATTTCCTAAAATTGGAATTTGCCCAAAAATGTTTAAAGGGGGTACCCTTGGATTTTTTTCAAAATTCAATAATCGGGCATATTGGCGTCAATTTCGGTCCTATAGTCAAACCGGTGCACTTTTCCTACATAAAATTTGCTACTTGTTCTTCTCAAGTGCTCAGATTTTTTCTACGTCTTACGGTTCGTGAGAAAAAATTCCAATTGGAGGTCTACATGTCTTGCAAATTTTGTGAAAATAAAAACTTTGTATTTCGTTCCAAATTTAATTTATTTCGATTAAGCCTAACGTACTGATTCAAAAAAGATATACATACTCCTATGAGAAAATGCACCATTTGGCCGGAAAATGGAAAAAACTATAATTTTTTGTAATATTTGTTCATCATTTAAACATCCTTTAATCGGGCATATTGGCGTCAATTTCGGTCCTAGAGTCAAACCGGTGCACTTTTCCTACATAAAATTTGCTACTTGTTCTTCTCAAGTGCTCAGATTTATTCTACGTCTTACGGTTCGTGAGAAAAAATTCCAATTGGAGGTCTACATGTCTTGCAAATTTCGTGAAAATAAAAACTTTGTATTTCGTTCCAAATTTAATTTATTTCGATTAAACCTGACGTACTGATTCAAAAAGGGTATACATACCCTTATGAGAAAATGCACCGTTTGGCCAGAAAATGGAAAAAACTGAAAATTTTTAATTCGATTTTTCCATTATTTTTGCCAAACTGTGGGTAGGGGATAGAAAAAATACACATATTTGGAATAAGTTAGACCTAGTGTATATATTAACATTAAAAAAACAATTTCCTAAAATTGGAATTTGCCCAAAAATGTTTAAAGGGGGTACCCTTGGATTTTTTTCAAAATTCAATAATCGGGCATATTGGCGTCAATTTCGGTCCTAGAGTCAAACCGGTGCACTTTTCCTACATAAAATTTGCTACTTGTTCTTCTCAAGTGCTCAGATTTATTCTACGTCTTACGGTTCGTGAGAAAAAATTCCAATTGGAGGTCTACATGTCTTGCAAATTTCGTGAAAATAAAAACTTTGTATTTCGTTCCAAATTTAATTCATTTCGATTAAGCCTGACGTACTGATTTAAAAAAGATATACATACCCCTATGAGAAAATGCACCATTTGGCCGGAAAATGGAAAAAACCATAATTTTTTGTAATATTTGTTCATCATTTAAACATCCTTTAATCGGGCATATTGGCGTCAATTTCGGTCCTAGAGTCAAACCGGTGCACTTTTTTTACATAAAATTTGCTACTTGTTCTTCTCAAGTGCTCAGATTTTTTCTACGTCTTACGGTTCGTAAGAAAAAATTCCAATTGGAGGTCTACATGTCTTGCAAATTTCGTGAAAATAAAAACTTTGTATTTCGTTCCAAATTTAATTTATTTCGATTAAGCCTGACGTACTGATTTAAAAAAGATATACATACCCCTATGAGAAAATGCACGGTTTGGCCGGAAAATGGAAAAAACTATAATTTTTTGTAATATTTGTTCATCATTTAAATATCCTTTAATCGGGCATATTGGCGTCAATTTCGGTCCTAGAGTCAAACCGGTGCACTTTTCCTACATAAAATTTGCTACTTGTTCTTCTCAAGTGCTCAGATTTTTTCTATGTCTTACGGTTCGTGAGAAAAAATTCCAATTGGAGGTCTACATGTCTTGCAAATTTCGTGAAAATAAAAACTTTGTATTTCGTTCCAAATTTAATTCATTACGATTAAGCCTGACGTACTGATTCAAAAAAGATATACATACCCCTATGAGAAAATGCACCATTTGGCCGGAAAATGGAAAAAACCATAATTTTTTGTAATATTTGTTCATCATTTAAACATCCTTTAATCGGGCATATTGGCGTCAATTTCGGTCCTAGAGTCAAACCGGTGCACTTTTTTTACATAAAATTTGCTACTTGTTCTTCTCAAGTGCTCAGATTTTTTCTACGTCTTAGGGTTCGTGAGAAAAAATTCCAATTGGAGGTCTACATGTCTTGCAAATTTCGTGAAAATAAAAACTTTGTATTTCGTTCCAAATTTAATTTATTTCGATTGAGCCTGACGTACTGATTCAAAAAAGATATACATACCCCTATGAGAAAATGCACCATTTGGCCGGAAAATGGAAAAAACCATAATTTTTTGTAATATTTGTTCATCATTTAAACATCCTTTAATCGGGCATATTGGCGTCAATTTCGGGCCTAGAGTCAAACCGGTGCACTTTTCCTACATAAAATTTGCTTCTTGTTCTTCTCAAGTGCTCAGATTTTTTCTACGTCTTACGGTTCGTGAGAAAAAATTCCAATTGGAGGTCTACATGTCTTGCAAATTTCGTGAAAATAAAAACTTTTTATTTCGTTCCAAATTTAATTTATTTCGATTAAGCCTGACGTACTGATTCAAAAAAGATATACATACCCCTATGAGAAAATGCACCGTTTGGCCGGAAAATCGAAAAAACTATAATTTTTTGTAATATTTGTTCATCATTTAAACATCCTTTAATCGGGCATATTGGCGTCAATTTCGGTCCTAGAGTCAAACCGGTGCACTTTTCCTACATAAAATTTGCTACTTGTTCTCCTCAAGTGCTTATATTTTTTCTACGTCTTACGGTTCGTGAGAAAAAATTCCAATTGGAGGTCTACATGTCTTGCAAATTTCGTGAAAATAAAAACTCTGTATTTCGTTCCAAATTTAATTTATTTCGATTAAACCTGACGTACTGATTCAAAAAGGGTATACATACCCTTATGAGAAAATGCACCGTTTGGCCGGAAAATGGAAAAAACTGAAAATTTTTAATTCGATTTTTCCATTATTTTTGCCAAACTGTGGGTAGGGGATAGAAAAAATACACATATTTGGAATAAGTTAGACCTAGTGTATATATTAACATTAAAAAACAATTTCCTAAAATTGGAATTTGCCCAAAAATGTTTAAAGGGGGTACCCTTGGATTTTTTTCAAAATTCAATAATCGGGCATATTGGCGTCAATTTCGGTCCTATAGTCAAACCGGTGCACTTTTCCTACATAAAATTTGCTACTTGTTCTTCTCAAGTGCTCAGATTTTTTCTACGTCTTACGGTTCGTGAGAAAAAATTCCAATTGGAGGTCTACATGTCTTGCAAATTTCGTGAAAATAAAAACTTTGTATTTCGTTCCAAATTTAATTTATTTCGATTAAGCCTGACGTACTGATTCAAAAAAGATATACATACTCCTATGAGAAAATGCACCGTTTGGCCGGAAAATGGAAAAAACTATAATTTTTTGTAATATTTGTTCATCATTTAAACATCCTTTAATCGGGCATATTGGCGTCAATTTCGGTCCTAGAGTCAAACCGGTGCACTTTTCCTACATAAAATTTGCTACTTGTTCTTCTCAAGTGCTCAGATTTATTCTACGTCTTACGGTTCGTGAGAAAAAATTCCAATTGGAGGTCTACATGTCTTGCAAATTTCGTGAAAATAAAAACTTTGTATTTCGTTCCAAATTTAATTTATTTCGATTAAACCTGACGTACTGATTCAAAAAGGGTATACATACCCCTATGAGAAAATGCACCGTTTGGCCAGAAAATGGAAAAAACTGAAAATTTTTAATTCGATTTTTCCATTATTTTTGCCAAACTGTGGGTAGGGGATAGAAAAAATACACATATTTGGAATAAGTTAGACCTAGTGTATATATTAACATTAAAAAAACAATTTCCTAAAATTGGAATTTGCCCAAAAATGTTTAAAGGGGGTACCCTTGGATTTTTTTCAAAATTCAATAATCGGGCATATTGGCGTCAATTTCGGTCCTAGAGTCAAACCGGTGCACTTTTCCTACATAAAATTTGCTACTTGTTCTTCTCAAGTGCTCAGATTTATTCTACGTCCTACGGTTCGTGAGAAAAAATTCCAATTGGAGGTCTACATGTCTTGCAAATTTCGTGAAAATAAAAACTTTGTATTTCGTTCCAAATTTAATTCATTTCGATTAAGCCTGACGTACTGATTTAAAAAAGATATACATACCCCTATGAGAAAATGCACCATTTGGCCGGAAAATGGAAAAAACCATAATTTTTTGTAATATTTGTTCATCATTTAAACATCCTTTAATCGGGCATATTGGCGTCAATTTCGGTCCTAGAGTCAAACCGGTGCACTTTTTTTACATAAAATTTGCTACTTGTTCTTCTCAAGTGCTCAGATTTTTTCTACGTCTTACGGTTCGTAAGAAAAAATTCCCATTGGAGGTCTACATGTCTTGCAAATTTCGTGAAAATAAAAACTTTGTATTTCGTTCCAAATTTAATTTATATCGATTGAGCCTGACGTACTGATTCAAAAAAGATATACATACCCCTATGAGAAAATGCACCATTTGGCCGGAAAATGGAAAAAACCATAATTTTTTGTAATATTTGTTCATCATTTAAACATCCTTTAATCGGGCATATTGGCGTCAATTTCGGTCCTAGAGTCAAACCGGTGCACTTTTCCTACATAAAATTTGCTACTTGTTCTCCTCAAGTGCTTATATTTTTTCTACGTCTTACGGTTCGTGAGAAAAAATTCCAATTGGAGGTCTACATGTCTTGCAAATTTCGTGAAAATAAAAACTTTGTATTTCGTTCCAAATTTAATTTATTTCGATTAAACCTGACGTACTGATTCAAAAAGGGTATACATACCCTTATGAGAAAATGCACCGTTTGGCCGGAAAATGGAAAAAACTGAAAATTTTTAATTCGATTTTTCCATTATTTTTGCCAAACTGTGGGTAGGGGATAGAAAAAATACACATATTTGGAATAAGTTAGACCTAGTGTATATATTAACATTAAAAAACAATTTCCTAAAATTGGAATTTGCCCAAAAATGTTTAAAGGGGGTACCCTTGGATTTTTTTCAAAATTCAATAATCGGGCATATTGGCGTCAATTTCGGTCCTATAGTCAAACCGGTGCACTTTTTCTACATAAAATTTGCTACTTGTTCTTCTCAAGTGCTCAGATTTTTTCTACGTCTTACGGTTCGTGAGAAAAAATTCCAATTGGAGGTCTACATGTCTTGCAAATTTCGTGAAAATAAAAACTTTGTATTTCGTTCCAAATTTAATTTATTTCGATTAAGCCTGACGTACTGATTCAAAAAAGATATACATACTCCTATGAGAAAATGCACCGTTTGGCCGGAAAATGGAAAAAACTATAATTTTTTGTAATATTTGTTCATCATTTAAACATCCTTTAATCGGGCATATTGGCGTCAATTTCGGTCCTAGAGTCAAACCGGTGCACTTTTCCTACATAAAATTTGCTACTTGTTCTTCTCAAGTGCTCAGATTTATTCTACGTCTTACGGTTCGTGAGAAAAAATTCCAATTGGAGGTCTACATGTCTTGCAAATTTCGTGAAAATAAAAACTTTGTATTTCGTTCCAAATTTAATTTATTTCGATTAAACCTGACGTACTGATTCAAAAAGGGTATACATACCCTTATGAGAAAATGCACCGTTTGGCCGGAAAATGGAAAAAACTGAAAATTTTTAATTCGATTTTTCCATTATTTTTGCCAAACTGTGGGTAGGGGATAGAAAAAATACACATATTTGGAATAAGTTAGACCTAGTGTATATATTAACATTAAAAAAACAATTTCCTAAAATTGGAATTTGCCCAAAAATGTTTAAAGGGGGTACCCTTGGATTTTTTTCAAAATTCAATAATCGGGCATATTGGCGTCAATTTCGGTCCTATAGTCAAACCGGTGCGCTTTTCCTACATAAAATTTGCTACTTGTTCTTCTCAAGTGCTTAGATTTTTTCTACGTCTTA
Source organism: Diabrotica undecimpunctata (assembly GCF_040954645.1). Lineage (NCBI taxonomy): Eukaryota > Metazoa > Arthropoda > Insecta > Coleoptera > Chrysomelidae > Diabrotica > Diabrotica undecimpunctata. Next base: position 144,106,485 of record NC_092803.1, read on the forward strand.
CAATTCGTGAGAAAAAATTCCAATTGGAGGTCTACATGTCTTGCAAATTTCGTGAAAATAAAAACTTTGTATTTCGTTCCAAATTTAATTTATTTCGATTAAGCCTGACGTACTGATTTAAAAAATATATACATACTCCTATAATAGAATGCACCGTTTGGCCGGAAAATGGAAAAAACTATAATTTTTTGTAATATTTGTTCATCATTTAAACATCCTTTAATCGGGCATATTGGCGTCAATTTCGGTCCTAGAGTCAAACCGGTGCACTTTTTTTACATAAAATTTGCTACTTGTTCTTCTCAAGTGCTCAGATTTTTTCTACGTCTTACGGTTCGTGAGAAAAAATTCCAATTGGAGGTCTACATGTCTTGCAAATTTCGTGAAAATAAAAACTTTGTATTTCGTTCCAAATTTAATTTATTTCCATTAAACCTGACGTACTGATTCAAAAAGGGTATACATACCCTTATGAGAAAATGCACCGTTTGGCCGGAAAATGGAAAAAACTGAAAATTTTTAATTCGATTTTTCCATTTTTTTTGCCAAACTGTGGGTAGGGGATAGAAAAAATACACATATTTGGAATAAGTTAGACCTAGTGTATATATTAACATTAAAAAAACAATTTCCTAAAATTGGAATTTGCCCAAAAATGTTTAAAGGGGGTACCCTTGAATTTTTTTCAAAATTCAATAATCGGGCATATTGGCGTCAATTTCGGTCCTATAGTCAAACCGGTGCACTTTTCCTACATAAAATTTGCTACTTGTTCTTCTCAAGTGCCCAGATTTTTTCTACGTCTTACGGTTCGTGAGAAAAAATTCCAATTGGAGGTCTACATGTCTTGCAAATTTCGTGAAAATAAAAACTTTGTATTTCGTTCCAAATTTAATTTATTTCGATTGAGCCTGACGTACTGATTCAAAAAAGATATACATACTCCTATGAGAAAATGCACCATTTGGCCGGAAAATGGAAAAAACCATAATTTTTTGTAATATTTGTTCATCATTTAAACATCCTTTAATCGGGCATATTGGCGTCAATTTCGGTCCTAGAGTCAAACCGGTGCACTTTTTCTACATAAAATTTGCTACTTGTTCTTCTCAAGTGCTCAGATTTTTTCTACGTCTTACGGTTCGTGAGAAAAAATTCCAATTGGAGGTCTACATGTCTTGCAAATTTCGTGAAAATAAAAACTTTGTATTTCGTTCCAAATTTAATTTATTTCGATTAAGCCTGACGTACTGATTCAAAAAGGGTATACATACCCTTATGAGAAAATGCACCGTTTGGCCGGAAAATGGAAAAAACTGAAAATTTTTAATTCGATTTTTCCATTATTTTTGCCAAACTGTGGGTAGGGGATAGAAAAAATACACATATTTGGAATAAGTTAGACCTAGTGTATATATTAACATTAAAAAAACAATTTCCTAAAATTGGAATTTGCCCAAAAATGTTTAAAGGGGGTACCCTTGGATTTTTTTCAATATTCAATAATCGGGCATATTGGCGTCAATTTCGGTCCTATAGTCAAACCGGTGCACTTTTCCTACATAAAATTTGCTACTTGTTCTTCTCAAGTGCTCAGATTTTTTCTACGTCTTACGGTTCGTGAGAAAAAATTCCAATTGGAGGTCTACATGTCTTGCAAATTTCGTGAAAATAAAAACTTTGTATTTCGTTCCAAATTTAATTTATTTCGATTAAGCCTGACGTACTGATTCAAAAAAGATATACATACCCCTATGAGAAAATGCACCGTTTGACCGGAAAATCGAAAAAACTATAATTTTTTGTAATATTTGTTCATCATTTAAATATCCTTTAATCGGGCATATTGGCGTCAATTTCGGTCCTAGAGTCAAACCGGTGCACTTTTCCTACATAAAATTTGCTACTTGTTCTTCTCAAGTGCTCAGATTTTTTCTACGTCTTACGGTTCGTGAGATAAAATTCCAATTGGAGGTCTACATGTCTTGCAAATTTCGTGAAAATAAAAACTTTGTATTTCGTTCCAAATTTAATTTATTTCGATTAAGCCTGACGTACTGATTCAAAAAAGATATACATACCCCTATGAGAAAATGCACGGTTTGGCCGGAAAATGGAAAAAACCATAATTTTTTGTAATATTTGTTCATCATTTAAACATCCTTTAATCGGGCATATTGGCGTCAATTTCGGTCCTAGAGTCAAACCGGTGCACTTTTCCTACATAAAATTTGCTACTTGTTCTCCTCAAGTGCTTATATTTTTTCTACGTCTTACGGTTCGTGAGAAAAAATTCCAATTGGAGGTCTACATGTCTTGCAAATTTCGTGAAAATAAAAACTTTGTATTTCGTTCCAAATTTAATTTATTTCGATTAAACCTGACGTACTGATTCAAAAAGGGTATACATACCCTTATGAGAAAATGCACCGTTTGGCCGGAAAATGGAAAAAACTGAAAATTTTTAATTCGATTTTTCCATTATTTTTGCCAAACTGTGGGTAGGGGATAGAAAAAATACACATATTTGGAATAAGTTAGACCTAGTGTATATATTAACATTAAAAAACAATTTCCTAAAATTGGAATTTGCCCAAAAATGTTTAAAGGGGGTACCCTTGGATTTTTTTCAAAATTCAATAATCGGGCATATTGGCGTCAATTTCGGTCCTATAGTCAAACCGGTGCACTTTTTCTACATAAAATTTGCTACTTGTTCTTCTCAAGTGCTCAGATTTTTTCTACGTCTTACGGTTCGTGAGAAAAAATTCCAATTGGAGGTCTACATGTCTTGCAAATTTCGTGAAAATAAAAACTTTGTATTTCGTTCCAAATTTAATTTATTTCGATTAAGCCTGACGTACTGATTCAAAAAAGATATACATACTCCTATGAGAAAATGCACCGTTTGGCCGGAAAATGGAAAAAACTATAATTTTTTGTAATATTTGTTCATCATTTAAACATCCTTTAATCGGGCATATTGGCGTCAATTTCGGTCCTAGAGTCAAACCGGTGCACTTTTCCTACATAAAATTTGCTACTTGTTCTTCTCAAGTGCTCAGATTTATTCTACGTCTTACGGTTCGTGAGAAAAAATTCCAATTGGAGGTCTACATGTCTTGCAAATTTCGTGAAAATAAAAACTTTGTATTTCGTTCCAAATTTAATTTATTTCGATTAAACCTGACGTACTGATTCAAAAAGGGTATACATACCCTTATGAGAAAATGCACCGTTTGGCCGGAAAATGGAAAAAACTGAAAATTTTTAATTCGATTTTTCCATTATTTTTGCCAAACTGTGGGTAGGGGATAGAAAAAATACACATATTTGGAATAAGTTAGACCTAGTGTATATATTAACATTAAAAAAACAATTTCCTAAAATTGGAATTTGCCCAAAAATGTTTAAAGGGGGTACCCTTGGATTTTTTTCAAAATTCAATAATCGGGCATATTGGCGTCAATTTCGGTCCTATAGTCAAACCGGTGCGCTTTTCCTACATAAAATTTGCTACTTGTTCTTCTCAAGTGCTTAGATTTTTTCTACGTCTTACAATTCGTGAGAAAAAATTCCAATTGGAGGTCTACATGTCTTGCAAATTTCGTGAAAATAAAAACTTTGTATTTCGTTCCAAATTTAATTTATTTCGATTAAGCCTGACGTACTGATTCAAAAAATATATACATACTCCTATAATAGAATGCACCGTTTGGCCGGAAAATGGAAAAAACTATAATTTTTTGTAATATTTGTTCATCATTTAAACATCCTTTAATCGGGCATATTGGCGTCAATTTCGGTCCTAGAGTCAAACCGGTGCACTTTTTTTACATAAAATTTGCTACTTGTTCTTCTCAAGTGCTCAGATTTTTTCTACGTCTTACGGTTCGTGAGAAAAAATTCCAATTGGAGGTCTACATGTCTTGCAAATTTCGTGAAAATAAAAACTTTGTATTTCGTTCCAAATTTAATTTATTTCCATTAAACCTGACGTACTGATTCAAAAAGGGTATACATACCCTTATGAGAAAATGCACCGTTTGGCCGGAAAATGGAAAAAACTGAAAATTTTTAATTCGATTTTTCCATTTTTTTTGCCAAACTGTGGGTAGGGGATAGAAAAAATACACATATTTGGAATAAGTTAGACCTAGTGTATATATTAACATTAAAAAAACAATTTCCTAAAATTGGAATTTGCCCAAAAATGTTTAAAGGGGGTACCCTTGGATTTTTTTCAAAATTCAATAATCGGGCATATTGGCGTCAATTTCGGTCCTATAGTCAAACCGGTGCACTTTTCCTACATAAAATTTGCTACTTGTTCTTCTCAAGTGCCCAGATTTTTTCTACGTCTTACGGTTCGTGAGAAAAAATTCCAATTGGAGGTCTACATGTCTTGCAAATTTCGTGAAAATAAAAACTTTGTATTTCGTTCCAAATTTAATTTATTTCGATTGAGCCTGACGTACTGATTCAAAAAAGATATACATACTCCTATGAGAAAATGCACCATTTGGCCGGAAAATGGAAAAAACCATAATTTTTTGTAATATTTGTTCATCATTTAAACATCCTTTAATCGGGCATATTGGCGTCAATTTCGGTCCTAGAGTCAAACCGGTGCACTTTTTCTACATAAAATTTGCTACTTGTTCTTCTCAAGTGCTCAGATTTTTTCTACGTCTTACGGTTCGTGAGAAAAAATTCCAATTGGAGGTCTACATGTCTTGCAAATTTCGTGAAAATAAAAACTTTGTATTTCGTTCCAAATTTAATTTATTTCGATTAAGCCTGACGTACTGATTCAAAAAGGGTATACATACCCTTATGAGAAAATGCACCGTTTGGCCGGAAAATGGAAAAAACTGAAAATTTTTAATTCGATTTTTCCATTATTTTTGCCAAACTGTGGGTAGGGGATAGAAAAAATACACATATTTGGAATAAGTTAGACCTAGTGTATATATTAACATTAAAAAAACAATTTCCTAAAATTGGAATTTGCCCAAAAATGTTTAAAGGGGGTACCCTTGGATTTTTTTCAATATTCAATAATCGGGCATATTGGCGTCAATTTCGGTCCTATAGTCAAACCGGTGCACTTTTCCTACATAAAATTTGCTACTTGTTCTTCTCAAGTGCTCAGATTTTTTCTACGTCTTACGGTTCGTGAGAAAAAATTCCAATTGGAGGTCTACATGTCTTGCAAATTTCGTGAAAATAAAAACTTTGTATTTCGTTCCAAATTTAATTTATTTCGATTAAGCCTGACGTACTGATTCAAAAAAGATATACATACCCCTATGAGAAAATGCACCGTTTGACCGGAAAATCGAAAAAACTATAATTTTTTGTAATATTTGTTCATCATTTAAATATCCTTTAATCGGGCATATTGGCGTCAATTTCGGTCCTAGAGTCAAACCGGTGCACTTTTCCTACATAAAATTTGCTACTTGTTCTTCTCAAGTGCTCAGATTTTTTCTACGTCTTACGGTTCGTGAGAAAAAATTCCAATTGGAGGTCTACATGTCTTGCAAATTTCGTGAAAATAAAAACTTTGTATTTCGTTAGAAATTTAATTTATTTCGATTAAGCCTGACGTACTGATTCAAAAAAGATATACATACCCTTTGAGAAAATGCACGGTTTGGCCGGAAAATGGAAAAAACTATAATTTTTTGTAATATTTGTTCATCATTTAAATATCCTTTAATTGGGCATATTGGCGTCAATTTCGGTCCTAGAGTCAAACCGGTGCACTTTTCCTACATAAAATTTGCTACTTGTTCTTCTCAAGTGCTCAGATTTTTTCTACGTTTTACGGTTCGTGAGAAAAAATTCCAATTGGAGGTCTACATGTCTTGCAAATTTCGTGAAAATAAAAACTTTGTATTTCGTTCCAAATTTAATTCATTACGATTAAGCCTGACGTACTGATTCAAAAAAGATATACATACCCCTATGAGAAAATGCACCATTTGGCCGGAAAATGGAAAAAACCATAATTTTTTGTAATATTTGTTCATCATTTAAACATCCTTTAATCGGGCATATTGGCGTCAATTTCGGTCCTAGAGTCAAACCGGTGCACTTTTTTTACATAAAATTTGCTACTTGTTCTTCTCAAGTGCTCAGATTTTTTCTACGTCTTACGGTTCGTGAGAAAAAATTCCAATTGGAGGTCTACATGTCTTGCAAATTTCGTGAAAATAAAAACTTTGTATTTCGTTCCAAATTTAATTTATTTCGATTAAACCTGACGTACTGATTCAAAAAGGGTATACATACCCTTATGAGAAAATGCACCGTTTGGCCGGAAAATGGAAAAAACTGAAAATTTTTAATTCGATTTTTCCATTATTTTTGCCAAACTGTGGGTAGGGGATAGAAAAAATACACATATTTGGAATAAGTTAGACCTAGTGTATATATTAACATTAAAAAAACAATTTCCTAAAATTGGAATTTGCCCAAAAATGTTTAAAGGGGGTACCCTTGGATTTTTTTCAAAATTCAATAATCGGGCATATTGGCGTCAATTTCGGTCCTATAGTCAAACCGGTGCACTTTTCCTACATAAAATTTGCTACTTGTTCTTCTCAAGTGCTCAGATTTTTTCTACGTCTTAGGGTTCGTGAGAAAAAATTCCAATTGGAGGTCTACATGTCTTGCAAATTTCGTGAAAATAAAAACTTTCTATTTCGTTCCAAATTTAATTCATTTCGATTAAGCCTGACGTACTGATTCAAAAAAGATATACATACCCCTATGAGAAAATGCACCATTTGGCCGGAAAATGGAAAAAACCATAATTTTTTGTAATATTTGTTCATCATTTAAACATCCTTTAATCGGGCATATTGGCGTCAATTTCGGTCCTAGAGTCAAACCGGTGCACTTTTTTTACATAAAATTTGCTACTTGTTCTTCTCAAGTGCTCAGATTTTTTCTACGTCTTACGGTTCGTGAGAAAAAATTCCAATTGGAGGTCTACATGTCTTGCAAATTTCGTGAAAATAAAAACATTGTATTTCGTTCCAAATTTAATTTATTTCGATTAAACCTGACGTACTGATTCAAAAAGAGTATACATACCCTTATGAGAAAATGCACCGTTTGGCCACAAAAATGGAAAAAACTGAAAATTTTTAATTCGATTTTTCCATTATTTTTGCCAAACTGTGGGTAGGGGATAGAAAAAATACACATATTTGGAATAAGTTAGACCTAGTGTATATATTAACATTAAAAAAACAATTTCCTAAAATTGGAATTTGCCCAAAAATGTTTAAAGGGGGTACCCTTGGATTTTTTTCAAAATTCAATAATCGGGCATATTGGCGTCAATTTCGGTCCTATAGTCAAACCTGTGCACTTTTCCTACATAAAATTTGCTACTTGTTCTTCTCAAGTGCTCAGATTTTTTCTACGTCTTACGGTTCGTGAGAAAAAATTCCAATTGGAGGTCTACATGTCTTGCAAATTTCGTGAAAATAAAAACTTTGTATTTCGTTCCAAATTTAATTTATTTCGATTGAGCCTGACGTACTGATTCAAAAAAGATATACATACCCCTATGAGAAAATGCACCATTTGGCCGGAAAATGGAAAAAACCATAATTTTTTGTAATATTTGTTCATCATTTAAACATCCTTTAATCGGGCATATTGGCGTCAATTTCGGTCCTAGAGTCAAACCGGTGCACTTTTCCTACATAAAATTTGCTTCTTGTTCTTCTCAAGTGCTCAGATTTTTTCTACGTCTTACGGTTCGTGAGAAAAAATTCCAATTGGAGGTCTACATGTCTTGCAAATTTCGTGAAAATAAAAACTTTTTATTTCGTTCAAAATTTAATTTATTTCGATTAAGCCTGACGTACTGATTCAAAAAAGATATACATACCCCTATGAGAAAATGCACCGTTTGGCCGGAAAATGGAAAAAACCATAACTTTTTGTAATATTTGTTCATCATTTGAACATCCTTTAATCGGGCATATTGGCGTCAATTTCGGTCCTAGAGTCAAACCGGTGCACTTTTCCTACATAAAATTTGCTACTTGTTCTCCTCAAGTGCTTATATTTTTTCTACGTCTTACGGTTCGTGAGAAAAAATTCCAATTGGAGGTCTACATGTCTTGCAAATTTCGTGAAAATAAAAACTTTGTATTTCGTTCCAAATTTAATTTATTTCGATTAAACCTGACGTACTGATTCAAAAAGGGTATACATACCCTTATGAGAAAATGCACCGTTTGGCCGGAAAATGGAAAAAACTGAAAATTTTTAATTCGATTTTTCCATTATTTTTGCCAAACTGTGGGTAGGGGATAGAAAAAATACTCATATTTGGAATAAGTTAGACCTAGTGTATATATTAACATTAAAAAACAATTTCCTAAAATTGGAATTTGCCCAAAAATGTTTAAAGGGGGTACCCTTGGATTTTTTTCAAAATTCAATAATCGGGCATATTGGCGTCAATTTCGGTCCTATAGTCAAACCGGTGCACTTTTCCTACATAAAATTTGCTACTTGTTCTTCTCAAGTGCTCAGATTTTTTCTACGTCTTACGGTTCGTGAGAAAAAATTCCAATTGGAGGTCTACATGTCTTGCAAATTTCGTGAAAATAAAAACTTTGTATTTCGTTCCAAATTTAATTCATTACGATTAAGCCTGACGTACTGATTCAAAAAAGATATACATACCCCTATGAGAAAATGCACCGTTTGGCCGGAAAATGGAAAAAACCATAATTTTTTGTAATATTTGTTCATCATTTAAACATCCTTTAATCGGGCATATTGGCGTCAATTTCGGTCCTAGAGTCAAACCGGTGCACTTTTTTTACATAAAATTTGCTACTTGTTCTTCTCAAGTGCTCAGATTTTTTCTACGTCTTACGGTTCGTGAGAAAAAATTCCAATTGGAGGTCTACATGTCTTGCAAATTTCGTGAAAATAAAAACTTTGTATTTCGTTCCAAATTTAATTTATTTCGATTAAACCTGACGTACTGATTCAAAAAGGGTATACATACCCTTATGAGAAAATGCACCGTTTGGCCGGAAAATGGAAAAAACTGAAAATTTTTAATTCGATTTTTCCATTATTTTTGCCAAACTGTGGGTAGGGGATAGAAAAAATACACATATTTGGAATAAGTTAGACCTAGTGTATATATTAACATTAAAAAAACAATTTCCTAAAATTGGAATTTGCCCAAAAATGTTTAAAGGGGGTACCCTTGGATTTTTTTCAAAATTCAATAATCGGGCATATTGGCGTCAATTTCGGTCCTATAGTCAAACCGGTGCACTTTTCCTACATAAAATTTGCTACTTGTTCTTCTCAAGTGCTCAGATTTTTTCTACGTCTTAGGGTTCGTGAGAAAAAATTCCAATTGGAGGTCTACATGTCTTGCAAATTTCGTGAAAATAAAAACTTTCTATTTCGTTCCAAATTTAATTCATTTCGATTAAGCCTGACGTACTGATTCAAAAAAGATATACATACCCCTATGAGAAAATGCACCATTTGGCCGGAAAATGGAAAAAACCATAATTTTTTGTAATATTTGTTCATCATTTAAACATCCTTTAATCGGGCATATTGGCGTCAATTTCGGTCCTAGAGTCAAACCGGTGCACTTTTTTTACATAAAATTTGCTACTTGTTCTTCTCAAGTGCTCAGATTTTTTCTACGTCTTACGGTTCGTGAGAAAAAATTCCAATTGGAGGTCTACATGTCTTGCAAATTTCGTGAAAATAAAAACATTGTATTTCGTTCCAAATTTAATTTATTTCGATTAAACCTGACGTACTGATTCAAAAAGAGTATACATACCCTTATGAGAAAATGCACCGTTTGGCCACAAAAATGGAAAAAACTGAAAATTTTTTATTCGATTTTTCCATTATTTTTGCCAAACTGTGGGTAGGGGATAGAAAAAATACACATATTTGGAATAAGTTAGACCTAGTGTATATATTAACATTAAAAAAACAATTTCCTAAAATTGGAATTTGCCCAAAAATGTTTAAAGGGGGTACCCTTGGATTTTTTTCAAAATTCAATAATCGGGCATATTGGCGTCAATTTCGGTCCTATAGTCAAACCTGTGCACTTTTCCTACATAAAATTTGCTACTTGTTCTTCTCAAGTGCTCAGATTTTTTCTACGTCTTACGGTTCGTGAGAAAAAATTCCAATTGGAGGTCTACATGTCTTGCAAATTTCGTGAAAATAAAAACTTTGTATTTCGTTCCAAATTTAATTTATTTCGATTGAGCCTGACGTACTGATTCAAAAAAGATATACATACCCCTATGAGAAAATGCACCATTTGGCCGGAAAATGGAAAAAACCATAATTTTTTGTAATATTTGTTCATCATTTAAACATCCTTTAATCGGGCATATTGGCGTCAATTTCGGTCCTAGAGTCAAACCGGTGCACTTTTCCTACATAAAATTTGCTTCTTGTTCTTCTCAAGTGCTCAGATTTTTTCTACGTCTTACGGTTCGTGAGAAAAAATTCCAATTGGAGGTCTACATGTCTTGCAAATTTCGTGAAAATAAAAACTTTTTATTTCGTTCAAAATTTAATTTATTTCGATTAAGCCTGACGTACTGATTCAAAAAAGATATACATACCCCTATGAGAAAATGCACCGTTTGGCCGGAAAATGGAAAAAACCATAACTTTTTGTAATATTTGTTCATCATTTGAACATCCTTTAATCGGGCATATTGGCGTCAATTTCGGTCCTAGAGTCAAACCGGTGCACTTTTCCTACATAAAATTTGCTACTTGTTCTCCTCAAGTGCTTATATTTTTTCTACGTCTTACGGTTCGTGAGAAAAAATTCCAATTGGAGGTCTACATGTCTTGCAAATTTCGTGAAAATAAAAACTTTGTATTTCGTTCCAAATTTAATTTATTTCGATTAAACCTGACGTACTGATTCAAAAAGGGTATACATACCCTTATGAGAAAATGCACCGTTTGGCCGGAAAATGGAAAAAACTGAAAATTTTTAATTCGATTTTTCCATTATTTTTGCCAAACTGTGGGTAGGGGATAGAAAAAATACTCATATTTGGAATAAGTTAGACCTAGTGTATATATTAACATTAAAAAACAATTTCCTAAAATTGGAATTTGCCCAAAAATGTTTAAAGGGGGTACCCTTGGATTTTTTTCAAAATTCAATAATCGGGCATATTGGCGTCAATTTCGGTCCTATAGTCAAACCGGTGCACTTTTCCTACATAAAATTTGCTACTTGTTCTTCTCAAGTGCTCAGATTTTTTCTACGTCTTACGGTTCGTGAGAAAAAATTCCAATTGGAGGTCTACATGTCTTGCAAATTTCGTGAAAATAAAAACTTTGTATTTCGTTCCAAATTTAATTTATTTCGATTAAGCCTGACGTACTGATTCAAAAAAGATATACATACTCCTATGAGAAAATGCACCGTTTGGCCGGAAAATGGAAAAAACTATAATTTTTTGTAATATTTGTTCATCATTTAAACATCCTTTAATCGGGCATATTGGCGTCAATTTCGGTCCTAGAGTCAAACCGGTGCACTTTTCCTACATAAAATTTGCTACTTGTTCTTCTCAAGTGCTCAGATTTATTCTACGTCTTACGGTTCGTGAGAAAAAATTCCAATTGGAGGTCTACATGTCTTGCAAATTTCGTGAAAATAAAAACTTTGTATTTCGTTCCAAATTTAATTTATTTCGATTGATCCTGACGTACTGATTCAAAAAAGATATACATACCCCTATGAGAAAATGCACCATTTGGCCGGAAAATGGAAAAAACCATAATTTTTTGTAATATTTGTTCATCATTTAAACATCCTTTAATCGGGCATATTGGCGTCAATTTCGGTCCTAGAGTCAAACCGGTGCACTTTTCCTACATAAAATTTGCTACTTGTTCTTCTCAAGTGCTCAGATTTTTTCTAACGTCTTACGGTTCGTGAGAAAAAATTCCAATTGGAGGTCTACATGTCTTGCAAATTTCGTGAAAATAAAAACTTTGTATTTCGTTCCAAATTTAATTTATTTCGATTAAGCCTGACGTACTGATTCAAAAAGGGTATACATACCCTTATGAGAAAATGCACCGTTTGGCCGGAAAATGGAAAAAACTGAAAATTTTTAATTCGATTTTTCCATTATTTTTGCCAAACTGTGGGTAGGGGATAGAAAAAATACACATATTTGGAATAAGTTAGACCTAGTGTATATATTAACATTAAAAAAACAATTTCCTAAAATTGGAATTTGCCCAAAAATGTTTAAAGGGGGTACCCTTGGATTTTTTTCAAAATTCAATAATCGGGCATATTGGCGTCAATTTCGGTCCTATAGTCAAACCGGTGCACTTTTCCTACATAAAATTTGCTACTTGTTCTTCTCAAGTGCTCAGATTTTTTCTACGTCTTACGGTTCGTGAGAAAAAATTCCAATTGGAGGTCTACATGTCTTGCAAATTTCGTGAAAATAAAAACTTTGTATTTCGTTCCAAATTTAATTCATTTCGATTAAGCCTGACGTACTGATTCAAAAAAGATATACATACCCCTATGAGAAAATGCACCATTTGGCCGGAAAATGGAAAAAACCATAACTTTTTGTAATATTTGTTCATCATTTAAACATCCTTTAATCGGGCATATTGGCGTCAATTTCGGTCCTAGAGTCAAACCGGTGCACTTTTCCTACATAAAATTTGCTACTTGTTCTTCTCAAGTGATCAGATTTTTTCTAACGTCTTACGGTTCGTGAGAAAAAATTCCAATTGGAGGTCTACATGTCTTGCAAATTTCGTGAAAATAAAAACTTTGTATTTCGTTCCAAATTTAATTTATTTCGATTAAGCCTGACGTACTGATTCAAAAAGGGTATACATACCCTTATGAGAAAATGCACCGTTTGGCCGGAAAATGGAAAAAACTGAAAATTTTTAATTCGATTTTTCCATTATTTTTGCCAAACTGTGGGTAGGGGATAGAAAAAATACACATATTTGGAATAAGTTAGACCTAGTGTATATATTAACATTAAAAAAACAATTTCCTAAAATTGGAATTTGCCCAAAAATGTTTAAAGGGGGTACCCTTGGATTTTTTTCAAAATTCAATAATCGGGCATATTGGCGTCAATTTCGGTCCTATAGTCAAACCGGTGCACTTTTCCTACATAAAATTTGCTACTTGTTCTTCTCAAGTGCTCAGATTTATTCTACGTCTTACGGTTCGTGAGAAAAAATTCCAATTGGAGGTCTACATGTCTTGCAAATTTCGTGAAAATAAAAACTTTGTATTTCGTTCCAAATTTAATTTATTTCGATTGAGCCTGACGTACTGATTCAAAAAGGGTATACATACCCTTATGAGAAAATGCACCGTTTGGCCGGAAAATGGAAAAAACTGAAAATTTTTAATTCGATTTTTCCATTATTTTTGCCAAACTGTGGGTAGGGGATAGAAAAAATACACATATTTGGAATAAGTTAGACCTAGTGTATATATTAACATTAAAAAACAATTTCCTAAAATTGGAATTTGCCCAAAAATGTTTAAAGGGGGTACCCTTGGATTTTTTTCAAAATTCAATAATCGGGCATATTGGCGTCAATTTCGGTCCTATAGTCAAACCGGTGCACTTTTCCTACATAAAATTTGCTACTTGTTCTTCTCAAGTGCTCAGATTTTTTCTACGTCTTACGGTTCGTGAGAAAAAATTCCAATTGGAGGTCTACATGTCTTGCAAATTTCGTGAAAATAAAAACTTTGTATTTCGTTCCAAATTTAATTTATTTCGATTAAGCCTGACGTACTGATTCAAAAAAGATATACATACTCCTATGAGAAAATGCACCGTTTGGCCGGAAAATGGAAAAAACTATAATTTTTTGTAATATTTGTTCATCATTTAAACATCCTTTAATCGGGCATATTGGCGTCAATTTCGGTCCTAGAGTCAAACCGGTGCACTTTTCCTACATAAAATTTGCTACTTGTTCTTCTCAAGTGCTCAGATTTATTCTACGTCTTACGGTTCGTGAGAAAAAATTCCAATTGGAGGTCTACATGTCTTGCAAATTTCGTGAAAATAAAAACTTTGTATTTCGTTCCAAATTTAATTTATTTCGATTAAGCCTGACGTACTGATTCAAAAAAGATATACATACTCCTATGAGAAAATGCACCGTTTGGCCGGAAAATGGAAAAAACTATAATTTTTTGTAATATTTGTTCATCATTTAAACATCCTTTAATCGGGCATATTGGCGTCAATTTCGGTCCTAGAGTCAAACCGGTGCACTTTTCCTACATAAAATTTGCTACTTGTTCTTCTCAAGTGCTCAGATTTATTCTACGTCTTACGGTTCGTGAGAAAAAATTCCAATTGGAGGTCTACATGTCTTGCAAATTTCGTGAAAATAAAAACTTTGTATTTCGTTCCAAATTTAATTTATTTCGATTAAGCCTGACGTACTGATTCAAAAAAGATATACATACTCCTATGAGAAAATGCACCGTTTGGCCGGAAAATGGAAAAAACTATAATTTTTTGTAATATTTGTTCATCATTTAAACATCCTTTAATCGGGCATATTGGCGTCAATTTCGGTCCTAGAGTCAAACCGGTGCACTTTTCCTACATAAAATTTGCTACTTGTTCTTCTCAAGTGCTCAGATTTATTCTACGTCTTACGGTTCGTGAGAAAAAATTCCAATTGGAGGTCTACATGTCTTGCAAATTTCGTGAAAATAAAAACTTTGTATTTCGTTCCAAATTTAATTTATTTCGATTAAGCCTGACGTACTGATTCAAAAAAGATATACATACTCCTATGAGAAAATGCACCGTTTGGCCGGAAAATGGAAAAAACTATAATTTTTTGTAATATTTGTTCATCATTTAAACATCCTTTAATCGGGCATATTGGCGTCAATTTCGGTCCTAGAGTCAAACCGGTGCACTTTTCCTACATAAAATTTGCTACTTGTTCTCCTCAAGTGCTTATATTTTTTCTACGTCTTACGGTTCGTGAGAAAAAATTCCAATTGGAGGTCTACATGTCTTGCAAATTTCGTGAAAATAAAAACTTTGTATTTCGTTCCAAATTTAATTTATATCGATTGAGCCTGACGTACTGATTCAAAAAAGATATACATACCCCTATGAGAAAATGCACCATTTGGCCGGAAAATGGAAAAAACCATAATTTTTTGTAATATTTGTTCATCATTTAAACATCCTTTAATCGGGCATATTGGCGTCAATTTCGGTCCTAGAGTCAAACCGGTGCACTTTTCCTACATAAAATTTGCTACTTGTTCTCCTCAAGTGCTTATATTTTTTCTACGTCTTACGGTTCGTGAGAAAAAATTCCAATTGGAGGTCTACATGTCTTGCAAATTTCGTGAAAATAAAAACTTTGTATTTCGTTCCAAATTTAATTTATTTCGATTAAACCTGACGTACTGATTCAAAAAGGGTATACATACCCTTATGAGAAAATGCACCGTTTGGCCGGAAAATGGAAAAAACTGAAAATTTTTAATTCGATTTTTCCATTATTTTTGCCAAACTGTGGGTAGGGGATAGAAAAAATACACATATTTGGAATAAGTTAGACCTAGTGTATATATTAACATTAAAAAACAATTTCCTAAAATTGGAATTTGCCCAAAAATGTTTAAAGGGGGTACCCTTGGATTTTTTTCAAAATTCAATAATCGGGCATATTGGCGTCAATTTCGGTCCTATAGTCAAACCGGTGCACTTTTCCTACATAAAATTTGCTACTTGTTCTTCTCAAGTGCTCAGATTTTTTCTACGTCTTACGGTTCGTGAGAAAAAATTCCAATTGGAGGTCTACATGTCTTGCAAATTTCGTGAAAATAAAAACTTTGTATTTCGTTCCAAATTTAATTTATTTCGATTAAGCCTGACGTACTGATTCAAAAAAGATATACATACTCCTATGAGAAAATGCACCGTTTGGCCGGAAAATGGAAAAAACTATAATTTTTTGTAATATTTGTTCATCATTTAAACATCCTTTAATCGGGCATATTGGCGTCAATTTCGGTCCTAGAGTCAAACCGGTGCACTTTTCCTACATAAAATTTGCTACTTGTTCTTCTCAAGTGCTCAGATTTATTCTACGTCTTACGGTTCGTGAGAAAAAATTCCAATTGGAGGTCTACATGTCTTGCAAATTTCGTGAAAATAAAAACTTTGTATTTCGTTCCAAATTTAATTTATTTCGATTAAGCCTGACGTACTGATTCAAAAAAGATATACATACTCCTATGAGAAAATGCACCGTTTGGCCGGAAAATGGAAAAAACTATAATTTTTTGTAATATTTGTTCATCATTTAAACATCCTTTAATCGGGCATATTGGCGTCAATTTCGGTCCTAGAGTCAAACCGGTGCACTTTTCCTACATAAAATTTGCTACTTGTTCTCCTCAAGTGCTTATATTTTTTCTACGTCTTACGGTTCGTGAGAAAAAATTCCAATTGGAGGTCTACATGTCTTGCAAATTTCGTGAAAATAAAAACTTTGTATTTCGTTCCAAATTTAATTTATTTCGATTAAACCTGACGTACTGATTCAAAAAGGGTATACATACCCTTATGAGAAAATGCACCGTTTGGCCGGAAAATGGAAAAAATTGAAAATTTTTAATTCGATTTTTCCATTATTTTTGCCAAACTGTGGGTAGGGGATAGAAAAAATACACATATTTGGAATAAGTTAGACCTAGTGTATATATTAACATTAAAAAACAATTTCCTAAAATTGGAATTTGCCCAAAAATGTTTAAAGGGGGTACCCTTGGATTTTTTTCAAAATTCAATAATCGGGCATATTGGCGTCAATTTCGGTCCTATAGTCAAACCGGTGCACTTTTCCTACATAAAATTTGCTACTTGTTCTTCTCAAGTGCTCAGATTTTTTCTACGTCTTACGGTTCGTGAGAAAAAATTCCAATTGGAGGTCTACATGTCTTGCAAATTTCGTGAAAATAAAAACTTTGTATTTCGTTCCAAATTTAATTTATTTCGATTAAGCCTGACGTACTGATTCAAAAAAGATTTACATACTCCTATGAGAAAATGCACCGTTTGGCCGGAAAATGGAAAAAACTATAATTTTTTGTAATATTTGTTCATCATTTAAACATCCTTTAATCGGGCATATTGGCGTCAATTTCGGTCCTAGAGTCAAACCGGTGCACTTTTCCTACATAAAATTTGCTACTTGTTCTTCTCAAGTGCTTAGATTTTTTCTACGTCTTACAATTCGTGAGAAAAAATTCCAATTGGAGGTCTACATGTCTTGCAAATTTCGTGAAAATAAAAACTTTGTATTTCGTTCCAAATTTAATTTATTTCGATTAAGCCTGACGTACTGATTCAAAAAATATATACATACTCCTATAATAGAATGCACCGTTTGGCCGGAAAATGGAAAAAACTATAATTTTTTGTAATATTTGTTCATCATTTAAACATCCTTTAATCGGGCATATTGGCGTCAATTTCGGTCCTAGAGTCAAACCGGTGCACTTTTTTTACATAAAATTTGCTACTTGTTCTTCTCAAGTGCTCAGATTTTTTCTACGTCTTACGGTTCGTGAGAAAAAATTCCAATTGGAGGTCTACATGTCTTGCAAATTTCGTGAAAATAAAAACTTTGTATTTCGTTCCAAATTTAATTTATTTCGATTAAACCTGACGTACTGATTCAAAAAGGGTATACATACCCTTATGAGAAAATGCACCGTTTGGCCGGAAAATGGAAAAAACTGAAAATTTTTAATTCGATTTTTCCATTTTTTTTGCCAAACTGTGGGTAGGGGATAGAAAAAATACACATATTTGGAATAAGTTAGACCTAGTGTATATATTAACATTAAAAAAACAATTTCCTAAAATTGGAATTTGCCCAAAAATGTTTAAAGGGGGTACCCTTGGATTTTTTTCAAAATTCAATAATCGGGCATATTGGCGTCAATTTCGGTCCTATAGTCAAACCGGTGCACTTTTCCTACATAAAATTTGCTACTTGTTCTTCTCAAGTGTCCAGATTTTTTCTACGTCTTACGGTTCGTGAGAAAAAATTCCAATTGGAGGTCTACATGTCTTGCAAATTTCGTGAAAATAAAAACTTTGTATTTCGTTCCAAATTTAATTTATTTCGATTGAGCCTGACGTACTGATTCAAAAAAGATATACATACTCCTATGAGAAAATGCACCATTTGGCCGGAAAATGGAAAAAACCATAATTTTTTGTAATATTTGTTCATCATTTAAACATCCTTTAATCGGGCATATTGGCGTCAATTTCGGTCCTAGAGTCAAACCGGTGCACTTTTCCTACATAAAATTTGCTACTTGTTCTTCTCAAGTGCTCAGATTTTTTCTACGTCTTACGGTTCGTGAGAAAAAATTCCAATTGGAGGTCTACATGTCTTGCAAATTTCGTGAAAATAAAAACTTTGTATTTCGTTCCAAATTTAATTTATTTCGATTAAGCCTGACGTACTGATTCAAAAAGGGTATACATACCCTTATGAGAAAATGCACCGTTTGGCCGGAAAATGGAAAAAACTGAAAATTTTTAATTCGATTTTTCCATTATTTTTGCCAAACTGTGGGTAGGGGATAGAAAAAATACACATATTTGGAATAAGTTAGACCTAGTGTATATATTAACATTAAAAAAACAATTTCCTAAAATTGGAATTTGCCCAAAAATGTTTAAAGGGGGTACCCTTGGATTTTTTTCAATATTCAATAATCGGGCATATTGGCGTCAATTTCGGTCCTATAGTCAAACCGGTGCACTTTTCCTACATAAAATTTGCTACTTGTTCTTCTCAAGTGCTCAGATTTTTTCTACGTCTTACGGTTCGTGAGAAAAAATTCCAATTGGAGGTCTACATGTCTTGCAAATTTCGTGAAAATAAAAACTTTGTATTTCGTTCCAAATTTAATTTATTTCGATTAAGCCTGACGTACTGATTCAAAAAAGATATACATACCCCTATGAGAAAATGCACCGTTTGACCGGAAAATCGAAAAAACTATAATTTTTTGTAATATTTGTTCATCATTTAAATATCCTTTAATCGGGCATATTGGCGTCAATTTCGGTCCTAGAGTCAAACCGGTGCACTTTTCCTACATAAAATTTGCTACTTGTTCTTCTCAAGTGCTCAGATTTTTTCTACGTCTTACGGTTCGTGAGAAAAAATTCCAATTGGAGGTCTACATGTCTTGCAAATTTCGTGAAAATAAAAACTTTGTATTTCGTTCCAAATTTAATTTATTTCGATTAAGCCTGACGTACTGATTCAAAAAAGATATACATACCCCTATGAGAAAATGCACGGTTTGGCCGGAAAATGGAAAAAACTATAATTTTTTGTAATATTTGTTCATCATTTAAATATCCTTTAATTGGGCATATTGGCGTCAATTTCGGTCCTAGAGTCAAACCGGTGCACTTTTCCTACATAAAATTTGCTACTTGTTCTTCTCAAGTGCTCAGATTTTTTCTACGTCTTACGGTTCGTGAGAAAAAATTCCAATTGGAGGTCTACATGTCTTGCAAATTTCGTGAAAATAAAAACTTTGTATTTCGTTCCAAATTTAATTCATTACGATTAAGCCTGACGTACTGATTCAAAAAAGATATACATACCCCTATGAGAAAATGCACCATTTGGCCGGAAAATGGAAAAAACCATAATTTTTTGTAATATTTGTTCATCATTTAAACATCCTTTAATCGGGCATATTGGCGTCAATTTCGGTCCTAGAGTCAAACCGGTGCACTTTTTTTACATAAAATTTGCTACTTGTTCTTCTCAAGTGCTCAGATTTTTTCTACGTCTTACGGTTCGTGAGAAAAAATTCCAATTGGAGGTCTACATGTCTTGCAAATTTCGTGAAAATAAAAACTTTGTATTTCGTTCCAAATTTAATTTATTTCGATTAAACCTGACGTACTGATTCAAAAAGGGTATACATACCCTTATGAGAAAATGCACCGTTTGGCCGGAAAATGGAAAAAACTGAAAATTTTTAATTCGATTTTTCCATTATTTTTGCCAAACTGTGGGTAGGGGATAGAAAAAATACACATATTTGGAATAAGTTAGACCTAGTGTATATATTAACATTAAAAAAACAATTTCCTAAAATTGGAATTTGCCCAAAAATGTTTAAAGGGGGTACCCTTGGATTTTTTTCAAAATTCAATAATCGGGCATATTGGCGTCAATTTCGGTCCTATAGTCAAACCGGTGCACTTTTCCTACATAAAATTTGCTACTTGTTCTTCTCAAGTGCTCAGATTTTTTCTACGTCTTAGGGTTCGTGAGAAAAAATTCCAATTGGAGGTCTACATGTCTTGCAAATTTCGTGAAAATAAAAACTTTGTATTTCGTTCCAAATTTAATTCATTTCGATTAAGCCTGACGTACTGATTCAAAAAAGATATACATACCCCTATGAGAAAATGCACCATTTGGCCGGAAAATGGAAAAAACCATAATTTTTTGTAATATTTGTTCATCATTTAAACATCCTTTAATCGGGCATATTGGCGTCAATTTCGGTCCTAGAGTCAAACCGGTGCACTTTTTTTACATAAAATTTGCTACTTGTTCTTCTCAAGTGCTCAGATTTTTTCTACGTCTTACGGTTCGTGAGAAAAAATTCCAATTGGAGGTCTACATGTCTTGCAAATTTCGTGAAAATAAAAACTTTTTATTTCGTTCAAAATTTAATTTATTTCGATTAAGCCTGACGTACTGATTCAAAAAAGATATACATAACCCTATGAGAAAATGCACCGTTTGGCCGGAAAATGGAAAAAACCATAACTTTTTGTAATATTTGTTCATCATTTGAACATCCTTTAATCGGGCATATTGGCGTCAATTTCGGTCCTAGAGTCAAACCGGTGCACTTTTCCTACATAAAATTTGCTACTTGTTCTCCTCAAGTGCTTATATTTTTTCTACGTCTTACGGTTCGTGAGAAAAAATTCCAATTGTAGGTCTACATGTCTTGCAAATTTCGTGAAAATAAAAACTTTGTATTTCGTTCCAAATTTAATTTATTTCGATTAAACCTGACGTACTGATTCAAAAAGGGTATACATACCCTTATGAGAAAATGCACCGTTTGGCCGGAAAATGGAAAAAACTGAAAATTTTTAATTCGATTTTTCCATTATTTTTGCCAAACTGTGGGTAGGGGATAGAAAAAATACACATATTTGGAATAAGTTAGACCTAGTGTATATATTAACATTAAAAAACAATTTCCTAAAATTGGAATTTGCCCAAAAATGTTTAAAGGGGGTACCCTTGGATTTTTTTCAAAATTCAATAATCGGGCATATTGGCGTCAATTTCGGTCCTATAGTCAAACCGGTGCACTTTTCCTACATAAAATTTGCTACTTGTTCTTCTCAAGTGCTCAGATTTTTTCTACGTCTTACGGTTCGTGAGAAAAAATTCCAATTGGAGGTCTACATGTCTTGCAAATTTCGTGAAAATAAAAACTTTGTATTTCGTTCCAAATTTAATTTATTTCGATTAAGCCTGACGTACTGATTCAAAAAAGATATACATACTCCTATGAGAAAATGCACCGTTTGGCCGGAAAATGGAAAAAACTATAATTTTTTGTAATATTTGTTCATCATTTAAACATCCTTTAATCGGGCATATTGGCGTCAATTTCGGTCCTAGAGTCAAACCGGTGCACTTTTCCTACATAAAATTTGCTACTTGTTCTTCTTAAGTGCTCAGATTTATTCTACGTCTTACGGTTCGTGAGAAAAAATTCCAATTGGAGGTATACATGTCTTGCAAATTTCGTGAAAATAAAAACTTTGTATTTCGTTCCAAATTTAATTTATTTCGATTGATCCTGACGTACTGATTCAAAAAAGATATACATACCCCTATGAGAAAATGCACCATTTGGCCGGAAAATGGAAAAAACCATAATTTTTTGTAATATTTGTTCATCATTTAAACATCCTTTAATCGGGCATATTGGCGTCAATTTCGGTCCTAGAGTCAAACCGGTGCACTTTTCCTACATAAAATTTGCTACTTGTTCTTCTCAAGTGCTCAGATTTTTTCTAACGTCTTACGGTTCGTGAGAAAAAATTCCAATTGGAGGTCTACATGTCTTGCAAATTTCGTGAAAATAAAAACTTTGTATTTCGTTCCAAATTTAATTTATTTCGATTAAGCCTGACGTACTGATTCAAAAAGGGTATACATACCCTTATGAGAAAATGCACCGTTTGGCCGGAAAATGGAAAAAACTGAAAATTTTTAATTCGATTTTTCCATTATTTTTGCCAAACTGTGGGTAGGGGATAGAAAAAATACACATATTTGGAATAAGTTAGACCTAGTGTATATATTAACATTAAAAAAACAATTTCCTAAAATTGGAATTTGCCCAAAAATGTTTAAAGGGGGTACCCTTGGATTTTTTTCAAAATTCAATAATCGGGCATATTGGCGTCAATTTCGGTCCTATAGTCAAACCGGTGCACTTTTCCTACATAAAATTTGCTACTTGTTCTTCTCAAGTGCTCAGATTTTTTCTACGTCTTACGGTTCGTGAGAAAAAATTCCAATTGGAGGTCTACATGTCTTGCAAATTTCGTGAAAATAAAAACTTTGTATTTCGTTCCAAATTTAATTCATTTCGATTAAGCCTGACGTACTGATTCAAAAAAGATATACATACCCCTATGAGAAAATGCACCATTTGGCCGGAAAATGGAAAAAACCATAACTTTTTGTAATATTTGTTCATCATTTAAACATCCTTTAATCGGGCATATTGGCGTCAATTTCGGTCCTAGAGTCAAACCGGTGCACTTTTCCTACATAAAATTTGCTACTTGTTCTTCTCAAGTGATCAGATTTTTTCTAACGTCTTACGGTTCGTGAGAAAAAATTCCAATTGGAGGTCTACATGTCTTGCAAATTTCGTGAAAATAAAAACTTTGTATTTCGTTCCAAATTTAATTTATTTCGATTAAGCCTGACGTACTGATTCAAAAAGGGTATACATACCCTTATGAGAAAATGCACCGTTTGGCCGGAAAATGGAAAAAACTGAAAATTTTTAATTCGATTTTTCCATTATTTTTGCCAAACTGTGGGTAGGGGATAGAAAAAATACACATATTTGGAATAAGTTAGACCTAGTGTATATATTAACATTAAAAAAACAATTTCCTAAAATTGGAATTTGCCCAAAAATGTTTAAAGGGGGTACCCTTGGATTTTTTTCAAAATTCAATAATCGGGCATATTGGCGTCAATTTCGGTCCTATAGTCAAACCGGTGCACTTTTCCTACATAAAATTTGCTACTTGTTCTTCTCAAGTGCTCAGATTTTTTCTACGTCTTACGGTTCGTGAGAAAAAATTCCAATTGGAGGTCTACATGTCTTGCAAATTTCGTGAAAATAAAAACTTTGTATTTCGTTCCAAATTTAATTTATTTCGATTAAGCCTGACGTACTGATTCAAAAAAGATATACATACCCCTATGAGAAAATGCACCGTTTGGCCGGAAAATGGAAAAAACTATAATTTTTTGTAATATTTGTTCATCATTTAAATATCCTTTAATCGGGCATATTGGCGTCAATTTCGGTCCTAGAGTCAAACCGGTGCACTTTTCCTACATAAAATTTGCTACTTGTTCTTCTCAAGTGCTCAGATTTATTCTACGTCTTACGGTTCGTGAGAAAAAATTCCAATTGGAGGTCTACATGTCTTGCAAATTTCGTGAAAATAAAAACTTTGTATTTCGTTCCAAATTTAATTTATTTCGATTGAGCCTGACGTACTGATTCAAAAAAGATATACATACCCCTATGAGAAAATGCACCATTTGGCCGGAAAATGGAAAAAACCATAATTTTTTGTAATATTTGTTCATCATTTAAACATCCTTTAATCGGGCATATTGGCGTCAATTTCGGTCCTAGAGTCAAACCGGTGCACTTTTCCTACATAAAATTTGCTACTTGTTCTTCTCAAGTGCTCAGATTTTTTCTAACGTCTTACGGTTCGTGAGAAAAAATTCCAATTGGAGGTCTACATGTCTTGCAAATTTCGTGAAAATAAAAACTTTGTATTTCGTTCCAAATTTAATTTATTTCGATTAAGCCTGACGTACTGATTCAAAAAGGGTATACATACCCTTATGAGAAAATGCACCGTTTGGCCGGAAAATGGAAAAAACTGAAAATTTTTAATTCGATTTTTCCATTATTTTTGCCAAACTGTGGGTAGGGGATAGAAAAAATACACATATTTGGAATAAGTTAGACCTAGTGTATATATTAACATTAAAAAAACAATTTCCTAAAATTGGAATTTGCCCAAAAATGTTTAAAGGGGGTACCCTTGGATTTTTTTCAAAATTCAATAATCGGGCATATTGGCGTCAATTTCGGTCCTATAGTCAAACCGGTGCACTTTTCCTACATAAAATTTGCTACTTGTTCTTCTCAAGTGCTCAGATTTTTTCTACGTCTTACGGTTCGTGAGAAAAAATTCCAATTGGAGGTCTACATGTCTTGCAAATTTCGTGAAAATAAAAACTTTGTATTTCGTTCCAAATTTAATTTATTTCGATTAAACCTGACGTACTGATTCAAAAAGGGTATACATACCCTTATGAGAAAATGCACCGTTTGGCCGGAAAATGGAAAAAACTGAAAATTTTTAATTCGATTTTTCCATTATTTTTGCCAAACTGTGGGTAGGGGATAGAAAAAATACACATATTTGGAATAAGTTAGACCTAGTGTATATATTAACATTAAAAAAACAATTTCCTAAAATTGGAATTTGCCCAAAAATGTTTAAAGGGGGTACCCTTGGATTTTTTTCAAAATTCAATAATCGGGCATATTGGCGTCAATTTCGGTCCTAGAGTCAAACCGGTGCACTTTTCCTACATAAAATTTGCTACTTGTTCTTCTCAAGTGATCAGATTTTTTCTAACGTCTTACGGTTCGTGAGAAAAAATTCCAATTGGAGGTCTACATGTCTTGCAAATTTCGTGAAAATAAAAACTTTGTATTTCGTTCCAAATTTAATTTATTTCGATTAAGCCTGACGTACTGATTCAAAAAGGGTATACATACCCTTATGAGAAAATGCACCGTTTGGCCGGAAAATGGAAAAAACTGAAAATTTTTAATTCGATTTTTCCATTATTTTTGCCAAACTGTGGGTAGGGGATAGAAAAAATACACATATTTGGAATAAGTTAGACCTAGTGTATATATTAACATTAAAAAAACAATTTCCTAAAATTGGAATTTGCCCAAAAATGTTTAAAGGGGGTACCCTTGGATTTTTTTCAAAATTCAATAATCGGGCATATTGGCGTCAATTTCGGTCCTATAGTCAAACCGGTGCACTTTTCCTACATAAAATTTGCTACTTGTTCTTCTCAAGTGCTCAGATTTTTTCTACGTCTTACGGTTCGTGAGAAAAAATTCCAATTGGAGGTCTACATGTCTTGCAAATTTCGTGAAAATAAAAACTTTGTATTTCGTTCCAAATTTAATTTATTTCGATTAAGCCTGACGTACTGATTCAAAAAAGATATACATACCCCTATGAGAAAATGCACCGTTTGACCGGAAAATGGAAAAAACTATAATTTTTTGTAATATTTGTTCATCATTTAAATATCCTTTAATCGGGCATATTGGCGTCAATTTCGGTCCTAGAGTCAAACCGGTGCACTTTTCCTACATAAAATTTGCTACTTGTTCTTCTCAAGTGCTCAGATTTATTCTACGTCTTACGGTTCGTGAGAAAAAATTCCAATTGGAGGTCTACATGTCTTGCAAATTTCGTGAAAATAAAAACTTTGTATTTCGTTCCAAATTTAATTTATTTCGATTGAGCCTGACGTACTGATTCAAAAAAGATATACATACCCCTATGAGAAAATGCACCATTTGGCCGGAAAATGGAAAAAACCATAATTTTTTGTAATATTTGTTCATCATTTAAACATCCTTTAATCGGGCATATTGGCGTCAATTTCGGTCCTAGAGTCAAACCGGTGCACTTTTCCTACATAAAATTTGCTACTTGTTCTTCTCAAGTGCTCAGATTTTTTCTAACGTCTTACGGTTCGTGAGAAAAAATTCCAATTGGAGGTCTACATGTCTTGCAAATTTCGTGAAAATAAAAACTTTGTATTTCGTTCCAAATTTAATTTATTTCGATTAAGCCTGACGTACTGATTCAAAAAGGGTATACATACCCTTATGAGAAAATGCACCGTTTGGCCGGAAAATGGAAAAAACTGAAAATTTTTAATTCGATTTTTCCATTATTTTTGCCAAACTGTGGGTAGGGGATAGAAAAAATACACATATTTGGAATAAGTTAGACCTAGTGTATATATTAACATTAAAAAAACAATTTCCTAAAATTGGAATTTGCCCAAAAATGTTTAAAGGGGGTACCCTTGGATTTTTTTCAAAATTCAATAATCGGGCATATTGGCGTCAATTTCGGTCCTATAGTCAAACCGGTGCACTTTTCCTACATAAAATTTGCTACTTGTTCTTCTCAAGTGCTCAGATTTTTTCTACGTCTTACGGTTCGTGAGAAAAAATTCCAATTGGAGGTCTACATGTCTTGCAAATTTCGTGAAAATAAAAACTTTGTATTTCGTTCCAAATTTAATTTATTTCGATTAAACCTGACGTACTGATTCAAAAAGGGTATACATACCCTTATGAGAAAATGCACCGTTTGGCCGGAAAATGGAAAAAACTGAAAATTTTTAATTCGATTTTTCCATTATTTTTGCCAAACTGTGGGTAGGGGATAGAAAAAATACACATATTTGGAATAAGTTAGACCTAGTGTATATATTAACATTAAAAAAACAATTTCCTAAAATTGGAATTTGCCCAAAAATGTTTAAAGGGGGTACCCTTGGATTTTTTTCAAAATTCAATAATCGGGCATATTGGCGTCAATTTCGGTCCTAGAGTCAAACCGGTGCACTTTTCCTACATAAAATTTGCTACTTGTTCTTCTCAAGTGCTCATATTTTTTCTACGTCTTACGGTTCGTGAGAAAAAATTCCAATTGGAGGTCTACATGTCTTGCAAATTTCGTGAAAATAAAAACTTTGTATTTCGTTCCAAATTTAATTTATTTCGATTAAGCCTGACGTACTGATTCAAAAAAGATATACATACCCCTATGAGAAAATGCACCGTTTGGCCGGAAAATGGAAAAAACTATAATTTTTTGTAATATTTGTTCATCATTTAAACATCCTTTAATCGGGCATATTGGCGTCAATTTCGGTCCTAGAGTCAAACCGGTGCACTTTTCCTACATAAAATTTGCTACTTGTTCTTCTCAAGTGCTCAGATTTATTCTACGTCTTACGGTTCGTGAGAAAAAATTCCAATTGGAGGTCTACATGTCTTGCAAATTTCGTGAAAATAAAAACTTTGTATTTCGTTCCAAATTTAATTTATTTCGATTGAGCCTGACGTACTGATTCAAAAAAGATATACATACCCCTATGAGAAAATGCACCATTTGGCTGGAAAATGGAAAAAACCATAATTTTTTGTAATATTTGTTCATCATTTAAACATCCTTTAATCGGGCATATTGGCGTCAATTTCGGTCATAGAGTCAAACCGGTGCACTTTTCCTACATAAAATTTGCTACTTGTTCTTCTCAAGTGCTCAGATTTTTTCTACGTCTTACGGTTCGTGAGAAAAAATTCCAATTGGAGGTCTACATGTCTTGCAAATTTCGTGAAAATAAAAACTTTGTATCTCGTTCCAAATTTACATTATTTCGATTAAGCCTGACGTACTGATTCAAAAAGGGTATACATACCCTTATGAGAAAATGCACCGTTTGGCCGGAAAATGGAAAAAACTGAAAATTTTTAATTCGATTTTTCCATTATTTTTGCCAAACTGTGGGTAGGGGATAGAAAAAATACACATATTTGGAATAAGTTAGACCTAGTGTATATATTAACATTAAAAAAACAATTTCCTAAAATTGGAATTTGCCCAAAAATGTTTAAAGGGGGTACCCTTGGATTTTTTTCAAAATTCAATAATCGGGCATATTGGCGTCAATTTCGGTCCTATAGTCAAACCGGTGCACTTTTCCTACATAAAATTTGCTACTTGTTCTTCTCAAGTGCTCAGATTTTTTCTACGTCTTACGGTTCGTGAAAAAAAATTCCAATTGGAGGTCTACATGTCTTGCAAATTTCGTGAAAATAAAAACTTTGTATTTCGTTCCAAATTTAATTCATTTCGATTAAGCCTGACGTACTGATTCAAAAAAGATATACATACCCCTATGAGAAAATGTACCATTTGGCCGGAAAATGGAAAAAACCATAACTTTTTGTAATATTTGTTCATCATTTAAACATCCTTTAATCGGGCATATTGGCGTCAATTTCGGTCCTAGAGTCAAACCGGTGCACTTTTCCTACATAAAATTTGCTACTTGTTCTTCTCAAGTGCTCATATTTTTTCTACGTCTTACGGTTCGTGAGAAAAAATTCCAATTGGAGGTCTACATGTCTTGCAAATTTCGTGAAAATAAAAACTTTGTATTTCGTTCCAAATTTAACTTATTTCGATTAAGCCTGACGTACTGATTCAAAAAGGGTATACATACCCTTATGAGAAAATGCACCGTTTGGCCGGAAAATGGAAAAAACTGAAAATTTTTAATTCGATTTTTCCATTATTTTTGCCAAACTGTGGGTAGGGGATAGAAAAAATACACATATTTGGAATAAGTTAGACCTAGTGTATATATTAACATTAAAAAAACAATTTCCTAAAATTGGAATTTGCCCAAAAATGTTTAAAGGGGGTACCCTTGGATTTTTTTCAAAATTCAATAATCGGGCATATTGGCGTCAATTTCGGTCCTATAGTCAAACCGGTGCACTTTTCCTACATAAAATTTGCTACTTGTTCTTCTCAAGTGCCCAGATTTTTTCTACGTCTTACGGTTCGTGAGAAAAAATTCCAATTGGAGGTCTACATGTCTTGCAAATTTCGTGAAAATAAAAACTTTGTATTTCGTTCCAAATTTAATTTATTTCGATTGAGCCTGACGTACTGATTCAAAAAAGATATACATACTCCTATGAGAAAATGCACCATTTGGCCGGAAAATGGAAAAAACCATAATTTTTTGTAATATTTGTTCATCATTTAAACATCCTTTAATCGGGCATATTGGCGTCAATTTCGGTCCTAGAGTCAAACCGGTGCACTTTTCCTACATAAAATTTGCTACTTGTTCTTCTCAAGTGCTCAGATTTTTTCTACGTCTTACGGTTCGTGAGAAAAAATTCCAATTGGAGGTCTACATGTCTTGCAAATTTCGTGAAAATAAAAACTTTGTATTTCGTTCCAAATTTAATTTATTTCGATTAAGCCTGACGTACTGATTCAAAAAAGATATACATACCCCTATGAGAAAATGCACCGTTTGACCGGAAAATCGAAAAAACTATAATTTTTTGTAATATTTGTTCATCATTTAAATATCCTTTAATCGGGCATATTGGCGTCAATTTCGGTCCTAGAGTCAAACCGGTGCACTTTTCCTACATAAAATTTGCTACTTGTTCTTCTCAAGTGCTCAGATTTTTTCTACGTCTTACGGTTCGTGAGAAAAAATTCCAATTGGAGGTCTACATGTCTTGCAAATTTCGTGAAAATAAAAACTTTGTATTTCGTTCCAAATTTAATTTATTTCGATTAAGCCTGACGTACTGATTCAAAAAAGATATACATACCCCTATGAGAAAATGCACGGTTTGGCCGGAAAATGGAAAAAACTATAATTTTTTGTAATATTTGTTCATCATTTAAATATCCTTTAATCGGGCATATTGGCGTCAATTTCGGTCCTAGAGTCAAACCGGTGCACTTTTCCTACATAAAATTTGCTACTTGTTCTTCTCAAGTGCTCAGATTTTTTCTACGTCTTACGGTTCGTGAGAAAAAATTCCAATTGGAGGTCTACATGTCTTGCAAATTTCGTGAAAATAAAAACTTTGTATTTCGTTCCAAATTTAATTCATTACGATTAAGCCTGACGTACTGATTCAAAAAAGATATACATACCCCTATGAGAAAATGCACCATTTGGCCGGAAAATGGAAAAAACCATAATTTTTGTAATATTTGTTCATCATTTAAACATCCTTTAATCGGGCATATTGGCGTCAATTTCGGTCCTAGAGTCAAACCGGTGCACTTTTTTTACATAAAATTTGCTACTTGTTCTTCTCAAGTGCTCAGATTCTTTCTACGTCTTACGGTTCGTGAGAAAAAATTCCAATTGGAGGTCTACATGTCTTGCAAATTTCGTGAAAATAAAAACTTTGTATTTCGTTCCAAATTTAATTTATTTCGATTAAACCTGACGTACTGATTCAAAAAGGGTATACATACCCTTATGAGAAAATGCACCGTTTGGCCGGAAAATGGAAAAAACTGAAAATTTTTAATTCGATTTTTCCATTATTTTTGCCAAACTGTGGGTAGGGGATAGAAAAAATACACATATTTGGAATAAGTTAGACCTAGTGTATATATTAACATTAAAAAAACAATTTCCTAAAATTGGAATTTGCCCAAAAATGTTTAAAGGGGGTACCCTTGGATTTTTTTCAAAATTCAATAATCGGGCATATTGGCGTCAATTTCGGTCCTATAGTCAAACCGGTGCACTTTTCCTACATAAAATTTGCTACTTGTTCTTCTCAAGTGCTCAGATTTTTTCTACGTCTTAGGGTTCGTGAGAAAAAATTCCAATTGGAGGTCTACATGTCTTGCAAATTTCGTGAAAATAAAAACTTTGTATTTCGTTCCAAATTTAATTCATTTCGATTAAGCCTGACGTACTGATTCAAAAAAGATATACATACCCCTATGAGAAAATGCACCATTTGGCCGGAAAATGGAAAAAACCATAATTTTTTGTAATATTTGTTCATCATTTAAACATCCTTTAATCGGGCATATTGGCGTCAATTTCGCTCCTAGAGTCAAACCGGTGCACTTTTTTTACATAAAATTTGCTACTTGTTCTTCTCAAGTGCTCAGATTTTTTCTACGTCTTACGGTTCGTGAGAAAAAATTTAAATTGGAGGTCTACA
Source organism: Diabrotica undecimpunctata (assembly GCF_040954645.1). NCBI lineage: Eukaryota > Metazoa > Arthropoda > Insecta > Coleoptera > Chrysomelidae > Diabrotica > Diabrotica undecimpunctata. The sequence goes on from NC_092803.1 coordinate 144,137,827, forward strand.
TGTCTTGCAAATTTCGTGAAAATAAAAACATTGTATTTCGTTCCAAATTTAATTTATTTCGATTAAACCTGACGTACTGATTCAAAAAGAGTATACATACCCTTATGAGAAAATGCACCGTTTGGCCACAAAAATGGAAAAAACTGAAAATTTTTAATTCGATTTTTCCATTATTTTTGCCAAACTGTGGGTAGGGGATAGAAAAAATACACATATTTGGAATAAGTTAGACCTAGTGTATATATTAACATTAAAAAAACAATTTCCTAAAATTGGAATTTGCCCAAAAATGTTTAAAGGGGGTACCCTTGGATTTTTTTCAAAATTCAATAATCGGGCATATTGGCGTCAATTTCGGTCCTATAGTCAAACCTGTGCACTTTTCCTACATAAAATTTGCTACTTGTTCTTCTCAAGTGCTCAGATTTTTTCTACGTCTTACGGTTCGTGAGAAAAAATTCCAATTGGAGGTCTACATGTCTTGCAAATTTCGTGAAAATAAAAACTTTGTATTTCGTTCCAAATTTAATTTATTTCGATTGAGCCTGACGTACTGATTCAAAAAAGATATACATACCCCTATGAGAAAATGCACCATTTGGCCGGAAAATGGAAAAAACCATAATTTTTTGTAATATTTGTTCATCATTTAAACATCCTTTAATCGGGCATATTGGCGTCAATTTCGGTCCTAGAGTCAAACCGGTGCACTTTTCCTACATAAAATTTGCTTCTTGTTCTTCTCAAGTGCTCAGATTTTTTCTACGTCTTACGGTTCGTGAGAAAAAATTCCAATTGGAGGTCTACATGTCTTGCAAATTTCGTGAAAATAAAAACTTTTTATTTCGTTCAAAATTTAATTTATTTCGATTAAGCCTGACGTACTGATTCAAAAAAGATATACATACCCCTATGAGAAAATGCACCGTTTGGCCGGAAAATGGAAAAAACCATAACTTTTTGTAATATTTGTTCATCATTTGAACATCCTTTAATCGGGCATATTGGCGTCAATTTCGGTCCTAGAGTCAAACCGGTGCACTTTTCCTACATAAAATTTGCTACTTGTTCTCCTCAAGTGCTTATATTTTTTCTACGTCTTACGGTTCGTGAGAAAAAATTCCAATTGGAGGTCTACATGTCTTGCAAATTTCGTGAAAATAAAAACTTTGTATTTCGTTCCAAATTTAATTTATTTCGATTAAACCTGACGTACTGATTCAAAAAGGGTATACATACCCTTATGAGAAAATGCACCGTTTGGCCGGAAAATGGAAAAAACTGAAAATTTTTAATTCGATTTTTCCATTATTTTTGCCAAACTGTGGGTAGGGGATAGAAAAAATACACATATTTGGAATAAGTTAGACCTAGTGTATATATTAACATTAAAAAACAATTTCCTAAAATTGGAATTTGCCCAAAAATGTTTAAAGGGGGTACCCTTGGATTTTTTTCAAAATTCAATAATCGGGCATATTGGCGTCAATTTCGGTCCTATAGTCAAACCGGTGCACTTTTCCTACATAAAATTTGCTACTTGTTCTTCTCAAGTGCTCAGATTTTTTCTACGTCTTACGGTTCGTGAGAAAAAATTCCAATTGGAGGTCTACATGTCTTGCAAATTTCGTGAAAATAAAAACTTTGTATTTCGTTCCAAATTTAATTTATTTCGATTAAGCCTGACGTACTGATTCAAAAAAGATATACATACCTTTATGAGAAAATGCACCATTTGGCCGGAAAATGGAAAAAACCATAACTTTTTGTAATATTTGTTCATCATTTAAACATCCTTTAATCGGGCATATTGGCGTCAATTTCGGTCCTAGAGTCAAACCGGTGCACTTTTCCTACATAAAATTTGCTACTTGTTCTTCTCAAGTGATCAGATTTTTTCTAACGTCTTACGGTTCGTGAGAAAAAATTCCAATTGGAGGTCTACATGTCTTGCAAATTTCGTGAAAATAAAAACTTTGTATTTCGTTCCAAATTTAATTTATTTCGATTAAGCCTGACGTACTGATTCAAAAAGGGTATACATACCCTTATGAGAAAATGCACCGTTTGGCCGGAAAATGGAAAAAACTGAAAATTTTTAATTCGATTTTTCCATTATTTTTGCCAAACTGTGGGTAGGGGATAGAAAAAATACACATATTTGGAATAAGTTAGACCTAGTGTATATATTAACATTAAAAAAACAATTTCCTAAAATTGGAATTTGCCCAAAAATGTTTAAAGGGGGTACCCTTGGATTTTTTTCAAAATTCAATAATCGGGCATATTGGCGTCAATTTCGGTCCTATAGTCAAACCGGTGCACTTTTCCTACATAAAATTTGCTACTTGTTCTTCTCAAGTGCTCAGATTTTTTCTACGTCTTACGGTTCGTGAGAAAAAATTCCAATTGGAGGTCTACATGTCTTGCAAATTTCGTGAAAATAAAAACTTTGTATTTCGTTCCAAATTTAATTTATTTCGATTAAGCCTGACGTACTGATTCAAAAAAGATATACATACCCCTATGAGAAAATGCACCGTTTGGCCGGAAAATGGAAAAAACTATAATTTTTTGTAATATTTGTTCATCATTTAAATATCCTTTAATCGGGCATATTGGCGTCAATTTCGGTCCTAGAGTCAAACCGGTGCACTTTTCCTACATAAAATTTGCTACTTGTTCTTCTCAAGTGCTCAGATTTATTCTACGTCTTACGGTTCGTGAGAAAAAATTCCAATTGGAGGTCTACATGTCTTGCAAATTTCGTGAAAATAAAAACTTTGTATTTCGTTCCAAATTTAATTTATTTCGATTGAGCCTGACGTACTGATTCAAAAAAGATATACATACCCCTATGAGAAAATGCACCATTTGGCCGGAAAATGGAAAAAACCATAATTTTTTGTAATATTTGTTCATCATTTAAACATCCTTTAATCGGGCATATTGGCGTCAATTTCGGTCCTAGAGTCAAACCGGTGCACTTTTCCTACATAAAATTTGCTACTTGTTCTTCTCAAGTGCTCAGATTTTTTCTAACGTCTTACGGTTCGTGAGAAAAAATTCCAATTGGAGGTCTACATGTCTTGCAAATTTCGTGAAAATAAAAACTTTGTATTTCGTTCCAAATTTAATTTATTTCGATTAAGCCTGACGTACTGATTCAAAAAGGGTATACATACCCTTATGAGAAAATGCACCGTTTGGCCGGAAAATGGAAAAAACTGAAAATTTTTAATTCGATTTTTCCATTATTTTTGCCAAACTGTGGGTAGGGGATAGAAAAAATACACATATTTGGAATAAGTTAGACCTAGTGTATATATAAACATTAAAAAAACAATTTCCTAAAATTGGAATTTGCCCAAAAATGTTTAAAGGGGGTACCCTTGGATTTTTTTAAAAATTCAATAATCGGGCATATTGGCGTCAATTTCGGTCCTATAGTCAAACCGGTGCACTTTTCCTACATAAAATTTGCTACTTGTTCTTCTCAAGTGCTCAGATTTTTTCTACGTCTTACGGTTCGTGAGAAAAAATTCCAATTGGAGGTCTACATGTCTTGCAAATTTCGTGAAAATAAAAACTTTGTATTTCGTTCCAAATTTAATTTATTTCGATTAAACCTGACGTACTGATTCAAAAAGGGTATACATACCCCTATGAGAAAATGCACCGTTTGGCCGGAAAATGGAAAAAACTGAAAATTTTTAATTCGATTTTTCCATTATTTTTGCCAAACTGTGGGTAGGGGATAGAAAAAATACACATATTTGGAATAAGTTAGACCTAGTGTATATATTAACATTAAAAAAAAAAATTTCCTAAAATTGGAATTTGCCCAAAAATGTTTAAAGGGGGTACCCTTGGATTTTTTTCAAAATTCAATAATCGGGCATATTGGCGTCAATTTCGGTCCTAGAGTCAAACCGGTGCACTTTTCCTACATAAAATTTGCTACTTGTTCTTCTCAAGTGCTCATATTTTTTCTACGTCTTACGGTTCGTGAGAAAAAATTCCAATTGGAGGTCTACATGTCTTGCAAATTTCGTGAAAATAAAAACTTTGTATTTCGTTTCAAATTTAATTTATTTCGATTAAGCCTGACGTACTGATTCAAAAAGGGTATACATATCCTTATGAGAAAATGCACCGTTTGGCCGGAAAATGGAAAAAACTGAAAATTTTTAATTCGATTTTTCCATTATTTTTGCCAAACTGTGGGTAGGGGATAGAAAAAATACACATATTTGGAATAAGTTAGACCTAGTGTATATATTAACATTAAAAAAACAATTTCCTAAAATTGGAATTTGCCCAAAAATGTTTAAAGGGGTACCCTTGGATTTTTTTCAATATTCAATAATCGGGCATATTGGCGTCAATTTCGGTCCTATAGTCAAACCGGTGCACTTTTCCTACATAAAATTTGCTACTTGTTCTTCTCAAGTGCTCAGATTTTTTCTACGTCTTACGGTTCGTGAGAAAAAATTCCAATTGGAGGTCTACATGTCTTGCAAATTTCGTGAAAATAAAAACTTTGTATTTCGTTCCAAATTTAATTTATTTCGATTAAGCCTGACGTACTGATTCAAAAAAGATATACATACCCCTATGAGAAAATGCACCGTTTGGCCGGAAAATGGAAAAAACTATAATTTTTTGTAATATTTGTTCATCATTTAAACATCCTTTAATCGGGCATATTGGCGTCAATTTCGGTCCTAGAGTCAAACCGGTGCACTTTTCCTACATAAAATTTGCTACTTGTTCTTCTCAAGTGCTCAGATTTATTCTACGTCTTACGGTTCGTGAGAAAAAATTCCAATTGGAGGTCTACATGTCTTGCAAATTTCGTGAAAATAAAAACTTTGTATTTCGTTCCAAATTTAATTTATTTCGATTGAGCCTGACGTACTGATTCAAAAAAGATATACATACCCCTATGAGAAAATGCACCATTTGGCTGGAAAATGGAAAAAACCATAATTTTTTGTAATATTTGTTCATCATTTAAACATCCTTTAATCGGGCATATTGGCGTCAATTTCGGTCATAGAGTCAAACCGGTGCACTTTTCCTACATAAAATTTGCTACTTGTTCTTCTCAAGTGCTCAGATTTTTTCTACGTCTTACGGTTCGTGAGAAAAAATTCCAATTGGAGGTCTACATGTCTTGCAAATTTCGTGAAAATAAAAACTTTGTATTTCGTTCCAAATTTACATTATTTCGATTAAGCCTGACGTACTGATTCAAAAAGGGTATACATACCCTTATGAGAAAATGCACCGTTTGGCCGGAAAATGGAAAAAACTGAAAATTTTTAATTCGATTTTTCCATTATTTTTGCCAAACTGTGGGTAGGGGATAGAAAAAATACACATATTTGGAATAAGTTAGACCTAGTGTATATATTAACATTAAAAAAACAATTTCCTAAAATTGGAATTTGCCCAAAAATGTTTAAAGGGGGTACCCTTGGATTTTTTTCAAAATTCAATAATCGGGCATATTGGCGTCAATTTCGGTCCTATAGTCAAACCGGTGCACTTTTCCTACATAAAATTTGCTACTTGTTCTTCTCAAGTGCTCAGATTTTTTCTACGTCTTACGGTTCGTGAGAAAAAATTCCAATTGGAGGTCTACATGTCTTGCAAATTTCGTGAAAATAAAAACTTTGTATTTCGTTCCAAATTTAATTCATTTCGATTAAGCCTGACGTACTGATTCAAAAAAGATATACATACCCCTATGAGAAAATGTACCATTTGGCCGGAAAATGGAAAAAACCATAACTTTTTGTAATATTTGTTCATCATTTAAACATCCTTTAATCGGGCATATTGGCGTCAATTTCGGTCCTAGAGTCAAACCGGTGCACTTTTCCTACATAAAATTTGCTACTTGTTCTTCTCAAGTGCTCATATTTTTTCTACGTCTTACGGTTCGTGAGAAAAAATTCCAATTGGAGGTCTACATGTCTTGCAAATTTCGTGAAAATAAAAACTTTGTATTTCGTTCCAAATTTAACTTATTTCGATTAAGCCTGACGTACTGATTCAAAAAGGGTATACATACCCTTATGAGAAAATGCACCGTTTGGCCGGAAAATGGAAAAAACTGAAAATTTTTAATTCGATTTTTCCATTATTTTTGCCAAACTGTGGGTAGGGGATAGAAAAAATACACATATTTGGAATAAGTTAGACCTAGTGTATATATTAACATTAAAAAAACAATTTCCTAAAATTGGAATTTGCCCAAAAATGTTTAAAGGGGGTACCCTTGGATTTTTTTCAATATTCAATAATCGGGCATATTGGCGTCAATTTCGGTCCTATAGTCAAACCGGTGCACTTTTCCTACATAAAATTTGCTACTTGTTCTTCTCAAGTGCTCAGATTTTTTCTACGTCTTACGGTTCGTGAGAAAAAATTCCAATTGGAGGTCTACATGTCTTGCAAATTTCGTGAAAATAAAAACTTTGTATTTCGTTCCAAATTTAATTTATTTCGATTAAGACTGACGTACTGATTCAAAAAAGATATACATACCCCTATGAGAAAATGCACCGTTTGGCCGAAAAATGGAAAAAACTATAATTTTTTGTAATATTTGTTCATCATTTAAATATCCTTTAATCGGGCATATTGGCGTCAATTTCGGTCCTAGAGTCAAACCGGTGCACTTTTCCTACATAAAATTTGCTACTTGTTCTTCTCAAGTGCTCAGATTTTTTCTACGTCTTACGGTTCGTGAGAAAAAATTCCAATTGGAGGTCTACATGTCTTGCAAATTTCGTGAAAATAAAAACTTTGTATTTCGTTCAAAATTTAATTCATTTCGATTAAGCCTGACGTACTGATTCAAAAAAGATATACATACCCCTATGAGAAAATGCACCATTTGGCCGGAAAATGGAAAAAACCATAATTTTTTGTAATATTTGTTCATCATTTAAACATCCTTTAATCGGGCATATTGGCGTCAATTTCGGTCCTAGAGTCAAACCGGTGCACTTTTCCTACATAAAATTTGCTACTTGTTCTTCTCAAGTGCTCAGATTTTTTCTACGTCTTACGGTTCGTGAGAAAAAATTCCAATTGGAGGTCTACATGTCTTGCAAATTTCGTGAAAATAAAAACTTTGTATTTCGTTCCAAATTTAATTTATTTCGATTAAACCTGACGTACTGATTCAAAAAGGGTATACATACCCTTATGAGAAAATGCACCGTTTGGCCGGAAAATGGAAAAAACTGAAAATTGTTAATTCGATTTTTCCATTTTTTTTGCCAAACTGTGGGTAGGGGATAGAAAAAATACACATATTTGGAATAAGTTAGACCTAGTGTATATATTAACATTAAAAAAACAATTTCCTAAAATTGGAATTTGCCCAAAAATGTTTAAAGGGGGTACCCTTGGATTTTTTTCAAAATTCAATAATCGGGCATATTGGCGTTAATTTCGGTCCTATAGTCAAACCGGTGCACTTTTCCTACATAAAATTTGCTACTTGTTCTTCTCAAGTGCTCAGATTTTTTCTACGTCTTACGGTTCGTGAGAAAAAATTCCAATTGGAGGTCTACATGTCTTGCAAATTTCGTGAAAATAAAAACTTTGTATTTCGTTCCAAATTTAATTCATTTCGATTAAGCCTGACGTACTGATTCAAAAAAGATATACATACCCCTATGAGAAAATGCACCATTTGGCCGGAAAATGGAAAAAACCATAACTTTTTGTAATATTTGTTCATCATTTAAACATCTTTTAATCGGGCATATTGGTGTCAATTTCGGTCCTAGAGTCAAACCGGTGCACTTTTCCTACATAAAATTTGCTACTTGTTCTTCTCAAGTGCTCATATTTTTTCTACGTCTTACGGTTCGTGAGAAAAAATTCCAATTGGAGGTCTACATGTCTTGCAAATTTCGTGAAAATAAAAACTTTGTATTTCGTTCCAAATTTAATTTATTTCGATTAAGCCTGACGTACTGATTCAAAAAGGGTATACATACCCTTATGAGAAAATGCACCGTTTGGCCGGAAAATGGAAAAAACTGAAAATTTTTAATTCGATTTTTCCATTTTTTTTGCCAAACTGTGGGTAGGGGATAGAAAAAATACACATATTTGGAATAAGTTAGACCTAGTGTATATATTAACATTAAAAAAACAATTTCCTAAAATTGGAATTTGCCCAAAAATGTTTAAAGGGGGTACCCTTGGATTTTTTTCAAAATTCAATAATCGGGCATATTGGCGTCAATTTCGGTCCTATAGTCAAACCGGTGCACTTTTCCTACATAAAATTTGCTACTTGTTCTTCTCAAGTGCCCAGATTTTTTCTACGTCTTACGGTTCGTGAGAAAAAATTCCAATTGGAGGTCTACATGTCTTGCAAATTTCGTGAAAATAAAAACTTTGTATTTCGTTCCAAATTTAATTTATTTCGATTGAGCCTGACGTACTGATTCAAAAAAGATATACATACTCCTATGAGAAAATGCACCATTTGGCCGGAAAATGGAAAAAACCATAATTTTTTGTAATATTTGTTCATCATTTAAACATCCTTTAATCGGGCATATTGGCGTCAATTTCGGTCCTAGAGTCAAACCGGTGCACTTTTCCTACATAAAATTTGCTACTTGTTCTTCTCAAGTGCTCAGATTTTTTCTACGTCTTACGGTTCGTGAGAAAAAATTCCAATTGGAGGTCTACATGTCTTGCAAATTTCGTGAAAATAAAAACTTTGTATTTCGTTCCAAATTTAATTTATTTCGATTAAGCCTGACGTACTGATTCAAAAAGGGTATACATACCCTTATGAGAAAATGCACCGTTTGGCCGGAAAATGGAAAAAACTGAAAATTTTTAATTCGATTTTTCCATTATTTTTGCCAAACTGTGGGTAGGGGATAGAAAAAATACACATATTTGGAATAAGTTAGACCTAGTGTATATATTAACATTAAAAAAACAATTTCCTAAAATTGGAATTTGCCCAAAAATGTTTAAAGGGGGTACCCTTGGATTTTTTTCAAAATTCAATAATCGGGCATATTGGCGTCAATTTCGGTCCTATAGTCAAACCGGTGCACTTTTCCTACATAAAATTTGCTACTTGTTCTTCTCAAGTGCTCAGATTTTTTCTACGTCTTACGGTTCGTGAGAAAAAATTCCAATTGGAGGTCTACATGTCTTGCAAATTTCGTGAAAATAAAAACTTTGTATTTCGTTTCAAATTCAATTTATTTCGATTAAGCCTGACATACTGATTCAAAAAAGATATACATACCCCTATGAGAAAATGCACCGTTTGGCCGGAAAATGGAAAAAACTATAATTTTTTGTAATATTTGTTCATCATTTAAACATCCTTTAATCGGGCATATTGGCGTCAATTTCGGTCCTAGAGTCAAACCGGTGCACTTTTCCTACATAAAATTTGCTTCTTGTTCTTCTCAAGTGCTCAGATTTTTTCTAAGTCTTACGGTTCGTGAGAAAAAATTCCAATTGGAGGTCTACATGTCTTGCAAATTTCGTGAAAATAAAAACTTTGTATTTCGTTCCAAATTTAATTTATTTCGATTAAGCCTGACGTACTGATTCAAAAAGGGTATACATACCCTTATGAGAAAATGCACCGTTTGGCCGAAAAATGGAAAAAACTGAAAATTTTTAATTCGATTTTTCCATTATTTTTGCCAAACTGTGGGTAGGGGATAGAAAAAATACACATATTTGGAATAAGTTAGACCTAGTGTATATATTAACATTAAAAAAACAATTTCCTAAAATTGGAATTTGCCCAAAAATGTTTAAAGGGGGTACCCTTGGATTTTTTTCAATATTCAATAATCGGGCATATTGGCGTCAATTTCGGTCCTATAGTCAAACCGGTGCACTTTTCCTACATAAAATTTGCTACTTGTTCTTCTCAAGTGCTCAGATTTTTTCTACGTCTTACGGTTCGTGAGAAAAAATTCCAATTGGAGGTCTACATGTCTTGCAAATTTCGTGAAAATAAAAACTTTGTATTTCGTTCCAAATTTAATTTATTTCGATTAAGCCTGACGTACTGATTCAAAAAAGATATACATACCCCTATGAGAAAATGCACCGTTTGGCCGGAAAATGGAAAAAACTATAATTTTTTGTAATATTTGTTCATCATTTAAATATCCTTTAATCGGGCATATTGGCGTCAATTTCGGTCCTAGAGTCAAACCGGTGCACTTTTCCTACATAAAATTTGCTACTTGTTCTTCTCAAGTGCTCAGATTTTTTTTACGTCTTACGGTTCGTGAGAAAAAATTCCAATTGGAGGTCTACATGTCTTGCAAATTTCGTGAAAATAAAAACTTTGTATTTCGTTCCAAATTTAATTTATTTCGATTAAGCCTGACGTACTGATTTAAAAAAGATATACATACCCCTATGAGAAAATGCACGGTTTGGCCGGAAAATGGAAAAAACTATAATTTTTTGTAATATTTGTTCATCATTTAAATATCCTTTAATCGGGCATATTGGCGTCAATTTCGGTCCTAGAGTCAAACCGGTGCACTTTTCCTACATAAAATTTGCTACTTGTTCTTCTCAAGTGCTCAGATTTTTTCTACGTCTTACGGTTCGTGAGAAAAAATTCCAATTGGAGGTCTACATGTCTTGCAAATTTCGTGAAAATAAAAACTTTGTATTTCGTTCCAAATTTAATTCATTTCGATTAAGCCTGACGTACTGATTCAAAAAAGATATACATACCCCTATGAGAAAATGCACCATTTGGCCGGAAAATGGAAAAAACCATAATTTTTTGTAATATTTGTTCATCATTTAAACATCCTTTAATCGGGCATATTGGCGTCAATTTCGGTCCTAGAGTCAAACCGGTGCACTTTTTTTACATAAAATTTGCTACTTGTTCTTCTCAAGTGCTCAGATTTTTTCTACGTCTTACGGTTCGTGAGAAAAAATTCCAATTGGAGGTCTACATGTCTTGCAAATTTCGTGAAAATAAAAACTTTGTATTTCGTTCCAAATTTAATTTATTTCGATTAAACCTGACGTACTGATTCAAAAAGGGTATACATACCCTTATGAGAAAATGCACCGTTTGGCCGGAAAATGGAAAAAACTGAAAATTTTTAATTCGATTTTTCCATTATTTTTGCCAAACTGTGGGTAGGGGATAGAAAAAATACACATATTTGGAATAAGTTAGACCTAGTGTATATATTAACAGTAAAAAAACAATTTCCTAAAATTGGAATTTGCCCAAAAATGTTTAAAGGGGGTACCCTTGGATTTTTTTCAAAATTCAATAATCGGGCATATTGGCGTCAATTTCGGTCCTATAGTCAAACCGATGCACTTTTCCTACATAAAATTTGCTACTTGTTCTTCTCAAGTGCCCAGATTTTTTCTACGTCTTACGGTTCGTGAGAAAAAATTCCAATTGGAGGTCTACATGTCTTGCAAATTTCGTGAAAATAAAAACTTTGTATTTCGTTCCAAATTTAATTTATTTCGATTAAGCCTGACGTACTGATTCAAAAAAGATATACATACTCCTATGAGAAAATGCACCGTTTGGCCGGAAAATGGAAAAAACTATAATTTTTTGTAATATTTGTTCATCATTTAAACATCCTTTAATCGGGCATATTGGCGTCAATTTCGGTCCTAGAGTCAAACCGGTGCACTTTTCCTTCATAAAATTTGCTACTTGTTTTTCTCAAGTGCTCAGATTAATTCTACGTCTTACGGTTCGTGAGAAAAAATTCCAATTGGAGGTCTACATGTCTTGCAAATTTCGTGAAAATAAAAACTTTGTATTTCGTTCCAAATTTAATTTATTTCGATTGAGCCTGACGTACTGATTCAAAAAAGATATACATACTCCTATGAGAAAATGCACCATTTGGCCGGAAAATGGAAAAAACCATAATTTTTTGTAATATTTGTTCATCATTTAAACATCTTTTAATCGGGCATATTGGCGTCAATTTCGGTCCTAGAGTCAAACCGGTGCACTTTTCCTACATAAAATTTGCTACTTGTTCTTCTCAAGTGCTCAGATTTTTTCTACGTCTTACGGTTCGTGAGAAAAAATTCCAATTGGAGGTCTACATGTCTTGCAAATTTCGTGAAAATAAAAACTTTGTATTTCGTTCCAAATTTAATTTATTTCGATTAAGCCTGACGTACTGATTCAAAAAGGGTATACATACCCTTATGAGAAAATGCACCGTTTGGCCGGAAAATGGAAAAAACTGAAAATTTTTAATTCGATTTTTCCATTATTTTTGCCAAACTGTGGGTAGGGGATAGAAAAAATACACATATTTGGAATAAGTTAGACCTAGTGTATATATTAACATTAAAAAAACAATTTCCTAAAATTGGAATTTGCCCAAAAATGTTTAAAGGGGGTACCCTTGGATTTTTTTCAAAATTCAATAATCGGGCATATTGGTGTCAATTTCGGTCCTAGAGTCAAACCGGTGCACTTTTCCTACATAAAATTTGCTACTTGTTCTTCTCAAGTGCTCAGATTTTTTCTACGTCTTACGGTTCGTGAGAAAAAATTCCAATTGGAGGTCTACATGTCTTGCAAATTTCGTGAAAATAAAAACTTTGTATTTCGTTCCAAATTTAATTTATTTCGATTAAGCCTGACGTACTGATTCAAAAAAGATATACATACCCCTATGAGAAAATGCACCGTTTGGCCGGAAAATGGAAAAAACTATAATTTTTTGTAATATTTGTTCATCATTTAAATATCCTTTAATCGGGCATATTGGCGTCAATTTCGGTCCTAGAGTCAAACCGATGCACTTTTCCTACATAAAATTTGCTACTTGTTCTTCTCAAGTGCTCAGATTTTTTCTACGTCTTACGGTTCGTGAGAAAAAATTCCAATTGGAGGTCTACATGTCTTGCAAATTTCGTGAAAATAAAAACTTTGTATTTCGTTCCAAATTTAATTTATTTCGATTAAACCTGACGTACTGGTTCAAAAAGGGTATACATACCCTTATGAGAAAATGCACCGTTTGGCCGGAAAATGGAAAAAACTGAAAATTTTTAATTCGATTTTTCCATTATTTTTGCCAAACTGTGGGTAGGGGATAGAAAAAATACACATATTTGGAATAAGTTAGACCTAGTGTATATATTAACATTAAAAAAACAATTTCCTAAAATTGGAATTTGCCCAAAAATGTTTAAAGGGGGTACCCTTGGATTTTTTTCAAAATTCAATAATCGGGCATATTGGTGTCAATTTCGGTCCTAGAGTCAAACCGGTGCACTTTTCCTACATAAAATTTGCTACTTGTTCTTCTCAAGTGCTCAGATTTTTTCTACGTCTTACGGTTCGTGAGAAAAAATTCCAATTGGAGGTCTACATGTCTTGCAAATTTCGTGAAAATAAAAACTTTGTATTTCGTTCCAAATTTAATTTATTTCGATTAAGCCTGACGTACTGATTCAAAAAAGATATACATACCCCTATGAGAAAATGCACCGTTTGGCCGGAAAATGGAAAAAACTATAATTTTTTGTAATATTTGTTCATCATTTAAATATCCTTTAATCGGGCATATTGGCGTCAATTTCGGTCCTAGAGTCAAACCGATGCACTTTTCCTACATAAAATTTGCTACTTGTTCTTCTCAAGTGCTCAGATTTTTTCTACGTCTTACGGTTCGTGAGAAAAAATTCCAATTGGAGGTCTACATGTCTTGCAAATTTCGTGAAAATAAAAACTTTGTATTTCGTTCCAAATTTAATTTATTTCGATTAAACCTGACGTACTGATTCAAAAAGGGTATACATACCCTTATGAGAAAATGCACCGTTTGGCCGGAAAATGGAAAAAACTGAAAATTTTTAATTCGATTTTTCCATTATTTTTGCCAAACTGTGGGTAGGGGATAGAAAAAATACACATATTTGGAATAAGTTAGACCTAGTGTATATATTAACAGTAAAAAAACAATTTCCTAAAATTGGAATTTGCCCAAAAATGTTTAAAGGGGGTACCCTTGGATTTTTTTCAAAATTCAATAATCGGGCATATTGGCGTCAATTTCGGTCCTATAGTCAAACCGATGCACTTTTCCTACATAAAATTTGCTACTTGTTCTTCTCAAGTGCCCAGATTTTTTCTACGTCTTACGGTTCGTGAGAAAAAATTCCAATTGGAGGTCTACATGTCTTGCAAATTTCGTGAAAATAAAAACTTTGTATTTCGTTCCAAATTTAATTTATTTCGATTAAGCCTGACGTACTGATTCAAAAAAGATATACATACTCCTATGAGAAAATGCACCGTTTGGCCGGAAAATGGAAAAAACTATAATTTTTTGTAATATTTGTTCATCATTTAAACAACCTTTAATCGGGCATATTGGCGTCAATTTCGGTCCTAGAGTCAAACCGGTGCACTTTTCCTTCATAAAATTTGCTACTTGTTTTTCTCAAGTGCTCAGATTAATTCTACGTCTTACGGTTCGTGAGAAAAAATTCCAATTGGAGGTCTACATGTCTTGCAAATTTCGTGAAAATAAAAACTTTGTATTTCGTTCCAAATTTAATTTATTTCGATTGAGCCTGACGTACTGATTCAAAAAAGATATACATACTCCTATGAGAAAATGCACCATTTGGCCGGAAAATGGAAAAAACCATAATTTTTTGTAATATTTGTTCATCATTTAAACATCTTTTAATCGGGCATATTGGCGTCAATTTCGGTCCTAGAGTCAAACCGGTGCACTTTTCCTACATAAAATTTGCTACTTGTTCTTCTCAAGTGCTCAGATTTTTTCTACGTCTTACGGTTCGTGAGAAAAAATTCCAATTGGAGGTCTACATGTCTTGCAAATTTCGTGAAAATAAAAACTTTGTATTTCGTTCCAAATTTAATTTATTTCGATTAAGCCTGACGTACTGATTCAAAAAGGGTATACATACCCTTATGAGAAAATGCACCGTTTGGCCGGAAAATGGAAAAAACTGAAAATTTTTAATTCGATTTTTCCATTATTTTTGCCAAACTGTGGGTAGGGGATAGAAAAAATACACATATTTGGAATAAGTTAGACCTAGTGTATATATTAACATTAAAAAAACAATTTCCTAAAATTGGAATTTGCCCAAAAATGTTTAAAGGGGGTACCCTTGGATTTTTTTCAAAATTCAATAATCGGGCATATTGGTGTCAATTTCGGTCCTAGAGTCAAACCGGTGCACTTTTCCTACATAAAATTTGCTACTTGTTCTTCTCAAGTGCTCAGATTTTTTCTACGTCTTACGGTTCGTGAGAAAAAATTCCAATTGGAGGTCTACATGTCTTGCAAATTTCGTGAAAATAAAAACTTTGTATTTCGTTCCAAATTTAATTTATTTCGATTAAGCCTGACGTACTGATTCAAAAAAGATATACATACCCCTATGAGAAAATGCACCGTTTGGCCGGAAAATGGAAAAAACTATAATTTTTTGTAATATTTGTTCATCATTTAAATATCCTTTAATCGGGCATATTGGCGTCAATTTCGGTCCTAGAGTCAAACCGATGCACTTTTCCTACATAAAATTTGCTACTTGTTCTTCTCAAGTGCTCAGATTTTTTCTACGTCTTACGGTTCGTGAGAAAAAATTCCAATTGGAGGTCTACATGTCTTGCAAATTTCGTGAAAATAAAAACTTTGTATTTCGTTCCAAATTTAATTTATTTCGATTAAACCTGACGTACTGGTTCAAAAAGGGTATACATACCCTTATGAGAAAATGCACCGTTTGGCCGGAAAATGGAAAAAACTGAAAATTTTTAATTCGATTTTTCCATTATTTTTGCCAAACTGTGGGTAGGGGATAGAAAAAATACACATATTTGGAATAAGTTAGACCTAGTGTATATATTAACATTAAAAAAACAATTTCCTAAAATTGGAATTTGCCCAAAAATGTTTAAAGGGGGTACCCTTGGATTTTTTTCAAAATTCAATAATCGGGCATATTGGTGTCAATTTCGGTCCTAGAGTCAAACCGGTGCACTTTTCCTACATAAAATTTGCTACTTGTTCTTCTCAAGTGCTCAGATTTTTTCTACGTCTTACGGTTCGTGAGAAAAAATTCCAATTGGAGGTCTACATGTCTTGCAAATTTCGTGAAAATAAAAACTTTGTATTTCGTTCCAAATTTAATTTATTTCGATTAAGCCTGACGTACTGATTCAAAAAAGATATACATACCCCTATGAGAAAATGCACCGTTTGGCCGGAAAATGGAAAAAACTATAATTTTTTGTAATATTTGTTCATCATTTAAATATCCTTTAATCGGGCATATTGGCGTCAATTTCGGTCCTAGAGTCAAACCGATGCACTTTTCCTACATAAAATTTGCTACTTGTTCTTCTCAAGTGCTCAGATTTTTTCTACGTCTTACGGTTCGTGAGAAAAAATTCCAATTGGAGGTCTACATGTCTTGCAAATTTCGTGAAAATAAAAACTTTGTATTTCGTTCCAAATTTAATTTATTTCGATTAAACCTGACGTACTGATTCAAAAAGGGTATACATACCCTTATGAGAAAATGCACCGTTTGGCCGGAAAATGGAAAAAACTGAAAATTTTTAATTCGATTTTTCCATTTTTTTTGCCAAACTGTGGGTAGGGGATAGAAAAAATACACATATTTGGAATAAGTTAGACCTAGTGTATATATTAACATTAAAAAAACAATTTCCTAAAATTGGAATTTGCCCAAAAATGTTTAAAGGGGGTACCCTTGGATTTTTTTCAAAATTCAATAATCGGGCATATTGGCGTCAATTTCGGTCCTATAGTCAAACCGGTGCACTTTTCCTACATAAAATTTGCTACTTGTTCTTCTCAAGTGCCCAGATTTTTTCTACGTCTTACGGTTCGTGAGAAAAAATTCCAATTGGAGGTCTACATGTCTTGCAAATTTCGTGAAAATAAAAACTTTGTATTTCGTTCCAAATTTAATTTATTTCGATTGAGCCTGACGTACTGATTCAAAAAAGATATACATACTCCTATGAGAAAATGCACCATTTGGCCGGAAAATGGAAAAAACCATAATTTTTTGTAATATTTGTTCATCATTTAAACATCCTTTAATCGGGCATATTGGCGTCAATTTCGGTCCTAGAGTCAAACCGGTGCACTTTTCCTACATAAAATTTGCTACTTGTTCTTCTCAAGTGCTCAGATTTTTTCTACGTCTTACGGTTCGTGAGAAAAAATTCCAATTGGAGGTCTACATGTCTTGCAAATTTCGTGAAAATAAAAACTTTGTATTTCGTTCCAAATTTAATTTATTTCGATTAAGCCTGACGTACTGATTCAAAAAGGGTATACATACCCTTATGAGAAAATGCACCGTTTGGCCGGAAAATGGAAAAAACTGAAAATTTTTAATTCGATTTTTCCATTATTTTTGCCAAACTGTGGGTAGGGGATAGAAAAAATACACATATTTGGAATAAGTTAGACCTAGTGTATATATTAACATTAAAAAAACAATTTCCTAAAATTGGAATTTGCCCAAAAATGTTTAAAGGGGGTACCCTTGGATTTTTTTCAAAATTCAATAATCGGGCATATTGGCGTCAATTTCGGTCCTATAGTCAAACCGGTGCACTTTTCCTACATAAAATTTGCTACTTGTTCTTCTCAAGTGCTCAGATTTTTTCTACGTCTTACGGTTCGTGAGAAAAAATTCCAATTGGAGGTCTACATGTCTTGCAAATTTCGTGAAAATAAAAACTTTGTATTTCGTTTCAAATTCAATTTATTTCGATTAAGCCTGACATACTGATTCAAAAAAGATATACATACCCCTATGAGAAAATGCACCGTTTGGCCGGAAAATGGAAAAAACTATAATTTTTTGTAATATTTGTTCATCGTTTAAACATCCTTTAATCGGGCATATTGGCGTCAATTTCGGTCCTAGAGTCAAACCGGTGCACTTTTCCTACATAAAATTTGCTTCTTGTTCTTCTCAAGTGCTCAGATTTTTTCTAAGTCTTACGGTTCGTGAGAAAAAATTCCAATTGGAGGTCTACATGTCTTGCAAATTTCGTGAAAATAAAAACTTTGTATTTCGTTCCAAATTTAATTTATTTCGATTAAGCCTGACGTACTGATTCAAAAAGGGTATACATACCCTTATGAGAAAATGCACCGTTTGGCCGGAAAATGGAAAAAACTTAAAATTTTTAATTCGATTTTTCCATTATTTTTGCCAAACTGTGGGTAGGGGATAGAAAAAATACACATATTTGGAATAAGTTAGACCTAGTGTATATATTAACATTAAAAAAACAATTTCCTAAAATTGGAATTTGCCCAAAAATGTTTAAAGGGGGTACCCTTGGATTTTTTTCAATATTCAATAATCGGGCATATTGGCGTCAATTTCGGTCCTATAGTCAAACCGGTGCACTTTTCCTACATAAAATTTGCTACTTGTTCTTCTCAAGTGCTCAGATTTTTTCTACGTCTTACGGTTCGTGAGAAAAAATTCCAATTGGAGGTCTACATGTCTTGCAAATTTCGTGAAAATAAAAACTTTGTATTTCGTTCCAAATTTAATTTATTTCGATTAAGCCTGACATACTGATTCAAAAAAGATATACATACCCCTATGAGAAAATGCACCGTTTGGCCGGAAAATGGAAAAAACTATAATTTTTTGTAATATTTGTTCATCATTTAAATATCCTTTAATCGGGCATATTGGCGTCAATTTCGGTCCTAGAGTCAAACCGGTGCACTTTTCCTACATAAAATTTGCTACTTGTTCTTCTCAAGTGCTCAGATTTTTTCTACGTCTTACGGTTCGTGAGAAAAAATTCCAATTGGAGGTCTACATGTCTTGCAAATTTCGTGAAAATAAAAACTTTGTATTTCGTTCCAAATTTAATTTATTTCGATTAAGCCTGACGTACTGATTCAAAAAAGATATACATACCCCTATGAGAAAATGCACGGTTTGGCCGGAAAATGGAAAAAACTATAATTTTTTGTAATATTTGTTCATCATTTAAATATCCTTTAATCGGGCATATTGGCGTCAATTTCGGTCCTAGAGTCAAACCGGTGCACTTTTCCTACATAAAATTTGCTACTTGTTCTTCTCAAGTGCTCAGATTTTTTCTACGTCTTACGGTTCGTGAGAAAAAATTCCAATTGGAGGTCTACATGTCTTGCAAATTTCGTGAAAATAAAAACTTTGTATTTCGTTCCAAATTTAATTCATTTCGATTAAGCCTGACGTACTGATTCAAAAAAGATATACATACCCCTATGAGAAAATGCACCATTTGGCCGGAAAATGGAAAAAACCATAATTTTTTGTAATATTTGTTCATCATTTAAACATCCTTTAATCGGGCATATTGGCGTCAATTTCGGTCCTAGAGTCAAACCGGTGCACTTTTTTTACATAAAATTTGCTACTTGTTCTTCTCAAGTGCTCAGATTTTTTCTACGTCTTACGGTTCGTGAGAAAAAATTCCAATTGGAGGTCTACATGTCTTGCAAATTTCGTGAAAATAAAAACTTTGTATTTCGTTCCAAATTTAATTTATTTCGATTAAACCTGACGTACTGATTCAAAAAGGGTATACATACCCTTATGAGAAAATGCACCGTTTGGCCGGAAAATGGAAAAAACTGAAAATTTTTAATTCGATTTTTCCATTATTTTTGCCAAACTGTGGGTAGGGGATAGAAAAAATACACATATTTGGAATAAGTTAGACCTAGTGTATATATTAACAGTAAAAAAACAATTTCCTAAAATTGGAATTTGCCCAAAAATGTTTAAAGGGGGTACCCTTGGATTTTTTTCAAAATTCAATAATCGGGCATATTGGCGTCAATTTCGGTCCTATAGTCAAACCGGTGCACTTTTCCTACATAAAATTTGCTACTAGTTCTTCTCAAGTGCCCAGATTTTTTCTACGTCTTACGGTTCGTGAGAAAAAATTCCAATTGGAGGTCTACATGTCTTGCAAATTTCGTGAAAATAAAAACTTTGTATTTCGTTCCAAATTTAATTTATTTCGATTAAGCCTGACGTACTGATTCAAAAAAGATATACATACTCCTATGAGAAAATGCACCGTTTGGCCGGAAAATGGAAAAAACTATAATTTTTTGTAATATTTGTTCATCATTTAAACATCCTTTAATCGGGCATATTGGCGTCAATTTCGGTCCTAGAGTCAAACCGGTGCACTTTTCCTTCATAAAATTTGCTACTTGTTCTTCTCAAGTGCTCAGATTAATTCTACGTCTTACGGTTCGTGAGAAAAAATTCCAATTGGAGGTCTACATGTCTTGCAAATTTCGTGAAAATAAAAACTTTGTATTTCGTTTCAAATTTAATTTATTTCGATTAAGCCTGACATACTGATTCAAAAAAGATATACATACCCCTATGAGAAAATGCACCGTTTGGCCGGAAAATGGAAAAAACTATAATTTTTTGTAATATTTGTTCATCATTTAAATATCCTTTAATCGGGCATATTGGCGTCAATTTCGGTCCTAGAGTCAAACCGGTGCACTTTTCCTACATAAAATTTGCTACTTGTTCTTCTCAAGTGCTCAGATTTTTTCTACGTCTTACGGTTCGTGAGAAAAAATTCCAATTGGAGGTCTACATGTCTTGCAAATTTCGTGAAAATAAAAACTTTGTATTTCGTTCCAAATTTAATTTATTTCGATTAAGCCTGACGTACTGATTCAAAAAAGATATACATACCCCTATGAGAAAATGCACGGTTTGGCCGGAAAATGGAAAAAACTATAATTTTTTGTAATATTTGTTCATCATTTAAATATCCTTTAATCGGGCATATTGGCGTCAATTTCGGTCCTAGAGTCAAACCGGTGCACTTTTCCTACATAAAATTTGCTACTTGTTCTTCTCAAGTGCTCAGATTTTTTCTACGTCTTACGGTTCGTGAGAAAAAATTCCAATTGGAGGTCTACATGTCTTGCAAATTTCGTGAAAATAAAAACTTTGTATTTCGTTCCAAATTTAATTCATTTCGATTAAGCCTGACGTACTGATTCAAAAAAGATATACATACCCCTATGAGAAAATGCACCATTTGGCCGGAAAATGGAAAAAACCATAATTTTTTGTAATATTTGTTCATCATTTAAACATCCTTTAATCGGGCATATTGGCGTCAATTTCGGTCCTAGAGTCAAACCGGTGCACTTTTTTTACATAAAATTTGCTACTTGTTCTTCTCAAGTGCTCAGATTTTTTCTACGTCTTACGGTTCGTGAGAAAAAATTCCAATTGGAGGTCTACATGTCTTGCAAATTTCGTGAAAATAAAAACTTTGTATTTCGTTCCAAATTTAATTTATTTCGATTAAACCTGACGTACTGATTCAAAAAGGGTATACATACCCTTATGAGAAAATGCACCGTTTGGCCGGAAAATGGAAAAAACTGAAAATTTTTAATTCGATTTTTCCATTATTTTTGCCAAACTGTGGGTAGGGGATAGAAAAAATACACATATTTGGAATAAGTTAGACCTAGTGTATATATTAACAGTAAAAAAACAATTTCCTAAAATTGGAATTTGCCCAAAAATGTTTAAAGGGGGTACCCTTGGATTTTTTTCAAAATTCAATAATCGGGCATATTGGCGTCAATTTCGGTCCTATAGTCAAACCGGTGCACTTTTCCTTCATAAAATTTGCTACTTGTTCTTCTCAAGTGCTCAGATTAATTCTACGTCTTACGGTTCGTGAGAAAAAATTCCAATTGGAGGTCTACATGTCTTGCAAATTTCGTGAAAATAAAAACTTTGTATTTCGTTCCAAATTTAATTTATTTCGATTGAGCCTGACGTACTGATTCAAAAAAGATATACATACTCCTATGAGAAAATGCACCATTTGGCCGGAAAATGGAAAAAACCATAATTTTTTGTAATATTTGTTCATCATTTAAACATCTTTTAATCGGGCATATTGGCGTCAATTTCGGTCCTAGAGTCAAACCGGTGCACTTTTCCTACATAAAATTTGCTACTTGTTCTTCTCAAGTGCTCAGATTTTTTCTACGTCTTACGGTTCGTGAGAAAAAATTCCAATTGGAGGTCTACATGTCTTGCAAATTTTGTGAAAATAAAAACTTTGTATTTCGTTCCAAATTTAATTCATTTCGATTAAGCCTGACGTACTGATTCAAAAAAGATATACATACCCCTATGAGAAAATGCACCATTTGGCCGGAAAATGGAAAAAACCATAATTTTTTGTAATATTTGTTCATCATTTAAACATCCTTTAATCGGGCATATTGGCGTCAATTTCGGTCCTAGAGTCAAACCGGTGCACTTTTTTTACATAAAATTTGCTACTTGTTCTTCTCAAGTGCTCAGATTTTTTCTATGTCTTACGGTTCGTGAGAAAAAATTCCAATTGGAGGTCTACATGTCTTGTAAATTTCGTGAAAATAAAAACTTTGTATTTCGTTCCAAATTTAATTTATTTCGATTAAACCTGACGTACTGATTCAAAAAGGGTATACATACCCTTATGAGAAAATGCACCGTTTGGCCGGAAAATGGAAAAAACTGAAAATTTTTAATTCGATTTTTCCATTTTTTTTGCCAAACTGTGGGTAGGGGATAGAAAAAATACACATATTTGGAATAAGTTAGACCTAGGGTATATATTAACAGTAAAAAAACAATTTCCTAAAATTGGAATTTGCCCAAAAATGTTTAAAGGGGGTACCCTTGGATTTTTTTCAAAATTCAATAATCGGGCATATTGGCGTCAATTTCGGTCCTATAGTCAAACCGGTGCACTTTTCCTTCATAAAATTTGCTACTTGTTCTTCTCAAGTGCTCAGATTAATTCTACGTCTTACGGTTCGTGAGAAAAAATTCCAATTGGAGGTCTACATGTCTTGCAAATTTCGTGAAAATAAAAACTTTGTATTTCGTTCCAAATTTAATTCATTTCGATTAAGCCTGACGTACTGATTCAAAAAAGATATACATACCCCTATGAGAAAATGCACCATTTGGCCGGAAAATGGAAAAAACCATAATTTTTTGTAATATTTGTTCATCATTTAAACATCCTTTAATCGGGCATATTGGCGTCAATTTCGGTCCTAGAGTCAAACCGGTGCACTTTTTTTACATAAAATTTGCTACTTGTTCTTCTCAAGTGCTCAGATTTTTTCTACGTCTTACGGTTCGTGAGAAAAAATTCCAATTGGAGGTCTACATGTCTTGCAAATTTCGTGAAAATAAAAACTTTGTATTTCGTTCCAAATTTAATTTATTTCGATTAACCCTGACGTACTGATTCAAAAAGGGTATACATACCCTTATGAGAAAATGCACCGTTTGGCCGGAAAATGGAAAAAACTGAAAATTTTTAATTCGATTTTTCCATTATTTTTGCCAAACTGTGGGTAGGGGATAGAAAAAATACACATATTTGGAATAAGTTAGACCTAGTGTATATATTAACATTAAAAAAACAATTTCCTAAAATTGGAATTTGCCCAAAAATGTTTAAAGGGGGTACCCTTGGATTTTTTTCAAAATTCAATAATCGGGCATATTGGCGTCAATTTCGGTCCTATAGTCAAACCGGTGCACTTTTCCTTCATAAAATTTGCTACTTGTTCTTCTCAAGTGCTCAGATTAATTCTACGTCTTACGGTTCGTGAGAAAAAATTCCAATTGGAGGTCTACATGTCTTGCAAATTTCGTGAAAATAAAAACTTTGTATTTCGTTCCAAATTTAATTTATTTCGATTGAGCCTGACGTACTGATTCAAAAAAGATATACATACTCCTATGAGAAAATGCACCATTTGGCCGGAAAATGGAAAAAACCATAATTTTTTGTAATATTTGTTCATCATTTAAACATCTTTTAATCGGGCATATTGGCGTCAATTTCGGTCCTAGAGTCAAACCGGTGCACTTTTCCTACATAAAATTTGCTACTTGTTCTTCTCAAGTGCTCAGATTTTTTCTACGTCTTACGGTTCGTGAGAAAAAATTCCAATTGGAGGTCTACATGTCTTGCAAATTTCGTGAAAATAAAAACTTTGTATTTCGTTCCAAATTTAATTCATTTCGATTAAGCCTGACGTACTGATTCAAAAAAGATATACATACCCCTATGAGAAAATGCACCATTTGGCCGGAAAATGGAAAAAACCATAATTTTTTGTAATATTTGTTCATCATTTAAACATCCTTTAATCGGGCATATTGGCGTCAATTTCGGTCCTAGAGTCAAACCGGTGCACTTTTTTTACATAAAATTTGCTACTTGTTCTTCTCAAGTGCTCAGATTTTTTCTACGTCTTACGGTTCGTGAGAAAAAATTCCAATTGGAGGTCTACATGTCTTGTAAATTTCGTGAAAATAAAAACTTTGTATTTCGTTCCAAATTTAATTTCTTTCGATTAAACCTGACGTACTGATTCAAAAAGGGTATACATACCCCTATGAGAAAATGCACCGTTTGGCCGGAAAATGGAAAAAACTGAAAATTTTTAATTCGATTTTTCCATTTTTTTTGCCAAACTGTGGGTAGGGGATAGAAAAAATACACATATTTGGAATAAGTTAGACCTAGTGTATATATTAACATTAAAAAAACAATTTCCTAAAATTGGAATTTGCCCAAAAATGTTTAAAGGGGGTACCCTTGGATTTTTTTCAAAATTCAATAATCGGGCATATTGGCGTCAATTTCGGTCCTATAGTCAAACCGGTGCACTTTTCCTACATAAAATTTGCTACTTGTTCTTCTCAAGTGCCCAGATTTTTTCTACGTCTTACGGTTCGTGAGAAAAAATTCCAATTGGAGGTCTACATGTCTTGCAAATTTCGTGAAAATAAAAACTTTGTATTTCGTTCCAAATTTAATTTATTTCGATTGAGCCTGACGTACTGATTCAAAAAAGATATACATACTCCTATGAGAAAATGCACCATTTGGCCGGAAAATGGAAAAAACCATAATTTTTTGTAATATTTGTTCATCATTTAAACATCTTTTAATCGGGCATATTGGCGTCAATTTCGGTCCTAGAGTCAAACCGGTGCACTTTTCCTACATAAAATTTGCTACTTGTTCTTCTCAAGTGCTCAGATTTTTTCTACGTCTTACGGTTCGTGAGAAAAAATTCCAATTGGAGGTCTACATGTCTTGCAAATTTCGTGAAAATAAAAACTTTGTATTTCGTTCCAAATTTAATTCATTTCGATTAAGCCTGACGTACTGATTCAAAAAAGATATACATACCCCTATGAGAAAATGCACCATTTGGCCGGAAAATGGAAAAAACCATAATTTTTTGTAATATTTGTTCATCATTTAAACATCCTTTAATCGGGCATATTGGCGTCAATTTCGGTCCTAGAGTCAAACCGGTGCACTTTTTTTACATAAAATTTGCTACTTGTTCTTCTCAAGTGCTCAGATTTTTTCTACGTCTTACGGTTCGTGAGAAAAAATTCCAATTGGAGGTCTACATGTCTTGCAAATTTCGTGAAAATAAAAACTTTGTATTTCGTTCCAAATTTAATTTATTTCGATTAAACCTGACGTACTGATTCAAAAAGGGTATACATACCCTTATGAGAAAATGCACCGTTTGGCCGGAAAATGGAAAAAACTGAAAATTTTTAATTCGATTTTTCCATTATTTTTGCCAAACTGTGGGTAGGGGATAGAAAAAATACACATATTTGGAATAAGTTAGACCTAGTGTATATATTAACATTAAAAAAACAATTTCCTAAAATTGGAATTTGCCCAAAAATGTTTAAAGGGGGTACCCTTGGATTTTTTTCAAAATTCAATAATCGGGCATATTGGCGTCAATTTCGGTCCTATAGTCAAACCGGTGCACTTTTCCTTCATAAAATTTGCTACTTGTTCTTCTCAAGTGCTCAGATTAATTCTACGTCTTACGGTTCGTGAGAAAAAATTCCAATTGGAGGTCTACATGTCTTGCAAATTTCGTGAAAATAAAAACTTTGTATTTCGTTCCAAATTTAATTTATTTCGATTGAGCCTGACGTACTGATTCAAAAAAGATATACATACTCCTATGAGAAAATGCACCATTTGGCCGGAAAATGGAAAAAACCATAATTTTTTGTAATATTTGTTCATCATTTAAACATCTTTTAATCGGGCATATTGGCGTCAATTTCGGTCCTATAGTCAAACCGGTGCACTTTTCCTACATAAAATTTGCTACTTGTTCTTCTCAAGTGCCCAGATTTTTTCTACGTCTTACGGTTCGTGAGAAAAAATTCCAATTGGAGGTCTACATGTCTTGCAAATTTCGTGAAAATAAAAACTTTGTATTTCGTTCCAAATTTAATTTATTTCGATTGAGCCTGACGTACTGATTCAAAAAAGATATACATACTCCTATGAGAAAATGCACCATTTGGCCGGAAAATGGAAAAAACCATAATTTTTTGTAATATTTGTTCATCATTTAAACATCCTTTAATCGGGCATATTGGCGTCAATTTCGGTCCTAGAGTCAAACCGGTGCACTTTTCCTACATAAAATTTGCTACTTGTTCTTCTCAAGTGCTCAGATTTTTTCTACGTCTTACGGTTCGTGAGAAAAAATTCCAATTGGAGGTCTACATGTCTTGCAAATTTCGTGAAAATAAAAACTTTGTATTTCGTTCCAAATTTAATTTATTTCGATTAAGCCTGACGTACTGATTCAAAAAGGGTATACATACCCTTATGAGAAAATGCACCGTTTGGCCGGAAAATGGAAAAAACTGAAAATTTTTAATTCGATTTTTCCATTATTTTTGCCAAACTGTGGGTAGGGGATAGAAAAAATACACATATTTGGAATAAGTTAGACCTAGTGTATATATTAACATTAAAAAAACAATTTCCTAAAATTGGAATTTGCCCAAAAATGTTTAAAGGGGGTACCCTTGGATTTTTTTCAAAATTCAATAATCGGGCATATTGGCGTCAATTTCGGTCCTATAGTCAAACCGGTGCACTTTTCCTACATAAAATTTGCTACTTGTTCTTCTCAAGTGCTCAGATTTTTTCTACGTCTTACGGTTCGTGAGAAAAAATTCCAATTGGAGGTCTACATGTCTTGCAAATTTCGTGAAAATAAAAACTTTGTATTTCGTTTCAAATTCAATTTATTTCGATTAAGCCTGACATACTGATTCAAAAAAGATATACATACCCCTATGAGAAAATGCACCGTTTGGCCGGAAAATGGAAAAAACTATAATTTTTTGTAATATTTGTTCATCATTTAAACATCCTTTAATCGGGCATATTGGCGTCAATTTCGGTCCTAGAGTCAAACCGGTGCACTTTTCCTACATAAAATTTGCTTCTTGTTCTTCTCAAGTGCTCAGATTTTTTCTAAGTCTTACGGTTCGTGAGAAAAAATTCCAATTGGAGGTCTACATGTCTTGCAAATTTCGTGAAAATAAAAACTTTGTATTTCGTTCCAAATTTAATTTATTTCGATTAAGCCTGACGTACTGATTTAAAAAGGGTATACATACCCTTATGAGAAAATGCACCGTTTGGCCGGAAAATGGAAAAAACTGAAAATTTTTAATTCGATTTTTCCATTATTTTTGCCAAACTGTGGGTAGGGGATAGAAAAAATACACATATTTGGAATAAGTTAGACCTAGTGTATATATTAACATTAAAAAAACAATTTCCTAAAATTGGAATTTGCCCAAAAATGTTTAAAGGGGGTACCCTTGGATTTTTTTCAATATTCAATAATCGGGCATATTGGCGTCAATTTCGGTCCTATAGTCAAACCGGTGCACTTTTCCTACATAAAATTTGCTACTTGTTCTTCTCAAGTGCTCAGATTTTTTCTACGTCTTACGGTTCGTGAGAAAAAATTCCAATTGGAGGTCTACATGTCTTGCAAATTTCGTGAAAATAAAAACTTTGTATTTCGTTCCAAATTTAATTTATTTCGATTAAGCCTGACGTACTGATTCAAAAAAGATATACATACCCCTATGAGAAAATGCACCGTTTGGCCGGAAAATGGAAAAAACTATAATTTTTTGTAATATTTGTTCATCATTTAAATATCCTTTAATCGGGCATATTGGCGTCAATTTCGGTCCTAGAGTCAAACCGGTGCACTTTTCCTACATAAAATTTGCTACTTGTTCTTCTCAAGTGCTCAGATTTTTTCTACGTCTTACGGTTCGTGAGAAAAAATTCCAATTGGAGGTCTACATGTCTTGCAAATTTCGTGAAAATAAAAACTTTGTATTTCGTTCCAAATTTAATTTATTTCGATTAAGCCTGACGTACTGATTCAAAAAAGATATACATACCCCTATGAGAAAATGCACGGTTTGGCCGGAAAATGGAAAAAACTATAATTTTTTGTAATATTTGTTCATCATTTAAATATCCTTTAATCGGGCATATTGGCGTCAATTTCGGTCCTAGAGTCAAACCGGTGCACTTTTCCTACATAAAATTTGCTACTTGTTCTTCTCAAGTGCTCAGATTTTTTCTACGTCTTACGGTTCGTGAGAAAAAATTCCAATTGGAGGTCTACATGTCTTGCAAATTTCGTGAAAATAAAAACTTTGTATTTCGTTCCAAATTTAATTCATTTCGATTAAGCCTGACGTACTGATTCAAAAAAGATATACATACCCCTATGAGAAAATGCACCATTTGGCCGGAAAATGGAAAAAACCATAATTTTTTGTAATATTTGTTCATCATTTAAACATCCTTTAATCGGGCATATTGGCGTCAATTTCGGTCCTAGAGTCAAACCGGTGCACTTTTTTTACATAAAATTTGCTACTTGTTCTTCTCAAGTGCTTAGATTTTTTCTACGTCTTACGGTTCGTGAGAAAAAATTCCAATTGGAGGTATACATGTCTTGCAAATTTCGTGAAAATAAAAACTTTGTATTTCGTTCCAAATTTAATTTATTTCGATTAAAGCTGACGTACTGATTTAAAAAGGGTATACATACCCTTATGAGAAAATGCACCGTTTGGCCGGAAAATGGAAAAAACTGAAAATTTTTAATTCGATTTTTCCATTATTTTTGCCAAACTGTGGGTAGGGGATAGAAAAAATACACATATTTGGAATAAGTTAGACCTAGTGTATATATTAACAGTAAAAAAACAATTTCCTAAAATTGGAATTTGCCCAAAAATGTTTAAAGGGGGTACCCTTGGATTTTTTTCAAAATTCAATAATCGGGCATATTGGCGTCAATTTCGGTCCTATAGTCAAACCGGTGCACTTTTCCTACATAAAATTTGCTACTTGTTCTTCTCAAGTGCCCAGATTTTTTCTACGTCTTACGGTTCGTGAGAAAAAATTCCAATTGGAGGTCTACATGTCTTGCAAATTTCGTGAAAATAAAAACTTTGTATTTCGTTCGAAATTTAATTTATTTCGATTAAGCCTGACGTACTGATTCAAAAAAGATATACATACTCCTATGAGAAAATGCACCGTTTGGCCGGAAAATGGAAAAAACTATAATTTTTTGTAATATTTGTTCATCATTTAAACATCCTTTAATCGGGCATATTGGCGTCAATTTCGGTCCTAGAGTCAAACCGGTGCACTTTTCCTTCATAAAATTTGCTACTTGTTCTTCTCAAGTGCTCAGATTAATTCTACGTCTTACGGTTCGTGAGAAAAAATTCCAATTGGAGGTCTACATGTCTTGCAAATTTCGTGAAAATAAAAACTTTGTATTTCGTTCCAAATTTAATTTATTTCGATTGAGCCTGACGTACTGATTCAAAAAAGATATACATACTCCTCTGAGAAAATGCACCATTTGGCCGGAAAATGGAAAAAACCATAATTTTTTGTAATATTTGTTCATCATTTAAACATCTTTTAATCGGGCATATTGGCGTCAATTTCGGTCCTAGAGTCAAACCGGTGCACTTTTCCTACATAAAAATTGCTACTTGTTCTTCTCAAGTGCTCAGATTTTTTCTACGTCTTACGGTTCGTGAGAAAAAATTCCAATTGGAGGTCTACATGTCTTGCAAATTTCGTGAAAATAAAAACTTTGTATTTCGTTCCAAATTTAATTTATTTCGATTAAGCCTGACGTACTGATTCAAAAAGGGTATACATACCCTTATGAGAAAATGCACCGTTTGGCCGGAAAATGGAAAAAACTGAAAATTTTTAATTCGATTTTTCCATTATTTTTGCCAAACTGTGGGTAGGGGATAGAAAAAATACACATATTTGGAATAAGTTAGACCTAGTGTATATATTAACATTAAAAAAACAATTTCCTAAAATTGGAATTTGCCCAAAAATGTTTAAAGGGGGTACCCTTGGATTTTTTTCAAAATTCAATAATCGGGCATATTGGCGTCAATTTCGGTCCTATAGTCAAACCGGTGCACTTTTCCTACATAAAATTTGCTACTTGTTCTTCTCAAGTGCTCAGATTTTTTCTACGTCTTAGGGTTCGTGAGAAAAAATTCCAATTGGAGGTCTACATGTCTTGCAAATTTCGTGAAAATAAAAACTTTGTATTTTGTTCCAAATTTAATTCATTTCGATTAAGCCTGACGTACTGATTCAAAAAAGATATACATACCCCTATGAGAAAATGCACCATTTGGCCGGAAAATGGAAAAAACCATAATTTGTTGTAATATTTGTTTATCATTTAAACATCCTTTAATCGGGCATATTGGCGTCAATTTCGGTCCTAGAGTCAAACCGGTGCACTTTTTTTACATAAAATTTGCTACTTGTTCTTCTCAAGTGCTCAGATTTTTTCTACGTCTTACGGTTCGTGAGAAAAAATTCCAATTGGAGGTCTACATGTCTTGCAAATTTCGTGAAAATAAAAACATTGTATTTCGTTCCAAATTTAATTTATTTCGATTAAACCTGACGTACTGATTCAAAAAGGGTATACATACCCTTATGAGAAAATGCACCGTTTGGCCACAAAAATGGAAAAAACTGAAAATTTTTAATTCGATTTTTCCATTATTTTTGCCAAACTGTGGGTAAGGGATAGAAAAAATACACATATTTGGAATAAGTTAGACCTAGTGTATATATTAACATTAAAAAAACAATTTCCTAAAATTGGAATTTGCCCAAAAATGTTTAAAGGGGGTACCCTTGGATTTTTTTCAAAATTCAATAATCGGGCATATTGGCGTCAATTTCGGTCCTATAGTCAAACCTGTGCACTTTTCCTACATAAAATTTGCTACTTGTTCTTCTCAAGTGCTCAGATTTTTTCTACGTCTTACGGTTCGTGAGAAAAAATTCCAATTGGAGGTCTACATGTCTTGCAAATTTCGTGAAAATAAAAACTTTGTATTTCGTTCCAAATTTAATTTATTTCGATTGAGCCTGACGTACTGATTCAAAAAAGATATACATACCCCTATGAGAAAATGCACCATTTGGCCGGAAAATGGAAAAAACCATAATTTTTTGTAATATTTGTTCATCATTTAAACATCCTTTAATCGGGCATATTGGCGTCAATTTCGGTCCTAGAGTCAAACCGGTGCACTTTTCCTACATAAAATTTGCTTCTTGTTCTTCCCAAGTGCTCTGATTTTTTCTACGTCTTACGGTTCGTGAGAAAAAATTCCAATTGGAAGTCTACATGTCTTGCAAATTTCGTGAAAATAAAAACTTTGTATTTCGTTCCAAATTTAATTTATTTCGATTAAGCCTGACGTACTGATTCAAAAAGGGTATACATACCCTTATGAGAAAATGCACCGTTTGGCCGGAAAATGGAAAAAACTGAAAATTTTTAATTCGATTTTTCCATTATTTTTGCCAAACTGTGGGTAGGGGATAGAAAAAATACACATATTTGGAATAAGTTAGACCTAGTGTATATATTAACATTAAAAAAACAATTTCCTAAAATTGGAATTTGCCCAAAAATGTTTAAAGGGGGTACCCTTGGATTTTTTTCAAAATTCAATAATCGGGCATATTGGCGTCAATTTCGGTCCTATAGTCAAACCGGTGCACTTTTCCTACATAAAATTTGCTACTTGTTCTTCTCAAGTGCTCAGATTTTTTCTACGTCTTAGGGTTCGTGAGAAAAAATTCCAATTGGAGGTCTACATGTCTTGCAAATTTCGTGAAAATAAAAACTTTGTATTTTGTTCCAAATTTAATTCATTTCGATTAAGCCTGACGTACTGATTCAAAAAAGATATACATACCCCTATGAGAAAATGCACCATTTGGCCGGAAAATGGAAAAAACCATAATTTGTTGTAATATTTGTTTATCATTTAAACATCCTTTAATCGGGCATATTGGCGTCAATTTCGGTCCTAGAGTCAAACCGGTGCACTTTTTTTACATAAAATTTGCTACTTGTTCTTCTCAAGTGCTCAGATTTTTTCTACGTCTTACGGTTCGTGAGAAAAAATTCCAATTGGAGGTCTACATGTCTTGCAAATTTCGTGAAAATAAAAACATTGTATTTCGTTCCAAATTTAATTTATTTCGATTAAACCTGACGTACTGATTCAAAAAGGGTATACATACCCTTATGAGAAAATGCACCGTTTGGCCACAAAAATGGAAAAAACTGAAAATTTTTAATTCGATTTTTCCATTATTTTTGCCAAACTGTGGGTAAGGGATAGAAAAAATACACATATTTGGAATAAGTTAGACCTAGTGTATATATTAACATTAAAAAAACAATTTCCTAAAATTGGAATTTGCCCAAAAATGTTTAAAGGGGGTACCCTTGGATTTTTTTCAAAATTCAATAATCGGGCATATTGGCGTCAATTTCGGTCCTATAGTCAAACCTGTGCACTTTTCCTACATAAAATTTGCTACTTGTTCTTCTCAAGTGCTCAGATTTTTTCTACGTCTTACGGTTCGTGAGAAAAAATTCCAATTGGAGGTCTACATGTCTTGCAAATTTCGTGAAAATAAAAACTTTGTATTTCGTTCCAAATTTAATTTATTTCGATTGAGCCTGACGTACTGATTCAAAAAAGATATACATACCCCTATGAGAAAATGCACCATTTGGCCGGAAAATGGAAAAAACCATAATTTTTTGTAATATTTGTTCATCATTTAAACATCCTTTAATCGGGCATATTGGCGTCAATTTCGGTCCTAGAGTCAAACCGGTGCACTTTTCCTACATAAAATTTGCTTCTTGTTCTTCCCAAGTGCTCTGATTTTTTCTACGTCTTACGGTTCGTGAGAAAAAATTCCAATTGGAAGTCTACATGTCTTGCAAATTTCGTGAAAATAAAAACTTTTTATTTCGTTCCAAATTTAATTTATTTCGATTGAGCCTGACGTACTGATTCAAAAAAGATATACATACCCCTATGAGAAAATGCACCGTTTGGCCGGAAAATGGAAAAAAGTATAATTTTTTGTAATATTTGTTCATCATTTAAACATCCTTTAATCGGGCATATTGGCGTCAATTTCGGTCCTAGAGTCAAACCGGTGCACTTTTCCTACATAAAATTTGCTACTTGTTCTTCTCAAGTGCTCAGATTTATTCTACGTCTTACGGTTCGTGAGAAAAAATTCCAATTGGAGGTCTACATGTCTTGCAAATTTCGTGAAAATAAAAACTTTGTATTTCGTTCCAAATTTAATTTATTTCGATTGAGCCTGACGTACTGATTCAAAAAAGATATACATACCCCTATGAGAAAATGCACCATTTGGCCGGAAAATGGAAAAAACCATAATTTTTTGTAATATTTGTTCATCATTTAAACATCCTTTAATCGGGCATATTGGCGTCAATTTCGGTCCTAGAGTCAAACCGGTGCACTTTTCCTACATAAAATTTGCTACTTGTTCTTCTCAAGTGCTCAGATTTTTTCTAACGTCTTACGGTTCGTGAGAAAAAATTCCAATTGGAGGTCTACATGTCTTGCAAATTTCGTGAAAATAAAAACTTTGTATTTCGTTCCAAATTTAATTTATTTCGATTAAGCCTGACGTACTGATTCAAAAAGGGTATACATACCCTTATGAGAAAATGCACCGTTTGGCCGGAAAATGGAAAAAACTGAAAATTTTTAATTCGATTTTTCCATTATTTTTGCCAAACTGTGGGTAGGGGATAGAAAAAATACACATATTTGGAATAAGTTAGACCTAGTGTATATATTAACATTAAAAAACAATTTCCTAAAATTGGAATTTGCCCAAAAATGTTTAAAGGGGGTACCCTTGGATTTTTTTCAAAATTCAATAATCGGGCATATTGGCGTCAATTTCGGTCCTATAGTCAAACCGGTGCACTTTTCCTACATAAAATTTGCTACTTGTTCTTCTCAAGTGCTCAGATTTTTTCTACGTCTTACGGTTCGTGAGAAAAAATTCCAATTGGAGGTCTACATGTCTTGCAAATTTCGTGAAAATAAAAACTTTGTATTTCGTTCCAAATTTAATTTATTTCGATTAAGCCTGACGTACTGATTCAAAAAAGATATACATACTCCTATGAGAAAATGCACCGTTTGGCCGGAAAATGGAAAAAACTATAATTTTTTGTAATATTTGTTCATCATTTAAACATCCTTTAATCGGGCATATTGGCGTCAATTTCGGTCCTAGAGTCAAACCGGTGCACTTTTCCTACATAAAATTTGCTACTTGTTCTTCTCAAGTGCTCAGATTTATTCTACGTCTTACGGTTCGTGAGAAAAAATTCCAATTGGAGGTCTACATGTCTTGCAAATTTCGTGAAAATAAAAACTTTGTATTTCGTTCCAAATTTAATTTATTTCGATTGAGCCTGACGTACTGATTCAAAAAAGATATACATACCCCTATGAGAAAATGCACCATTTGGCCGGAAAATGGAAAAAACCATAATTTTTTGTAATATTTGTTCATCATTTAAACATCCTTTAATCGGGCATATTGGCGTCAATTTCGGTCCTAGAGTCAAACCGGTGCACTTTTCCTACATAAAATTTGCTACTTGTTCTTCTCAAGTGCTCAGATTTTTTCTAACGTCTTACGGTTCGTGAGAAAAAATTCCAATTGGAGGTCTACATGTCTTGCAAATTTCGTGAAAATAAAAACTTTGTATTTCGTTCCAAATTTAATTTATTTCGATTAAGCCTGACGTACTGATTCAAAAAGGGTATACATACCCTTATGAGAAAATGCACCGTTTGGCCGGAAAATGGAAAAAACTGAAAATTTTTAATTCGATTTTTCCATTATTTTTGCCAAACTGTGGGTAGGGGATAGAAAAAATACACATATTTGGAATAAGTTAGACCTAGTGTATATATTAACATTAAAAAAACAATTTCCTAAAATTGGAATTTGCCCAAAAATGTTTAAAGGGGGTACCCTTGGATTTTTTTCAAAATTCAATAATCGGGCATATTGGCGTCAATTTCGGTCCTATAGTCAAACCGGTGCACTTTTCCTACATAAAATTTGCTACTTGTTCTTCTCAAGTGCTCAGATTTTTTCTACGTCTTACGGTTCGTGAGAAAAAATTCCAATTGGAGGTCTACATGTCTTGCAAATTTCGTGAAAATAAAAACTTTGTATTTCGTTCCAAATTTAATTTATTTCGATTAAGCCTGACGTACTGATTCAAAAAAGATATACATACCCCTATGAGAAAATGCACCGTTTGGCCGGAAAATGGAAAAAACTATAATTTTTTGTAATATTTGTTCATCATTTAAATATCCTTTAATCGGGCATATTGGCGTCAATTTCGGTCCTAGAGTCAAACCGGTGCACTTTTCCTACATAAAATTTGCTACTTGTTCTTCTCAAGTGCTCAGATTTATTCTACGTCTTACGGTTCGTGAGAAAAAATTCCAATTGGAGGTCTACATGTCTTGCAAATTTCGTGAAAATAAAAACTTTGTATTTCGTTCCAAATTTAATTTATTTCGATTGAGCCTGACGTACTGATTCAAAAAAGATATACATACCCCTATGAGAAAATGCACCATTTGGCCGGAAAATGGAAAAAACCATAATTTTTTGTAATATTTGTTCATCATTTAAACATCCTTTAATCGGGCATATTGGCGTCAATTTCGGTCCTAGAGTCAAACCGGTGCACTTTTCCTACATAAAATTTGCTACTTGTTCTTCTCAAGTGCTCAGATTTTTTCTAACGTCTTACGGTTCGTGAGAAAAAATTCCAATTGGAGGTCTACATGTCTTGCAAATTTCGTGAAAATAAAAACTTTGTATTTCGTTCCAAATTTAATTTATTTCGATTAAGCCTGACGTACTGATTCAAAAAGGGTATACATACCCTTATGAGAAAATGCACCGTTTGGCCGGAAAATGGAAAAAACTGAAAATTTTTAATTCGATTTTTCCATTATTTTTGCCAAACTGTGGGTAGGGGATAGAAAAAATACACATATTTGGAATAAGTTAGACCTAGTGTATATATTAACATTAAAAAAACAATTTCCTAAAATTGGAATTTGCCCAAAAATGTTTAAAGGGGGTACCCTTGGATTTTTTTCAATATTCAATAATCGGGCATATTGGCGTCAATTTCGGTCCTAGAGTCAAACCGGTGCACTTTTCCTACATAAAATTTGCTACTTGTTCTTCTCAAGTGCTCAGATTTTTTCTACGTCTTACGGTTCGTGAGAAAAAATTCCAATTGGAGGTCTACATGTCTTGCAAATTTCGTGAAAATAAAAACTTTGTATTTCGTTCCAAATTTAATTCATTTCGATTAAGCCTGACGTACTGATTCAAAAAAGATATACATACCCCTATGAGAAAATGCACCATTTGGCCGGAAAATGGAAAAAACCATAATTTTTTGTAATATTTGTTCATCATTTAAACATCCTTTAATCGGGCATATTGGCGTCAATTTCGGTCCTAGAGTCAAACCAGTGCACTTTTTTTACATAAAATTTGCTACTTGTTCTTCTCAAGTGCTCAGATTTTTTCTAAGCCTTACGGTTCGTGAGAAAAAATTCCAATTGGAGGTCTACATGTCTTGCAAATTTCGTGAAAATAAAAACTTTGTATTTCGTTCCAAATTTAATTTATTTCGATTAAACCTGACGTACTGATTCAAAAAGGGTATACATACCCTTATGAGAAAATGCACCGTTTGGCCGGAAAATGGAAAAAACTGAAAATTTTTAATTCGATTTTTCCATTATTTTTGCCAAACTGTGGGTAGGGGATAGAAAAAATACACATATTTGGAATAAGTTAGACCAATGTATATATTAACATTAAAAAAACAATTTCCTAAAATTGGAATTTGCCCAAAAATGTTTAAAGGGGGTACCCTTGGATTTTTTTCAAAATTCAATAATCGGGCATATTGGCGTCAATTTCGGTCCTATAGTCAAACCGGTGCACTTTTCCTACATAAAATTTGCTACTTGTTCTTCTCAAGTGCTCAGATTTTTTCTACGTCTTACGGTTCGTGAGAAAAAATTCCAATTGGAGGTCTACATGTCTTGCAAATTTCGTGAAAGTAAAAACTTTGTATTTCGTTCCAAATTTAATTTATTTCGATTAAGCCAGACGTACTGATTCAAAAAAGATATACATACCCCTATGAGAAAATGCACCATTTGGCCGGAAAATGGAAAAAACCATAATTTTTTGTAATATTTGTTCATCATTTAAACATCCTTTAATCGGGCATATTGGCGTCAATTTCGGTCCTAGAGTCAAACCAGTGCACTTTTTTTACATAAAATTTGCTACTTGTTCTTCTCAAGTGCTCAGATTTTTTCTACGTCTTACGGTTCGTGAGAAAAAATTCCAATTGGAGGTCTACATGTCTTGCAAATTTCGTGAAAATAAAAACTTTGTATTTCGTTCCAAATTTAATTTATTTCGATTAAACCTGACGTACTGATTCAAAAAGGGTATACATACCCTTATGAGGAAATGCACCGTTTGGCCGGAAAATGGAAAAAACTGAAAATTTTTAATTCGATTTTTCCATTATTTTTGCCAAACTGTGGGTAGGGGATAGAAAAAATACACATATTTGGAATAAGTTAGACCTAGTGTATATATTAACATTAAAAAAACAATTTCCCAAAATTGGAATTTGCCCAAAAATGTTTAAAGGGGGTACCCTTGGACTTTTTTCAAAATTCAATAATCGGGCATATTGGCGTCAATTTCGGTCCCATAGTCAAACCGGTGCACTTTTCCTACATAAAATTTGCTACTTGTTCTTCTCAAGTGCTCAGATTTTTTCTACCTCTTACGGTTCGTGAGAAAAAATTCCAATTGGAGGTCTACATGTCTTGCAAATTTCGTGAAAATAAAAACTTTGTATTTCGTTCCAAATTTAATTCATTTCGATTAAGCCTGACGTACTGATTCAAAAAAGATATACATACCCCTATGAGAAAATGCACCATTTGGCCGGAAAATGGAAAAAACCATAACTTTTTGTAATATTTGTTCATCATTTAAACATCCTTTAATCGGGCATATTGGCGTCAATTTCGGTCCTAGAGTCAAACCGGTGCACTTTTCCTACATAAAATTTGCTACTTGTTCTTCTCAAGTGCTCAGATTTTTTCTAACGTCTTACGGTTCGTGAGAAAAAATTCCAATTGGAGGTCTACATGTCTTGCAAATTTCGTGAAAATAAAAACTTTGTATTTCGTTCCAAATTTAATTTATTTCGATTAAGCCTGACGTACTGATTCAAAAAGGGTATACATACCCTTATGAGAAAATGCACCGTTTGGCCGGAAAATGGAAAAAACTGAAAATTTTTAATTCGATTTTTCCATTATTTTTGCCAAACTGTGGGTAGGGGATAGAAAAAATACACATATTTGGAAAAAGTTAGACCTAGTGTATATATTAACATTAAAAAAACAATTTCCTAATTTTGGAATTTGCCCAAAAATGTTTAAAGGGGGTACCCTTGGATTTTTTTCAAAATTCAATAATCGGGCATATTGGCGTCAATTTCGGTCCTATAGTCAAACCGGTGCACTTTTCCTACATAAAATTTGCTACTTGTTCTTCTCAAGTGCTCAGATTTTTTCTACGTCTTACGGTTCGTGAGAAAAAATTCCAATTGGAGGTCTACATGTCTTGCAAATTTCGTGAAAATAAAAACTTTGTATTTCGTTCCAAATTTAATTTATTTCGATTAAGCCTGACGTACTGATTCAAAAAAGATATACATACCCCTATGAGAAAATGCACCGTTTGGCCGGAAAATGGAAAAAACTATAATTTTTTGTAATATTTGTTCATCATTTAAATATCCTTTAATCGGGCATATTGGCGTCAATTTCGGTCCTAGAGTCAAACCGGTGCACTTTTCCTACATAAAATTTGCTACTTGTTCTTCTCAAGTGCTCAGATTTTTTCTACGTCTTACGGTTCGTGAGAAAAAATTCCAATTGGAGGTCTACATGTCTTGCAAATTTCGTGAAAATAAAAACTTTGTATTTCGTTCCAAATTTAATTCATTTCGATTAAGCCTGACGTACTGATTCAAAAAAGATATACATACTTCTATGAGAAAATGCACCATTTGGCCGGAAAATGGAAAAAACCATAATTTTTTGTAATATTTGTTCATCATTTAAACATCCTTTAATCGGGCATATTGGCGTCAATTTCGGTCCTAGAGTCAAACCAGTGCACTTTTTTTACATAAAATTTGCTATTTGTTCTTCTCAAGTGCTCAGATTTTTTCTAAGTCTTACGGTTCGTGAGAAAAAATTCCAATTGGAGGTCTACATGTCTTGCAAATTTCGTGAAAATAAAAACTTTGTATTTCGTTCCAAATTTAATTTATTTTGATTAAACCTGACGTACTGATTCAAAAAGGGTATACATACCCTTATGAGAAAATGCACCGTTTGGCCGGAAAATGGAAAAAACTGAAAATTTTTAATTCGATTTTTCCATTATTTTTGCCAAACTGTGGGTAGGGGATAGAAAAAATACACATATTTGGAATAAGTTAGACCTAGTGTATATATTAACATTAAAAAAACAATTTCCTAAAATTGGAATTTGCCCAAAAATGTTTAAAGGGGGTACCCTTGGATTTTTTTCAAAATTCAATAATCGGGCATATTGGCGTCAATTTCGGTCCTATAGTCAAACCGGTGCACTTTTCCTACATAAAATTTGCTACTTGTTCTTCTCAAGTGCTCAGATTTTTTCTAACGTCTTACGGTTCGTGAGAAAAAATTCCAATTGGAGGTCTACATGTCTTGCAAATTTCGTGAAAATAAAAACTTTGTATTTCGTTCCAAATTTAATTTATTTCGATTAAGCCTGACGTACTGATTCAAAAAAGATATACATACCCCTATGAGAAAATGCACCATTTGGCCGGAAAATGGAAAAAACCATAACTTTTTGTAATATTTGTTCATCATTTAAACATCCTTTAATCGGGCATATTGGCGTCAATTTCGGTCCTAGAGTCAAACCGGTGCACTTTTCCTACATAAAATTTGCTACTTGTTCTTCTCAAGTGCTCAGATTTTTTCTACGTCTTACGGTTCGTGAGAAAAAATTCCAATTGGAGGTCTACATGTCTTGCAAATTTCGTGAAAATAAAAACTTTGTATTTCGTTCCAAATTTAATTTATTTCGATTAAGCCTGACGTACTGATTCAAAAAAGATATACATACCCCTATGAGAAAATGCACCATTTGGCCGGAAAATGGAAAAAACCATAATTTTTTGTAATATTTGTTCATCATTTAAACATCCTTTAATCGGGCATATTGGCGTCAATTTCGGTCCTAGAGTCAAACCGGTGCACTTTTCCTACATAAAATTTGCTACTTGTTCTTCTCAAGTGCTCAGATTTTTTCTAACGTCTTACGGTTCGTGAGAAAAAATTCCAATTGGAGGTCTACATGTCTTGCAAATTTCGTGAAAATAAAAACTTTGTATTTCGTTCCAAATTTAATTTATTTCGATTAAGCCTGACGTACTGATTCAAAAAGGGTATACATACCCTTATGAGAAAATGCACCGTTTGGCCGGAAAATGGAAAAAACTGAAAATTTTTAATTCGATTTTTCCATTATTTTTGCCAAACTGTGGGTAGGGGATAGAAAAAATACACATATTTGGAATAAGTTAGACCTAGTGTATATATTAACATTAAAAAAACAATTTCCTAATTTTGGAATTTGCCCAAAAATGTTTAAAGGGGGTACCCTTGGATTTTTTTCAAAATTCAATAATCGGGCATATTGGCGTCAATTTCGGTCCTATAGTCAAACCGGTGCACTTTTCCTACATAAAATTTGCTACTTGTTCTTCTCAAGTGCTCAGATTTTTTCTACGTCTTACGGTTCGTGAGAAAAAATTCCAATTGGAGGTCTACATGTCTTGCAAATTTCGTGAAAATAAAAACTTTGTATTTCGTTCCAAATTTAATTTATTTCGATTAAGCCTGACGTACTGATTCAAAAAAGATATACATACCCCTATGAGAAAATGCACCGTTTGGCCGGAAAATGGAAAAAACTATAATTTTTTGTAATATTTGTTCATCATTTAAATATCCTTTAATCGGGCATATTGGCGTCAATTTCGGTCCTAGAGTCAAACCGGTGCACTTTTCCTACATAAAATTTGCTACTTGTTCTTCTCAAGTGCTCAGATTTTTTCTACGTCTTACGGTTCGTGAGAAAAAATTCCAATTGGAGGTCTACATGTCTTGCAAATTTCGTGAAAATAAAAACTTTGTATTTCGTTCCAAATTTAATTCATTTCGATTAAGCCTGACGTACTGATTCAAAAAAGATATACATACCCCTATGAGAAAATGCACCATTTGGCCGGAAAATGGAAAAAACCATAATTTTTTGTAATATTTGTTCATCATTTAAACATCCTTTAATCGGGCATATTGGCGTCAATTTCGGTCCTAGAGTCAAACCAGTGCACTTTTTTTACACAAAATTTGCTATTTGTTCTTCTCAAGTGCTCAGATTTTTTCTAAGTCTTACGGTTCGTGAGAAAAAATTCCAATTGGAGGTCTACATGTCTTGCAAATTTCGTGAAAATAAAAACTTTGTATTTCGTTCCAAATTTAATTTATTTTGATTAAACCAGACGTACTGATTCAAAAAGGGTATACATACCCTTATGAGAAAATGCACCGTTTGGCCGGAAAATGGAAAAAACTGAAAATTTTTAATTCGATTTTTTCATTATTTTTGCCAAACTGTGGGTAGGGGATAGAAAAAATACACATATTTGGAATAAGTTAGACCTAGTGTATATATTAACATTAAAAAAACAATTTCCTAAAATTGGAATTTGCCCAAAAATGTTTAAAGGGGGTACCCTTGGATTTTTTTCAAAATTCAATAATCGGGCATATTGGCGTCAATTTCGGTCCTATAGTCAAACCGGTGCACTTTTCCTACATAAAATTTGCTACTTGTTCTTCTCAAGTGCTCAGATTTTTTCTAACGTCTTACGGTTCGTGAGAAAAAATTCCAATTGGAGGTCTACATGTCTTGCAAATTTCGTGAAAATAAAAACTTTGTATTTCGTTCCAAATTTAATTTATTTCGATTAAGCCTGACGTACTGATTCAAAAAAGATATACATACCCCTATGAGAAAATGCACCATTTGGCCGGAAAATGGAAAAAACCATAACTTTTTGTAATATTTGTTCATCATTTAAACATCCTTTAATCGGGCATATTGGCGTCAATTTCGGTCCTAGAGTCAAACCGGTGCACTTTTCCTACATAAAATTTGCTACTTGTTCTTCTCAAGTGCTCAGATTTTTTCTACGTCTTACGGTTCGTGAGAAAAAATTCCAATTGGAGGTCTACATGTCTTGCAAATTTCGTGAAAATAAAAACTTTGTATTTCGTTCCAAATTTAATTCATTTCGATTAAGCCTGACGTACTGATTCAAAAAAGATATACATACCCCTATGAGAAAATGCACCATTTGGCCGGAAAATGGAAAAAACCATAATTTTTTGTAATATTTGTTCATCATTTAAACATCCTTTAATCGGGCATATTGGCGTCAATTTCGGTCCTAGAGTCAAACCGGTGCACTTTTCCTACATAAAATTTGCTACTTGTTCTTCTCAAGTGCTCAGATTTTTTCTAACGTCTTACGGTTCGTGAGAAAAAATTCCA
This sequence comes from Diabrotica undecimpunctata, assembly GCF_040954645.1. Taxonomy (NCBI): domain Eukaryota; kingdom Metazoa; phylum Arthropoda; class Insecta; order Coleoptera; family Chrysomelidae; genus Diabrotica; species Diabrotica undecimpunctata. The sequence goes on from NC_092803.1 coordinate 144,181,130, forward strand.
ATTGGAGGTCTACATGTCTTGCAAATTTCGTGAAAATAAAAACTTTGTATTTCGTTCCAAATTTAATTTATTTCGATTAAGCCTGACGTACTGATTCAAAAAGGGTATACATACCCTTATGAGAAAATGCACCGTTTGGCCGGAAAATGGAAAAAACTGAAAATTTTTAATTCGATTTTTCCATTATTTTTGCCAAACTGTGGGTAGGGGATAGAAAAAATACACATATTTGGAATAAGTTAGACCTAGTGTATATATTAACATTAAAAAAACAATTTCCTAATTTTGGAATTTGCCCAAAAATGTTTAAAGGGGGTACCCTTGGATTTTTTTCAAAATTCAATAATCGGGCATATTGGCGTCAATTTCGGTCCTATAGTCAAACCGGTGCACTTTTCCTTCATAAAATTTGCTACTTGTTCTTCTCAAGTGCTCAGATTTTTTCTACGTCTTACGGTTCGTGAGAAAAAATTCCAATTGGAGGTCTACATGTCTTGCAAATTTCGTGAAAATAAAAACTTTGTATTTCGTTCCAAATTTAATTTATTTCGATTAAGCCTGACGTACTGATTCAAAAAAGATATACATACTCCTATGAGAAAATGCACCGTTTGGCCGGAAAATGGAAAAAACTATAATTTTTTGTAATATTTGTTCATCATTTAAATATCCTTTAATCGGGCATATTGGCGTCAATTTCGGTCCTAGAGTCAAACCGGTGCACTTTTCCTAGATAAAATTTGCTACTTGTTCTTCTCAAGTGCTCAGATTTTTTCTACGTCTTACGGTTCGTGAGAAAAAATTCCAATTGGAGGTCTACATGTCTTGCAAATTTCGTGAAAATAAAAACTTTGTATTTCGTTCCAAATTTAATTCATTTCGATTAAGCCTGACGTACTGATTCAAAAAAGATATACATACCCCTATGAGAAAATGCACCATTTGGCCGGAAAATGGAAAAAACCATAATTTTTTGTAATATTTGTTCATCATTTAAACATCCTTTAATCGGGCATATTGGCGTCAATTTCGGTCCTAGAGTCAAACCAGTGCACTTTTTTTACATAAAATTTGCTATTTGTTCTTCTCAAGTGCTCAGATTTTTTCTAAGTCTTACGGTTCGTGAGAAAAAATTCCAATTGGAGGTCTACATGTCTTGCAAATTTCGTGAAAATAAAAACTTTGTATTTCGTTCCAAATTTAATTTATTTTGATTAAACCTGACGTACTGATTCAAAAAGGGTATACATACCCTTATGAGAAAATGCACCGTTTGGCCGGAAAATGGAAAAAACTGAAAATTTTTAATTCGATTTTTCCATTATTTTTGCCAAACTGTGGGTAGGGGATAGAAAAAATACACATATTTGGAATAAGTTAGACCTAGTGTATATATTAACATTAAAAAAACAATTTCCTAAAATTGGAATTTGCCCAAAAATGTTTAAAGGGGGTACCCTTGGATTTTTTTCAAAATTCAATAATCGGGCATATTGGCGTCAATTTCGGTCCTATAGTCAAACCGGTGCACTTTTCCTACATAAAATTTGCTACTTGTTCTTCTCAAGTGCTCAGATTTTTTCTAACGTCTTACGGTTCGTGAGAAAAAATTCCAATTGGAGGTCTACATGTCTTGCAAATTTCGTGAAAATAAAAACTTTGTATTTCGTTCCAAATTTAATTTATTTCGATTAAGCCTGACGTACTGATTCAAAAAAGATATACATACCCCTTTGAGAAAATGCACCATTTGGCCGGAAAATGGAAAAAACCATAACTTTTTGTAATATTTGTTCATCATTTAAACATATTTTAATCGGGCATATTGGCGTCAATTTCGGTCCTAGAGTCAAACCGGTGCACTTTTCCTACATAAAATTTGCTACTTGTTCTTCTCAAGTGCTCAGATTTTTTCTACGTCTTACGGTTCGTGAGAAAAAATTCCAATTGGAGGTCTACATGTCTTGCAAATTTCGTGAAAATAAAAACTTTGTATTTCGTTCCAAATTTAATTCATTTCGATTAAGCCTGACGTACTGATTCAAAAAAGATATACATACCCCTATGAGAAAATGCACCATTTGGCCGGAAAATGGAAAAAACCATAATTTTTTGTAATATTTGTTCATCATTTAAACATCCTTTAATCGGGCATATTGGCGTCAATTTCGGTCCTAGAGTCAAACCAGTGCACTTTTTTTACATAAAATTTGCTATTTGTTCTTCTCAAGTGCTCAGATTTTTTCTAAGTCTTACGGTTCGTGAGAAAAAATTCCAATTGGAGGTCTACATGTCTTGCAAATTTCGTGAAAATAAAAACTTTGTATTTCGTTCCAAATTTAATTTATTTCGATTAAACCTGACGTACTGATTCAAAAAGGGTATACATACCCTTATGAGAAAATGCACCGTTTGGCCGGAAAATGGAAAAAACTGAAAATTTTTAATTCGATTTTTCCATTATTTTTGCCAAACTGTGGGTAGGGGATAGAAAAAATACACATATTTGGAATAAGTTAGACCAATGTATATATTAACATTAAAAAAACAATTTCCTAAAATTGGAATTTGCCCAAAAATGTTTAAAGGGGGTACCCTTGGATTTTTTTCAAAATTCAATAATCGGGCATATTGGCGTCAATTTCGGTCCTATAGTCAAACCGGTGCACTTTTCCTACATAAAATTTGCTACTTGTTCTTCTCAAGTGCTCAGATTTTTTCTACGTCTTACGGTTCGTGAGAAAAAATTCCAATTGGAGGTCTACATGTCTTGCAAATTTCGTGAAAATAAAAACTTTGTATTTCGTTCCAAATTTAATTTATTTCGATTAAGCCTGACGTACTGATTCAAAAAAGATATACATACCCCTATGAGAAAATGCACCATTTGGCCGGAAAATGGAAAAAACCATAACTTTTTGTAATATTTGTTCATCATTTAAACATCCTTTAATCGGGCATATTGGCGTCAATTTCGGTCCTAGAGTCAAACCGGTGCACTTTTCCTACATAAAATTTGCTACTTGTTCTTCTCAAGTGCTCAGATTTTTTCTACGTCTTACGGTTCGTGAGAAAAAATTCCAATTGGAGGTCTACATGTCTTGCAAATTTCGTGAAAATAAAAACTTTGTATTTCGTTCCAAATTTAATTCATTTCGATTAAGCCTGACGTACTGATTCAAAAAAGATATACATACCCCTATGAGAAAATGCACCATTTGGCCGGAAAATGGAAAAAACCATAATTTTTTGTAATATTTGTTCATCATTTAAACATCCTTTAATCGGGCATATTGGCGTCAATTTCGGTCCTAGAGTCAAACCGGTGCACTTTTCCTACATAAAATTTGCTACTTGTTCTTCTCAAGTGCTCAGATTTTTTCTAACGTCTTACGGTTCGTGAGAAAAAATTCCAATTGGAGGTCTACATGTCTTGCAAATTTCGTGAAAATAAAAACTTTGTATTTCGTTCCAAATTTAATTTATTTCGATTAAGCCTGACGTACTGATTCAAAAAGGGTATACATACCCTTATGAGAAAATGCACCGTTTGGCCGGAAAATGGAAAAAACTGAAAATTTTTAATTCGATTTTTCCATTATTTTTGCCAAACTGTGGGTAGGGGATAGAAAAAATACACATATTTGGAATAAGTTAGACCTAGTGTATATATTAACATTAAAAAAACAATTTCCTAATTTTGGAATTTGCCCAAAAATGTTTAAAGGGGGTACCCTTGGATTTTTTTCAAAATTCAATAATCGGGCATATTGGCGTCAATTTCGGTCCTATAGTCAAACCGGTGCACTTTTCCTACATAAAATTTGCTACTTGTTCTTCTCAAGTGCTCAGATTTTTTCTACGTCTTACGGTTCGTGAGAAAAAATTCCAATTGGAGGTCTACATGTCTTGCAAATTTCGTGAAAATAAAAACTTTGTATTTCGTTCCAAATTTAATTTATTGCGATTAAGCCTGACGTACTGATTCAAAAAAGATATACATACTCCTATGAGAAAATGCACCGTTTGGCCGGAAAATGGAAAAAACTATAATTTTTTGTAATATTTGTTCATCATTTAAATATCCTTTAATCGGGCATATTGGCGTCAATTTCGGTCCTAGAGTCAAACCGGTGCACTTTTCCTAGATAAAATTTGCTACTTGTTCTTCTCAAGTGCTCAGATTTTTTCTACGTCTTACGGTTCGTGAGAAAAAATTCCAATTGGAGGTCTACATGTCTTGCAAATTTCGTGAAAATAAAAACTTTGTATTTCGTTCCAAATTTAATTCATTTCGATTAAGCCTGACGTACTGATTCAAAAAAGATATACATACCCCTATGAGAAAATGCACCATTTGGCCGGAAAATGGAAAAAACCATAATTTTTTGTAATATTTGTTCATCATTTAAACATCCTTTAATCGGGCATATTGGCGTCAATTTCGGTCCTAGAGTCAAACCAGTGCACTGTTTTTACATAAAATTTGCTATTTGTTCTTCTCAAGTGCTCAGATTTTTTCTAAGCCTTACGGTTCGTGAGAAAAAATTCCAATTGGAGGTCTACATGTCTTGTAAATTTCGTGAAAATAAAAACTTTGTATTTCGTTCCAAATTTAATTTATTTTGATTAAACCTGACGTACTGATTCAAAAAGGGTATACATACCCTTATGAGAAAATGCACCGTTTGGCCGGAAAATGGAAAAAACTGAAAATTTTTAATTCGATTTTTCCATTATTTTTGCCAAACTGTGGGTAGGGGATAGAAAAAATACACATATTTGGAATAAGTTAGACCTAGTGTATATATTAACATTAAAAAAACAATTTCCTAAAATTGGAATTTGCCCAAAAATGTTTAAAGGGGGTACCCTTGGATTTTTTTCAAAATTCAATAATCGGGCATATTGGCGTCAATTTCGGTCCTATAGTCAAACCGGTGCACTTTTCCTACATAAAATTTGCTACTTGTTCTTCTCAAGTGCTCAGATTTTTTCTAACGTCTTACGGTTCGTGAGAAAAAATTCCAATTGGAGGTCTACATGTCTTGCAAATTTCGTGAAAATAAAAACTTTGTATTTCGTTCCAAATTTAATTTATTTCGATTAAGCCTGACGTACTGATTCAAAAAAGATATACATACCCCTATGAGAAAATGCACCATTTGGCCGGAAAATGGAAAAAACCATAACTTTTTGTAATATTTGTTCATCATTTAAACATCCTTTAATCGGGCATATTGGCGTCAATTTCGGTCCTAGAGTCAAACCGGTGCACTTTTCCTACATAAAATTTGCTACTTGTTCTTCTCAAGTGCTCAGATTTTTTCTACGTCTTACGGTTCGTGAGAAAAAATTCCAATTGGAGGTCTACATGTCTTGCAAATTTCGTGAAAATAAAAACTTTGTATTTCGTTCCAAATTTAATTCATTTCGATTAAGCCTGACGTACTGATTCAAAAAAGATATACATACCCCTATGAGAAAATGCACCATTTGGCCGGAAAATGGAAAAAACCATAATTTTTTGTAATATTTGTTCATCATTTAAACATCCTTTAATCGGGCATATTGGCGTCAATTTCGGTCCTAGAGTCAAACCAGTGCACTTTTTTTACATAAAATTTGCTATTTGTTCTTCTCAAGTGCTCAGATTTTTTCTAAGTCTTACGGTTCGTGAGAAAAAATTCCAATTGGAGGTCTACATGTCTTGCAAATTTCGTGAAAATAAAAACTTTGTATTTCGTTCCAAATTTAATTTATTTCGATTAAACCTGACGTACTGATTCAAAAAGGGTATACATACCCTTATGAGAAAATGCACCGTTTGGCCGGAAAATGGAAAAAACTGAAAATTTTTAATTCGATTTTTCCATTATTTTTGCCAAACTGTGGGTAGGGGATAGAAAAAATACACATATTTGGAATAAGTTAGACCAATGTATATATTAACATTAAAAAAACAATTTCCTAAAATTGGAATTTGCCCAAAAATGTTTAAAGGGGGTACCCTTGGATTTTTTTCAAAATTCAATAATCGGGCATATTGGCGTCAATTTCGGTCCTATAGTCAAACCGGTGCACTTTTCCTACATAAAATTTGCTACTTGTTCTTCTCAAGTGCTCAGATTTTTTCTACGTCTTACGGTTCGTGAGAAAAAATTCCAATTGGAGGTCTACATGTCTTGCAAATTTCGTGAAAATAAAAACTTTGTATTTCGTTCCAAATTTAATTTATTTCGATTAAGCCTGACGTACTGATTCAAAAAAGATATACATACCCCTATGAGAAAATGCACCATTTGGCCGGAAAATGGAAAAAACCATAATTTTTTGTAATATTTGTTCATCATTTAAACATCCTTTAATCGGGCATATTGGCGTCAATTTCGGTCCTAGAGTCAAACCAGTGCACTTTTTTTACATAAAATTTGCTACTTGTTCTTCTCAAGTGCTCAGATTTTTTCTACGTCTTACGGTTCGTGAGAAAAAATTCCAATTGGAGGTCTACATGTCTTGCAAATTTCGTGAAAATAAAAACTTTGTATTTCGTTCCAAATTTAATTTATTTCGATTAAACCTGACGTACTGATTCAAAAAGGGTATACATACCCTTATGAGGAAATGCACCGTTTGGCCGGAAAATTGAAAAAACTGAAAATTTTTAATTCGATTTTTCCATTATTTTTGACAAACTGTGAGTAGGGGATAGAAAAAATACACATATTTGGAATAAGTTAGACCTAGTGTATATATTAACATTAAAAAAACAATTTCCTAAAATTGGAATTTGCCCAAAAATGTTTAAAGGGGGTACCCTTGGATTTTTTTCAAAATTCAATAATCGGGCATATTGGCGTCAATTTCGGTCCTATAGTCAAACCGGTGCACTTTTCCTACATAAAATTTGCTACTTGTTCTTCTCAAGTGCTCAGATTTTTTCTACGTCTTACGGTTCGTGAGAAAAAATTCCAATTGGAGGTCTACATGTCTTGCAAATTTCGTGAAAATAAAAACTTTGTATTTCGTTCCAAATTTAATTCATTTCGATTAAGCCTGACGTACTGATTCAAAAAAGATATACATACCCCTATGAGAAAATGCACCATTTGGCCGGAAAATGGAAAAAACCATAACTTTTTGTAATATTTGTTCATCATTTAAACATCCTTTAATCGGGCATATTGGCGTCAATTTCGGTCCTAGAGTCAAACCGGTGCACTTTTCCTACATAAAATTTGCTACTTGTTCTTCTCAAGTGCTCAGATTTTTTCTACGTCTTACGGTTCGTGAAAAAAAAATTCCAATTGGAGGTCTACATGTCTTGCAAATTTCGTGAAAATAAAAACTTTGTATTTCGTTCCAAATTTAATTCATTTCGATTAAGCCTGACGCACTCATTCAAAAAAGATATACATACCCCTATGAGAAAATGCACCGTTTGGCCGGAAAATGGAAAAAACTGAAAATTTTTAATTCGATTTTTCCATTATTTTTGCCAAACTGTGGGTAGGGGATAGAAAAAATACACATATTTGGAATAAGTTAGACCCAGTGTATATATTAACATTAAAAAAACAATTTCCTAAAATTGGAATTTGCCCAAAAATGTTTAAAGGGGGTACCCTTGGATTTTTTTCAAAATTCAATAATCGGGCATATTGGCGTCAATTTCGGTCCTATAGTCAAACCGGTGCACTTTTCCTACATAAAATTTGCTACTTGTTCTTCTCAAGTGCTCAGATTTTTTCTACGTCTTACGGTTCGTGAGAAAAAATTCCAATTGGAGGTCTACATGTCTTGCAAATTTCGTGAAAATAAAAACTTTGTATTTCGTTCCAAATTTAATTTATTTCGATTAAGCCTGACGTACTGATTCAAAAAGGGTATACATACCCTGATGAGAAAATGCACCGTTTGGCCGGAAAATGGAAAAAACTGAAAATTTTTAATTCGATTTTTCCATTATTTTTGCCAAACTGTGGGTAGGGGATAGAAAAAATACACATATTTAGAATAAGTTAGACCTAGTGTATATATTAACATTAAAAAAACAATTTCCTAAAATTGGAATTTGCCCAAAAATGTTTAAAGGGGGTACCCTTGGATTTTTTTCAATATTCAATAATCGGGCATATTGGCGTCAATTTCGGTCCTATAGTCAAACCGGTGCACTTTTCCTACATAAAATTTGCTACTTGTTCTTCTCAAGTGCTCATATTTTTTCTACGTCTTACGGTTCGTGAGAAAAAATTCCAATTGGAGGTCTACATGTCTTGCAAATTTCGTGAAAATAAAAACTTTGTATTTCGTTCCAAATTTAATTTATTTCGATTAAGCCTGACGTACTGATTCAAAAAGGGTATACATACCCTTATGAGAAAATGCACCGTTTGGCCGGAAAATGGAAAAAACTGAAAATTTTTAATTCGATTTTTCCATTATTTTTGCCAAACTGTGGGTAGGGGATAGAAAAAATACACATATTTGGAATAAGTTAGACCTAGTGTATATATTAACATTAAAAAAACAATTTCCTAAAATTGGAATTTGCCCAAAAATGTTTAAAGGGGGTACCCTTGGATTTTTTTCAATATTCAATAATCGGGCATATTGGCGTCAATTTCGGTCCTATAGTCAAACCGGTGCACTTTTCCTACATAAAATTTGCTACTTGTTCTTCTCAAGTGCTCAGATTTTTTCTACGTCTTACGGTTCGTGAGAAAAAATTCCAATTGGAGGTCTACATGTCTTGCAAATTTCGTGAAAATAAAAACTTTGTATTTCGTTCCAAATTTAATTTATTTCGATTAAGCCTGACGTACTGATTCAAAAAAGATATACATACCCCTATGAGAAAATGCACCGTTTGGCCGGAAAATGGAAAAAACTATAATTTTTTGTAATATTTGTTCATCATTTAAATATCCTTTAATCGGGCATATTGGCGTCAATTTCGGTCCTAGAGTCAAACCGGTGCACTTTTCCTACATAAAATTTGCTACTTGTTCTTCTCAAGTGCTCAGATTTTTTCTACGTCTTACGGTTCGTGAGAAAAAATTCCAATTGGAGGTCTACATGTCTTGCAAATTACGTGAAAATAAAAACTTTGTATTTCGTTCCAAATTTAATTCATTTCTATTAAGCCTGACGTACTGATTCAAAAAAGATATACATACCCCTATGAGAAAATGCACCGTTTGGCCGGAAAATGGAAAAAACTATAATTTTTTGTAATATTTGGCGGGTGTTGGAGAAAAGTGGTATAAGTCTAAATTTTAAGTTTCGAGAAAAACGCAATTATAGTTTTTTCAAATTTAATATTGTTGTTACGGATACAAATAAGATATTTTCGTTAAACAATTTTTGGAAATGGCTTTGAATTTGTTGGATTAAAATAGATCTACTAGTAAAAAGGACCTAGTTGTACAATTTTTTAAAAAAAATATGACTTATATCACTTTTCACAATTATTTATTAAAGAACAAAAGCCCTTCCGGAAGATATAGTAACAAATCTAATTATTAATTATAAATAAAAAAATGTGAAACTGAAAAGTTTTATGTTTACTTAAGGGGGTACATTTATAGTCAAATACAACGTAAAAGTTTATTTAATTTTTAAACATTTCAATTTCTGTGTGTACACTCTCCTCGTCACTACTATTTTCATCCTCGGGTAACGTATGTGGTATATCCTCCTTCGTAGTTAAATTTCTATAAAAATCATGAAATGTTTCTGAAATATAAGGCAATAGCTCTATCAAGTTCTTTTTTTTATCAATGTTTATTGGATTGGGACCTTTATATGACAGAGGAATTTTTATGTTTTTAGGCCACGTATTACCTTTTCTTAAAAAACATACGCTTTTAAATGGTTCGTCTACATTTAAGCTACTTTTGTATTCAAGGACACCAGGATTCTGTGAAAATCTCAACCATTTCATTTGTTTCCACATGACTTTTTCTCCTAAGTTATTCATTTTTCTTTGTTGAAGGACATTCTTATACAAAGAAGAAAACTCAAGAAAATCCGATCTGCACATTTCAGTAACTAAAAAAGTTCGCTTATTTCCACATAGTCTTACCAAATTCATCCAGTCTCTTGGATGTTCTATCGAACATGGATATCTTTTCTTTTTTTTCTCTATAATTGCGTGATCTGAATCACACTCCATGTGGGTGTGACCAGGAACAAGAAATTTGTGGTTAATGTATGATAGATTGGGATTCTCTTTTAAAACCATCATGAACATTGCAGGTAGAAAAGAGTTCTTGTTTGGTCCTGCACACGTATCAGAATATAAGGTGATCTCTTTTATTTCAGGTGAAATATGTGAAATCTGCTTGTATAAGCATGACGCAATCTGATTTGCACCCCGTCCAGCTACGCCCTCATGCCACATAAAACACATTGCTTGATTATCATTAAATCTATGTAATGTTAAATTAAAGGTCCACAACTGCCTTTTATAGAATGCTATTGAAGTATGAAGATCAGGTGTAGGGAGACACTGTTGCAAATCAAACGTATAAATGATTTTTGATTCATTTTCTAACGCAGCATTTTTATCTATACGCTTAGCCTCATAAGCGTTTGATGCTTCTTGTTGGTGACTATCAAGAAGATTTTTAATTTCTTGCATTTTTTGTGCATCTTTAGTTGTTTTCAGGAGCATATGATATTTATCGCATGTAGCGCAGGTATCCTTTTTAGGCTGTTTGATTTTTATTTCCATGGAATGGAATACTTCTTGATATTTGAATTTCGATACTGGGGTTTTCTCGTGAGGTAGCCATTTTTTGTATTCTTCATACATTCTTGTTAAGGTATAGTAATGAGGAAGATATATCTTTGATGAGTCACGACGACAATAGTGACTCTCATACGTTGGGATTGATCCAATGTGAACTCTTACTAATTGAATGTCTTGTTCGGGAGTTTTGTTAGATGGTGAGGCAAGACCTCGCAAATCATCATGTGGCATTGCAGAAGCTGAAGAAATCTTGTTTTTTGTCACATCGGTTAGAAACCGTTTTGTTTCGTTAAAAGTTTTTAGGAAACAACTTTGACAAACGTTAACTAGTAGTTGACCATTTAGTGGTAAAAAATATTTGTGTGACAGAAGCCTATTTTTATGTTTTTTGTTTTCTAATTTACGTTTTGTGGTTTTCTTTCCGTCTGTTGTTATAAGCCTAGCTATAAAAGACACGCGTTTGTTAAAGCTCGCTAAAGACCAATATTCTTTGAAAATTTCCTGTCGTTTTTCTTCATTTATCCTGTCTTTGCATTTTAAGCGGCAACTTATTAGCTCCTGACATGTCCGTGCTTTTATAACCTTCCCACTTTTCGTGGTGTACGATAACCCAAGGTTTCTGTTCTGCTTTCGTTCCTCACGAATTAGCCTAGTTTCATTTTTTAGCGATTTTCGTCCAGGTTTATTTTTTAAGATTTCTCTTCCTGGCTCATGTGCAATAAGTGCTGTTGTATCTTTTTGCAGCTTTTTCTTTGGGATGTCATTATCGGAGTCGGTATCACTTTTTTGTATATAATCTGGGTCCGCGTCACTATCATCAAACGCCTCCTCATTACCTGGATATTCCAGATAACCTTTGTCGTCGTCATCAATCCCACATACTTGATCAATAACTTCTTCCAAAGTCTTTCGAACATTCGGTTCACAGAAGGACAGTGAAGGTGCAGGACTTGATCTATTATCTTCATCTGCTAAGACAGGTTCTTCAAGGAAAACACCCGCATTGCCCATCATGGAATTTTCATCTTAAAACCCAGATTAATATCAAATTTTTGAAAAACTAATAAATTTTGTCAATTTTTTTTCCAGAAAAATGAAATTGTCATGCCAAAATTTACTTTTTATGGAAATTCGGTCCCCTCTAGAGAAAACCGAAAATATATTATTTTATGTATAAAATGATAAGAAATCTGAAATTGGAATTGAGTATGTAAGTTAAGCATCAACTTTTACATACATTAATTTTTAAAATTTTTAGAGATACAAATTAAAGTAACGCCACTGGTTAAAGTTAATCAAAAACAATAGGCATATTCACCAAGTTATAGTTGAGTTGCATCTAGAAAACTTTTACGCAAAAATAAATGTTGTTAATCTAGTATGTCGTATAAAAAATAATGATATTACTGTTTTAATTATTATTGTACATATAAATAAACAATTATTACCTTGGAGGTCTCCAGTATTTACATTATCTTCTTCCAACAGTTTGAAAATCAATTTGCTTCTTTGAGATGCCATAACCTCTAATTTTTATTTCTCACGGCTATTACTAAATAATCTCGAACAGGAATTGACGTTATATTACAACTAGGTGAGGTATACTATCACTACACTACTTATTACATTTCTCTCAAATACTTAAAGCTCATTTAAAAGGTCAAAACAAAAGTGGATAAAACCAACAGTAACACACGTGTAGTACTAAACCACAAATGACAGACAAGACAAGTCGATTGAGCGGGAACAAAGCGGTCATTATTTTAATAGGGAAAAGCGAGGTAAGTCGACCTAAAACTGCACAGTTTGAATTTCTATTGCCGTAACTACTAGTATATCTCAACATATATCATCAGTTTTCAATTTTGGAGTTAAAACATTTGTGGTATGTCAACATATAATGTTTTTCCCTATATTTTTTAATGAGAATAGTGATATATTTTTACATATACCTTTATTCACAATCATATTTTACTAATAACTTTTGATATATTTGTACTTGTATCACTATTCACAAATATTAATCATAAAATTATATAGGGAAGACTATTATAACTAGACTTATTTCAGTTTTCTCAATAATTTTTTTTCCTGTCTGGCAGATGGAGGCAAAACAAATGGTACTAAAATATTTATAACATTTTTCACTATATTAAATGATATTAAAAATACTTATATCATGTAACGCAAACAAATAACACCTGCTTGCCTATTAAATTGACTTATATCACTTCACCCTATCAAAGATACATGCATTTGAAAGTGGTATCTATGTTTAACTCATTTTTTACATTTTTCGACTTATATCACTTTTCCCCAACACCCGCCATTTGTTCATCATTTAAACATCCTTTAATCGGGCATATTGGCGTCAATTTCGGTCCTAGAGTCAAACCGGTGCACTTTTCCTACATAAAATTTGCTACTTGTTCTTCTCAAGTGCTCAGATTTTTTCTACGTCTTACGGTTCGTGAGAAAAAATACCAATTGGAGGTCTACATGTCTTGCAAATTTCGTGAAAATAAAAACTTTGTATTTCGTTCCAAATTTAATTTATTTCGATTAAGCCTGACGTACTGATTCAAAAAGGGTATACATACCCTTATGAGAAAATGCACCGTTTGGCCGGAAAATGGAAAAAACTGAAAATTTTTAATTCGATTTTTCCATTATTTTTGCCAAACTGTGGGTAGGGGATAGAAAAAATACACATATTTGGAATAAGTTAGACCTAGTGTATATATTAACATTAAAAAAACAATTTCCTAAAATTGGAATTTGCCCAAAAATGTTTAAAGGGGGTACCCTTGGATTTTTTTCAATATTCAATAATCGGGCATATTGGCGTCAATTTCGGTCCTAGAGTCAAACCGGTGCACTTTTCCTACATAAAATTTGCTACTTGTTCTTCTCAAGTGCTCAGATTTTTTCTACGTCTTACGGTTCGTGAGAAAAAATTCCAATTGGAGGTCTACATGTCTTGCAAATTTCGTGAAAATAAAAACTTTGTATTTCGTTCCAAATTTAATTTATTTCGATTAAACCTGACGTACTGATTCAAAAAGGGTATACATACCCCTATGAGAAAATGCACCGTTTGGCCGGAAAATGGAAAAAACTGAAAATTTTTAATTCGATTTTTCCATTATTTTTGCCAAACTGTGGGTAGGGGATAGAAAAAATACACATATTTGGAATAAGTTAGACCTAGTGTATATATTAACATTAAAAAAACAATTTCCTAAAATTGGAATTTGCCCAAAAATGTTTAAAGGGGGTACCCTTGGATTTTTTTCAATATTCAATAATCGGGCATATTGGCGTCAATTTCGGTCCTATAGTCAAACCGGTGCACTTTTCCTACATAAAATTTGCTACTTGTTCTTCTCAAGTGCTCAGATTTTTTCTACGTCTTACGGTTCGTGAGAAAAAATTCCAATTGGAGGTCTACATGTCTTGCAAATTTCGTGAAAATAAAAACTTTCTATTTCGTTCCAAATTTAATTTATTTCGATTAAGCCTGACGTACTGATTCAAAAAAGATATACATACTCCTATGAGAAAATGCACCGTTTGGCCGGAAAATGGAAAAAACTATAATTTTTTGTAATATTTGTTCATCATTTAAACATCCTTTAATCGGGCATATTGGCGTCAATTTCGGTCCTAGAGTCAAACCGGTGCACTTTTCCTACATAAAATTTGCTACTTGTTCTTCTCAAGTGCTCAGATTTTTTCTACGTCTTACGGTTCGTGAGAAAAAATTCCAATTGGAGGTCTACATGTCTTGCAAATTTCGTGAAAATAAAAACTTTGTATTTCGTTCCAAATTTAATTTATTTCGATTAAGCCTGACGTACTGATTCAAAAAGGGTATACATACCCTTATGAGAAAATGCACCGTTTGGCCGGAAAATGGAAAAAACTGAAAATTTTTAATTCGATTTTTCCATTATTTTTGCCAAACTGTGGGTAGGGGATAGAAAAAATACACATATTTGGAATAAGTTAGACCTAGTGTATATATTAACATTAAAAAAACAATTTCCTAAAATTGGAATTTGCCCAAAAATGTTTAAAGGGGGTACCCTTGGATTTTTTTCAAAATTCAATAATCGGGCATATTGGCGTCAATTTCGGTCCTATAGTCAAACCGGTGCACTTTTCCTACATAAAATTTGCTACTTGTTCTTCTCAAGTGCTCAGATTTTTTCTACGTCTTACGGTTCGTGAGAAAAAATTCCAATTGGAGGTCTACATGTCTTGCAAATTTCGTGAAAATAAAAACTTTGTATTTCGTTTCAAATTTAATTTATTTCGATTAAGCCTGACGTACTGATTCAAAAAAGATATACATACCCCTATGAGAAAATGCACCGTTTGGCCGGAAAATGGAAAAAACTATAATTTTTTGTAATATTTGTTCATCATTTAAACATCCTTTAATCGGGCATATTGGCGTCAATTTCGGTCCTAGAGTCAAACCGGTGCACTTTTCCTACATAAAATTTGCTACTTGTTCTTCTCAAGTGCTCAGATTTTTTCTACGTCTTACGGTTCGTAAGAAAAAATTCCAATTGGAGGTCTACATGTCTTGCAAATTTCGTGAAAATAAAAACTTTGTATTTCGTTCCAAATTTAATTTATATCGATTGAGCCTGACGTACTGATTCAAAAAAGATATACATACCCCTATGAGAAAATGCACCATTTGGCCGGAAAATGGAAAAAACCATAATTTTTTGTAATATTTGTTCATCATTTAAACATCCTTTAATCGGGCATATTGGCGTCAATTTCGGTCCTAGAGTCAAACCGGTGCACTTTTCCTACATAAAATTTGCTTCTTGTTCTTCTCAAGTGCTCAGATTTTTTCTAAGTCTTACGGTTCGTGAGAAAAAATTCCAATTGGAGGTCTACATGTCTTGCAAATTTCGTGAAAATAAAAACTTTGTATTTCGTTCCAAATTTAATTTATTTCGATTAAGCCTGACGTACTGATTCAAAAAGGGTATACATACCCTTATGAGAAAATGCACCGTTTGGCCGGAAAATGGAAAAACTGAAAATTTTTAATTCGATTTTTCCATTATTTTTGCCAAACTGTGGGTAGGGGATAGAAAAAATACACATATTTGGAATAAGTTAGACCTAGTGTATATATTAACATTAAAAGAACAATTTCCTAAAATTGGAATTTGCCCAAAAATGTTTAAAGGGGGTGCCCTTGGATTTTTTTCAATATTCAATAATCGGGCATATTGGCGTCAATTTCGGTCCTATAGTCAAACCGGTGCACTTTTCCTACATAAAATTTGCTACTTGTTCTTCTCAAGTGCTCAGATTTTTTCTACGTCTTACGGTTCGTGAGAAAAAATTCCAATTGGAGGTCTACATGTCTTGCAAATTTCGTGAAAATAAAAACTTTGTATTTCGTTCCAAATTTAATTTATTTCGATTAAGCCTGACGTACTGATTCAAAAAAGATATACATACCCCTATGAGAAAATGCACCGTTTGGCCGGAAAATGGAAAAAACTATAATTTTTTGTAATATTTGTTCATCATTTAAATATCCTTTAATCGGGCATATTGGCGTCAATTTCGGTCCTAGAGTCAAACCGGTGCACTTTTCCTACATAAAATTTGATACTTGTTCTTCTCAAGTGCTCAGATTTTTTCTACGTCTTACGGTTCGTGAGAAAAAATTCCAATTGGAGGTCTACATGTCTTGCAAATTTCGTGAAAATAAAAACTTTGTATTTCGTTCCAAATTTAATTTATTTCGATTAAACCTGACGTACTGATTCAAAAAGGGTATACATACCCCTATGAGAAAATGCACCGTTTGGCCGGAAAATGGAAAAAACTGAAAATTTTTAATTCGATTTTTCCATTATTTTTGCCAAACTGTGGGTAGGGGATAGAAAAAATACACATATTTGGAATAAGTTAGACCTAGTGTATATATTAACATTAAAAAAACAATTTCCTAAAATTGGAATTTGCCCAAAAATGTTTAAAGGGGGTACCCTTGGATTTTTTTCAATATTCAATAATCGGGCATATTGGCGTCAATTTCGGTCCTATAGTCAAACCGGTGCACTTTTCCTACATAAAATTTGCTACTTGTTCTTCTCAAGTGCTCAGATTTTTTCTACGTCTTACGGTTCGTGAGAAAAAATTCCAATTGGAGGTCTACATGTCTTGCAAATTTCGTGAAAATAAAAACTTTGTATTTCGTTCCAAATTTAATTTATTTCGATTAAGCCTGACGTACTGATTCAAAAAAGATATACATACTCCTATGAGAAAATGCACCGTTTGGCCGGAAAATGGAAAAAACTATAATTTTTTGTAATATTTGTTCATCATTTAAACATCCTTTAATCGGGCATATTGGCGTCAATTTCGGTCCTAGAGTCAAACCGGTGCACTTTTCCTACATAAAATTTGCTACTTGTTCTTCTCAAGTGCTCAGATTTTTTCTACGTCTTACGGTTCGTGAGAAAAAATTCCAATTGGAGGTCTACATGTCTTGCAAATTTCGTGAAAATAAAAACTTTGTATTTCGTTCCAAATTTAATTTATTTCGATTAAGCCTGACGTACTGATTCAAAAAGGGTATACATACCCTTATGAGAAAATGCACCGTTTGGCCGGAAAATGGAAAAAACTGAAAATTTTTAATTCGATTTTTCCATTATTTTTGCCAAACTGTTGGTAGGGGATAGAAAAAATACACATATTTGGAATAAGTTAGACCTAGTGTATATATTAACATTAAAAAAACAATTTCCTAAAATTGGAATTTGCCCAAAAATGTTTAAAGGGGGTACCCTTGGATTTTTTTCAAAATTCAATAATCGGGCATATTGGCGTCAATTTCGGTCCTATAGTCAAACCGGTGCACTTTTCCTACATAAAATTTGCTACTTGTTCTTCTCAAGTGCTCTGATTTTTTCTACGTCTTACGGTTCGTGAGAAAAAATTCCAATTGGAGGTCTACATGTCTTGCAAATTTCGTGAAAATAAAAACTTTCTATTTCGTTCCAAATTTAATTTATTTCGATTAAGCCTGACGTACTGATTCAAAAAAGATATACATACTCCTATGAGAAAATGCACCGTTTGGCCGGAAAATGGA
The DNA here is from genome assembly GCF_040954645.1 of Diabrotica undecimpunctata. Classification (NCBI taxonomy): domain Eukaryota; kingdom Metazoa; phylum Arthropoda; class Insecta; order Coleoptera; family Chrysomelidae; genus Diabrotica; species Diabrotica undecimpunctata. Next base: position 144,199,033 of record NC_092803.1, read on the forward strand.
AAAAACTATAATTTTTTGTAATATTTGTTCATCATTTAAACATCCTTTAATCGGGCATATTGGCGTCAATTTCGGTCCTAGAGTCAAACCGGTGCACTTTTCCTACATAAAATTTGCTACTTGTTCTTCTCAAGTGCTCAGATTTTTTCTACGTCTTACGGTTCGTGAGAAAAAATTCCAATTGGAGGTCTACATGTCTTGCAAATTTCGTGAAAATAAAAACTTTGTATTTCGTTCCAAATTTAATTTATTTCGATTAAGCCTGACGTACTGATTCAAAAAGGGTATACATACCCTTATAAGAAAATGCACCGTTTGGCCGGAAAATGGAAAAAACTGAAAATTTTTAATTCGATTTTTCCATTATTTTTGCCAAACTGTGGGTAGGGGATAGAAAAAATACACATATTTGGAATAAGTTAGACCTAGTGTATATATTAACATTAAAAAAACAATTTCCTAAAATTGGAATTTGCCCAAAAATGTTTAAAGGGGGTACCCTTGGATTTTTTTCAAAATTCAATAATCGGGCATATTGGCGTCAATTTCGGTCCTATAGTCAAACCGGTGCACTTTTCCTACATAAAATTTGCTACTTGTTCTTCTCAAGTGCTCAGATTTTTTCTACGTCTTACGGTTCGTGAGAAAAAATTCCAATTGGAGGTCTACATGTCTTGCAAATTTCGTGAAAATAAAAACTTTGTATTTCGTTTCAAATTTAATTTATATCGATTGAGCCTGACGTACTGATTCAAAAAAGATATACATACCCCTATGAGAAAATGCACCATTTGGCCGGAAAATGGAAAAAACCATAATTTTTTGTAATATTTGTTCATCATTTAAACATCCTTTAATCGGGCATATTGGCGTCAATTTCGGTCCTAGAGTCAAACCGGTGCACTTTTCCTACATAAAATTTGCTTCTTGTTCTTCTCAAGTGCTCAGATTTTTTCTAAGTCTTACGGTTCGTGAGAAAAAATTCCAATTGGAGGTCTACATGTCTTGCAAATTTCGTGAAAATAAAAACTTTGTATTTCGTTCCAAATTTAATTTATTTCGATTAAGCCTGACGTACTGATTCAAAAAGGGTATACATACCCTTATGAGAAAATGCACCGTTTGGCCGGAAAATGGAAAAACTGAAAATTTTTAATTCGATTTTTCCATTATTTTTGCCAAACTGTGGGTAGGGGATAGAAAAAATACACATATTTGGAATAAGTTAGACCTAGTGTATATATTAACATTAAAAGAACAATTTCCTAAAATTGGAATTTGCCCAAAAATGTTTAAAGGGGGTGCCCTTGGATTTTTTTCAATATTCAATAATCGGGCATATTGGCGTCAATTTCGGTCCTATAGTCAAACCGGTGCACTTTTCCTACATAAAATTTGCTACTTGTTCTTCTCAAGTGCTCAGATTTTTTCTACGTCTTACGGTTCGTGAGAAAAAATTCCAATTGGAGGTCTACATGTCTTGCAAATTTCGTGAAAATAAAAACTTTGTATTTCGTCTCCAAATTTAATTTATTTCGATTAAGCCTGACGTACTGATTCAAAAAAGATATACATACCCCTATGAGAAAATGCACCGTTTGGCCGGAAAATGGAAAAAACTATAATTTTTTGTAATATTTGTTCATCATTTAAATATCCTTTAATCGGGCATATTGGCGTCAATTTCGGTCCTAGAGTCAAACCGGTGCACTTTTCCTACATAAAATTTGCTACTTGTTCTTCTCAAGTGCTCAGATTTTTTCTACGTCTTACGGTTCGTGAGAAAAAATTCCAATTGGAGGTCTACATGTCTTGCAAATTTCGTGAAAATAAAAACTTTGTATTTCGTTACAAATTTAATTTATTTCGATTAAACCTGACGTACTGATTCAAAAAGGGTATACATACCCCTATGAGAAAATGCACCGTTTGGCCGGAAAATGGAAAAAACTGAAAATTTTTAATTCGATTTTTCCATTATTTTTGCCAAACTGTGGGTAGGGGATAGAAAAAATACACATATTTGGAATAAGTTAGACCTAGTGTATATATTAACATTAAAAAAACAATTTCCTAAAATTGGAATTTGCCCAAAAATGTTTAAAGGGGGTACCCTTGGATTTTTTTCAATATTCAATAATCGGGCATATTGGCGTCAATTTCGGTCCTATAGTCAAACCGGTGCACTTTTCCTACATAAAATTTGCTACTTGTTCTTCTCAAGTGCTCAGATTTTTTCTACGTCTTACGGTTCGTGAGAAAAAATTCCAATTGGAGGTCTACATGTCTTGCAAATTTCGTGAAAATAAAAACTTTGTATTTCGTTCCAAATTTAATTTATTTCGATTAAGCCTGACGTACTGATTCAAAAAAGATATACATACTCCTATGAGAAAATGCACCGTTTGGCCGGAAAATGGAAAAAACTATAATTTTTTGTAATATTTGTTCATCATTTAAACATCCTTTAATCGGGCATATTGGCGTCAATTTCGGTCCTAGAGTCAAACCGGTGCACTTTTCCTACATAAAATTTGCTACTTGTTCTTCTCAAGTGCTCAGATTTTTTCTACGTCTTACGGTTCGTGAGAAAAAATTCCAATTGGAGGTCTACATGTCTTGCAAATTTCGTGAAAATAAAAACTTTGTATTTCGTTCCAAATTTAATTTATTTCGATTAAGCCTGACGTACTGATTCAAAAAGGGTATACATACCCTTATGAGAAAATGCACCGTTTGGCCGGAAAATGGAAAAAACTGAAAATTTTTAATTCGATTTTTCCATTATTTTTGCCAAACTGTTGGTAGGGGATAGAAAAAATACACATATTTGGAATAAGTTAGACCTAGTGTATATATTAACATTAAAAAAACAATTTCCTAAAATTGGAATTTGCCCAAAAATGTTTAAAGGGGGTACCCTTGGATTTTTTTCAAAATTCAATAATCGGGCATATTGGCGTCAATTTCGGTCCTATAGTCAAACCGGTGCACTTTTCCTACATAAAATTTGCTACTTGTTCTTCTCAAGTGCTCAGATTTTTTCTAAGTCTTACGGTTCGTGAGAAAAAATTCCAATTGGAGGTCTACATGTCTTGCAAATTTCGTGAAAATAAAAACTTTGTATTTCGTTCCAAATTTAATTTATTTCGATTAAGCCTGACGTACTGATTCAAAAAGGGTATACATACCCTTATGAGAAAATGCACCGTTTGGCCGGAAAATGGAAAAACTGAAAATTTTTAATTCGATTTTTCCATTATTTTTGCCAAACTGTTGGTAGGGGATAGAAAAAATACACATATTTGGAATAAGTTAGACCTAGTGTATATATTAACATTAAAAGAACAATTTCCTAAAATTGGAATTTGCCCAAAAATGTTTAAAGGGGGTGCCCTTGGATTTTTTTCAATATTCAATAATCGGGCATATTGGCGTCAATTTCGGTCCTATAGTCAAACCGGTGCACTTTTCCTACATAAAATTTGCTACTTGTTCTTCTCATGTGCTCAGATTTTTTCTACGTCTTACGGTTCGTGAGAAAAAATTCCAATTGGAGGTCTACATGTCTTGCAAATTTCGTGAAAATAAAAACTTTGTATTTCGTTCCAAATTTAATTTATTTCGATTAAGCCTGACGTACTGATTCAAAAAAGATATACATACCCCTATGAGAAAATGCACCGTTTGGCCGGAAAATGGAAAAAACTATAATTTTTTGTAATATTTGTTCATCATTTAAATATCCTTTAATCGGGCATATTGGCGTCAATTTCGGTCCTAGAGTCAAACCGGTGCACTTTTCCTACATAAAATTTGCTACTTGTTCTTCTCAAGTGCTCAGATTTTTTCTACGTCTTACGGTTCGTGAGAAAAAATTCCAATTGGAGGTCTACATGTCTTGCAAATTTCGTGAAAATAAAAACTTTGTATTTCGTTCCAAATTTAATTCATTTCGATTAAGCCTGACGTACTGATTCAAAAAAGATATACATACCCCTATGAGAAAATGCACCATTTGGCCGGAAAATGGAAAAAACCATAATTTTTTGTAATATTTGTTCATCATTTAAACATCCTTTAATCGGGCATATTGGCGTCAATTTCGGTCCTAGAGTCAAACCGGTGCACTTTTTTTACATAAAATTTGCTACTTGTTCTTCTCAAGTGCTCAGATTTTTTCTACGTCTTACGGTTCGTGAGAAAAAATTCCAATTGGAGGTCTACATGTCTTGCAAATTTCGTGAAAATAAAAACTTTGTATTTCGTTCCAAATTTAACTTATTTCGATTAAACCTGACGTACTGATTCAAAAAGGGTATACATACCCTTATGAGAAAATGCACCGTTTGGCCGGAAAATGGAAAAAACTGAAAATTTTTAATTCGATTTTTCCATTATTTTTGCCAAACTGTGGGTAGGGGATAGAAAAAATACACATATTTGGAATAAGTTAGACCTAGTGTATATATTAACATTAAAAAAACAATTTCCTAAAATTGGAATTTGCCCAAAAATGTTTAAAGGGGGTACCCTTGGATTTTTTTCAAAATTCAATAATCGGGCATATTGGCGTCAATTTCGGTCCTATAGTCAAACCGGTGCACTTTTCCTACATAAAATTTGCTACTTGTTCTTCTCAAGTGCTCAGATTTTTTCTACGTCTTACGGTTCGTGAGAAAAAATTCCAATTGGAGGTCTACATGTCTTGCAAATTTCGTGAAAATAAAAACTTTGTATTTCGTTTCAAATTTAATTTATTTCGATTAAGCCTGACGTACTGATTCAAAAAAGATATACATACCCCTATGAGAAAATGCACCGTTTGGCCGGAAAATGGAAAAAACTATAATTTTTTGTAATATTTGTTCATCATTTAAACATCCTTTAATCGGGCATATTGGCGTCAATTTCGGTCCTAGAGTCAAACCGGTGCACTTTTCCTACATAAAATTTGCTACTTGTTCTTCTCAAGTGCTCAGATTTTTTCTACGTCTTACGGTTCGTAAGAAAAAATTCCAATTGGAGGTCTACATGTCTTGCAAATTTCGTGAAAATAAAAACTTTGTATTTCGTTCCAAATTTAATTTATATCGATTGAGCCTGACGTACTGATTCAAAAAAGATATACATACCCCTATGAGAAAATGCACCATTTGGCCGGAAAATGGAAAAAACCATAATTTTTTGTAATATTTGTTCATCATTTAAACATCCTTTAATCGGGCATATTGGCGTCAATTTCGGTCCTAGAGTCAAACCGGTGCACTTTTCCTACATAAAATTTGCTACTTGTTGTTCTCAAGTGCTCAGATTTTTTCTACGTCTTACGGTTCGTGAGAAAAAATTCCAATTGGAGGTCTACATGTCTTGCAAATTTCGTGAAAATAAAAACTTTGTATTTCGTTCCAAATTTAATTTATTTCGATTAAACCTGACGTACTGATTCAAAAAGGGTATACATACCCTTATGAGAAAATGCACTGTTTAACCGGAAAATGGAAAAAACTGAAAATTTTTAATTCGATTTTTCCATTATTTTTGCCAAACTGTGGGTAGGGGATAGAAAAAATACACATATTTGGAATACGTTAGACCTAGTGTATATAGTAACATTAAAAAACCAATTTCCTAAAATTGGAATTTGCCCAAAAATGTTTAAAGGGGGTACCCTTGGATTTTTTTCAAAATTCAATAATCGGGCATATTGGCGTCAATTTCGGTCCTATAGTCAAACCGGTGCACTTTTCCTACATAAAATTTGCTACTTGTTCTTCTCAAGTGCCCAGATTTTTTCTACGTCTTACGGTTCGTGAGAAAAAATTCCAATTGGAGGTCTACATGTCTTGCAAATTTCGTGAAAATAAAAACTTTGTATTTCGTTCCAAATTTAATTTATTTCGATTAAGCCTGACGTACTGATTCAAAAAAGATATACATACTCCTATGAGAAAATGCACCGTTTGGCCGGAAAATGGAAAAAACTATAATTTTTTGTAATATTTGTTCATCATTTAAACATCCTTTAATCGGGCATATTGGCGTCAATTTCGGTCCTAGAGTCAAACCGGTGCACTTTTCCTACATAAAATTTGCTACTTGTTCTTCTCAAGTGCTCAGATTTTTTCTACGTCTTACGGTTCGTGAGAAAAAATTCCAATTGGAGGTCTACATGTCTTGCAAATTTCGTGAAAATAAAAACTTTGTATTTCGTTCCAAATTTAATTTATTTCGATTAAGCCTGACGTACTGATTCAAAAAAGATATACATACTCCTATGAGAAAATGCACCGTTTGGCCGGAAAATGGAAAAAACTATAATTTTTTGTAATATTTGTTCATCATTTAAACATCCTTTAATCGGGCATATTGGCGTCAATTTCGGTCCTAGAGTCAAACCGGTGCACTTTTCCTACATAAAATTTGCTACTTGTTCTTCTCAAGTGCTCAGATTTTTTCTACGTCTTACGGTTCGTGAGAAAAAATTCCAATTGGAGGTCTACATGTCTTGCAAATTTCGTGAAAATAAAAACTTTGTATTTCGTTCCAAATTTAATTTATTTCGATTAAGCCTGACGTACTGATTCAAAAAGGGTATACATACCCTTATGAGAAAATGCACCGTTTGGCCGGAAAATGGAAAAAACTGAAAATTTTTAATTCGATTTTTCCATTATTTTTGCCAAACTGTTGGTAGGGGATAGAAAAAATACACATATTTGGAATAAGTTAGACCTAGTGTATATATTAACATTAAAAAAACAATTTCCTAAAATTGGAATTTGCCCAAAAATGTTTAAAGGGGGTACCCTTGGATTTTTTTCAAAATTCAATAATCGGGCATATTGGCGTCAATTTCGGTCCTATAGTCAAACCGGTGCACTTTTCCTACATAAAATTTGCTACTTGTTCTTCTCAAGTGCTCAGATTTTTTCTAAGTCTTACGGTTCGTGAGAAAAAATTCCAATTGGAGGTCTACATGTCTTGCAAATTTCGTGAAAATAAAAACTTTGTATTTCGTTCCAAATTTAATTTATTTCGATTAAGCCTGACGTACTGATTCAAAAAGGGTATACATACCCTTATGAGAAAATGCACCGTTTGGCCGGAAAATGGAAAAACTGAAAATTTTTAATTCGATTTTTCCATTATTTTTGCCAAACTGTTGGTAGGGGATAGAAAAAATACACATATTTGGAATAAGTTAGACCTAGTGTATATATTAACATTAAAAGAACAATTTCCTAAAATTGGAATTTGCCCAAAAATGTTTAAAGGGGGTGCCCTTGGATTTTTTTCAATATTCAATAATCGGGCATATTGGCGTCAATTTCGGTCCTATAGTCAAACCGGTGCACTTTTCCTACATAAAATTTGCTACTTGTTCTTCTCATGTGCTCAGATTTTTTCTACGTCTTACGGTTCGTGAGAAAAAATTCCAATTGGAGGTCTACATGTCTTGCAAATTTCGTGAAAATAAAAACTTTGTATTTCGTTCCAAATTTAATTTATTTCGATTAAGCCTGACGTACTGATTCAAAAAAGATATACATACCCCTATGAGAAAATGCACCGTTTGGCCGGAAAATGGAAAAAACTATAATTTTTTGTAATATTTGTTCATCATTTAAATATCCTTTAATCGGGCATATTGGCGTCAATTTCGGTCCTAGAGTCAAACCGGTGCACTTTTCCTACATAAAATTTGCTACTTGTTCTTCTCAAGTGCTCAGATTTTTTCTACGTCTTACGGTTCGTGAGAAAAAATTCCAATTGGAGGTCTACATGTCTTGCAAATTTCGTGAAAATAAAAACTTTGTATTTCGTTCCAAATTTAATTCATTTCGATTAAGCCTGACGTACTGATTCAAAAAAGATATACATACCCCTATGAGAAAATGCACCATTTGGCCGGAAAATGGAAAAAACCATAATTTTTTGTAATATTTGTTCATCATTTAAACATCCTTTAATCGGGCATATTGGCGTCAATTTCGGTCCTAGAGTCAAACCGGTGCACTTTTTTTACATAAAATTTGCTACTTGTTCTTCTCAAGTGCTCAGATTTTTTCTACGTCTTACGGTTCGTGAGAAAAAATTCCAATTGGAGGTCTACATGTCTTGCAAATTTCGTGAAAATAAAAACTTTGTATTTCGTTCCAAATTTAACTTATTTCGATTAAACCTGACGTACTGATTCAAAAAGGGTATACATACCCTTATGAGAAAATGCACCGTTTGGCCGGAAAATGGAAAAAACTGAAAATTTTTAATTCGATTTTTCCATTATTTTTGCCAAACTGTGGGTAGGGGATAGAAAAAATACACATATTTGGAATAAGTTAGACCTAGTGTATATATTAACATTAAAAAAACAATTTCCTAAAATTGGAATTTGCCCAAAAATGTTTAAAGGGGGTACCCTTGGATTTTTTTCAAAATTCAATAATCGGGCATATTGGCGTCAATTTCGGTCCTATAGTCAAACCGGTGCACTTTTCCTACATAAAATTTGCTACTTGTTCTTCTCAAGTGCTCAGATTTTTTCTACGTCTTACGGTTCGTGAGAAAAAATTCCAATTGGAGGTCTACATGTCTTGCAAATTTCGTGAAAATAAAAACTTTGTATTTCGTTTCAAATTTAATTTATTTCGATTAAGCCTGACGTACTGATTCAAAAAAGATATACATACCCCTATGAGAAAATGCACCGTTTGGCCGGAAAATGGAAAAAACTATAATTTTTTGTAATATTTGTTCATCATTTAAACATCCTTTAATCGGGCATATTGGCGTCAATTTCGGTCCTAGAGTCAAACCGGTGCACTTTTCCTACATAAAATTTGCTACTTGTTCTTCTCAAGTGCTCAGATTTTTTCTACGTCTTACGGTTCGTAAGAAAAAATTCCAATTGGAGGTCTACATGTCTTGCAAATTTCGTGAAAATAAAAACTTTGTATTTCGTTCCAAATTTAATTTATATCGATTGAGCCTGACGTACTGATTCAAAAAAGATATACATACCCCTATGAGAAAATGCACCATTTGGCCGGAAAATGGAAAAAACCATAATTTTTTGTAATATTTGTTCATCATTTAAACATCCTTTAATCGGGCATATTGGCGTCAATTTCGGTCCTAGAGTCAAACCGGTGCACTTTTCCTACATAAAATTTGCTACTTGTTGTTCTCAAGTGCTCAGATTTTTTCTACGTCTTACGGTTCGTGAGAAAAAATTCCAATTGGAGGTCTACATGTCTTGCAAATTTCGTGAAAATAAAAACTTTGTATTTCGTTCCAAATTTAATTTATTTCGATTAAACCTGACGTACTGATTCAAAAAGGGTATACATACCCTTATGAGAAAATGCACTGTTTAACCGGAAAATGGAAAAAACTGAAAATTTTTAATTCGATTTTTCCATTATTTTTGCCAAACTGTGGGTAGGGGATAGAAAAAATACACATATTTGGAATACGTTAGACCTAGTGTATATAGTAACATTAAAAAACCAATTTCCTAAAATTGGAATTTGCCCAAAAATGTTTAAAGGGGGTACCCTTGGATTTTTTTCAAAATTCAATAATCGGGCATATTGGCGTCAATTTCGGTCCTATAGTCAAACCGGTGCACTTTTCCTACATAAAATTTGCTACTTGTTCTTCTCAAGTGCCCAGATTTTTTCTACGTCTTACGGTTCGTGAGAAAAAATTCCAATTGGAGGTCTACATGTCTTGCAAATTTCGTGAAAATAAAAACTTTGTATTTCGTTCCAAATTTAATTTATTTCGATTAAGCCTGACGTACTGATTCAAAAAAGATATACATACTCCTATGAGAAAATGCACCGTTTGGCCGGAAAATGGAAAAAACTATAATTTTTTGTAATATTTGTTCATCATTTAAACATCCTTTAATCGGGCATATTGGCGTCAATTTCGGTCCTAGAGTCAAACCGGTGCACTTTTCCTACATAAAATTTGCTACTTGTTCTTCTCAAGTGCTCAGATTTTTTCTACGTCTTACGGTTCGTGAGAAAAAATTCCAATTGGAGGTCTACATGTCTTGCAAATTTCGTGAAAATAAAAACTTTGTATTTCGTTCCAAATTTAATTCATTTCGATTAAGCCTGACGTACTGATTCAAAAAAGATATACATACCCCTATGAGAAAATGCACCGTTTGGCCGGAAAATGGAAAAAACTATAATTTTTTGTAATATTTGTTCATCATTTAAATATCCTTTAATCGGGCATATTGGCGTCAATTTCGGTCCTAGAGTCAAACCGGTGCACTTTTCCTACATAAAATTTGCTACTTGTTCTTCTCAAGTGCTTCAAGTGCTCAGATTTTTTCTACGTCTTACGGTTCGTGAGAAAAAATTCCAATTGGAGGTCTACATGTCTTGTAAATTTCGTGAAAATAAAAACTTTGTATTTCGTTCCAAATTTAATTCATTTCGATTAAGCCTGACGTACTGATTCAAAAAAGATATACATACCCCTATGAGAAAATGCACCATTTGGCCGGAAAATGGAAAAAACCATAATTTTTTGTAATATTTGTTCATCATTTAAACATCCTTTAATCGGGCATATTGGCGTCAATTTCGGTCCTAGAGTCAAACCGGTGCACTTTTTTTACATAAAATTTGCTACTTGTTCTTCTCAAGTGCTCAGATTTTTTCTACGTCTTACGGTTCGTGAGAAAAAATTCCAATTGGAGGTCTACATGTCTTGCAAATTTCGTGAAAATAAAAACTTTGTATTTCGTTCCAAATTTAATTTATTTCGATTAAACCTGACGTACTGATTCAAAAAGGGTATACATACCCTTATGAGAAAATGCACCGTTTAACCGGAAAATGGAAAAAAACTGAAAATTTTTAATTCGATTTTTCCATTATTTTTGCCAAACTGTGGGTAGGGGATAGAAAAAATACACATATTTGGAATAAGTTAGACCTAGTGTATATATTAACATTAAAAAAACAATTTCCTAAAATTGGAATTTGCCCAAAAATGTTTAAAGGGGGTACCCTTGGATTTTTTTCAAAATTCAATAATCGGGCATATTGGCGTCAATTTCGGTCCTATAGTCAAACCGGTGCACTTTTCCTACATAAAATTTGCTACTTGTTCTTCTCAAGTGCTCAGATTTTTTCTACGTCTTACGGTTCGGGAGAAAAAATTCCAATTGGAGGTCTACATGTCTTGCAAATTTCGTGAAAATAAAAACTTTGTATTTCGTTTCAAATTTAATTGATTTCGATTAAGCCTGACGTACTGATTCAAAAAAGATATACATACCCCTATGAGAAAATGCACCGTTCGTTTGGCCGGAAAATGGAAAAAACTATAATTTTTTGTAATATTTGTTCATCATTTAAACATCCTTTAATCGGGCATATTGGCGTCAATTTCGGTCCTAGAGTCAAACCGGTGCACTTTTCCTACATTAAATTTGCTACTTGTTCTTCTCAAGTGCTCAGATTTTTTCTACGTCTTACGGTTCGTAAGAAAAAATTCCAATTGGAGGTCTACATGTCTTGCAAATTTCGTGAAAATAAAAACTTTGTATTTCGTTCCAAATTTAATTTATATCGATTGAGCCTGACGTACTGATTCAAAAAAGATATACATACCCCTATGAGAAAATGCACCATTTGGCCGGAAAATGGAAAAAACCATAATTTTTTGTAATATTTGTTCATCATTTAAACATCCTTTAATCGGGCATATTGGCGTCAATTTCGGTCCTAGAGTCAAACCGGTGCACTTTTCCTACATAAAATTTGCTTCTTGTTCTTCTCAAGTGCTCAGATTTTTTCTAAGTCTTACGGTTCGTGAGAAAAAATTCCAATTGGAGGTCTACATGTCTTGCAAATTTCGTGAAAATAAAAACTTTGTATTTCGTTCCAAATTTAATTTACTTCGATTAAGCCTGACGTACTGATTCAAAAAGGGTATACATACCCTTATGAGAAAATGCACCGTTTGGCCGGAAAATGGAAAAAACTGAAAATTTTTAATTCGATTTTTCCATTATTTTTGCCAAACTGTGGGTAGGGGATAGAAAAAATACACATATTTGGAATAAGTTAGACCTAGTGTATATATTAACATTAAAAAAACAATTTCCTAAAATTGGAATTTGCCCAAAAATGTTTAAAGGGGGTGCCCTTGGATTTTTTTCAATATTCAATAATCGGGCATATTGGCGTCAATTTCGGTCCTATAGTCAAACCGGTGCACTTTTCCTACATAAAATTTGCTACTTGTTCTTCTCAAGTGCTCAGATTTTTTCTACGTCTTACGGTTCGTGAGAAAAAATTCCAATTGGAGGTCTACATGTCTTGCAAATTTCGTGAAAATAAAAACTTTGTATTTCGTTCCAAATTTAATTTATTTCGATTAAGCCTGACGTACTGATTCAAAAAAGATATACATACCCCTATGAGAAAATGCACCGTTTGGCCGGAAAATGGAAAAAACTATAATTTTTTGTAATATTTGTTCATCATTTAAATATCCTTTAATCGGGCATATTGGCGTCAATTTCGGTCCTAGAGTCAAACCGGTGCACTTTTCCTACATAAAATTTGCTACTTGTTCTTCTCAAGTGCTCAGATTTTTTCTACGTCTTACGGTTCGTAAGAAAAAATTCCAATTGGAGGTCTACATGTCTTGCAAATTTCGTGAAAATAAAAACTTTGTATTTCGTTCCAAATTTAATTCATTTCGATTAAGCCTGACGTACTGATTCAAAAAAGATATACATACCCCTATGAGAAAATGCACCATTTGGCCGGAAAATGGAAAAAACCATAATTTTTTGTAATATTTGTTCATCATTTAAACATCCTTTAATCGGGCATATTGGCGTCAATTTCGGTCCTAGAGTCAAACCGGTGCACTTTTTTTACATAAAATTTGCTACTTGTTCTTCTCAAGTGCTCAGATTTTTTCTACGTCTTACGGTTCGTGAGAAAAAATTCCAATTGGAGGTCTACATGTCTTGCAAATTTCGTGAAAATAAAAACTTTGTATTTCGTTCCAAATTTAACTTATTTCGATTAAACCTGACGTACTGATTCAAAAAGGGTATACATACCCTTATGAGAAAATGCACCGTTTGGCCGGAAAATGGAAAAAACTGAAAATTTTTAATTCGATTTTTCCATTATTTTTGCCAAACTGTGGGTAGGGGATAGAAAAAATACACATATTTGGAATAAGTTAGACCTAGTGTATATATTAACATTAAAAAAACAATTTTCTAAAATTGGAATTTGCCCAAAAATGTTTAAAGGGGGTACCCTTGGATTTTTTTCAAAATTCAATAATCGGGCATATTGGCGTCAATTTCGGTCCTATAGTCAAACCGGTGCACTTTTCCTACATAAAATTTGCTACTTGTTCTTCTCAAGTGCTCAGATTTTTTCTACGTCTTACGGTTCGTGAGAAAAAATTCCAATTGGAGGTCTACATGTCTTGCAAATTTCGTGAAAATAAAAACTTTGTATTTCGTTTCAAATTTAATTTATTTCGATTAAGCCTGACGTACTGATTCAAAAAAGATATACATACCCCTATGAGAAAATGCACCGTTTGGCCGGAAAATGGAAAAAACTATAATTTTTTGTAATATTTGTTCATCATTTAAACATCCTTTAATCGGGCATATTGGCGTCAATTTCGGTCCTAGAGTCAAACCGGTGCACTTTTCCTACATAAAATTTGCTACTTGTTCTTCTCAAGTGCTCAGATTTTTTCTACGTCTTACGGTTCGTGAGAAAAAATTCCAATTGGAGGTCTACATGTCTTGCAAATTTCGTCAAAATAAAAACTTTGTATTTCGTTCCAAATTTAATTTATTTCGATTAAACCTGACGTACTGATTCAAAAAGGGTATACATACCCTTATGAGAAAATGCACCGTTTAACCGGAAAATGGAAAAAACTGAAAATTTTTAATTCGATTTTTCCATTATTTTTGCCAAACTGTGGGTAGGGGATAGAAAAAATACACATATTTGGAATAAGTTAGACCTAGTGTATATAGTAACATTAAAAAAACAATTTCCTAAAATTGGAATTTGCCCAAAAATGTTTAAAGGGGGTACCCTTGGATTTTTTTCAAAATTCAATAATCGGGCATATTGGCGTCAATTTCGGTCCTATAGTCAAACCGGTGCACTTTTCCTACATAAAATTTGCTACTTGTTCTTCTCAAGTACTCAGATTTTTTCTACATCTTACGGTTCGTAAGAAAAAATTCCAATTGGAGGTCTACATGTCTTGCAAATTTCGTCAAAATAAAAACTTTGTATTTCGTTCCAAATTTAATTTATATCGATTGAGCCTGACGTACTGATTCAAAAAAGATATACATACCCCTATGAGAAAATGCACCATTTGGCCGGAAAATGGAAAAAACCATAATTTTTTGTAATATTTGTTCATCATTTAAACATCCTTTAATCGGGCATATTGGCGTCAATTTCGGTCCTAGAGTCAAACCGGTGCACTTTTCCTACATAAAATTTGCTTCTTGTTCTTCTCAAGTGCTCAGATTTTTTCTAAGTCTTACGGTTCGTGAGAAAAAATTCCAATTGGAGGTCTACATGTCTTGCAAATTTCGTGAAAATAAAAACTTTGTATTTCGTTCCAAATTTAATTTATTTCGATTAAGCCTGACGTACTGATTCAAAAAGGGTATACATACCCTTATGAGAAAATGCACCGTTTGGCCGGAAAATGGAAAAAACTGAAAATTTTTAATTCGATTTTTCCATTATTTTTGCCAAACTGTGGGTAGGGGATAGAAAAAATACACATATTTGGAATAAGTTAGACCTAGTGTATATATTAACATTAAAAGAACAATTTCCTAAAATTGGAATTTGCCCAAAAATGTTTAAAGGGGGTGCCCTTGGATTTTTTTCAATATTCAATAATCGGGCATATTGGCGTCAATTTCGGTCCTATAGTCAAACCGGTGCACTTTTCCTACATAAAATTTGCTACTTGTTCTTCTCAAGTGCTCAGATTTTTTCTACGTCTTACGGTTCGTGAGAAAAAATTCCAATTGGAGGTCTACATGTCTTGCAAATTTCGTGAAAATAAAAACTTTGTATTTCGTTCCAAATTTAATTTATTTCGATTAAGCCTGACGTACTGATTCAAAAAAGATATACATACCCCTATGAGAAAATGCACCGTTTGGCCGGAAAATGGAAAAAACTATAATTTTTTGTAATATTTGTTCATCATTTAAATATCCTTTAATCGGGCATATTGGCGTCAATTTCGGTCCTAGAGTCAAACCGGTGCACTTTTCCTACATAAAATTTGCTACTTGTTCTTCTCAAGTGCTCAGATTTTTTCTACGTCTTACGGTTCGTGAGAAAAAATTCCAATTGGAGGTCTACATGTCTTGCAAATTTCGTGAAAATAAAAACTTTGTATTTCGTTCCAAATTTAATTCATTTCGATTAAGCCTGACGTACTGATTCAAAAAAGATATACATACCCCTATGAGAAAATGCACCATTTGGCCGGAAAATGGAAAAAACCATAATTTTTTGTAATATTTGTTCATCATTTAAACATCCTTTAATCGGGCATATTGGCGTCAATTTCGGTCCTAGAGTCAAACCGGTGCACTTTTTTTACATAAAATTTGCTACTTGTTCTTCTCAAGTGCTCAGATTTTTTCTACGTCTTACGGTTCGTGAGAAAAAATTCCAATTGGAGGTCTACATGTCTTGCAAATTTCGTGAAAATAAAAACTTTGTATTTCGTTCCAAATTTAACTTATTTCGATTAAACCTGACGTACTGATTCAAAAAGGGTATACATACCCTTATGAGAAAATGCACCGTTTGGCCGGAAAATGGAAAAAACTGAAAATTTTTAATTCGATTTTTCCATTATTTTTGCCAAACTGTGGGTAGGGGATAGAAAAAATACACATATTTGGAATAAGTTAGACCTAGTGTATATATTAACATTAAAAAAACAATTTCCTAAAATTGGAATTTGCCCAAAAATGTTTAAAGGGGGTACCCTTGGATTTTTTTCAAAATTCAATAATCGGGCATATTGGCGTCAATTTCGGTCCTATAGTCAAACCGGTGCACTTTTCCTACATAAAATTTGCTACTTGTTCTTCTCAAGTGCTCAGATTTTTTCTACGTCTTACGGTTCGTGAGAAAAAATTCCAATTGGAGGTCTACATGTCTTGCAAATTTCGTGAAAATAAAAACTTTGTATTTCGTTTCAAATTTAATTTATTTCGATTAAGCCTGACGTACTGATTCAAAAAAGATATACATACCCCTATGAGAAAATGCACCGTTTGGCCGGAAAATGGAAAAAACTATAATTTTTTGTAATATTTGTTCATCATTTAAACATCTTTAATCGGGCATATTGGCGTCAATTTCGGTCCTAGAGTCAAACCGGTGCACTTTTCCTACATAAAATTTGCTACTTGTTCTTCTCAAGTGCTCAGATTTTTTCTATGTCTTACGGTTCGTAAGAAAAAATTCCAATTGGAGGTCTACATGTCTTGCAAATTTCGTCAAAATAAAAACTTTGTATTTCGTTCCAAATTTAATTTATATCGATTGAGCCTGACGTACTGATTCAAAAAAGATATACATACCCCTATGAGAAAATGCACCATTTGGCCGGAAAATGGAAAAAACCATAATTTTTTGTAATATTTGTTCATCATTTAAACATCCTTTAATCGGGCATATTGGCGTCAATTTCGGTCCTAGAGTCAAACCGGTGCACTTTTTTTACATAAAATTTGCTACTTGTTCTTCTCAAGTGCTCAGATTTTTTCTACGTCTTACGGTTCGTGAGAAAAAATTCCAATTGGAGGTCTACATGTCTTGCAAATTTCGTGAAAATAAAAACTTTGTATTTCGTTCCAAATTTAATTTATTTCGATTAAACCTGACGTACTGATTCAAAAAGGGTATACATACCCTTATGAGAAAATGCACCGTTTAACCGGAAAATGGAAAAAACTGAAAATTTTTAATTCGATTTTTCCATTATTTTTGCCAAACTGTGGGTAGGGGATAGAAAAAATACACATATTTGGAATAAGTTAGACCTAGTGTATATAGTAACATTAAAAAAACAATTTCCTAAAATTGGAATTTGCCCAAAAATGTTTAAAGGGGGTACCCTTGGATTTTTTTCAAAATTCAATAATCGGGCATATTGGCGTCAATTTCGGTCCTATAGTCAAACCGGTGCACTTTTCCTACATAAAATTTGCTACTTGTTCTTCTCAAGTGCCCAGATTTTTTCTACGTCTTACATTTCGTGAGAAAAAATTCCAATTGGAGGTCTACATGTCTTGCAAATTTCGTGAAAATAAAAACTTTGTATTTCGTTCCAAATTTAATTTATTTCGATTAAGCCTGACGTACTGATTCAAAAAAGATATACATACTCCTATGAGAAAATGCACCGTTTGGCCGGAAAATGGAAAAAACTATAATTTTTTGTAATATTTGTTCATCATTTAAACATCCTTTAATCGGGCATATTGGCGTCAATTTCGGTCCTAGAGTCAAACCGGTGCACTTTTCCTACATAAAATTTGCTACTTGTTCTTCTCAAGTGCTCAGATTTATTCTACGTCTTACGGTTCGTGAGAAAAAATTCCAATTGGAGGTCTACATGTCTTGCAAATTTCGTGAAAATAAAAACTTTGTATTTCGTTCCAAATTTAATTTATTTCGATTGAGCCTGACGTACTGATTCAAAAAAGATATACATACTCCTATGAGAAAATGCACCATTTGGCCGGAAAATGGAAAAAACCATAATTTTTTGTAATATTTGTTCATCATTTAAACATCCTTTAATCGGGCATATTGGCGTCAATTTCGGTCCTAGAGTCAAACCGGTGCACTTTTCCTACATAAAATTTGCTACTTGTTCTTCTCAAGTGCTCAGATTTTTTCTACGTCTTACGGTTCGTGAGAAAAAATTCCAATTGGAGGTCTACATGTCTTGCAAATTTCGTGAAAATAAAAACTTTGTACTTCGTTCCAAATTTAATTCATTTCGATTAAGCCTGACGTACTGATTCAAAAAAGATATACATACCCCTATGAGAAAATGCACCGTTTGGCCGGAAAATGGAAAAAACTATAATTTTTTGTAATATTTGTTCATCATTTAAATATCCTTTAATCGGGCATATTGGCGTCAATTTCGGTCCTAGAGTCAAACCGGTGCACTTTTCCTACATAAAATTTGCTACTTGTTCTTCTCAAGTGCTTCAAGTGCTCAGATTTTTTCTACGTCTTACGGTTCGTGAGAAAAAATTCCAATTGGAGGTCTACATGTCTTGCAAATTTCGTGAAAATAAAAACTTTGTATTTCGTTCCAAATTTAATTCTTTTCGATTAAGCCTGACGTACTGATTCAAAAAAGATATACATACCCCTATGAGAAAATGCACCATTTGGCCGGAAAATGGAAAAAACCATAATTTTTTGTAATATTTGTTCATCATTTAAACATCCTTTAATCGGGCATATTGGCGTCAATTTCGGTCCTAGAGTCAAACCGGTGCACTTTTTTTACATAAAATTTGCTACTTGTTCTTCTCAAGTGCTCAGATTTTTTCTACGTCTTACGGTTCGTGAGAAAAAATTCCAATTGGAGGTCTACATGTCTTGCAAATTTCGTGAAAATAAAAACTTTGTATTTCGTTCCAAATTTAATTTATTTCGATTAAACCTGACGTACTGATTCAAAAAGGGTATACATACCCCTATGAGAAAATGCACCGTTTGGCCGGAAAATGGAAAAAACTGAAAATTTTTAATTCGATTTTTCCATTATTTTTGCCAAACTGTGGGTAGGGGATAGAAAAAATACACATATTTGGAATAAGTTAGACCTAGTGTATATATTAACATTAAAAAAACAATTTCCTAAAATTGGAATTTGCCCAAAAATGTTTAAAGGGGGTACCCTTGGATTTTTTTCAAAATTCAATAATCGGGCATATTGGCGTCAATTTCGGTCCTATAGTCAAACCGGTGCACTTTTCCTACATAAAATTTGCTACTTGTTCTTCTCAAGTGCTCAGATTTTTTCTACGTCTTACGGTTCGTAAGAAAAAATTCCAATTGGAGGTCTACATGTCTTGCAAATTTCGTCAAAATAAAAACTTTGTATTTCGTTCCAAATTTAATTTATATCGATTGAGCCTGACGTACTGATTCAAAAAAGATATACATACCCCTATGAGAAAATGCACCATTTGGCCGGAAAATGGAAAAAACCATAATTTTTTGTAATATTTGTTCATCATTTAAACATCCTTTAATCGGGCATATTGGCGTCAATTTCGGTCCTAGAGTCAAACCGGTGCACTTTTCCTACATAAAATTTGCTTCTTGTTCTTCTCAAGTGCTCAGATTTTTTCTAAGTCTTACGGTTCGTGAGAAAAAATTCCAATTGGAGGTCTACATGTCTTGCAAATTTCGTGAAAATAAAAACTTTGTATTTCGTTCCAAATTTAATTTATTTCGATTAAGCCTGACGTACTGATTCAAAAAGGGTATACATACCCTTATGAGAAAATGCACCGTTTGGCCGGAAAATGGAAAAAACTGAAAATTTTTAATTCGATTTTTCCATTATTTTTGCCAAACTGTGGGTAGGGGATAGAAAAAATACACATATTTGGAATAAGTTAGACCTAGTGTATATATTAACATTAAAAGAACAATTTCCTAAAATTGGAATTTGCCCAAAAATGTTTAAAGGGGGTGCCCTTGGATTTTTTTCAATATTCAATAATCGGGCATATTGGCGTCAATTTCGGTCCTATAGTCAAACCGGTGCACTTTTCCTACATAAAATTTGCTACTTGTTCTTCTCAAGTGCTCAGATTTTTTCTACGTCTTACGGTTCGTGAGAAAAAATTCCAATTGGAGGTCTACATGTCTTGCAAATTTCGTGAAAATAAAAACTTTGTATTTCGTTCCAAATTTAATTTATTTCGATTAAGCCTGACGTACTGATTCAAAAAAGATATACATACCCCTATGAGAAAATGCACCGTTTGGCCGGAAAATGGAAAAAACTATAATTTTTTGTAATATTTGTTCATCATTTAAATATCCTTTAATCGGGCATATTGGCGTCAATTTCGGTCCTAGAGTCAAACCGGTGCACTTTTCCTACATAAAATTTGCTACTTGTTCTTCTCAAGTGCTCAGATTTTTTCTACGTCTTACGGTTCGTGAGAAAAAATTCCAATTGGAGGTCTACATGTCTTGCAAATTTCGTGAAAATAAAAACTTTGTATTTCGTTCCAAATTTAATTCATTTCGATTAAGCCTGACGTACTGATTCAAAAAAGATATACATACCCCTATGAGAAAATGCACCATTTGGCCGGAAAATGGAAAAAACCATAATTTTTTGTAATATTTGTTCATCATTTAAACATCCTTTAATCGGGCATATTGGCGTCAATTTCGGTCCTAGAGTCAAACCGGTGCACTTTTTTTACATAAAATTTGCTACTTGTTCTTCTCAAGTGCTCAGATTTTTTCTACGTCTTACGGTTCGTGAGAAAAAATTCCAATTGGAGGTCTACATGTCTTGCAAATTTCGTGAAAATAAAAACTTTGTATTTCGTTCCAAATTTAACTTATTTCGATTAAACCTGACGTACTGATTCAAAAAGGGTATACATACCCTTATGAGAAAATGCACCGTTTGGCCGGAAAATGGAAAAAACTGAAAATTTTTAATTCGATTTTTCCATTATTTTTGCCAAACTGTGGGTAGGGGATAGAAAAAATACACATATTTGGAATAAGTTAGACCTAGTGTATATATTAACATTAAAAAAACAATTTCCTAAAATTGGAATTTGCCCAAAAATGTTTAAAGGGGGTACCCTTGGATTTTTTTCAAAATTCAATAATCGGGCATATTGGCGTCAATTTCGGTCCTATAGTCAAACCGGTGCACTTTTCCTACATAAAATTTGCTACTTGTTCTTCTCAAGTGCTCAGATTTTTTCTACGTCTTACGGTTCGTGAGAAAAAATTCCAATTGGAGGTCTACATGTCTTGCAAATTTCGTGAAAATAAAAACTTTGTATTTCGTTTCAAATTTAATTTATTTCGATTAAGCCTGACGTACTGATTCAAAAAAGATATACATACCCCTATGAGAAAATGCACCGTTTGGCCGGAAAATGGAAAAAACTATAATTTTTTGTAATATTTGTTCATCATTTAAACATCTTTAATCGGGCATATTGGCGTCAATTTCGGTCCTAGAGTCAAACCGGTGCACTTTTCCTACATAAAATTTGCTACTTGTTCTTCTCAAGTGCTCAGATTTTTTCTATGTCTTACGGTTCGTAAGAAAAAATTCCAATTGGAGGTCTACATGTCTTGCAAATTTCGTCAAAATAAAAACTTTGTATTTCGTTCCAAATTTAATTTATATCGATTGAGCCTGACGTACTGATTCAAAAAAGATATACATACCCCTATGAGAAAATGCACCATTTGGCCGGAAAATGGAAAAAACCATAATTTTTTGTAATATTTGTTCATCATTTAAACATCCTTTAATCGGGCATATTGGCGTCAATTTCGGTCCTAGAGTCAAACCGGTGCACTTTTTTTACATAAAATTTGCTACTTGTTCTTCTCAAGTGCTCAGATTTTTTCTACGTCTTACGGTTCGTGAGAAAAAATTCCAATTGGAGGTCTACATGTCTTGCAAATTTCGTGAAAATAAAAACTTTGTATTTCGTTCCAAATTTAATTTATTTCGATTAAACCTGACGTACTGATTCAAAAAGGGTATACATACCCTTATGAGAAAATGCACCGTTTAACCGGAAAATGGAAAAAACTGAAAATTTTTAATTCGATTTTTCCATTATTTTTGCCAAACTGTGGGTAGGGGATAGAAAAAATACACATATTTGGAATAAGTTAGACCTAGTTTATATAGTAACATTAAAAAAACAATTTCCTAAAATTGGAATTTGCCCAAAAATGTTTAAAGGGGGTACCCTTGGATTTTTTTCAAAATTCAATAATCGGGCATATTGGCGTCAATTTCGGTCCTATAGTCAAACCGGTGCACTTTTCCTACATAAAATTTGCTACTTGTTCTTCTCAAGTGCCCAGATTTTTTCTACGTCTTACATTTCGTGAGAAAAAATTCCAATTGGAGGTCTACATGTCTTGCAAATTTCGTGAAAATAAAAACTTTGTATTTCGTTCCAAATTTAATTTATTTCGATTAAGCCTGACGTACTGATTCAAAAAAGATATACATACTCCTATGAGAAAATGCACCGTTTGGCCGGAAAATGGAAAAAACTATAATTTTTTGTAATATTTGTTCATCATTTAAACATCCTTTAATCGGGCATATTGGCGTCAATTTCGGTCCTAGAGTCAAACCGGTGCACTTTTCCTACATAAAATTTGCTACTTGTTCTTCTCAAGTGCTCAGATTTATTCTACGTCTTACGGTTCGTGAGAAAAAATTCCAATTGGAGGTCTACATGTCTTGCAAATTTCGTGAAAATAAAAACTTTGTATTTCGTTCCAAATTTAATTTATTTCGATTGAGCCTGACGTACTGATTCAAAAAAGATATACATACTCCTATGAGAAAATGCACCATTTGGCCGGAAAATGGAAAAAACCATAATTTTTTGTAATATTTGTTCATCATTTAAACATCCTTTAATCGGGCATATTGGCGTCAATTTCGGTCCTAGAGTCAAACCGGTGCACTTTTCCTACATAAAATTTGCTACTTGTTCTTCTCAAGTGCTCAGATTTTTTCTACGTCTTACGGTTCGTGAGAAAAAATTCCAATTGGAGGTCTACATGTCTTGCAAATTTCGTGAAAATAAAAACTTTGTACTTCGTTCCAAATTTAATTCATTTCGATTAAGCCTGACGTACTGATTCAAAAAAGATATACATACCCCTATGAGAAAATGCACCGTTTGGCCGGAAAATGGAAAAAACTATAATTTTTTGTAATATTTGTTCATCATTTAAATATCCTTTAATCGGGCATATTGGCGTCAATTTCGGTCCTAGAGTCAAACCGGTGCACTTTTCCTACATAAAATTTGCTACTTGTTCTTCTCAAGTGCTTCAAGTGCTCAGATTTTTTCTACGTCTTACGGTTCGTGAGAAAAAATTCCAATTGGAGGTCTACATGTCTTGCAAATTTCGTGAAAATAAAAACTTTGTATTTCGTTCCAAATTTAATTCATTTCGATTAAGCCTGACGTACTGATTCAAAAAAGATATACATACCCCTATGAGAAAATGCACCATTTGGCCGGAAAATGGAAAAAACCATAATTTTTTGTAATATTTGTTCATCATTTAAACATCCTTTAATCGGGCATATTGGCGTCAATTTCGGTCCTAGAGTCAAACCGGTGCACTTTTTTTACATAAAATTTGCTACTTGTTCTTCTCAAGTGCTCAGATTTTTTCTACGTCTTACGGTTCGTGAGAAAAAATTCCAATTGGAGGTCTACATGTCTTGCAAATTTCGTGAAAATAAAAACTTTGTATTTCGTTCCAAATTTAATTTATTTCGATTAAGCCTGACGTACTGATTCAAAAAAGATATACATACTCCTATGAGAAAATGCACCGTTTGGCCGGAAAATGGAAAAAACTATAATTTTTTGTAATATTTGTTCATCATTTAAACATCCTTTAATCGGGCATATTGGCGTCAATTTCGGTCCTAGAGTCAAACCGGTGCACTTTTCCTACATAAAATTTGCTACTTGTTCTTCTCAAGTGCTCAGATTTATTCTACGTCTTACGGTTCGTGAGAAAAAATTCCAATTGGAGGTCTACATGTCTTGCAAATTTCGTGAAAATAAAAACTTTGTATTTCGTTCCAAATTTAATTTATTTCGATTGAGCCTGACGTACTGATTCAAAAAAGATATACATACTCCTATGAGAAAATGCACCATTTGGCCGGAAAATGGAAAAAACCATAATTTTTTGTAATATTTGTTCATCATTTAAACATCCTTTAATCGGGCATATTGGCGTCAATTTCGGTCCTAGAGTCAAACCGGTGCACTTTTCCTACATAAAATTTGCTACTTGTTCTTCTCAAGTGCTCAGATTTTTTCTACGTCTTACGGTTCGTGAGAAAAAATTCCAATTGGAGGTCTACATGTCTTGCAAATTTCGTGAAAATAAAAACTTTGTACTTCGTTCCAAATTTAATTCATTTCGATTAAGCCTGACGTACTGATTCAAAAAAGATATACATACCCCTATGAGAAAATGCACCGTTTGGCCGGAAAATGGAAAAAACTATAATTTTTTGTAATATTTGTTCATCATTTAAATATCCTTTAATCGGGCATATTGGCGTCAATTTCGGTCCTAGAGTCAAACCGGTGCACTTTTCCTACATAAAATTTGCTACTTGTTCTTCTCAAGTGCTTCAAGTGCTCAGATTTTTTCTACGTCTTACGGTTCGTGAGAAAAAATTCCAATTGGAGGTCTACATGTCTTGCAAATTTCGTGAAAATAAAAACTTTGTATTTCGTTCCAAATTTAATTCATTTCGATTAAGCCTGACGTACTGATTCAAAAAAGATATACATACCCCTATGAGAAAATGCACCATTTGGCCGGAAAATGGAAAAAACCATAATTTTTTGTAATATTTGTTCATCATTTAAACATCCTTTAATCGGGCATATTGGCGTCAATTTCGGTCCTAGAGTCAAACCGGTGCACTTTTTTTACATAAAATTTGCTACTTGTTCTTCTCAAGTGCTCAGATTTTTTCTACGTCTTACGGTTCGTGAGAAAAAATTCCAATTGGAGGTCTACATGTCTTGCAAATTTCGTGAAAATAAAAACTTTGTATTTCGTTCCAAATTTAATTTATTTCGATTAAACCTGACGTACTGATTCAAAAAGGGTATACATACCCCTATGAGAAAATGCACCGTTTGGCCGGAAAATGGAAAAAACTGAAAATTTTTAATTCGATTTTTCCATTATTTTTGCCAAACTGTGGGTAGGGGATAGAAAAAATACACATATTTGGAATAAGTTAGACCTAGTGTATATATTAACATTAAAAAAACAATTTCCTAAAATTGGAATTTGCCCAAAAATGTTTAAAGGGGGTACCCTTGGATTTTTTTCAAAATTCAATAATCGGGCATATTGGCGTCAATTTCGGTCCTATAGTCAAACCGGTGCACTTTTCCTACATAAAATTTGCTACTTGTTCTTCTCAAGTGCTCAGATTTTTTCTAACGTCTTACGGTTCGTGAGAAAAAATTCCAATTGGAGGTCTACATGTCTTGCAAATTTCGTGAAAATAAAAACTTTGTATTTCGTTCCAAATTTAATTTATTTCGATTAAACCTGACGTACTGATTCAAAAAAGATATACATACTCCTATGAGAAAATGCACCGTTTGGCCGGAAAATGGAAAAAACTATAATTTTTTGTAATATTTGTTCATCATTTAAATATCCTTTAATCGGGCATATTGGCGTCAATTTCGGTCCTAGAGTCAAACCGGTGCACTTTTCCTACATAAAATTTGCTACTTGTTCTTCTCAAGTGCTCAGATTTTTTCTACGTCTTACGGTTCGTGAGAAAAAATTCCAATTGGAGGTCTACATGTCTTGCAAATTTCGTGAAAATAAAAACTTTGTATTTCGTTCCAAATTTAATTCATTTCGATTAAGCCTGACGTACTGATTCAAAAAAGATATACATACCCCTATGAGAAAATGCACCATTTGGCCGGAAAATGGAAAAAACCATAATTTTTTGTAATATTTGTTCATCATTTAAACATCCTTTAATCGGGCATATTGGCGTCAATTTCGGTCCTAGAGTCAAACCAGTGCACTTTTTTTACATAAAATTTGCTATTTGTTCTTCTCAAGTGCTCAGATTTTTTCTAAGTCTTACGGTTCGTGAGAAAAAATTCCAATTGGAGGTCTACATGTCTTGCAAATTTCGTGAAAATAAAAACTTTGTATTTCGTTCCAAATTTAATTTATTTTGATTAAACCTGACGTACTGATTCAAAAAGGGTATACATACCCTTATGAGAAAATGCACCGTTTGGCCGGAAAATGGAAAAAACAGAAAATTTTTAATTCGATTTTTCCATTATTTTTGCCAAACTGTGGGTAGGGGATAGAAAAAATACACATATTTGGAATAAGTTAGACCTAGTGTATATATTAACATTAAAAAAACAATTTCCTAAAATTGGAATTTGCCCAAAAATGTTTAAAGGGGGTACCCTTGGATTTTTTTCAAAATTCAATAATCGGGCATATTGGCGTCAATTTCGGTCCTATAGTCAAACCGATGCACTTTTCCTACATAAAATTTGCTACTTGTTCTTCTCAAGTGCTCAGATTTTTTCTAACGTCTTACGGTTCGTGAGAAAAAATTCCAATTGGAGGTCTACATGTCTTGCAAATTTCGTGAAAATAAAAACTTTGTATTTCGTTCCAAATTTAATTTATTTCGATTAAGCCTGACGTACTGATTCAAAAAAGATATACATACCCCTATGAGAAAATGCACCATTTGGCCGGAAAATGGAAAAAACCATAATTTTTTGTAATATTTGTTCATCATTTAAACATCCTTTAATCGGGCATATTGGCGTCAATTTCGGTCCTAGAGTCAAACCAGTGCACTTTTTTTTACATAAAATTTGCTATTTGTTCTTCTCAAGTGCTCAGATTTTTTCTAAGTCTTACGGTTCGTGAGAAAAAATTCCAATTGGAGGTCTACATGTCTTGCAAATTTCGTGAAAATAAAAACTTTGTATTTCGTTCCAAATTTAATTTATTTCGATTAAACCTGACGTACTGATTCAAAAAGGGTATACATACCCTTATGAGAAAATGCACCGTTTGGCCGGAAAATGGAAAAAACTGAAAATTTTTAATTCGATTTTTCCATTATTTTTGCCAAACTGTGGGTAGGGGATAGAAAAAATACACATATTTGGAATAAGTTAGACCAATGTATATATTAACATTAAAAAAACAATTTCCTAAAATTGGAATTTGCCCAAAAATGTTTAAAGGGGGTACCCTTGGATTTTTTTCAAAATTCAATAATCGGGCATATTGGCGTCAATTTCGGTCCTATAGTCAAACCGGTGCACTTTTCCTACATAAAATTTGCTACTTGTTCTTCTCAAGTGCTCAGATTTTTTCTACGTCTTACGGTTCGTGAGAAAAAATTCCAATTGGAGGTCTACATGTCTTGCAAATTTCGTGAAAATAAAAACTTTGTATTTCGTTCCAAATTTAATTTATTTCGATTAAGCCTGACGTACTGATTCAAAAAAGATATACATACCCCTATGAGAAAATGCACCATTTGGCCGGAAAATGGAAAAAACCATAATTTTTTGTAATATTTGTTCATCATTTAAACATCCTTTAATCGGGCATATTGGCGTCAATTTCGGTCCTAGAGTCAAACCAGTGCACTTTTTTTACATAAAATTTGCTACTTGTTCTTCTCAAGTGCTCAGATTTTTTCTACGTCTTACGGTTCGTGAGAAAAAATTCCAATTGGAGGTCTACATGTCTTGCAAATTTCGTGAAAATAAAAACTTTGTATTTCGTTCCAAATTTAATTTATTTCGATTAAACCTGACGTACTGATTCAAAAAGGGTATACATACCCTTATGAGGAAATGCACCGTTTGGCCGGAAAATTGAAAAAACTGAAAATTTTTAATTCGATTTTTCCATTATTTTTGACAAACTGTGGGTAGGGGATAGAAAAAATACACATATTTGGAATAAGTTAGACCTAGTGTATATATTAACATTAAAAAAACAATTTCCTAAAATTGGAATTTGCCCAAAAATGTTTAAAGGGGGTACCCTTGGATTTTTTTCAAAATTCAATAATCGGGCATATTGGCGTCAATTTCGGTCCTATAGTCAAACCGGTGCACTTTTCCTACATAAAATTTGCTACTTGTTCTTCTCAAGTGCTCAGATTTTTTCTACGTCTTACGGTTCGTGAGAAAAAATTCCAATTGGAGGTCTACATGTCTTGCAAATTTCGTGAAAATAAAAACTTTGTATTTCGTTCCAAATTTAATTCATTTCGATTAAGCCTGACGTACTGATTCAAAAAAGATATACATACCCCTATGAGAAAATGCACCATTTGGCCGGAAAATGGAAAAAACCATAACTTTTTGTAATATTTGTTCATCATTTAAACATCCTTTAATCGGGCATATTGGCGTCAATTTCGGTCCTAGAGTCAAACCGGTGCACTTTTCCTACATAAAATTTGCTACTTGTTCTTCTCAAGTGCTCAGATTTTTTCTACGTCTTACGGTTCGTGAAAAAAAAATTCCAATTGGAGGTCTACATGTCTTGCAAATTTCGTGAAAATAAAAACTTTGTATTTCGTTCCAAATTTAATTCATTTCGATTAAGCCTGACGCACTCATTCAAAAAAGATATACATACCCCTATGAGAAAATGCACCGTTTGGCCGGAAAATGGAAAAAACTGAAAATTTTTAATTCGATTTTTCCATTATTTTTGCCAAACTGTGGGTAGGGGATAGAAAAAATACACATATTTGGAATAAGTTAGACCCAGTGTATATATTAACATTAAAAAAACAATTTCCTAAAATTGGAATTTGCCCAAAAATGTTTAAAGGGGGTACCCTTGGATTTTTTTCAAAATTCAATAATCGGGCATATTGGCGTCAATTTCGGTCCTATAGTCAAACCGGTGCACTTTTCCTACATAAAATTTGCTACTTGTTCTTCTCAAGTGCTCAGATTTTTTCTACGTCTTACGGTTCGTGAGAAAAAATTCCAATTGGAGGTCTACATGTCTTGCAAATTTCGTGAAAATAAAAACTTTGTATTTCGTTCCAAATTTAATTCATTTCGATTAAGCCTGACGTACTGATTCAAAAAAGATATACATACCCCTATGAGAAAATGCACCATTTGGCCGGAAAATGGAAAAAACCATAATTTTTTGTAATATTTGTTCATCATTTAAACATCCTTTAATCGGGCATATTGGCGTCAATTTCGGTCCTAGAGTCAAACCAGTGCACTTTTTTTACATAAAATTTGCTATTTGTTCTTCTCAAGTGCTCAGATTTTTTCTAAGTCTTACGGTTCGTGAGAAAAAATTCCAATTGGAGGTCTACATGTCTTGCAAATTTCGTGAAAATAAAAACTTTGTATTTCGTTCCAAATTTAATTTATTTCGATTAAACCTGACGTACTGATTCAAAAAGGGTATACATACCCTTATGAGAAAATGCACCGTTTAACCGGAAAATGGAAAAAACTGAAAATTTTTAATTCGATTTTTCCATTATTTTTGCCAAACTGTGGGTAGGGGATAGAAAAAATACACATATTTGGAATAAGTTAGACCTAGTTTATATAGTAACATTAAAAAAACAATTTCCTAAAATTGGAATTTGCCCAAAAATGTTTAAAGGGGGTACCCTTGGATTTTTTTCAAAATTCAATAATCGGGCATATTGGCGTCAATTTCGGTCCTATAGTCAAACCGGTGCACTTTTCCTACATAAAATTTGCTACTTGTTCTTCTCAAGTGCCCAGATTTTTTCTACGTCTTACATTTCGTGAGAAAAAATTCCAATTGGAGGTCTACATGTCTTGCAAATTTCGTGAAAATAAAAACTTTGTATTTCG
The DNA here is from genome assembly GCF_040954645.1 of Diabrotica undecimpunctata. Taxonomy (NCBI): domain Eukaryota; kingdom Metazoa; phylum Arthropoda; class Insecta; order Coleoptera; family Chrysomelidae; genus Diabrotica; species Diabrotica undecimpunctata. The sequence continues at coordinate 144,228,854 of NC_092803.1, forward strand.
TTCCAAATTTAATTTATTTCGATTAAGCCTGACGTACTGATTCAAAAAAGATATACATACTCCTATGAGAAAATGCACCGTTTGGCCGGAAAATGGAAAAAACTATAATTTTTTGTAATATTTGTTCATCATTTAAACATCCTTTAATCGGGCATATTGGCGTCAATTTCGGTCCTAGAGTCAAACCGGTGCACTTTTCCTACATAAAATTTGCTACTTGTTCTTCTCAAGTGCTCAGATTTATTCTACGTCTTACGGTTCGTGAGAAAAAATTCCAATTGGAGGTCTACATGTCTTGCAAATTTCGTGAAAATAAAAACTTTGTATTTCGTTCCAAATTTAATTTATTTCGATTGAGCCTGACGTACTGATTCAAAAAAGATATACATACTCCTATGAGAAAATGCACCATTTGGCCGGAAAATGGAAAAAACCATAATTTTTTGTAATATTTGTTCATCATTTAAACATCCTTTAATCGGGCATATTGGCGTCAATTTCGGTCCTAGAGTCAAACCGGTGCACTTTTCCTACATAAAATTTGCTACTTGTTCTTCTCAAGTGCTCAGATTTTTTCTACGTCTTACGGTTCGTGAGAAAAAATTCCAATTGGAGGTCTACATGTCTTGCAAATTTCGTGAAAATAAAAACTTTGTACTTCGTTCCAAATTTAATTCATTTCGATTAAGCCTGACGTACTGATTCAAAAAAGATATACATACCCCTATGAGAAAATGCACCGTTTGGCCGGAAAATGGAAAAAACTATAATTTTTTGTAATATTTGTTCATCATTTAAATATCCTTTAATCGGGCATATTGGCGTCAATTTCGGTCCTAGAGTCAAACCGGTGCACTTTTCCTACATAAAATTTGCTACTTGTTCTTCTCAAGTGCTTCAAGTGCTCAGATTTTTTCTACGTCTTACGGTTCGTGAGAAAAAATTCCAATTGGAGGTCTACATGTCTTGCAAATTTCGTGAAAATAAAAACTTTGTATTTCGTTCCAAATTTAATTCATTTCGATTAAGCCTGACGTACTGATTCAAAAAAGATATACATACCCCTATGAGAAAATGCACCATTTGGCCGGAAAATGGAAAAAACCATAATTTTTTGTAATATTTGTTCATCATTTAAACATCCTTTAATCGGGCATATTGGCGTCAATTTCGGTCCTAGAGTCAAACCGGTGCACTTTTTTTACATAAAATTTGCTACTTGTTCTTCTCAAGTGCTCAGATTTTTTCTACGTCTTACGGTTCGTGAGAAAAAATTCCAATTGGAGGTCTACATGTCTTGCAAATTTCGTGAAAATAAAAACTTTGTATTTCGTTCCAAATTTAATTTATTTCGATTAAGCCTGACGTACTGATTCAAAAAAGATATACATACTCCTATGAGAAAATGCACCGTTTGGCCGGAAAATGGAAAAAACTATAATTTTTTGTAATATTTGTTCATCATTTAAACATCCTTTAATCGGGCATATTGGCGTCAATTTCGGTCCTAGAGTCAAACCGGTGCACTTTTCCTACATAAAATTTGCTACTTGTTCTTCTCAAGTGCTCAGATTTATTCTACGTCTTACGGTTCGTGAGAAAAAATTCCAATTGGAGGTCTACATGTCTTGCAAATTTCGTGAAAATAAAAACTTTGTATTTCGTTCCAAATTTAATTTATTTCGATTGAGCCTGACGTACTGATTCAAAAAAGATATACATACTCCTATGAGAAAATGCACCATTTGGCCGGAAAATGGAAAAAACCATAATTTTTTGTAATATTTGTTCATCATTTAAACATCCTTTAATCGGGCATATTGGCGTCAATTTCGGTCCTAGAGTCAAACCGGTGCACTTTTCCTACATAAAATTTGCTACTTGTTCTTCTCAAGTGCTCAGATTTTTTCTACGTCTTACGGTTCGTGAGAAAAAATTCCAATTGGAGGTCTACATGTCTTGCAAATTTCGTGAAAATAAAAACTTTGTACTTCGTTCCAAATTTAATTCATTTCGATTAAGCCTGACGTACTGATTCAAAAAAGATATACATACCCCTATGAGAAAATGCACCGTTTGGCCGGAAAATGGAAAAAACTATAATTTTTTGTAATATTTGTTCATCATTTAAATATCCTTTAATCGGGCATATTGGCGTCAATTTCGGTCCTAGAGTCAAACCGGTGCACTTTTCCTACATAAAATTTGCTACTTGTTCTTCTCAAGTGCTTCAAGTGCTCAGATTTTTTCTACGTCTTACGGTTCGTGAGAAAAAATTCCAATTGGAGGTCTACATGTCTTGCAAATTTCGTGAAAATAAAAACTTTGTATTTCGTTCCAAATTTAATTCATTTCGATTAAGCCTGACGTACTGATTCAAAAAAGATATACATACCCCTATGAGAAAATGCACCATTTGGCCGGAAAATGGAAAAAACCATAATTTTTTGTAATATTTGTTCATCATTTAAACATCCTTTAATCGGGCATATTGGCGTCAATTTCGGTCCTAGAGTCAAACCGGTGCACTTTTTTTACATAAAATTTGCTACTTGTTCTTCTCAAGTGCTCAGATTTTTTCTACGTCTTACGGTTCGTGAGAAAAAATTCCAATTGGAGGTCTACATGTCTTGCAAATTTCGTGAAAATAAAAACTTTGTATTTCGTTCCAAATTTAATTTATTTCGATTAAACCTGACGTACTGATTCAAAAAGGGTATACATACCCCTATGAGAAAATGCACCGTTTGGCCGGAAAATGGAAAAAACTGAAAATTTTTAATTCGATTTTTCCATTATTTTTGCCAAACTGTGGGTAGGGGATAGAAAAAATACACATATTTGGAATAAGTTAGACCTAGTGTATATATTAACATTAAAAAAACAATTTCCTAAAATTGGAATTTGCCCAAAAATGTTTAAAGGGGGTACCCTTGGATTTTTTTCAAAATTCAATAATCGGGCATATTGGCGTCAATTTCGGTCCTATAGTCAAACCGGTGCACTTTTCCTACATAAAATTTGCTACTTGTTCTTCTCAAGTGCTCAGATTTTTTCTAACGTCTTACGGTTCGTGAGAAAAAATTCCAATTGGAGGTCTACATGTCTTGCAAATTTCGTGAAAATAAAAACTTTGTATTTCGTTCCAAATTTAATTTATTTCGATTAAACCTGACGTACTGATTCAAAAAAGATATACATACTCCTATGAGAAAATGCACCGTTTGGCCGGAAAATGGAAAAAACTATAATTTTTTGTAATATTTGTTCATCATTTAAATATCCTTTAATCGGGCATATTGGCGTCAATTTCGGTCCTAGAGTCAAACCGGTGCACTTTTCCTACATAAAATTTGCTACTTGTTCTTCTCAAGTGCTCAGATTTTTTCTACGTCTTACGGTTCGTGAGAAAAAATTCCAATTGGAGGTCTACATGTCTTGCAAATTTCGTGAAAATAAAAACTTTGTATTTCGTTCCAAATTTAATTCATTTCGATTAAGCCTGACGTACTGATTCAAAAAAGATATACATACCCCTATGAGAAAATGCACCATTTGGCCGGAAAATGGAAAAAACCATAATTTTTTGTAATATTTGTTCATCATTTAAACATCCTTTAATCGGGCATATTGGCGTCAATTTCGGTCCTAGAGTCAAACCAGTGCACTTTTTTTACATAAAATTTGCTATTTGTTCTTCTCAAGTGCTCAGATTTTTTCTAAGTCTTACGGTTCGTGAGAAAAAATTCCAATTGGAGGTCTACATGTCTTGCAAATTTCGTGAAAATAAAAACTTTGTATTTCGTTCCAAATTTAATTTATTTTGATTAAACCTGACGTACTGATTCAAAAAGGGTATACATACCCTTATGAGAAAATGCACCGTTTGGCCGGAAAATGGAAAAAACAGAAAATTTTTAATTCGATTTTTCCATTATTTTTGCCAAACTGTGGGTAGGGGATAGAAAAAATACACATATTTGGAATAAGTTAGACCTAGTGTATATATTAACATTAAAAAAACAATTTCCTAAAATTGGAATTTGCCCAAAAATGTTTAAAGGGGGTACCCTTGGATTTTTTTCAAAATTCAATAATCGGGCATATTGGCGTCAATTTCGGTCCTATAGTCAAACCGATGCACTTTTCCTACATAAAATTTGCTACTTGTTCTTCTCAAGTGCTCAGATTTTTTCTAACGTCTTACGGTTCGTGAGAAAAAATTCCAATTGGAGGTCTACATGTCTTGCAAATTTCGTGAAAATAAAAACTTTGTATTTCGTTCCAAATTTAATTTATTTCGATTAAGCCTGACGTACTGATTCAAAAAAGATATACATACCCCTATGAGAAAATGCACCATTTGGCCGGAAAATGGAAAAAACCATAATTTTTTGTAATATTTGTTCATCATTTAAACATCCTTTAATCGGGCATATTGGCGTCAATTTCGGTCCTAGAGTCAAACCAGTGCACTTTTTTTTACATAAAATTTGCTATTTGTTCTTCTCAAGTGCTCAGATTTTTTCTAAGTCTTACGGTTCGTGAGAAAAAATTCCAATTGGAGGTCTACATGTCTTGCAAATTTCGTGAAAATAAAAACTTTGTATTTCGTTCCAAATTTAATTTATTTCGATTAAACCTGACGTACTGATTCAAAAAGGGTATACATACCCTTATGAGAAAATGCACCGTTTGGCCGGAAAATGGAAAAAACTGAAAATTTTTAATTCGATTTTTCCATTATTTTTGCCAAACTGTGGGTAGGGGATAGAAAAAATACACATATTTGGAATAAGTTAGACCAATGTATATATTAACATTAAAAAAACAATTTCCTAAAATTGGAATTTGCCCAAAAATGTTTAAAGGGGGTACCCTTGGATTTTTTTCAAAATTCAATAATCGGGCATATTGGCGTCAATTTCGGTCCTATAGTCAAACCGGTGCACTTTTCCTACATAAAATTTGCTACTTGTTCTTCTCAAGTGCTCAGATTTTTTCTACGTCTTACGGTTCGTGAGAAAAAATTCCAATTGGAGGTCTACATGTCTTGCAAATTTCGTGAAAATAAAAACTTTGTATTTCGTTCCAAATTTAATTTATTTCGATTAAGCCTGACGTACTGATTCAAAAAAGATATACATACCCCTATGAGAAAATGCACCATTTGGCCGGAAAATGGAAAAAACCATAATTTTTTGTAATATTTGTTCATCATTTAAACATCCTTTAATCGGGCATATTGGCGTCAATTTCGGTCCTAGAGTCAAACCAGTGCACTTTTTTTACATAAAATTTGCTACTTGTTCTTCTCAAGTGCTCAGATTTTTTCTACGTCTTACGGTTCGTGAGAAAAAATTCCAATTGGAGGTCTACATGTCTTGCAAATTTCGTGAAAATAAAAACTTTGTATTTCGTTCCAAATTTAATTTATTTCGATTAAACCTGACGTACTGATTCAAAAAGGGTATACATACCCTTATGAGGAAATGCACCGTTTGGCCGGAAAATTGAAAAAACTGAAAATTTTTAATTCGATTTTTCCATTATTTTTGACAAACTGTGGGTAGGGGATAGAAAAAATACACATATTTGGAATAAGTTAGACCTAGTGTATATATTAACATTAAAAAAACAATTTCCTAAAATTGGAATTTGCCCAAAAATGTTTAAAGGGGGTACCCTTGGATTTTTTTCAAAATTCAATAATCGGGCATATTGGCGTCAATTTCGGTCCTATAGTCAAACCGGTGCACTTTTCCTACATAAAATTTGCTACTTGTTCTTCTCAAGTGCTCAGATTTTTTCTACGTCTTACGGTTCGTGAGAAAAAATTCCAATTGGAGGTCTACATGTCTTGCAAATTTCGTGAAAATAAAAACTTTGTATTTCGTTCCAAATTTAATTCATTTCGATTAAGCCTGACGTACTGATTCAAAAAAGATATACATACCCCTATGAGAAAATGCACCATTTGGCCGGAAAATGGAAAAAACCATAACTTTTTGTAATATTTGTTCATCATTTAAACATCCTTTAATCGGGCATATTGGCGTCAATTTCGGTCCTAGAGTCAAACCGGTGCACTTTTCCTACATAAAATTTGCTACTTGTTCTTCTCAAGTGCTCAGATTTTTTCTACGTCTTACGGTTCGTGAAAAAAAAATTCCAATTGGAGGTCTACATGTCTTGCAAATTTCGTGAAAATAAAAACTTTGTATTTCGTTCCAAATTTAATTCATTTCGATTAAGCCTGACGCACTCATTCAAAAAAGATATACATACCCCTATGAGAAAATGCACCGTTTGGCCGGAAAATGGAAAAAACTGAAAATTTTTAATTCGATTTTTCCATTATTTTTGCCAAACTGTGGGTAGGGGATAGAAAAAATACACATATTTGGAATAAGTTAGACCCAGTGTATATATTAACATTAAAAAAACAATTTCCTAAAATTGGAATTTGCCCAAAAATGTTTAAAGGGGGTACCCTTGGATTTTTTTCAAAATTCAATAATCGGGCATATTGGCGTCAATTTCGGTCCTATAGTCAAACCGGTGCACTTTTCCTACATAAAATTTGCTACTTGTTCTTCTCAAGTGCTCAGATTTTTTCTACGTCTTACGGTTCGTGAGAAAAAATTCCAATTGGAGGTCTACATGTCTTGCAAATTTCGTGAAAATAAAAACTTTGTATTTCGTTCCAAATTTAATTTATTTCGATTAAGCCTGACGTACTGATTCAAAAAGGGTATACATACCCTGATGAGAAAATGCACCGTTTGGCCGGAAAATGGAAAAAACTGAAAATTTTTAATTCGATTTTTCCATTATTTTTGCCAAACTGTGGGTAGGGGATAGAAAAAATACACATATTTGGAATAAGTTAGACCTAGTGTATATATTAACATTAAAAAAACAATTTCCTAAAATTGGAATTTGCCCAAAAATGTTTAAAGGGGGTACCCTTGGATTTTTTTCAAAATTCAATAATCGGGCATATTGGCGTCAATTTCGGTCCTATAGTCAAACCGGTGCACTTTTCCTACATAAAATTTGCTACTTGTTCTTCTCAAGTGCTCAGATTTTTTCTAACGTCTTACGGTTCGTGAGAAAAAATTCCAATTGGAGGTCTACATGTCTTGCAAATTTCGTGAAAATAAAAACTTTGTATTTCGTTCCAAATTTAATTCATTTCGATTAAGCCTGACGCACTCATTCAAAAAAGATATACATACCCCTATGAGAAAATGCACCGTTTGGCCGGAAAATGGAAAAAACTGAAAATTTTTAATTCGATTTTTCCATTATTTTTGACAAACTGTGGGTAGGGGATAGAAAAAATACACATATTTGGAATAAGTTAGACCTAGTGTATATATTAACATTAAAAAAACAATTTCCTAAAATTGGAATTTGCCCAAAAATGTTTAAAGGGGGTACCCTTGGATTTTTTTCAAAATTCAATAATCGGGCATATTGGCGTCAATTTTGGTCCTATAGTCAAACCGGTGCACTTTTCCTACATAAAATTTGCTACTTGTTCTTCTCAAGTGCTCAGATTTTTTCTACGTCTTACGGTTCGTGAGAAAAAATTCCAATTGGAGGTCTACATGTCTTGCAAATTTCGTGAAAATAAAAACTTTGTATTTCGTTCCAAATTTAATTCATTTCGATTAAGCCTGACGCACTCATTCAAAAAAGATATACATACCCCTATGAGAAAATGCACCGTTTGGCCGGAAAATGGAAAAAACTGAAAATTTTTAATTCGATTTTTCCATTATTTTTGCCAAACTGTGGGTAGGGGATAGAAAAAATACACATATTTGGAATAAGTTAGACCCAGTGTATATATTAACATTAAAAAAACAATTTCCTAAAATTGGAATTTGCCCAAAAATGTTTAAAGGGGGTACCCTTGGATTTTTTTCAAAATTCAATAATCGGGCATATTGGCGTCAATTTCGGTCCTATAGTCAAACCGGTGCACTTTTCCTACATAAAATTTGCTACTTGTTCTTCTCAAGTGCTCAGATTTTTTCTACGTCTTACGGTTCGTGAGAAAAAATTCCAATTGGAGGTCTACATGTCTTGCAAATTTCGTGAAAATAAAAACTTTGTATTTCGTTCCAAATTTAATTTATTTCGATTAAACCTGACGTACTGATTCAAAAAGGGTATACATACCCTTATGAGAAAATGCACCGTTTGGCCGGAAAATGGAAAAAACTGAAAATTTTTAATTCGATTTTTCCATTATTTTTGCCAAACTGTGGGTAGGGGATAGAAAAAATACACATATTTGGAATAAGTTAGACCAATGTATATATTAACATTAAAAAAACAATTTCCTAAAATTGGAATTTGCCCAAAAATGTTTAAAGGGGGTACCCTTGGATTTTTTTCAAAATTCAATAATCGGGCATATTGGCGTCAATTTCGGTCCTATAGTCAAACCGGTGCACTTTTCCTACATAAAATTTGCTACTTGTTCTTCTCAAGTGCTCAGATTTTTTCTACGTCTTACGGTTCGTGAGAAAAAATTCCAATTGGAGGTCTACATGTCTTGCAAATTTCGTGAAAATAAAAACTTTGTATTTCGTTCCAAATTTAATTTATTTCGATTAAGCCTGACGTACTGATTCAAAAAAGATATACATACCCCTATGAGAAAATGCACCATTTGGCCGGAAAATGGAAAAAACCATAATTTTTTGTAATATTTGTTCATCATTTAAACATCCTTTAATCGGGCATATTGGCGTCAATTTCGGTCCTAGAGTCAAACCAGTGCACTTTTTTTACATAAAATTTGCTACTTGTTCTTCTCAAGTGCTCAGATTTTTTCTACGTCTTACGGTTCGTGAGAAAAAATTCCAATTGGAGGTCTACATGTCTTGCAAATTTCGTGAAAATAAAAACTTTGTATTTCGTTCCAAATTTAATTTATTTCGATTAAACCTGACGTACTGATTCAAAAAGGGTATACATACCCTTATGAGGAAATGCACCGTTTGGCCGGAAAATTGAAAAAACTGAAAATTTTTAATTCGATTTTTCCATTATTTTTGACAAACTGTGGGTAGGGGATAGAAAAAATACACATATTTGGAATAAGTTAGACCTAGTGTATATATTAACATTAAAAAAACAATTTCCTAAAATTGGAATTTGCCCAAAAATGTTTAAAGGGGGTACCCTTGGATTTTTTTCAAAATTCAATAATCGGGCATATTGGCGTCAATTTCGGTCCTATAGTCAAACCGGTGCACTTTTCCTACATAAAATTTGCTACTTGTTCTTCTCAAGTGCTCAGATTTTTTCTACGTCTTACGGTTCGTGAGAAAAAATTCCAATTGGAGGTCTACATGTCTTGCAAATTTCGTGAAAATAAAAACTTTGTATTTCGTTCCAAATTTAATTCATTTCGATTAAGCCTGACGTACTGATTCAAAAAAGATATACATACCCCTATGAGAAAATGCACCATTTGGCCGGAAAATGGAAAAAACCATAACTTTTTGTAATATTTGTTCATCATTTAAACATCCTTTAATCGGGCATATTGGCGTCAATTTCGGTCCTAGAGTCAAACCGGTGCACTTTTCCTACATAAAATTTGCTACTTGTTCTTCTCAAGTGCTCAGATTTTTTCTACGTCTTACGGTTCGTGAAAAAAAAATTCCAATTGGAGGTCTACATGTCTTGCAAATTTCGTGAAAATAAAAACTTTTTATTTCGTTCCAAATTTAATTCATTTCGATTAAGCCTGACGCACTCATTCAAAAAAGATATACATACCCCTATGAGAAAATGCACCGTTTGGCCGGAAAATGGAAAAAACTGAAAATTTTTAATTCGATTTTTCCATTATTTTTGCCAAACTGTGGGTAGGGGATAGAAAAAATACACATATTTGGAATAAGTTAGACCCAGTGTATATATTAACATTAAAAAAACAATTTCCTAAAATTGGAATTTGCCCAAAAATGTTTAAAGGGGGTACCCTTGGATTTTTTTCAAAATTCAATAATCGGGCATATTGGCGTCAATTTCGGTCCTATAGTCAAACCGGTGCACTTTTCCTACATAAAATTTGCTACTTGTTCTTCTCAAGTGCTCAGATTTTTTCTACGTCTTACGGTTCGTGAGAAAAAATTCCAATTGGAGGTCTACATGTCTTGCAAATTTCGTGAAAATAAAAACTTTGTATTTCGTTCCAAATTTAATTTATTTCGATTAAGCCTGACGTACTGATTCAAAAAGGGTATACATACCCTGATGAGAAAATGCACCGTTTGGCCGGAAAATGGAAAAAACTGAAAATTTTTAATTCGATTTTTCCATTATTTTTGCCAAACTGTGGGTAGGGGATAGAAAAAATACACATATTTGGAATAAGTTAGACCTAGTGTATATATTAACATTAAAAAAACAATTTCCTAAAATTGGAATTTGCCCAAAAATGTTTAAAGGGGGTACCCTTGGATTTTTTTCAAAATTCAATAATCGGGCATATTGGCGTCAATTTCGGTCCTATAGTCAAACCGGTGCACTTTTCCTACATAAAATTTGCTACTTGTTCTTCTCAAGTGCTCAGATTTTTTCTACGTCTTACGGTTCGTGAGAAAAAATTCCAATTGGAGGTCTACATGTCTTGCAAATTTCGTGAAAATAAAAACTTTGTATTTCGTTCCAAATTTAATTCATTTCGATTAAGCCTGACGTACTGATTTAAAAAAGATATACATACCCCTATGAGAAAATGCACCATTTGGCCGGAAAATGGAAAAAACCATAACTTTTTGTAATATTTGTTCATCATTTAAACATCCTTTAATCGGGCATATTGGCGTCAATTTCGGTCCTAGAGTCAAACCGGTGCACTTTTCCTACATAAAATTTGCTACTTGTTCTTCTCAAGTGCTCATATTTTTTCTACGTCTTACGGTTCGTGAGAAAAAATTCCAATTGGAGGTCTACATGTCTTGCAAATTTCGTGAAAATAAAAACTTTGTATTTCGTTCCAAATTTAATTTATTTCGATTAAGCCTGACGTACTGATTCAAAAAGGGTATACATACCCTTATGAGAAAATGCACCGTTTGGCCGGAAAATGGAAAAAACTGAAAATTTTTAATTCGATTTTTCCATTATTTTTGCCAAACTGTGGGTAGGGGATAGAAAAAATACACATATTTGGAATAAGTTAGACCTAGTGTATATATTAACATTAAAAAAACAATTTCCTAAAATTGGAATTTGCCCAAAAATGTTTAAAGGGGGTACCCTTGGATTTTTTTCAATATTCAATAATCGGGCATATTGGCGTCAATTTCGGTCCTATAGTCAAACCGGTGCACTTTTCCTACATAAAATTTGCTACTTGTTCTTCTCAAGTGCTCAGATTTTTTCTACGTCTTACGGTTCGTGAGAAAAAATTCCAATTGGAGGTCTACATGTCTTGCAAATTTCGTGAAAATAAAAACTTTGTATTTCGTTCCAAATTTAATTTATTTCGATTAAGCCTGACGTACTGATTCAAAAAAGATATACATACCCCTATGAGAAAATGCACCGTTTGGCCGGAAAATGGAAAAAACTATAATTTTTTGTAATATTTGTTCATCATTTAAATATCCTTTAATCGGGCATATTGGCGTCAATTTCGGTCCTAGAGTCAAACCGGTGCACTTTTCCTACATAAAATTTGCTACTTGTTCTTCTCAAGTGCTCAGATTTTTTCTACGTCTTACGGTTCGTGAGAAAAAATTCCAATTGGAGGTCTACATGTCTTGCAAATTTCGTGAAAATAAAAACTTTGTATTTCGTTCCAAATTTAATTCATTTCGATTAAGCCTGACGTACTGATTCAAAAAAGATATATATACCCCTATGAGAAAATGCACCGTTTGGCCGGAAAATGGAAAAAACTATAATTTTTTGTAATATTTGTTCATCATTTAAATATCCTTTAATCGGGCATATTGGCGTCAATTTCGGTCCTAGAGTCAAACCGGTGCACTTTTCCTACATAAAATTTGCTACTTGTTCTTCTCAAGTGCTTCAAGTGCTCAGATTTTTTCTACGTCTTACGGTTCGTGAGAAAAAATTCCAATTGGAGGTCTACATGTCTTGCAAATTTCGTGAAAATAAAAACTTTGTATTTCGTTCCAAATTTAATTCATTTCGATTAAGCCTGACGTACTGATTCAAAAAAGATATACATACCCCTATGAGAAAATGCACCATTTGGCCGGAAAATGGAAAAAACCATAATTTTTTGTAATATTTGTTCATCATTTAAACATCCTTTAATCGGGCATATTGGCGTCAATTTCGGTCCTAGAGTCAAACCGGTGCACTTTTTTTACATAAAATTTGCTACTTGTTCTTCTCAAGTGCTCAGATTTTTTCTACGTCTTACGGTTCGTGAGAAAAAATTCCAATTGGAGGTCTACATGTCTTGCAAATTTCGTGAAAATAAAAACTTTGTATTTCGTTCCAAATTTAATTTATTTCGATTAAACCTGACGTACTGATTCAAAAAGAGTATACATACCCCTATGAGAAAATGCACCGTTTGGCCGGAAAATGGAAAAAACTGAAAATTTTTAATTCGATTTTTCCATTATTTTTGCCAAACTGTGGGTAGGGGATAGAAAAAATACACATATTTGGAATAAGTTAGACCTAGTGTATATATTAACATTAAAAAAACAATTTCCTAAAATTGGAATTTGCCCAAAAATGTTTAAAGGGGGTACCCTTGGATTTTTTTCAATATTCAATAATCGGGCATATTGGCGTCAATTTCGGTCCTATAGTCAAACCGGTGCACTTTTCCTACATAAAATTTGCTACTTGTTCTTCTCAAGTGCTCAGATTTTTTCTACGTCTTACGGTTCGTAAGAAAAAATTCCAATTGGAGGTCTACATGTCTTGCAAATTTCGTGAAAATAAAAACTTTGTATTTCGTTCCAAATTTAATTTATTTCGATTAATCCTGACGTACTGATTCAAAAAAGATATACATACTCCTATGAGAAAATGCACCGTTTGGCCGGAAAATGGAAAAAACTATAATTTTTTGTAATATTTGTTCATCATTTAAACATCCTTTAATCGGGCATATTGGCGTCAATTTCGGTCCTATAGTCAAACCGGTGCACTTTTCCTACATAAAATTTGCTACTTGTTCTTCTCAAGTGCTCAGATTTTTTCTACGTCTTACGGTTCGTGAGAAAAAATTCCAATTGGAGGTCTACATGTCTTGCAAATTTCGTGAAAATAAAAACTTTGTATTTCGTTCCAAATTTAATTTATTTCGATTAAGCCTGACGTACTGATTCAAAAAGGGTATACATACCCTGATGAGAAAATGCACCGTTTGGCCGGAAAATGGAAAAAACTGAAAATTTTTAATTCGATTTTTCCATTATTTTTGCCAAACTGTGGGTAGGGGATAGAAAAAATACACATATTTGGAATAAGTTAGACCTAGTGTATATATTAACATTAAAAAAACAATTTCCTAAAATTGGAATTTGCCCAAAAATGTTTAAAGGGGGGTTTTTTTCAAAATTCAATAATCGGGCATATTGGCGTCAATTTCGGTCCTATAGTCAAACCGGTGCACTTTTCCTACATAAAATTTGCTACTTGTTCTTCTCAAGTGCTCAGATTTTTTCTACGTCTTACGGTTCGTGAGAAAAAATTCCAATTGGAGGTCTACATGTCTTGCAAATTTCGTGAAAATAAAAACTTTGTATTTCGTTCCAAATTTAATTCATTTCGATTAAGCCTGACGTACTGATTCAAAAAAGATATACATACCCCTATGAGAAAATGCACCATTTGGCCGGAAAATGGAAAAAACCATAACTTTTTGTAATATTTGTTCATCATTTAAACATCCTTTAATCGGGCATATTGGCGTCAATTTCGGTCCTAGAGTCAAACCGGTGCACTTTTCCTACATAAAATTTGCTACTTGTTCTTCCCAAGTGCTCATATTTTTTCTACGTCTTACGGTTCGTGAGAAAAAATTCCAATTGGAGGTCTACATGTCTTGCAAATTTCGTGAAAATAAAAACTTTGTATTTCGTTCCAAATTTAATTTATTTCGATTAAGCCTGACGTACTGATTCAAAAAGGGTATACATACCCTTATGAGAAAATGCACCGTTTGGCCGGAAAATGGAAAAAACTGAAAATTTTTAATTCGATTTTTCCATTATTTTTGCCAAACTGTGGGTAGGGGATAGAAAAAATACACATATTTGGAATAAGTTAGACCTATTGTATATATTAACATTAAAAAAACAATTTCCTAAAATTGGAATTTGCCCAAAAATGTTTAAAGGGGGTACCCTTGGATTTTTTTCAATATTCAATAATCGGGCATATTGGCGTCAATTTCGGTCCTATAGTCAAACCGGTGCACTTTTCCTACATAAAATTTGCTACTTGTTCTTCTCAAGTGCTCAGATTTTTTCTACGTCTTACGGTTCGTGAGAAAAAATTCCAATTGGAGGTCTACATGTCTTGCAAATTTCGTGAAAATAAAAACTTTGTATTTCGTTCCAAATTTAATTTATTTCGATTAAGCCTGACGTACTGATTCAAAAAAGATATACATACCCCTATGAGAAAATGCACCGTTTGGCCGGAAAATGGAAAAAACTATAATTTTTTGTAATATTTGTTCATCATTTAAATATCCTTTAATCGGGCATATTGGCGTCAATTTCGGTCCTAGAGTCAAACCGGTGCACTTTTCCTACATAAAATTTGCTACTTGTTCTTCTCAAGTGCTCAGATTTTTTCTACGTCTTACGGTTCGTGAGAAAAAATTCCAATTGGAGGTCTACATGTCTTGCAAATTTCGTGAAAATAAAAACTTTGTATTTCGTTCCAAATTTAATTCATTTCGATTAAGCCTGACGTACTGATTCAAAAAAGATATACATACCCCTATGAGAAAATGCACCATTTGGCCGGAAAATGGAAAAAACCATAATTTTTTGTAATATTTGTTCATCATTTAAACATCCTTTAATCGGGCATATTGGCGTCAATTTCGGTCCTAGAGTCAAACCGGTGCACTTTTTTTACATAAAATTTGCTACTTGTTCTTCTCAAGTGCTCAGATTTTTTCTACGTCTTACGGTTCGTGAGAAAAAATTCCAATTGGAGGTCTACATGTCTTGCAAATTTCGTGAAAATAAAAACTTTGTATTTCGTTCCAAATTTAATTTATTTCGATTAAACCTGACGTACTGATTCAAAAAGGGTATACATACCCCTATGAGAAAATGCACCGTTTGGCCGGAAAATGGAAAAAACTGAAAATTTTTAATTCGATTTTTCCATTATTTTTGCCAAACTGTGGGTAGGGGATAGAAAAAATACACATATTTGGAATAAGTTAGACCTAGTGTATATATTAACATTAAAAAAACAATTTCCTAAAATTGGAATTTGCCCAAAAATGTTTAAAGGGGGTACCCTTGGATTTTTTTCAATATTCAATAATCGGGCATATTGGCGTCAATTTCGGTCCTATAGTCAAACCGGTGCACTTTTCCTACATAAAATTTGCTACTTGTTCTTCTCAAGTGCTCAGATTTTTTCTACGTCTTACGGTTCGTGAGAAAAAATTCCAATTGGAGGTTTACATGTCTTGCAAATTTCGTGAAAATAAAAACTTTGTATTTCGTTCCAAATTTAATTTATTTCGATTAAGCCTGACGTACTGATTCAAAAAAGATACACATACTCCTATGAGAAAATGCACCGTTTGGCCGGAAAATGGAAAAAACTATAATTTTTTGTAATATTTGTTCATCATTTAAACATCCTTTAATCGGGCATATTGGCGTCAATTTCGGTCCTAGAGTCAAACCGGTGCACTTTTCCTACATAAAATTTGCTACTTGTTCTTCTCAAGTGCTCAGATTTTTTCTACGTCTTACGGTTCGTGAGAAAAAATTCCAATTGGAGGTCTACATGTCTTGCAAATTTCGTGAAAATAAAAACTTTGTATTTCGTTCCAAATTTAATTTATTTCGATTAAACCTGACGTACTGATTCAAAAAGGGTATACATACCCCTATGAGAAAATGCACCGTTTGGCCGGAAAATGGAAAAAACTGAAAATTTTTAATTCGATTTTTCCATTATTTTTGCCAAACTGTGGGTAGGGGATAGAAAAAATACACATATTTGGAATAAGTTAGACCTAGTGTATATATTAACATTAAAAAAACAATTTCCTAAAATTGGAATTTGCCCAAAAATGTTTAAAGGGGGTACCCTTGGATTTTTTTCAATATTCAATAATCGGGCATATTGGCGTCAATTTCGGTCCTATAGTCAAACCGGTGCACTTTTCCTACATAAAATTTGCTATTTGTTCTTCTCAAGTGCTCAGATTTTTTCTACGTCTTACGGTTCGTGAGAAAAAATTCCAATTGGAGGTCTACATGTCTTGCAAATTTCGTGAAAATAAAAACTTTGTATTTCGTTCCAAATTTAATTCATTTCGATTAAGCCTGACGTACTGATTCAAAAAAGATATACATACCCCTATGAGAAAATGCACCGTTTGGCCGGAAAATGGAAAAAACTATAATTTTTTGTAATATTTGTTCATCATTTAAATATCCTTTAATCGGGCATATTGGCGTCAATTTCGGTCCTAGAGTCAAACCGGTGCACTTTTCCTACATAAAATTTGCTACTTGTTCTTCTCAAGTGCTTCAAGTGCTCAGATTTTTTCTACGTCTTACGGTTCGTGAGAAAAAATTCCAATTGGAGGTCTACATGTCTTGCAAATTTCGTGAAAATAAAAACTTTCTATTTCGTTCCAAATTTAATTCATTTCGATTAAGCCTGACGTACTGATTCAAAAAAGATATACATACCCCTATGAGAAAATGCACCATTTGGCCGGAAAATGGAAAAAACCATAATTTTTTGTAATATTTGTTCATCATTTAAACATCCTTTAATCGGGCATATTGGCGTCAATTTCGGTCCTAGAGTCAAACCGGTGCACTTTTTTTACATAAAATTTGCTACTTGTTCTTCTCAAGTGCTCAGATTTTTTCTACGTCTTACGGTTCGTGAGAAAAAATTCCAATTGGAGGTCTACATGTCTTGCAAATTTCGTGAAAATAAAAACTTTGTATTTCGTTCCAAATTTAATTTATTTCGATTAAACCTGACGTACTGATTCAAAAAGGGTATACATACCCCTATGAGAAAATGCACCGTTTGGCCGGAAAATGGAAAAAACTGAAAATTTTTAATTCGATTTTTCCATTATTTTTGCCAAACTGTGGGTAGGGGATAGAAAAAATACACATATTTGGAATAAGTTAGACCTAGTGTATATATTAACATTAAAAAAACAATTTCCTAAAATTGGAATTTGCCCAAAAATGTTTAAAGGGGGTACCCTTGGATTTTTTTCAATATTCAATAATCGGGCATATTGGCGTCAATTTCGGTCCTATAGTCAAACCGGTGCACTTTTCCTACATAAAATTTGCTACTTGTTCTTCTCAAGTGCTCAGATTTTTTCTACGTCTTACGGTTCGTGAGAAAAAATTCCAATTGGAGGTCTACATGTCTTGCAAATTTCGTGAAAATAAAAACTTTGTATTTCGTTCCAAATTTAATTTATTTCGATTAAGCCTGACGTACTGATTCAAAAAAGATACACATACTCCTATGAGAAAATGCACCGTTTGGCCGGAAAATGGAAAAAACTATAATTTTTTGTAATATTTGTTCATCATTTAAACATCCTTTAATCGGGCATATTGGCGTCAATTTCGGTCCTAGAGTCAAACCGGTGCACTTTTCCTACATAAAATTTGCTACTTGTTCTTCTCAAGTGCTCAGATTTTTTCTACGTCTTACGGTTCGTGAGAAAAAATTCCAATTGGAGGTCTACATGTCTTGCAAATTTCGTGAAAATAAAAACTTTGTATTTCGTTCCAAATTTAATTTATTTCGATTAAACCTGACGTACTGATTCAAAAAGGGTATACATACCCCTATGAGAAAATGCACCGTTTGGCCGGAAAATGGAAAAAACTGAAAATTTTTAATTCGATTTTTCCATTATTTTTGCCAAACTGTGGGTAGGGGATAGAAAAAATACACATATTTGGAATAAGTTAGACCTAGTGTATATATTAACATTAAAAAAACAATTTCCTAAAATTGGAATTTGCCCAAAAATGTTTAAAGGGGGTACCCTTGGATTTTTTTCAATATTCAATAATCGGGCATATTGGCGTCAATTTCGGTCCTATAGTCAAACCGGTGCACTTTTCCTACATAAAATTTGCTACTTGTTCTTCTCAAGTGCTCAGATTTTTTCTACGTCTTACGGTTCGTGAGAAAAAATTCCAATTGGAGGTCTACATGTCTTGCAAATTTCGTGAAAATAAAAACTTTGTATTTCGTTCCAAATTTAATTTATTTCGATTAAGCCTGACGTACTGATTCAAAAAAGATATACATACTCCTATGAGAAAATGCACCGTTTGGCCGGAAAATGGAAAAAACTATAATTTTTTGTAATATTTGTTCATCATTTAAACATCCTTTAATCGGGCATATTGGCGTCAATTTCGGTCCTAGAGTCAAACCGGTGCACTTTTCCTACATAAAATTTGCTACTTGTTCTTCTCAAGTGCTCAGATTTTTTCTACGTCTTACGGTTCGTGAGAAAAAATTCCAATTGGAGGTCTACATGTCTTGCAAATTTCGTGAAAATAAAAACTTTGTATTTCGTTCCAAATTTAATTTATTTCGATTAAGCCTGACGTACTGATTCAAAAAGGGTATACATACCCTTATGAGAAAATGCACCGTTTGGCCAGAAAATGGAAAAAAGTGAAAATTTTTAATTCGATTTTTCCATTATTTTTGCCAAACTGTGGGTAGGGGATAGAAAAAATACACATATTTGGAATAAGTTAGACCTAGTGTATATATTAACATTAAAAAAACAATTTCCTAAAATTGGAATTTGCCCAAAAATGTTTAAAGGGGGTACCCTTGGATTTTTTTCAAAATTCAATAATCGGGCATATTGGCGTCAATTTCGGTCCTATAGTCAAACCGGTGCACTTTTCCTACATAAAATTTGCTACTTGTTCTTCTCAAGTGCTCAGATTTTTTCTACGTCTTACGGTTCGTGAGAAAAAATTCCAATTGGAGGTCTACATGTCTTGCAAATTTCGTGAAAATAAAAACTTTGTATTTCGTTCCAAATTTAATTTATATCGATTGAGCCTGACGTACTGATTCAAAAAAGATATACATACCCCTATGAGAAAATGCACCATTTGGCCGGAAAATGGAAAAAACCATAATTTTTTGTAATATTTGTTCATCATTTAAACATCCTTTAATCGGGCATATTGGCGTCAATTTCGGTCCTAGAGTCAAACCGGTGCACTTTTCCTACATAAAATTTGCTACTTGTTCTTCTCAAGTGCTCAGATTTTTTCTACGTCTTACGGTTCGTGAGAAAAAATTCCAATTGGAGGTCTACATGTCTTGCAAATTTCGTGAAAATAAAAACTTTGTATTTCGTTCCAAATTTAATTTATTTCGATTAAGCCTGACGTACTGATTCAAAAAGGGTATACATACCCTTATGAGAAAATGCACCGTTTGGCCGGAAAATGGAAAAAACTGAAAATTTTTAATTCGATTTTTCCATTATTTTTGCCAAACTGTGGGTAGGGGATAGAAAAAATACACATATTTGGAATAAGTTAGACCTAGTGTATATATTAACATTAAAAGAACAATTTCCTAAAATTGGAATTTGCCCAAAAATGTTTAAAGGGGGTACCCTTGGATTTTTTTCAAAATTCAATAATCGGGCATATTGGCGTCAATTTCGGTCCTATAGTCAAACCGGTGCACTTTTCCTACATAAAATTTGCTACTTGTTCTTCTCAAGTGCTCAGATTTTTTCTACGTCTTACGGTTCGTGAGAAAAAATTCCAATTGGAGGTCTACATGTCTTGCAAATTTCGTGAAAATAAAAACTTTGTATTTCGTTCTAAATTTAATTTAATTCGATTAAGCCTGACGTACTGATTCAAAAAAGATATACATACCCCTATGAGAAAATGCACCATTTGGCCGGAAAATGGAAAAAACCATAATTTTTTGTAATATTTGTTCATCATTTAAACATCCTTTAATCGGGCATATTGGCGTCAATTTCGGTCCTAGAGTCAAACCGGTGCACTTTTTTTACATAAAATTTGCTACTTGTTCTTCTCAAGTGCTCAGATTTTTTCTACGTCTTACGGTTCGTGAGAAAAAATTCCAATTGGAGGTCTACATGTCTTGCAAATTTCGTGAAAATAAAAACTTTGTATTTCGTTCCAAATTTAACTTATTTCGGTTAAACCTGACGTACTGATTCAAAAAGGGTATACATACCCTTATGAGAAAATGCACCGTTTGGCCGGAAAATGGAAAAAACTGAAAATTTTTAATTCGATTTTTCCATTATTTTTGCCAAACTGTGGGTAGGGGATAGAAAAAATACACATATTTGGAATAAGTTAGACCTAGTGTATATAGTAACATTAAAAAACCAATTTCCTAAAATTGGAATTTGCCCAAAAATGTTTAAAGGGGGTACCCTTGGATTTTTTTCAAAATTCAATAATCGGGCATATTGGCGTCAATTTCGGTCCTATAGTCAAACCGGTGCACTTTTCCTACATAAAATTTGCTACTTGTTCTTCTCAAGTGCCCAGATTTTTTCTACGTCTTACGGTTCGTGAGAAAAAATTCCAATTGGAGGTCTACATGTCTTGCAAATTTCGTGAAAATAAAAACTTTGTATTTCGTTCCAAATTTAATTTATTTCGATTAAGCCTGACGTACTGATTCAAAAAAGATATACATACTCCTATGAGAAAATGCACCGTTTGGCCGGAAAATGGAAAAAACTATAATTTTTTGTAATATTTGTTCATCATTTAAACATCCTTTAATCGGGCATATTGGCGTCAATTTCGGTCCTAGAGTCAAACCGGTGCACTTTTCCTACATAAAATTTGCTACTTGTTCTTCTCAAGTGCTCAGATTTATTCTACGTCTTACGGTTCGTGAGAAAAAATTCCAATTGGAGGTCTACATGTCTTGCAAATTTCGTGAAAATAAAAACTTTGTATTTCGTTCCAAATTTAATTTATTTCGATTGAGCCTGACGTACTGATTCAAAAAAGATATACATACTCCTATGAGAAAATGCACCATTTGGCCGGAAAATGGAAAAAACCATAATTTTTTGTAATATTTGTTCATCATTTAAACATCCTTTAATCGGGCATATTGGCGTCAATTTCGGTCCTAGAGTCAAACCGGTGCACTTTTCCTACATAAAATTTGCTACTTGTTCTTCTCAAGTGCTCAGATTTTTTCTACGTCTTACGGTTCGTGAGAAAAAATTCCAATTGGAGGTCTACATGTCTTGCAAATTTCGTGAAAATAAAAACTTTGTATTTCGTTCCAAATTTAATTCATTTCGATTAAGCCTGACGTACTGATTCAAAAAAGATATACATACCTCTATGAGAAAATGCACCATTTGGCCGGAAAATGGAAAAAACCATAATTTTTTGTAATATTTGTTCATCATTTAAACATCCTTTAATCGGGCATATTGGCGTCAATTTCGGTCCTAGAGTCAAACCGGTGCACTTTTTTTACATAAAATTTGCTACTTGTTCTTCTCAAGTGCTCAGATTTTTTCTACGTCTTACGGCTCGTGAGAAAAAATTCCAATTGGAGGTCTACATGTCTTGCAAATTTCGTGAAAATAAAAACTTTGTATTTCGTTCCAAATTTAATTTATTTCGATTAAACCTGACGTACTGATTCAAAAAGGGTATACATACCCCTATGCGAAAATGCACCGTTTGGCCGGAAAATGGAAAAAACTATAATTTTTTGTAATATTTGTTCATCATTTAAATATCCTTTAATCGGGCATATTGGCGTCAATTTCGGTCCTAGAGTCAAACCGGTGCACTTTTCCTACATAAAATTTGCTACTTGTTCTTCTCAAGTGCTTCAAGTGCTCAGATTTTTTCTACGTCTTACGGTTCGTGAGAAAAAATTCCAATTGGAGGTCTACATGTCTTGCAAATTTCGTGAAAATAAAAACTTTGTATTTCGTTCCAAATTTAATTCATTTCGATTAAGCCTGACGTACTGATTCAAAAAAGATATACATACCCCTATGAGAAAATGCACCATTTGGCCGGAAAATGGAAAAAACCATAATTTTTTGTAATATTTGTTCATCATTTAAACATCCTTTAATCGGGCATATTGGCGTCAATTTCGGTCCTAGAGTCAAACCGGTGCACTTTTTTTACATAAAATTTGCTACTTGTTCTTCTCAAGTGCTCAGATTTTTTCTACGTCTTACGGTTCGTGAGAAAAAATTCCAATTGGAGGTCTACATGTCTTGCAAATTTCGTGAAAATAAAAACTTTGTATTTCGTTCCAAATTTAATTTATTTCGATTAAACCTGACGTACTGATTCAAAAAGGGTATACATACCCCTATGCGAAAATGCACCGTTTGGCCGGAAAATGGAAAAAACTGAAAATTTTTAATTCGATTTTTCCATTATTTTTGCCAAACTGTGGGTAGGGGATAGAAAAAATACACATATTTGGAATAAGTTAGACCTAGTGTATATATTAACATTAAAAAAACAATTTCCTAAAATTGGAATTTGCCCAAAAATGTTTAAAGGGGGTGCCCTTGGATTTTTTTCAATATTCAATAATCGGGCATATTGGCGTCAATTTCGGTCCTAGAGTCAAACCGGTGCACTTTTCCTACATAAAATTTGCTACTTGTTCTTCTCAAGTGCTCAGATTTTTTCTACGTCTTACGGTTCGTAAGAAAAAATTCCAATTGGAGGTCTACATGTCTTGCAAATTTCGTGAAAATAAAAACTTTGTATTTCGTTCCAAATTTAATTTATATCGATTGAGCCTGACGTACTGATTCAAAAAAGATATACATACCCCTATGAGAAAATGCACCATTTGGCCGGAAAATGGAAAAAACCATAATTTTTTGTAATATTTGTTCATCATTTAAACATCCTTTAATCGGGCATATTGGCGTCAATTTCGGTCCTAGAGTCAAACCGGTGCACTTTTCCTACATAAAATTTGCTTCTTGTTCTTCTCAAGTGCTCAGATTTTTTCTAAGTCTTACGGTTCGTGAGAAAAAATTCCAATTGGAGGTCTACATGTCTTGCAAATTTCGTGAAAATAAAAACTTTGTATTTCGTTCCAAATTTAATTTATTTCGATTAAGCCTGACGTACTGATTCAAAAAGGGTATACATACCCTTATGAGAAAATGCACCGTTTGGCCGGAAAATGGAAAAAACTGAAAATTTTTAATTCGATTTTTCCATTATTTTTGCCAAACTGTGGGTAGGGGATAGAAAAAATACACATATTTGGAATAAGTTAGACCTAGTGTATATATTAACATTAAAAGAACAATTTCCTAAAATTGGAATTTGCCCAAAAATGTTTAAAGGGGGTGCCCTTGGATTTTTTTCAATATTCAATAATCGGGCATATTGGCGTCAATTTCGGTCCTATAGTCAAACCGGTGCACTTTTCCTACATAAAATTTGCTACTTGTTCTTCTCAAGTGCTCAGATTTTTTCTACGTCTTACGGTTCGTGAGAAAAAATTCCAATTGGAGGTCTACATGTCTTGCAAATTTCGTGAAAGTAAAAACTTTGTATTTCGTTCCAAATTTAATTTATTTCGATTAAGCCTGACGTACTGATTCAAAAAAGATATACATACCCCTATGAGAAAATGCACCGTTTGGCCGGAAAATGGAAAAAACTATAATTTTTTGTAATATTTGTTCATCATTTAAATATCCTTTAATCGGGCATATTGGCGTCAATTTCGGTCCTAGAGTCAAACCGGTGCACTTTTTTTACATAAAATTTGCTACTTGTTCTTCTCAAGTGCTCAGATTTTTTCTACGTCTTACGGTTCGTGAGAAAAAATTCCAATTGGAGGTCTACATGTCTTGCAAATTTCGTGAAAATAAAAACTTTGTATTTCGTTCCAAATTTAATTCATTTCGATTAAGCCTGACGTACTGATTCAAAAAAGATATACATACCCCTATGAGAAAATGCACCATTTGGCCGGAAAATGGAAAAAACCATAATTTTTTGTAATATTTGTTCATCATTTAAACATCCTTTAATCGGGCATATTGGCGTCAATTTCGGTCCTAGAGTCAAACCGGTGCACTTTTTTTACATAAAATTTGCTACTTATTCTTCTCAAGTGCTCAGATTTTTTCTACGTCTTACGGTTCGTGAGAAAAAATTCCAATTGGAGGTCTACATGTCTTGCAAATTTCGTGAAAATAAAAACTTTGTATTTCGTTCCAAATTTAACTTATTTCGATTAAACCTGACGTACTGATTCAAAAAGGGTATACATACCCTTATGAGAAAATGCACCGTTTGGCCGGAAAATGGAAAAAACTGAAAATTTTTAATTCGATTTTTCCATTATTTTTGCCAAACTGTGGGTAGGGGATAGAAAAAATACACATATTTGGAATAAGTTAGACCTAGTGTATATATTAACATTAAAAAAACAATTTCCTAAAATTGGAATTTGCCCAAAAATGTTTAAAGGGGGTACCCTTGGATTTTTTTCAAAATTCAATAATCGGGCATATTGGCGTCAATTTCGGTCCTATAGTCAAACCGGTGCACTTTTCCTACATAAAATTTGCTACTTGTTCTTCTCAAGTGCTCAGATTTTTTCTACGTCTTACGGTTCGTGAGAAAAAATTCCAATTGGAGGTCTACATGTCTTGCAAATTTCGTGAAAATAAAAACTTTGTATTTCGTTTCAAATTTAATTTATTTCGATTAAGCCTGACGTACTGATTCAAAAAAGATATACATACCCCTATGAGAAAATGCACCGTTTGGCCGGAAAATGGAAAAAACTATAATTTTTTGTAATATTTGTTCATCATTTAAACATCCTTTAATCGGGCATATTGGCGTCAATTTCGGTCCTAGAGTCAAACCGGTGCACTTTTCCTACATAAAATTTGCTACTTGTTCTTCTCAAGTGCTCAGATTTTTTCTACGTCTTACGGTTCGTAAGAAAAAATTCCAATTGGAGGTCTACATGTCTTGCAAATTTCGTGAAAATAAAAACTTTGTATTTCGTTCCAAATTTAATTTATATCGATTGAGCCTGACGTACTGATTCAAAAAAGATATACATACCCCTATGAGAAAATGCACCATTTGGCCGGAAAATGGAAAAAACCATAATTTTTTGTAATATTTGTTCATCATTTAAACATAATTTAATCGGGCATATTGGCGTCAATTTCGGTCCTAGAGTCAAACCGGTGCACTTTTTTTACATAAAATTTGCTACTTGTTCTTCTCAAGTGCTCAGATTTTTTCTACGTCTTACGGTTCGTGAGAAAAAATTCCAATTGGAGGTCTACATGTCTTGCAAATTTCGTGAAAATAAAAACTTTGTATTTCGTTCCAAATTTAATTTATTTCGATTAAACCTGACGTACTGATTCAAAAAGGGTATACATACCCTTATGAGAAAATGCACCGTTTAACCGGAAAATGGAAAAAACTGAAAATTTTTAATTCGATTTTTCCATTATTTTTGCCAAACTGTGGGTAGGGGATAGAAAAAATACACATATTTGGAATAAGTTAGACCTAGTGTATATAGTAACATTAAAAAAACAATTTCCTAAAATTGGAATTTGCCCAAAAATGTTTAAAGGGGGTACCCTTGGATTTTTTTCAAAATTCAATAATCGGGCATATTGGCGTCAATTTCGGTCCTATAGTCAAACCGGTGCACTTTTCCTACATAAAATTTGCTACTTGTTCTTCTCAAGTGCCCAGATTTTTTCTACGTCTTACGGTTCGTGAGAAAAAATTCCAATTGGAGGTCTACATGTCTTGCAAATTTCGTGAAAATAAAAACTTTGTATTTCGTTCCAAATTTAATTTATTTCGATTAAGCCTGACGTACTGATTCAAAAAAGATATACATACTCCTATGAGAAAATGCACCGTTTGGCCGGAAAATGGAAAAAACTATAATTTTTTGTAATATTTGTTCATCATTTAAACATCCTTTAATCGGGCATATTGGCGTCAATTTCGGTCCTAGAGTCAAACCGGTGCACTTTTCCTACATAAAATTTGCTACTTGTTCTTCTCAAGTGCTCAGATTTATTCTACGTCTTACGGTTCGTGAGAAAAAATTCCAATTGGAGGTCTACATGTCTTGCAAATTTCGTGAAAATAAAAACTTTGTATTTCGTTCCAAATTTAATTTATTTCGATTGAGCCTGACGTACTGATTCAAAAAAGATATACATACTCCTATGAGAAAATGCACCATTTGGCCGGAAAATGGAAAAAACCATAATTTTTTGTAATATTTGTTCATCATTTAAACATCCTTTAATCGGGCATATTGGCGTCAATTTCGGTCCTAGAGTCAAACCGGTTTACTTTTCCTACATAAAATTTGCTACTTGTTCTTCTCAAGTGCTCAGATTTTTTCTACGTCTTACGGTTCGTGAGAAAAAATTCCAATTGGAGGTCTACATGTCTTGCAAATTTCGTGAAAATAAAAACTTTGTATTTCGTTCCAAATTTAATTCATTTCGATTAAGCCTGACGTACTGATTCAAAAAAGATATACATACCCCTATGAGAAAATGCACCATTTGGCCGAAAAATGGAAAAAACTATAATTTTTTGTAATATTTGTTCATCATTTAAATATCCTTTAATCGGGCATATTGGCGTCAATTTCGGTCCTAGAGTCAAACCGGTGCACTTTTCCTACATAAAATTTGCTACTTGTTCTTCTCAAGTGCTTCAAGTGCTCAGATTTTTTCTACGTCTTACGGTTCGTGAGAAAAAATTCCAATTGGAGGTCTACATGTCTTGCAAATTTCGTGAAAATAAAAACTTTGTATTTCGTTCCAAATTTAATTCATTTCGATTAAGCCTGACGTACTGATTCAAAAAAGATATACATACCTCTATGAGAAAATGCACCATTTGGCCGGAAAATGGAAAAAACCATAATTTTTTGTAATATTTGTTCATCATTTAAACATCCTTTAATCGGGCATATTGGCGTCAATTTCGGTCCTAGAGTCAAACCGGTGCACTTTTTTTACATAAAATTTGCTACTTGTTCTTCTCAAGTGCTCAGATTTTTTCTACGTCTTACGGCTCGTGAGAAAAAATTCCAATTGGAGGTCTACATGTCTTGCAAATTTCGTGAAAATAAAAAC
Organism: Diabrotica undecimpunctata; assembly: GCF_040954645.1. Taxonomy (NCBI): domain Eukaryota; kingdom Metazoa; phylum Arthropoda; class Insecta; order Coleoptera; family Chrysomelidae; genus Diabrotica; species Diabrotica undecimpunctata. Next base: position 144,256,308 of record NC_092803.1, read on the forward strand.
TTTGTATTTCGTTCCAAATTTAATTTATTTCGATTAAACCTGACGTACTGATTCAAAAAGGGTATACATACCCCTATGCGAAAATGCACCGTTTGGCCGGAAAATGGAAAAAACTATAATTTTTTGTAATATTTGTTCATCATTTAAATATCCTTTAATCGGGCATATTGGCGTCAATTTCGGTCCTAGAGTCAAACCGGTGCACTTTTTCTACATAAAATTTGCTACTTGTTCTTCTCAAGTGCTTCAAGTGCTCAGATTTTTTCTACGTCTTACGGTTCGTGAGAAAAAATTCCAATTGGAGGTCTACATGTCTTGCAAATTTCGTGAAAATAAAAACTTTGTATTTCGTTCCAAATTTAATTCATTTCGATTAAGCCTGACGTACTGATTCAAAAAAGATATACATACCCCTATGAGAAAATGCACCGTTTGGCCGGAAAATGGAAAAAACCATAATTTTTTGTAATATTTGTTCATCATTTAAACATCCTTTAATCGGGCATATTGGCGTCAATTTCGGTCCTAGAGTCAAACCGGTGCACTTTTTTTACATAAAATTTGCTACTTGTTCTTCTCAAGTGCTCAGATTTTTTCTACGTCTTACGGTTCGTGAGAAAAAATTCCAATTGGAGGTCTACATGTCTTGCAAATTTCGTGAAAATAAAAACTTTGTATTTCGTTCCAAATTTAATTTATTTCGATTAAACCTGACGTACTGATTCAAAAAGGGTATACATACCCCTATGCGAAAATGCACCGTTTGGCCGGAAAATGGAAAAAACTGAAAATTTTTAATTCGATTTTTCCATTATTTTTGCCAAACTGTGGGTAGGGGATAGAAAAAATACACATATTTGGAATAAGTTAAACCTAGTGTATATATTAACATTAAAAAAACAATTTCCTAAAATTGGAATTTGCCCAAAAATGTTTAAAGGGGGTGCCCTTGGATTTTTTTCAATATTCAATAATCGGGCATATTGGCGTCAATTTCGGTCCTAGAGTCAAACCGGTGCACTTTTCCTACATAAAATTTGCTACTTGTTCTTCTCAAGTGCTCAGATTTTTTCTACGTCTTACGGTTCGTAAGAAAAAATTCCAATTGGAGGTCTACATGTCTTGCAAATTTCGTGAAAATAAAAACTTTGTATTTCGTTCCAAATTTAATTTATATCGATTGAGCCTGACGTACTGATTCAAAAAAGATATACATACCCCTATGAGAAAATGCACCATTTGGCCGGAAAATGGAAAAAACCATAATTTTTTGTAATATTTGTTCATCATTTAAACATCTTTTAATCGGGCATATTGGCGTCAATTTCGGTCCTAGAGTCAAACCGGTGCACTTTTCCTACATAAAATTTGCTTCTTGTTCTTCTCAAGTGCTCAGATTTTTTCTAAGTCTTACGGTTCGTGAGAAAAAATTCCAATTGGAGGTCTACATGTCTTGCAAATTTCGTGAAAATAAAAACTTTGTATTTCGTTCCAAATTTAATTTATTTCGATTAAGCCTGACGTACTGATTCAAAAAGGGTATACATACCCTTATGAGAAAATGCACCGTTTGGCCGGAAAATGGAAAAAACTGAAAATTTTTAATTCGATTTTTCCATTATTTTTGCCAAACTGTGGGTAGGGGATAGAAAAAATACACATATTTGGAATAAGTTAGACCTAGTGTATATATTAACATTAAAAGAACAATTTCCTAAAATTGGAATTTGCCCAAAAATGTTTAAAGGGGGTGCCCTTGGATTTTTTTCAATATTCAATAATCGGGCATATTGGCGTCAATTTCGGTCCTATAGTCAAACCGGTGCACTTTTCCTACATAAAATTTGCTACTTGTTCTTCTCAAGTGCTCAGATTTTTTCTACGTCTTACGGTTCGTGAGAAAAAATTCCAATTGGAGGTCTACATGTCTTGCAAATTTCGTGAAAGTAAAAACTTTGTATTTCGTTCCAAATTTAATTTATTTCGATTAAGCCTGACGTACTGATTCAAAAAAGATATACATACCCCCATGAGAAAATGCACCGTTTGGCCGGAAAATGGAAAAAACTATAATTTTTTGTAATATTTGTTCATCATTTAAATATCCTTTAATCGGGCATATTGGCGTCAATTTCGGTCCTAGAGTCAAACCGGTGCACTTTTTTTACATAAAATTTGCTACTTGTTCTTCTCAAGTGCTCAGATTTTTTCTACGTCTTACGGTTCGTGAGAAAAAATTCCAATTGGAGGTCTACATGTCTTGCAAATTTCGTGAAAATAAAAACTTTGTATTTCGTTCCAAATTTAATTCATTTCGATTAAGCCTGACGTACTGATTCAAAAAAGATATACATACCCCTATGAGAAAATGCACCATTTGGCCGGAAAATGGAAAAAACCATAATTTTTTGTAATATTTGTTCATCATTTAAACATCCTTTAATCGGGCATATTGGCGTCAATTTCGGTCCTAGAGTCAAACCGGTGCACTTTTTTTACATAAAATTTGCTACTTGTTCTTCTCAAGTGCTCAGATTTTTTCTACGTCTTACGGTTCGTGAGAAAAAATTCCAATTGGAGGTCTACATGTCTTGCAAATTTCGTGAAAATAAAAACTTTGTATTTCGTTCCAAATTTAACTTATTTCGATTAAACCTGACGTACTGATTCAAAAAGGGTATACATACCCTTATGAGAAAATGCACCGTTTGGCCGGAAAATGGAAAAAACTGAAAATTTTTAATTCGATTTTTCCATTATTTTTGCCAAACTGTGGGTAGGGGATAGAAAAAATACACATATTTGGAATAAGTTAGACCTAGTGTATATATTAACATTAAAAAAACAATTTCCTAAAATTGGAATTTGCCCAAAAATGTTTAAAGGGGGTACCCTTGGATTTTTTTCAAAATTCAATAATCGGGCATATTGGCGTCAATTTCGGTCCTATAGTCAAACCGGTGCACTTTTCCTACATAAAATTTGCTACTTGTTCTTCTCAAGTGCTCAGATTTTTTCTACGTCTTACGGTTCGTGAGAAAAAATTCCAATTGGAGGTCTACATGTCTTGCAAATTTCGTGAAAATAAAAACTTTGTATTTCGTTTCAAATTTAATTTATTTCGATTAAGCCTGACGTACTGATTCAAAAAAGATATACATACCCCTATGAGAAAATGCACCGTTTGGCCGGAAAATGGAAAAAACTATAATTTTTTGTAATATTTGTTCATCATTTAAACATCCTTTAATCGGGCATATTGGCGTCAATTTCGGTCCTAGAGTCAAACCGGTGCACTTTTCCTACATAAAATTTGCTACTTGTTCTTCTCAAGTGCTCAGATTTTTTCTACGTCTTACGGTTCGTAAGAAAAAATTCCAATTGGAGGTCTACATGTCTTGCAAATTTCGTGAAAATAAAAACTTTGTATTTCGTTCCAAATTTAATTTATATCGATTGAGCCTGACGTACTGATTCAAAAAAGATATACATACCCCTATGAGAAAATGCACCATTTGGCCGGAAAATGGAAAAAACCATAATTTTTTGTAATATTTGTTCATCATTTAAACATAATTTAATCGGGCATATTGGCGTCAATTTCGGTCCTAGAGTCAAACCGGTGCACTTTTTTTACATAAAATTTGCTACTTGTTCTTCTCAAGTGCTCAGATTTTTTCTACGTCTTACGGTTCGTGAGAAAAAATTCCAATTGGAGGTCTACATGTCTTGCAAATTTCGTGAAAATAAAAACTTTGTATTTCGTTCCAAATTTAATTTATTTCGATTAAACCTGACGTACTGATTCAAAAAGGGTATACATACCCTTATGAGAAAATGCACCGTTTAACCGGAAAATGGAAAAAACTGAAAATTTTTAATTCGATTTTTCCATTATTTTTGCCAAACTGTGGGTAGGGGATAGAAAAAATACACATATTTGGAATAAGTTAGACCTAGTGTATATAGTAACATTAAAAAAACAATTTCCTAAAATTGGAATTTGCCCAAAAATGTTTAAAGGGGGTACCCTTGGATTTTTTTCAAAATTCAATAATCGGGCATATTGGCGTCAATTTCGGTCCTATAGTCAAACCGGTGCACTTTTCCTACATAAAATTTGCTACTTGTTCTTCTCAAGTGCTTCAAGTGCTCAGATTTTTTCTACGTCTTACGGTTCGTGAGAAAAAATTCCAATTGGAGGTCTACATGTCTTGCAAATTTCGTGAAAATAAAAACTTTGTATTTCGTTCCAAATTTAATTCATTTCGATTAAGCCTGACGTACTGATTCAAAAAAGATATACATACCCCTATGAGAAAATGCACCATTTGGCCGGAAAATGGAAAAAACCATAATTTTTTGTAATATTTGTTCATCATTTAAACATCCTTTAATCGGGCATATTGGCGTCAATTTCGGTCCTAGAGTCAAACCGGTGCACTTTTCCTACATAAAATTTGCTACTTGTTCTTCTCAAGTGCTCAGATTTTTTCTACGTCTTACGGTTCGTGAGAAAAAATTCCAATTGGAGGTCTACATGTCTTGCAAATTTCGTGAAAATAAAAACTTTGTATTTCGTTCCAAATTTAATTCATTTCGATTAAGCCTGACGTACTGATTCAAAAAAGATATACATACCCCTATGAGAAAATGCACCGTTTGGCCGGAAAATGGAAAAAACTATAATTTTTTGTAATATTTGTTCATCATTTAAATATCCTTTAATCGGGCATATTGGCGTCAATTTCGGTCCTAGAGTCAAACCGGTGCACTTTTTTTACATAAAATTTGCTACTTGTTCTTCTCAAGTGCTCAGATTTTTTCTACGTCTTACGGTTCGTGAGAAAAAATTCCAATTGGAGGTCTACATGTCTTGCAAATTTCGTGAAAATAAAAACTTTGTATTTCGTTCCAAATTTAATTTATTTCGATTAAACCTGACGTACTGATTCAAAAAGGGTATACATACCCCTATGCGAAAATGCACCGTTTGGCCGGAAAATGGAAAAAACTGAAAATTTTTAATTCGATTTTTCCATTATTTTTGCCAAACTGTGGGTAGGGGATAGAAAAAATACACATATTTGGAATAAGTTAGACCTAGTGTATATATTAACATTAAAAAAACAATTTCCTAAAATTGGAATTTGCCCAAAAATGTTTAAAGGGGGTGCCCTTGGATTTTTTTCAATATTCAATAATCGGGCATATTGGCGTCAATTTCGGTTTTAGAGTCAAACCGGTGCACTTTTCCTACATAAAATTTGCTACTTGTTCTTCTCAAGTGCTCAGATTTTTTCTACGTCTTACGGTTCGTAAGAAAAAATTCCAATTGGAGGTCTACATGTCTTGCAAATTTCGTGAAAATAAAAACTTTGTATTTCGTTCCAAATTTAATTTATATCGATTGAGCCTGACGTACTGATTCAAAAAAGATATACATACCCCTATGAGAAAATGCACCATTTGGCCGGAAAATGGAAAAAACCATAATTTTTTGTAATATTTGTTCATCATTTAAACATCCTTTAATCGGGCATATTGGCGTCAATTTCGGTCCTAGAGTCAAACCGGTGCACTTTTCCTACATAAAATTTGCTTCTTGTTCTTCTCAAGTGCTCAGATTTTTTCTAAGTCTTACGGTTCGTGAGAAAAAATTCCAATTGGAGGTCTACATGTCTTGCAAATTTCGTGAAAATAAAAACTTTGTATTTCGTTCCAAATTTAATTTATTTCGATTAAGCCTGACGTACTGATTCAAAAAGGGTATACATACCCTTATGAGAAAATGCACCGTTTGGCCGGAAAATGGAAAAAACTGAAAATTTTTAATTCGATTTTTCCATTATTTTTGCCAAACTGTGGGTAGGGGATAGAAAAAATACACATATTTGGAATAAGTTAGACCTAGTGTATATATTAACATTAAAAGAACAATTTCCTAAAATTGGAATTTGCCCAAAAATGTTTAAAGGGGGTGCCCTTGGATTTTTTTCAATATTCAATAATCGGGCATATTGGCGTCAATTTCGGTCCTATAGTCAAACCGGTGCACTTTTCCTACATAAAATTTGCTACTTGTTCTTCTCAAGTGCTCAGATTTTTTCTACGTCTTACGGTTCGTGAGAAAAAATTCCAATTGGAGGTCTACATGTCTTGCAAATTTCGTGAAAGTAAAAACTTTGTATTTCGTTCCAAATTTAATTTATTTCGATTAAGCCTGACGTACTGATTCAAAAAAGATATACATACCCCTATGAGAAAATGCACCGTTTGGCCGGAAAATGGAAAAAACTATAATTTTTTGTAATATTTGTTCATCATTTAAATATCCTTTAATCGGGCATATTGGCGTCAATTTCGGTCCTAGAGTCAAACCGGTGCACTTTTTTTACATAAAATTTGCTACTTGTTCTTCTCAAGTGCTCAGATTTTTTCTACGTCTTACGGTTCGTGAGAAAAAATTCCAATTGGAGGTCTACATGTCTTGCAAATTTCGTGAAAATAAAAACTTTGTATTTCGTTCCAAATTTAATTCATTTCGATTAAGCCTGACGTACTGATTCAAAAAAGATATACATACCCCTATGAGAAAATGCACCATTTGGCCGGAAAATGGAAAAAACCATAATTTTTTGTAATATTTGTTCATCATTTAAACATCCTTTAATCGGGCATATTGGCGTCAATTTCGGTCCTAGAGTCAAACCGGTGCACTTTTTTTACATAAAATTTGCTACTTGTTCTTCTCAAGTGCTCAGATTTTTTCTACGTCTTACGGTTCGTGAGAAAAAATTCCAATTGGAGGTCTACATGTCTTGCAAATTTCGTGAAAATAAAAACTTTGTATTTCGTTCCAAATTTAACTTATTTCGATTAAACCTGACGTACTGATTCAAAAAGGGTATACATACCCTTATGAGAAAATGCACCGTTTGGCCGGAAAATGGAAAAAACTGAAAATTTTTAATTCGATTTTTCCATTATTTTTGCCAAACTGTGGGTAGGGGATAGAAAAAATACACATATTTGGAATAAGTTAGACCTAGTGTATATATTAACATTAAAAAAACAATTTCCTAAAATTGGAATTTGCCCAAAAATGTTTAAAGGGGGTACCCTTGGATTTTTTTCAAAATTCAATAATCGGGCATATTGGCGTCAATTTCGGTCCTATAGTCAAACCGGTGCACTTTTCCTACATAAAATTTGCTACTTGTTCTTCTCAAGTGCTCAGATTTTTTCTACGTCTTACGGTTCGTGAGAAAAAATTCCAATTGGAGGTCTACATGTCTTGCAAATTTCGTGAAAATAAAAACTTTGTATTTCGTTTCAAATTTAATTTATTTCGATTAAGCCTGACGTACTGATTCAAAAAAGATATACATACCCCTATGAGAAAATGCACCGTTTGGCCGGAAAATGGAAAAAACTATAATTTTTTGTAATATTTGTTCATCATTTAAACATCCTTTAATCGGGCATATTGGCGTCAATTTCGGTCCTAGAGTCAAACCGGTGCACTTTTCCTACATAAAATTTGCTACTTGTTCTTCTCAAGTGCTCAGATTTTTTCTACGTCTTACGGTTCGTAAGAAAAAATTCCAATTGGAGGTCTACATGTCTTGCAAATTTCGTGAAAATAAAAACTTTGTATTTCGTTCCAAATTTAATTTATATCGATTGAGCCTGACGTACTGATTCAAAAAAGATATACATACCCCTATGAGAAAATGCACCATTTGGCCGGAAAATGGAAAAAACCATAATTTTTTGTAATATTTGTTCATCATTTAAACATAATTTAATCGGGCATATTGGCGTCAATTTCGGTCCTAGAGTCAAACCGGTGCACTTTTTTTACATAAAATTTGCTACTTGTTCTTCTCAAGTGCTCAGATTTTTTCTACGTCTTACGGTTCGTGAGAAAAAATTCCAATTGGAGGTCTACATGTCTTGCAAATTTCGTGAAAATAAAAACTTTGTATTTCGTTCCAAATTTAATTTATTTCGATTAAACCTGACGTACTGATTCAAAAAGGGTATACATACCCTTATGAGAAAATGCACCGTTTAACCGGAAAATGGAAAAAACTGAAAATTTTTAATTCGATTTTTCCATTATTTTTGCCAAACTGTGGGTAGGGGATAGAAAAAATACACATATTTGGAATAAGTTAGACCTAGTGTATATAGTAACATTAAAAAAACAATTTCCTAAAATTGGAATTTGCCCAAAAATGTTTAAAGGGGGTACCCTTGGATTTTTTTCAAAATTCAATAATCGGGCATATTGGCGTCAATTTCGGTCCTATAGTCAAACCGGTGCACTTTTCCTACATAAAATTTGCTACTTGTTCTTCTCAAGTGCCCAGATTTTTTCTACGTCTTACGGTTCGTGAGAAAAAATTCCAATTGGAGGTCTACATGTCTTGCAAATTTCGTGAAAATAAAAACTTTGTATTTCGTTCCAAATTTAATTTATTTCGATTAAGCCTGACGTACTGATTCAAAAAAGATATACATACTCCTATGAGAAAATGCACCGTTTGGCCGGAAAATGGAAAAAACTATAATTTTTTGTAATATTTGTTCATCATTTAAACATCCTTTAATCGGGCATATTGGCGTCAATTTCGGTCCTAGAGTCAAACCAGTGCACTTTTCCTACATAAAATTTGCTACTTGTTCTTCTCAAGTGCTCAGATTTATTCTACGTCTTACGGTTCGTGAGAAAAAATTCCAATTGGAGGTCTACATATCTTGCAAATTTCGTGAAAATAAAAACTTTGTATTTCGTTCCAAATTTAATTTATTTCGATTGAGCCTGACGTACTGATTCAAAAAAGATATACATACTCCTATGAGAAAATGCACCATTTGGCCGGAAAATGGAAAAAACCATAATTTTTTGTAATATTTGTTCATCATTTAAACATCCTTTAATCGGGCATATTGGCGTCAATTTCGGTCCTAGAGTCAAACCGGTGCACTTTTCCTACATAAAATTTGCTACTTGTTCTTCTCAAGTGCTCAGATTTTTTCTACGTCTTACGGTTCGTGAGAAAAAATTCCAATTGGAGGTCTACATGTCTTGCAAATTTCGTGAAAATAAAAACTTTGTATTTCGTTCCAAATTTAATTCATTTCGATTAAGCCTGACGTACTGATTCAAAAAAGATATACATACCCCTATGAGAAAATGCACCGTTTGGCCGGAAAATGGAAAAAACTATAATTTTTTGTAATATTTGTTCATCATTTAAATATCCTTTAATCGGGCATATTGGCGTCAATTTCGGTCCTAGAGTCAAACCGGTGCACTTTTCCTACATAAAATTTGCTACTTGTTCTTCTCAAGTGCTTCAAGTGCTCAGATTTTTTCTACGTCTTACGGTTCGTGAGAAAAAATTCCAATTGGAGGTCTACATGTCTTGCAAATTTCGTGAAAATAAAAACTTTGTATTTCGTTCCAAATTTAATTCATTTCGATTAAGCCTGACGTACTGATTCAAAAAAGATATACATACCCCTATGAGAAAATGCACCATTTGGCCGGAAAATGGAAAAAACCATAATTTTTTGTAATATTTGTTCATCATTTAAACATCCTTTAATCGGGCATATTGGCGTCAATTTCGGTCCTAGAGTCAAACCGGTGCACTTTTTTTACATAAAATTTGCTACTTGTTCTTCTCAAGTGCTCAGATTTTTTCTACGTCTTACGGTTCGTGAGAAAAAATTCCAATTGGAGGTCTACATGTCTTGCAAATTTCGTGAAAATAAAAACTTTGTATTTCGTTCCAAATTTAATTTATTTCGATTAAACCTGACGTACTGATTCAAAAAGGGTATACATACCCCTATGAGAAAATGCACCGTTTGGCCGGAAAATGGAAAAAACTGAAAATTTTTAATTCGATTTTTCCATTATTTTTGCCAAACTGTGGGTAGGGGATAGAAAAAATACACATATTTGGAATAAGTTAGACCTAGTGTATATATTAACATTAAAAAAACAATTTCCTAAAATTGGAATTTGCCCAAAAATGTTTAAAGGGGGTACCCTTGGATTTTTTTCAAAATTCAATAATCGGGCATATTGGCGTCAATTTCGGTCCTATAGTCAAACCGGTGCACTTTTCCTACATAAAATTTGCTACTTGTTCTTCTCAAGTGCTCAGATTTTTTCTACGTCTTACGGTTCGTGAGAAAAAATTCCAATTGGAGGTCTACATGTCTTGCAAATTTCGTGAAAATAAAAACTTTGTATTTCGTTTCAAATTTAATTTATTTCGATTAAGCCTGACGTACTGATTCAAAAAAGATATACATACCCCTATGAGAAAATGCACCGTTTGGCCGGAAAATGGAAAAAACTATAATTTTTTGTAATATTTGTTCATCATTTAAACATCCTTTAATCGGGCATATTGGCGTCAATTTCGGTCCTAGAGTCAAACCGGTGCACTTTTCCTACATAAAATTTGCTACTTGTTCTTCTCAAGTTCTCAGATTTTTTCTACGTCTTACGGTTCGTAAGAAAAAATTCCAATTGGAGGTCTACATGTCTTGCAAATTTCGTGAAAATAAAAACTTTGTATTTCGTTCCAAATTTAATTTATATCGATTGAGCCTGACGTACTGATTCAAAAAAGATATACATACCCCTATGAGAAAATGCACCATTTGGCCGGAAAATGGAAAAAACCATAATTTTTTGTAATATTTGTTCATCATTTAAACATCCTTTAATCGGGCATATTGGCGTCAATTTCGGTCCTAGAGTCAAACCGGTGCACTTTTCCTACATAAAATTTGCTTCTTGTTCTTCTCAAGTGCTCAGATTTTTTCTAAGTCTTACGGTTCGTGAGAAAAAATTCCAATTGGAGGTCTACATGTCTTGCAAATTTCGTGAAAATAAAAACTTTGTATTTCGTTCCAAATTTAATTTATTTCGATTAAGCCTGACGTACTGATTCAAAAAGGGTATACATACCCTTATGAGAAAATGCACCGTTTGGCCGGAAAATGGAAAAAACTGAAAATTTTTAATTCGATTTTTCCATTATTTTTGCCAAACTGTGGGTAGGGGATAGAAAAAATACACATATTTGGAATAAGTTAGACCTAGTGTATATAGTAACATTAAAAAAACAATTTCCTAAAATTGGAATTTGCCCAAAAATGTTTAAAGGGGGTACCCTTGGATTTTTTTCAAAATTCAATAATCGGGCATATTGGCGTCAATTTCGGTCCTATAGTCAAACCGGTGCACTTTTCCTACATAAAATTTGCTACTTGTTCTTCTCAAGTGCCCAGATTTTTTCTACGTCTTACGGTTCGTGAGAAAAAATTCCAATTGGAGGTCTACATGTCTTGCAAATTTCGTGAAAATAAAAACTTTGTATTTCGTTCCAAATTTAATTTATTTCGATTAAGCCTGACGTACTGATTCAAAAAAGATATACATACTCCTATGAGAAAATGCACCGTTTGGCCGGAAAATGGAAAAAACTATAATTTTTTGTAATATTTGTTCATCATTTAAACATCCTTTAATCGGGCATATTGGCGTCAATTTCGGTCCTAGAGTCAAACCGGTGCACTTTTCCTACATAAAATTTGCTACTTGTTCTTCTCAAGTGCTCAGATTTATTCTACGTCTTACGGTTCGTGAGAAAAAATTCCAATTGGAGGTCTACATATCTTGCAAATTTCGTGAAAATAAAAACTTTGTATTTCGTTCCAAATTTAATTTATTTCGATTGAGCCTGACGTACTGATTCAAAAAAGATATACATACTCCTATGAGAAAATGCACCATTTGGCCGGAAAATGGAAAAAACCATAATTTTTTGTAATATTTGTTCATCATTTAAACATCCTTTAATCGGGCATATTGGCGTCAATTTCGGTCCTAGAGTCAAACCGGTGCACTTTTCCTACATAAAATTTGCTACTTGTTCTTCTCAAGTGCTCAGATTTTTTCTACGTCTTACGGTTCGTGAGAAAAAATTCCAATTGGAGGTCTACATGTCTTGCAAATTTCGTGAAAATAAAAACTTTGTATTTCGTTCCAAATTTAATTCATTTCGATTAAGCCTGACGTACTGATTCAAAAAAGATATACATACCCCTATGAGAAAATGCACCGTTTGGCCGGAAAATGGAAAAAACTATAATTTTTTGTAATATTTGTTCATCATTTAAATATCCTTTAATCGGGCATATTGGCGTCAATTTCGGTCCTAGAGTCAAACCGGTGCACTTTTCCTACATAAAATTTGCTACTTGTTCTTCTCAAGTGCTTCAAGTGCTCAGATTTTTTCTACGTCTTACGGTTCGTGAGAAAAAATTCCAATTGGAGGTCTACATGTCTTGCAAATTTCGTGAAAATAAAAACTTTGTATTTCGTTCCAAATTTAATTCATTTCGATTAAGCCTGACGTACTGATTCAAAAAAGATATACATACCCCTATGAGAAAATGCACCATTTGGCCGGAAAATGGAAAAAACCATAATTTTTTGTAATATTTGTTCATCATTTAAACATCCTTTAATCGGGCATATTGGCGTCAATTTCGGTCCTAGAGTCAAACCGGTGCACTTCTTTTACATAAAATTTGCTACTTGTTCTTCTCAAGTGCTCAGATTTTTTCTACGTCTTACGGTTCGTGAGAAAAAATTCCAATTGGAGGTCTACATGTCTTGCAAATTTCGTGAAAATAAAAACTTTGTATTTCGTTCCAAATTTAATTTATTTCGATTAAACCTGACGTACTGATTCAAAAAGGGTATACATACCCCTATGAGAAAATGCACCGTTTGGCCGGAAAATGGAAAAAACTGAAAATTTTTAATTCGATTTTTCCATTATTTTTGCCAAACTGTGGGTAGGGGATAGAAAAAATACACATATTTGGAATAAGTTAGACCTAGTGTATATATTAACATTAAAAAAACAATTTCCTAAAATTGGAATTTGCCCAAAAATGTTTAAAGGGGGTACCCTTGGATTTTTTTCAAAATTCAATAATCGGGCATATTGGCGTCAATTTCGGTCCTATAGTCAAACCGGTGCACTTTTCCTACATAAAATTTGCTACTTGTTCTTCTCAAGTGCTCAGATTTTTTCTACGTCTTACGGTTCGTGAGAAAAAATTCCAATTGGAGGTCTACATGTCTTGCAAATTTCGTGAAAATAAAAACTTTGTATTTCGTTTCAAATTTAATTTATTTCGATTAAGCCTGACGTACTGATTCAAAAAAGATATACATACCCCTATGAGAAAATGCACCGTTTGGCCGGAAAATGGAAAAAACTATAATTTTTTGTAATATTTGTTCATCATTTAAACATCCTTTAATCGGGCATATTGGCGTCAATTTCGGTCCTAGAGTCAAACCGGTGCACTTTTACTACATAAAATTTGCTACTTGTTCTTCTCAAGTTCTCAGATTTTTTCTACGTCTTACGGTTCGTAAGAAAAAATTCCAATTGGAGGTCTACATGTCTTGCAAATTTCGTGAAAATAAAAACTTTGTATTTCGTTCCAAATTTAATTTATATCGATTGAGCCTGACGTACTGATTCAAAAAAGATATACATACCCCTATGAGAAAATGCACCATTTGGCCGGAAAATGGAAAAAACCATAATTTTTTGTAATATTTGTTCATCATTTAAACATCCTTTAATCGGGCATATTGGCGTCAATTTCGGTCCTAGAGTCAAACCGGTGCACTTTTCCTACATAAAATTTGCTTCTTGTTCTTCTCAAGTGCTCAGATTTTTTCTAAGTCTTACGGTTCGTGAGAAAAAATTCCAATTGGAGGTCTACATGTCTTGCAAATTTCGTGAAAATAAAAACTTTGTATTTCGTTCCAAATTTAATTTATTTCGATTAAGCCTGACGTACTGATTCAAAAAGGGTATACATACCCTTATGAGAAAATGCACCGTTTGGCCGGAAAATGGAAAAAACTGAAAATTTTTAATTCGATTTTTCCATTATTTTTGCCAAACTGTGGGTAGGGGATAGAAAAAATACACATATTTGGAATAAGTTAGACCTAGTGTATATATTAACATTAAAAAAACAATTTCCTAAAATTGGAATTTGCCCAAAAATGTTTAAAGGGGGTGCCCTTGGATTTTTTTCAATATTTAATAATCGGGCATATTGGCGTCAATTTCGGTCCTATAGTCAAACCGGTGCACTTTTCCTACATAAAATTTGCTACTTGTTCTTCTCAAGTGCTCAGATTTTTTCTACGTCTTACGGTTCGTGAGAAAAAATTCCAATTGGAGGTCTACATGTCTTGCAAATTTCGTGAAAATAAAAACTTTGTATTTCGTTCCAAATTTAATTTATTTCGATTAAGCCTGACGTACTGATTCAAAAAAGATATACATACCCCTATGAGAAAATGCACCGTTTGGCCGGAAAATGGAAAAAACTATAATTTTTTGTAATATTTGTTCATCATTTAAATATCCTTTAATCGGGCATATTGGCGTCAATTTCGGTCCTAGAGTCAAACCGGTGCACTTTTCCTACATAAAATTTGCTACTTGTTCTTCTCAAGTGCTCAGATTTTTTCTACGTCTTACGGTTCGTGAGAAAAAATTCCAATTGGAGGTCTACATGTCTTGCAAATTTCGTGAAAATAAAAACTTTGTATTTCGTTCCAAATTTAATTCATTTCGATTAAGCCTGACGTACTGATTCAAAAAAGATATACATACCCCTATGAGAAAATGCACCATTTGGCCGGAAAATGGAAAAAACCATAATTTTTTGTAATATTTGTTCATCATTTAAACATCCTTTAATCGGGCATATTGGCGTCAATTTCGGTCCTAGAGTCAAACCGGTGCACTTTTTTTACATAAAATTTGCTACTTGTTCTTCTCAAGTGCTCAGATTTTTTCTACGTCTTACGGTTCGTGAGAAAAAATTCCAATTGGAGGTCTACATGTCTTGCAAATTTCGTGAAAATAAAAACTTTGTATTTCGTTCCAAATTTAACTTATTTCGAATAAACCTGACGTACTGATTCAAAAAGGGTATACATACCCTTATGAGAAAATGCACCGTTTGGCCGGAAAATGGAAAAAACTGAAAATTTTTAATTCGATTTTTCCATTATTTTTGCCAAACTGTGGGTAGGGGATAGAAAAAATACACATATTTGGAATAAGTTAGACCTAGTGTATATATTAACATTAAAAAAACAATTTCCTAAAATTGGAATTTGCCCAAAAATGTTTAAAGGGGGTACCCTTGGATTTTTTTCAAAATTCAATAATGGGGCATATTGGCGTCAATTTCGGTCCTATAGTCAAACCGGTGCACTTTTCCTACATAAAATTTGCTACTTGTTCTTCTCAAGTGCTCAGATTTTTTCTACGTCTTACGGTTCGTGAGAAAAAATTCCAATTGGAGGTCTACATGTCTTGCAAATTTCGTGAAAATAAAAACTTTGTATTTCGTTTCAAATTTAATTTATTTCGATTAAGCCTGACGTACTGATTCAAAAAAGATATACATACCCCTATGAGAAAATGCACCGTTTGGTTGGAAAATAAAAAAAACTATAATTTTTTGTAATATTTGTTCATCATTTAAACATCCTTTAATCGGGCATATTGGCGTCAATTTCGGTCCTAGAGTCAAACCGGTGCACTTTTCCTACATAAAATTTGCTACTTGTTCTTCTCAAGTGCTCAGATTTTTTCTACGTCTTACGGTTCGTGAGAAAAAATTCCAATTGGAGGTCTACATGTCTTGCAAATTTCGTGAAAATAAAAACTTTGTATTTCGTTCCAAATTTAATTCATTTCGATTAAGCCTGACGTACTGATTCAAAAAAGATATACATACCCCTATGAGAAAATGCACCATTTGGCCGGAAAATGGAAAAAACCATAATTTTTTGTAATATTTGTTCATCATTTAAACATCCTTTAATCGGGCATATTGGCGTCAATTTCGGTCCTAGAGTCAAACCGGTGCACTTTTTTTACATAAAATTTGCTACTTGTTCTTCTCAAGTGCTCAGATTTTTTCTACGTCTTACGGTTCGTGAGAAAAAATTCCAATTGGAGGTCTACATGTCTTGCAAATTTCGTGAAAATAAAAACTTTGTATTTCGTTCCAAATTTAACTTATTTCGAATAAACCTGACGTACTGATTCAAAAAGGGTATACATACCCTTATGAGAAAATGCACCGTTTGGCCGGAAAATGGAAAAAACTGAAAATTTTTAATTCGATTTTTCCATTATTTTTGCCAAACTGTGGGTAGGGGATAGAAAAAATACACATATTTGGAATAAGTTAGACCTAGTGTATATATTAACATTAAAAAAACAATTTCCTAAAATTGGAATTTGCCCAAAAATGTTTAAAGGGGGTACCCTTGGATTTTTTTCAAAATTCAATAATGGGGCATATTGGCGTCAATTTCGGTCCTATAGTCAAACCGGTGCACTTTTCCTACATAAAATTTGCTACTTGTTCTTCTCAAGTGCTCAGATTTTTTCTACGTCTTACGGTTCGTGAGAAAAAATTCCAATTGGAGGTCTACATGTCTTGCAAATTTCGTGAAAATAAAAACTTTGTATTTCGTTTCAAATTTAATTTATTTCGATTAAGCCTGACGTACTGATTCAAAAAAGATATACATACCCCTATGAGAAAATGCACCGTTTGGCCGGAAAATAAAAAAAACTATAATTTTTTGTAATATTTGTTCATCATTTAAACATCCTTTAATCGGGCATATTGGCGTCAATTTCGGTCCTAGAGTCAAACCGGTGCACTTTTCCTACATAAAATTTGCTACTTGTTCTTCTCAAGTGCTCAGATTTTTTCTACGTCTTACGGTTCGTAAGAAAAAATTCCAATTGGAGGTCTACATGTCTTGCAAATTTCGTGAAAATAAAAACTTTGTATTTCGTTCCAAATTTAATTTATATCGATTGAGCCTGACGTACTGATTCAAAAAAGATATACATACCCCTATGAGAAAATGCACCATTTGGCCGGAAAATGGAAAAAACCATAATTTTTTGTAATATTTGTTCATCATTTAAACATCCTTTAATCGGGCATATTGGCGTCAATTTCGGTCCTAGAGTCAAACCGGTGCACTTTTCCTACATAAAATTTGCTTCTTGTTCTTCTCAAGTGCTCAGATTTTTTCTAAGTCTTACGGTTCGTGAGAAAAAATTCCAATTGGAGGTCTACATGTCTTGCAAATTTCGTGAAAATAAAAACTTTGTATTTCGTTCCAAATTTAATTCATTTCGATTAAGCCTGACGTACTGATTCAAAAAAGATATACATACCCCTATGAGAAAATGCACCATTTGGCCGGAAAATGGAAAAAACCATAATTTTTTGTAATATTTGTTCATCATTTAAACATCCTTTAATCGGGCATATTGGCGTCAATTTCGGTCCTAGAGTCAAACCGGTGCACTTTTTTTACATAAAATTTGCTACTTGTTCTTCTCAAGTGCTCAGATTTTTTCTACGTCTTACGGTTCGTGAGAAAAAATTCCAATTGGAGGTCTACATGTCTTGCAAATTTCGTGAAAATAAAAACTTTGTATTTCGTTCCAAATTTAATTTATTTCGATTAAACCTGACGTACTGATTCAAAAAGGGTATACATACCCTTATGAGAAAATGCACCGTTTAACCGGAAAATGGAAAAAACTGAAAATTTTTAATTCGATTTTTCCATTATTTTTGCCAAACTGTGGGTAGGGGATAGAAAAAATACACATATTTGGAATAAGTTAGACCTAGTGTATATAGTAACATTAAAAAAACAATTTCCTAAAATTGGAATTTGCCCAAAAATGTTTAAAGGGGGTACCCTTGGATTTTTTTCAAAATTCAATAATCGGGCATATTGGCGTCAATTTCGGTCCTATAGTCAAACCGGTGCACTTTTCCTACATAAAATTTGCTACTTGTTCTTCTCAAGTGCCCAGATTTTTTCTACGTCTTACGGTTCGTGAGAAAAAATTCCAATTGGAGGTCTACATGTCTTGCAAATTTCGTGAAAATAAAAACTTTGTATTTCGTTCCAAATTTAATTTATTTCGATTAAGCCTGACGTACTGATTCAAAAAAGATATACATACTCCTATGAGAAAATGCACCGTTTGGCCGGAAAATGGAAAAAACTATAATTTTTTGTAATATTTGTTCATCATTTAAACATCCTTTAATCGGGCATATTGGCGTCAATTTCGGTCCTAGAGTCAAACCGGTGCACTTTTCCTACATAAAATTTGCTACTTGTTCTTCTCAAGTGCTCAGATTTATTCTACGTCTTACGGTTCGTGAGAAAAAATTCCAATTGGAGGTCTACATGTCTTGCAAATTTCGTGAAAATAAAAACTTTGTATTTCGTTCCAAATTTAATTTATTTCGATTGAGCCTGACGTACTGATTCAAAAAAGATATACATACTCCTATGAGAAAATGCACCATTTGGCCGGAAAATGGAAAAAACCATAATTTTTTGTAATATTTGTTCATCATTTAAACATCCTTTAATCGGGCATATTGGCGTCAATTTCGGTCCTAGAGTCAAACCGGTGCACTTTTCCTACATAAAATTTGCTACTTGTTCTTCTCAAGTGCTCAGATTTTTTCTACGTCTTACGGTTCGTGAGAAAAAATTCCAATTGGAGGTCTACATGTCTTGCAAATTTCGTGAAAATAAAAGCTTTGTATTTCGTTCCAAATTTAATTTATTTCGATTAAGCCTGACGTACTGATTCAAAAAGGGTATACATACCCTTATGAGAAAATGCACCGTTTGGCCGGAAAATGGAAAAAACTGAAAATTTTTAATTCGATTTTTCCATTATTTTTGCCAAACTGTGGGTAGGGGATAGAAAAAATACACATATTTGGAATAAGTTAGACCTAGTGTATATATTAACATTAAAAAAACAATTTCCTAAAATTGGAATTTGCCCAAAAATGTTTAAAGGGGGTACCCTTGGATTTTTTTCAAAATTCAATAATCGGGCATATTGGCGTCAATTTCGGTCCTATAGTCAAACCGGTGCACTTTTCCTACATAAAATTTGCTACTTGTTCTTCTCAAGTGCTCAGATTTTTTCTACGTCTTACGGTTCGTAAGAAAAAATTCCAATTGGAGGTCTACATGTCTTGCAAATTTCGTGAACATAAAAACTTTGTATTTCGTTCCAAATTTAATTTATTTCGATTGAGCCTGACGTACTGATTTAAAAAAGATATACATACTCCTATGAGAAAATGCACCATTTGGCCGGAAAATGGAAAAAACCATAATTTTTTGTAATATTTGTTCATCATTTAAACATCCTTTAATCGGGCATATTGGCGTCAATTTCGGTCCTAGAGTCAAACCGGTGCACTTTTCCTACATAAAATTTGCTACTTGTTCTTCTCAAGTGCTCAGATTTTTTCTACGTCTTACGGTTCGTGAGAAAAAATTCCAATTGGAGGTCTACATGTCTTGCAAATTTCGTGAAAATAAAAACTTTGTATTTCGTTCCAAAGTTAATTTATTTCAATTAAGCCTGACGTACTGATTCAAAAAAGATATACATACCCCTATGAGAAAATGCACCGTTTGGTTGGAAAATGGAAAAAACTATAATTTTTTGTAATATTTGTTCATCATTTAAACATCCTTTAATCGGGCATATTGGCGTCAATTTCGGTCCTAGAGTCAAACCGGTGCACTTTTCCTACATAAAATTTGCTACTTGTTCTTCTCAAGTGCTCAGATTTATTCTACTTCTTACGGTTCGTGAGCAAAAAATTCCAGTTGGAGGTCTAAATGTCTTGCAAATTTCGTGAAAATAGAAACTTCGTATTTCGTTTCAAGTTTAATTTATTTCGATTAAGCCTGACGTACTGATTCAAAAAATATATACAGACTCTTATGAGAAAATGCACCGTTTGGCCGGAGAATGAAAAAAACTATAATTTTTTGTATTATTTGTTTATCTCTTAAACATCCTTTAATCGGATATATTGGCGACAATTTCGGTCCTAGAGTAAAACCGATGCAATTTTCTTACATAAAATTTGCTACTTGTTCTTCTCAAGTGCACAGATTTTTTATACGTCTTACGGTTAGTGAGAAAAAATTCCAGTTGGAGGTCTACATGTCTTTCAACTTTCGTGAAAATAAAAACGTCGTATTTCGTTTCAAATTTAATTTATTGCGATTAAGCCTGACGTACTGATTCACATAAGATATACATACCCTTATGAAAAAATGCACCGTTTGGCCGGAAAATGAAAAAAACTGAAAATTTTGAATTCGATTTTTCCATTATTTTTGCCAAACTGTGGGTAGGGGATAGAAAAAAAACACATATTTGGAATAAGTTAGACCTAGTGTATATATTAACATTAAAAGAAACAATTTCCTAAAATTGGAATTTGCTCAAAAATGTTTAAAGGAGGTACCCTTGGATTTTTTTCAAAATTCAATAATCAGGCATATTGGCGTCAATTTCGGTCCTAGAGTCAAACCGGTGCAATTTTCTTACATAAAATTTGCTACTTGTTCTTCTCAAGTGCACAGATTTTTTATACGTCTTACGGTTCGTGAGAAAAAATTCCAGTTGGAGGTCTACATGTCTTGCAACTTTCGTGAAAATAAAAACTTCGTATTTCGTTTGAAATTTAATTTATTGCGATTAAAGACTGTCCCCACCGAAGTATGTCTTTTCTCAACGAGTGCCCACCGAGAAGTAGGTCTTTTCTCAACGAGTGCTCACCGAGAAGTAACTTGATTCCCCTAAAATTTCACTAAACTACCCAAAAAAAAGTGGGAAAAACGACAATCAGCCTGTATCTATTTCTAAGAAGACAAAAAGATTCTAACGAACATTAAAAAGTCGAGGTAAATACAGTACTAATAACTTGGAACGTGATGAAATTAAAATCTTCTGAATTACGTTCTCTTCAGAAAAATTACTACAACGTGCCTTAGGCGATATTTAACAAATCTATTAAAAGAACCCTCCTTCACAGAAAAGCATTAGTTCCTTTCATACTTGGGATTAAAAATTAAATGATTAATCAAACAGGGGCCTTTAAATAAGTAGGTAGATTGTTTCGTAATATTTCGGTAATTTTCAATAAAATTTCCTAATGGTCAACACGACCAACCGCCTATATAGTTCGTCCCAGTATATATATATATATATATATATATATATATATATATATATATATATATATATATATATATATATATATATATATATATATATTTATATCCCAACCAAAATCCCATAACAATATCTATTGTTAATAAATTAGTAAACCAGCTTAACGAAACTGGTTTACTCAAATATTTATCGAAATCAGGGCACAGAAAAAAGGCATTAAGTGAAAACTAATCTTTATATGTTTGTGTCTTGTTAGAAGACAATCCTGACTTAAGTAAAGTTCTTCTCAGAGCCTTCTTTTATGGCGTCAAAGTTTTTCATTTTTTTTAACGCACTTAGTTCGATGTGACGAAAAAAGCGGTAGTTGTATGATTAAAAACAAAAATATTGCAGCTTTACATATATAAGCAGTCTACTCTTAACCTACGTTTGATTCGTTGATGTTTAAAACGCGCACTTTCTAAAGCTAATCAGTTACGCACATTACGATCATTTGACTTAAAACTTCATCCATATTGGCCATCCTTTCGAAGTGTAAAAGAGTGAAGTGATCGTTGTCGTTCAGGTCAGTATTTGACGTTATTTCACATCGCTTTGCATTATTTTGCTAATCGAAGCGATTACCGAATCGAATCGAATAAATTATTGAATCAAATCAAATCAAATATTAAATAATATAATATTTAATAAATCAAATATATTTAAATAAATTGAATCGATTATCGAATTAAATTGATGATCAAATTAAATAGAATCGATTTTATTAAATCGAATCAATCTTCTCATTGAATCAATTATCGAATTAAATCGATTTTCAAATAAAATCGAATCAATTTTTGAATAAAATGGAATCGAATAGATTATCAAATCAAATATCAAATCGGATCGAAGCAATTATTAAATCGAATGGATTATCGAATCAAATTGACTATAAAATCGAATCGATTATCGAATTGAATCGGAATCGAATCGAATCGATCATCAAATTAAAATTTTTTGCAGTCAATATCCCAACCACACACACAGACATCAAATTAAAATTGAATTGAAACGAATCAAATATCAAATATAATCAAATATCGAATCAAATTAAATCGAATTGATTATTAAATCGAATAGAAATTGTAACGATAAGACTACGAAAGAGAATTAAAATAAATAATACTTCAATCGACTATGGGAGCTTATCGTCTATGCTTCGCCTAGCTCAGTCTCTCATGTGTAAATCCGTCTTATTTTAAACTATGAATTAAACAATGAAAATTTAGTTGGTAACAAATAAAATAATGATTTAACTAATCATATTTATTCAACATAAAACAAAATAATATTTAATTTGCAAAAACAACCCTGCCTAAAGCTTTACAATAAATAAATTTAAAACTGATACTTATGGCATATATTTGGTTGCTTGTTCCTGTTAAAATGTTGCCTCTAGATTATGTGGGTAGGTCCTGTCTACGCCTCCAAAGCATGTAGGTAAGTCTTACAGACAGCTGCAGTTATTTAGTTCTACATTATTTCATAAATGAGTCAAACTATTCCATAAAACATTTCATAGAATATTCTAGAAATTATCCAATAAACTAGAATATAACATCAGTATTAGCGAGACATCAAAGGGGTTAACTTCCTTGCCAATTATTTTACAAAATCACAATTAAACGAATAGAAAATGGCAAGGATAAAGTGAAATATAATTATTATTAAGATTAGTTAAGTTTTGCAAGATTCCTACAAACATAAAATTGAAAACATAGTTTTGGGAGAAGATTTCTGCAGACTATAAAATGAACCTTAAAATAATTCTTACCTTCTTTAATAAATTTCAATTACAGATATTAAAGGATATCGCATCACGTTTGAAAGCTGACTGACAGAAAGTAGGGAATGACTACACTAAAGTATAGCACAGATGCCACAAGACGTATGCCTATTATGGAATTAGCTCTTTTGTCACCAATGAACAGAATATTTAGTCTACCGGACAGAAAAGAGAGGGTGAATATTTATTCTACCGGAAAGAAAGAGAGAGGGTGCCAACTATTTTTTGAACAAAAAGTAGTAAAAAAGAAACTGAAGGTTAAGGAATTAAAAAATAATAAAGAAATTAAAATAAAATATTTATTTAAATATAAATTAATAAAGATGTGACGTTTATAACATTAAAAAAAAATAAAATGGAATGAAACAAAATAGGTTAAATTAAATTAAAACCATCGCTCCCTGTTTAGATGATAAGAAAGCAATGCTTTCTCCTCTCGGTCGCTCCCGGAGTACCACATTCCGTTTTTTCGTTTCAGATATATCATTAGTTGATATATCGTAAATTAATTACATTGGTTACCTAATAAAAATGTTTGAAAATAACTTTTTTTTGTATTTACAAAAAAAAGCAGCAAATTGTTTAATTGTGTAACTAAAAAATGAACTAACTATGCTTTTTTTCTATACGATTATAAAAAAACATTAAATAGATCGTTTTTTTTACTTTAATACCACCTTGCAATAAAAGTACTAGTTTAATGCTATAAGCATTTCACGGCTAAGTACGGGAATAAAACAGACAAATATCCAGGGAATTTGAGATTTCACAAACGTCTGTTATGATAAATTCCATATTTTCAGAAAGCCATAAATGAAGAACTGCTTCCAAAGGAATTAACGGAGGCATATATGACATCTATATTTAAGAAATGAGATAGAAAACGATGCGAAAACTACAAAGGAATAAGTGTAATATCATCAATAGGAAGATTATATGGGAAGATACTGCGAGAAAAGATAGAGCAAGCGATAAAAGGCAAAATCGGGGAGAATCAAGCAGGCTTCACGGCAAAAAAAACATGCATAGACCACATATACACACTGGAACAACTATTGGAAAAAAAGCAATAAATAGAGATATACATTTGGCATTTGTGGACCTAAGAAAGGCGCATGACTCTGTATGCGTCAGAACTATGGAAGGAAATATTCAAAGTAGAAATATAAACAAAACTCATAGAAGCTACAAAAACTCTGTACAAAAAAATAAAGTGTCCATTAAAATGGGAACAAGAATCATAGGAGACTTTACCACAACAAAAGGGCTTCTGCAGGGTTTTTCCACATCTCTAACCCTATTCAAAATATACTTAGAGAAAGCCTTGACACCATGGAAAACAAAATGTGAAGACATGGGAGTACCGGCACGGAACTAATACCTATATACGTTAAGCTTTGCAGACGATCAAGTAGTGATTGCACAAGACCAAGACTACCTCAGCTACATGATGAAGAAATTACAAGAAGAATATACCAAGGCTAACCTAGATATTAACCTCGCAAAAACGGAGTACCTATCTGCAAGTGAAGAAGATATAGAAAATCTACAGATTGATGACAAGGCGACAATTAAAGAAAAGGATAAATTCAAATACTTTGGGTTTATAATCACGAAAAAGTCAACAACAGAGAAAGAAATTACACAAAGATTAGGACAAACAGAACAGCAATCCGACAACTTAACTCAGTATGGTGGGATAGACAAATAAATATAAAGACAAAAATACAGATTTATAAAACATTAGTGCGAAGTATTATGACATTATGGGGCTGAAAATTGGATCATAAACAAGAAAAACAGCAGTAAGATAGTAGCAACAGAGACGGGATGCCTGCAAAGATGCTGCAGAGTAACAAGAATAGATAGGAGAAGTAATGACGAAATAAAGCTAAGAACATCAATAGGATGCCGAATCCCGGAAGCCAAGATGGATATAGAGAAGCTTAAGGCAGTCGAAATAGCCATCTTGGGTGCGTATGACAAAATTTCGGAAGCAGGACCACAGGTTCGCTTCCTGAAGAGTACATACAGGCCGGATTTCCTGGAACTTAACTGTGCGGATGACATAAGTGCGCGGTGGCTGAAGGAGGTGATTCCAACCCTGAGGCCTTGGAAGAGTGCATCTCTCAGGGCTGTGGAGGGGGAAGACATACCCAAGCCGCACTCATGCACTGTCTTCGTACAGGACGAGCATGGGGAACGTTTTGAGTCCAAAAGGATCCTTAATAGACTAAGGATAAGTAACTGTGGGCTCAGGACACATCTATGGACAGTCTGGGGTAGAAAACCTTTAGAGAAAGGGGTGTTATGGACCTTCTCTATGGATTCTTAATCTCGAGAAGAACTCCAGAAATTAAAAATGTCACCCTTTTTCGGAGTAGGACGGTTAACGTTCCGAACCAAAAAAGGGAAGACAAAAACACGGAATGAAAAGCCAGTAGCAACTCGTTCCAGTGAAACAGGGGAGACCTCCCTACCTATGGAGGTTCAGGACGAGGAACAACCTTCTTCGGGTGGAGCTGACACACCCATAAGGACTAACGTCCAAGAGTGTGTCGGACCCACGGAAGAAGGAATGTCCACAGATCCAGAACCGGCCATCTCTTTGCAATGAAGAGAGAAATAAGGCTCCTGCAGGCCAATCTTCAACATGCAAAAGCCGCATCGGCAACGCTAGTTAGAAGATTGGAACAAGAAGGCATTGATGTGGCCCTCCTGCAGAAGCCTTGGAGGATAGGTGAGAAGATTCCTGGCCTATCAACCAAACAAGGTAAGGTTTTATACACACCTAAAGCCAGGGTCGTGTATAATTCACAGTAATAGAGCAGATTGTACATTAATCCTGGTGCTCTGCACTGATGATATTGTTACAGCTGTTCTAACTATAACCACGGAAGTAGGACAGAAGAAACTGGTGGTGTGTTCAGCCTACTTTTCAGGTGATGAGGCTCTGTGTCCACCAAGCATTATAAGCGACATAGTTGCATATTGTCTAGGAAAAGGATTACAGCTAATTATAGGATGTGATGCCAACGCACACCACACCGTGTGGGGAAGCACAAACATTAATGCAAGGGGTGAGTCTATTTTAAATTTCATCTTATCTGAAGGTTTGGTTATATCCAATATAGGAAACAAGCCAACTTTTGTCACTAAGGCACGCAGAGAAGTGTTAGATTTAACACTCTGCACGAGCAGGATAAGTGATATAATAACAACTTGGGTTGTGTCTGACGAACCCTCATGTTCGGATCACAGACATATACGATTTGACCTTGATAATTTTCCATCGGAAATTAAATACAGGAATCCTAGAGATACAAACTGGGTAGGATATAGGGAGTCCCTCAGTAAAAATCTCGAGGAATGTACGATTTCGTTTAAAAGCCCAGAGGTTATAGATTCTGCGGCAGAAACGATAAGCGAAGCTATTATGGCGGCTTACCAGGAAAATTGTCCAGAAAAAACAAGGAAAAGTACGGGCAGTAATACAGTCTGGTGCAATAACGGCTTAAAGAAGATGAGGTTGGAAGTCCGAAGCCTATTTAATAAAGCCAAAAGTAACCAAGATTGGGATGCCTACAGGTATAAGCTAACGCTGTACAATAAAGAAACTCGGAAAGCCAAAAGGAATTCATGGAGAGAATTTTGCGAGGAGATTACATATATCCCGGCATATTCTCGAATCCATAAAGTCCTGGCAAAGGATGGTGCTAAAACCAAAGAAGTAGGTTTCCTAAAGAAAGCTAATGGCAAATTTACGAACACCAAAGAGGAAAGTCTTAAAGAACTAATGAACACGCACTTTCCGGGCTCAACAATTCTGGATGATGCAGATAGGCAAACCAACATAGACCAAAGGCTCATTAGACCAAGGTCTACAGATTGGAAAATAGCCACAGCAATCACAAGACCAAACAGAATTAGATGGGCTATAAATAAGTTTCGGTCATATAAGTCTCCAGGGACAGATGGCATATATCCAATACTGTTGCATATGGGATTAGAGGTATTGATACCACACCTATGCAAGCTCCTCAAAGCCACTTTAGCATGAGGGATCGTACCGGAAATATGGCAAAAGGTTAAAGTCATATACTTGCCTAAGGTAGGTAAAGTATCAG
Organism: Diabrotica undecimpunctata; assembly: GCF_040954645.1. Classification (NCBI taxonomy): domain Eukaryota; kingdom Metazoa; phylum Arthropoda; class Insecta; order Coleoptera; family Chrysomelidae; genus Diabrotica; species Diabrotica undecimpunctata. The sequence continues at coordinate 144,283,478 of NC_092803.1, forward strand.
ACCTAACACCAAAGTCATATAGGCCGATAAGCCTATCTTCTTCTCTATTAAAAACGCTGGAAAGGCTTCTTGATAGGTAGATCAGAGACGAAGTGCTAAAAGATAATCCTCTAAGCAATCGTCAATATGCATACCAACCTGGTAAATCTACGGACTCTGCGTTGGATGATCTAAATAGGCTTATCTTAAAGTCAATGGAAGACAAAGAGCTAGCAATGGCGGCTTTTTTAGATATAAAAGGGGCATTTAATAATGTTACCACCAGCTCTTTGATAGGGGCTATGAGTAGACGAGGCGCACCTGCGGTAATATGCAGATGGATAAGGGCATTTCTGGAGAATAGGACAGTAATGTCCACTCTGGGTAAAGCAACCATCAAAGCAAAAGTAGGTGGAGGCTGTCCACAAGGAGGAGTTCTGTCTCCTCTACTTTGGGCAACCTTGGTAGATGATCTCCTCAGAAATCTGTCCACAGAAGGCTTTTATTGTCTAGGATATGCTGACGATATAGCAATCGTTGTCAGGGGCAGGTTTGCTCAGGTAGTGTCTGAGAGAATGCAAGCAGCCCTAAATATAGTTGACGACTGGTGTAAACAAGAGAGACTGATAGTCAATGCTCAGAAAACACAAATTGTCAACTTCACCAAAAAAAACAGCACTACAAGGCCTAAAACCACCGGTGCTGGGAAGAACAGAGATTTCATTTGCCAAAGAAACAAAATACCTTGGGGTATATTTTGATCATAGGCTTACATGAAATACTCACATTCTAAAAACCACACAGAAAGTTACTATGTCCTTGGGCAGATGTAGAAGAATGTGCGGTAAGAATTGGGGACTTAACCCCAAAATGACTCTATGGTTATATACAAGGGTTATTAGACCCATGATAACCTATGGCTCGGTGACGTGGTGGACAAAGACGTAGCAAGTGGGAGCAATAAGGCTGCTAGGTAATACACAAAGGCTAGCATGCTTGTGTATTACGGGGGCCTTAAAAACAACTCCTACTGCATCGCTGAAAGTCCTGTTGAATCTACCACCACTTCATATCTTTATACAGGGCGAAGCCAGATCCGTGATGCACAGATTAATCCATAGTCAGCGAAATATAAGCCAGATGCATGGTACTGACAACAGAAAGCTAATCGAGGAGCTAAAAGCCGATATTGTGATGGGGAAACCTACCGATGCAACAGTTACGAGATATAGCTTTAACAATAAGTTCACAATTAAGATACCAGGCAGGGAAGACTGGAATAAAGGTGTACCCATACAAGCTGTTGCTACCTGATACACGGATGGCTCAAAAACATCGGAGGGTGTGGGAGCCGGCATAGTAGGGACAAATCAAGGGATAGATTTCCCGGTAAGTCTATCTAAGGATGTGACAGTTTTCCAGGCGGAAATAACTGCAATCCATCACTGCGTGGAAGAAATAGAAAGACAGGAAAGAACGTTCTGTTCAGTTGCCATCTTCACAGATAGTCAGGCTATTCTAAGCTAAGCTAGTATGGGAGACCGTAGCAAGGTTACGGTAGCCTGGGTACCGGGGCACGAGGGTCATAAGGGCAATGAAAAAGCAGATGAAATGGCCAAACAAGGCTCATCATTGCCATTCATTGGACCGGAACCCTTCTGCGGAGTTGCTAAATCAGTAACAAGAACGGCTACAAGGAAGTGAGTAGCTCGCAAATCTCTGGAATGGTGGAGGAATTCACCAGGACAAAGACAGACGAAACAGTTCATTACAGAACATTCGCCAAAATTCACGGCGGACCTAATAAGCAAAGACAGGAAAACAGTCAAGGTCAGAGTAGGTCTTCTAACAGGGCACTGTAAGCTGAATAGGCACTTAAAGCTAATGGGATTATCAGAAAATGACCTGTGCAGATTCTGTCACCTCGAAGAAGAAACAGCAGAGCACATTTTATGTCAGTGTAACAGTCTGGCAAATGTGCGGTTCTTTGCATTAGGAGAAGAAAATCCACCGACAAATAGCTACATGGAAGGTACAGTCTCGAAGCTACTAGACTTTATAAAAAGGGTCAGGCTAGAGAATGTTATCTAGGACTAGAGGACCACAATAGATCTGAAAAGGTCGCAGTGGAATAGGCCGAAAGGCCACCTCCCTTAATCTAATCTAACCGGCACGGAACTAATACCTATATACGTTAAGCTTCGCAGACGATCAAGTAGTGATTGCACAAGACCAAGACTACCTCAGCTACATGATGAAGAAATTACAAGAAGAATATACCAAGGCTGGCCTAGATATTAACCTCGCGAAAACGGAGTACCTATCTGCAAGTGAAGAAGATATAGAAAATCTCCAGATTGATGACAACGCGACAATCAAAGAAAAGGATAAATTCAAATACTTTGGGTTTATAATCACGAAAAAGGCAACAACAGAGAAAGAAATAACACAAAGATTAGGACAAACAAGAACAGCAATCCGACAACTTAACTCAGTATGGTGGGATAGACACCAAAATATAAAGACAAAAACACAGATTTATAAAATATTCGTGCGAAGTATTATGACATTATGGGGCTGAAAATTGGATCATAAACAAAAAACACAGCAGTAAGATAGTAGCAACAGAGACGGGATGCCTGCAAAGATGCTGCAGAGTAACAAGAATAGATAGGAGAAGTAATGACGAAATAAAGCAAAGAATATCAATAGAAACAGACATACTAACATATATAGAACAAAAAAGAGTAAAGTGGTATGGACATGTAAGAAGAACTAACGACAGCAGATGGATAAAGAGCATAACCCAATGGAGCCCCATAGAAAGGAAGAAAAGAAGAGGACCCCGAAAATTCTAGATGAACGAAGGAGACGACGCCATGAGTAAGAGAGGCCTAAACGATGGGAATGGGACAACATATAGAGATGGAAACGGTTGAGCGTGGGAAGGCAGTGAATCCCTGAATATATATATATATATATATATATATACATATATATATATATATATATATATATATATATATATATATATATATGTATATATATATATGTATATATATATATATATATATCTACGGCATAAAGTAGACTCCGCCCATGTTAAAATTCAGGTTCAATCGAGCTCCGTGGTCAAGTGGGTACCGATATACGGAGCTCACTTGACAATTCCGTAATATTGGTTCAGTCGATTCATCAACATGTAGAGTTTAATAATTTATAAAAATTTTTTGGAGCCCGTAAATACCCCTGTATCATAAATGTATATCGCTTAGTTCACGTGTATATATTATAGGGGTCGTTCAGATCTTCTTCATTGTATATTTGAACCATACGTTTATCGGTTTAAGTAAGCTCTTAGAGTTTGGCAACTGTGCGATTATACCGTATATTTTCAACATATATCCCGAGCGGTTCATATGGGCTTCTTATTTTTATCTACTGTTCGTAGACAGTGTAATGTCATACGCATTACACTGAGTAACAAAGGATATCTTATTACCTGGTATAACTACTACGTACTAAGAGGTAACTGGTTCTTTAAAAACAGGTATATAGATACAAAAGGATTTGGGCTTATTATTTAATGGAATGTTCGCTTGCATAGGAAATTTTATTTTTTCTGCATTTTTAAAAATGTTTTTTTTTTTATTTAATATAATTTTATTAGTTAAATGCTGAACACAATGTTTTTTTTTTAATTACAGAAATTTCGTAATATATTTTGTTAACGTGAGTATGTCTTTGTACGTTTTATGTAAGCATCCGATTAATAAAAACTACTTTTATTTCATCCAATCTTCTGCGATATCTTGTATAAAGCTTTTTTATTATTTTAGTTCTGGTCTTATTTGTGTACTAATATGATATCTCGATAAAAGGTTATTTCAAAATAAATATGGTTAAGAGCTACAATAGATATTTTTGTGTTAAAATGGGTAGTAGTGTGCACAAAAAGAAAGAATTTGTCTAACAAGGTATATTCGGCAGCAGATGCATATAGTGCAAGCGTCTATGTTTTAAGGGCGGAAGGACGCGCACCTCATTTTTAGCTGACAAGCATGCGAAAAATATTATTTCTGGTCCTCAATTTACCTTTTAGTTTTAAACAATGATCTGTGACTGACCCCGTGCGATACAAATTATTTTCAAGGAATTTATATGAAGTCTACGTTCAACAATTTCATGACATTATTGGATGTTCAGTTTTGTGAAAGCGTCTATGTTAGGGAGATTAATGGAGCACACACGAGTTTTTCAGGGATTTTGGCTGAAAATTGATTCATAGTTTATTTTTATTGTGTAATAATAGGTGTATCGTCTATATAATAGAAGTTCTAGTATCTACCGGTATGGATCGTTCGTTTGTGTAAATGTTATACAGTGTAGGGGCCTTTATGCTACCCCAAGCGAGACCGTTCTTCATCTGCTATTCTTATCATTGAGTGAACCAAAAAATATTCTATTGTGTAGGCATACGCAGACAATACAAGTGAGTTTGTTATCTAAAGGGATATCATATAGTTTTTGGAGAAATATTCTGTAATTTAAGGTGTCGTAAGCGGCATTTAGATTGAAAAATACCACCCCTGATACCCGATATTTTTCGTACCCTTTTTTGATTTAGTATTTGTGATGTACGTGATCTTCCTTGTCTACAGCCACTTTTGTCTTTTAATTTAAGTTTTTCTTCTAATATCGGTGATATCATATTAACGATATTGTGCAAAAGTATTTTGAATAGCTGACAAAATAAAGATATTAGCCGATAGTTTTTGTGGTCGTTGGAGTGTTTGCCAGGCTTAAGTAAGGTAACAACTTTGGCTTGTCTCTATTTTTTGGGTATCTCCTAATTTGAATACAGTTGTTCATCGTCTGGATAAGTCATTGTAGTGTTTTTCGTCCAGATTGCGTAATAAGCTTTGTGCTCAGATCCTCAAGGTCGGTAGTTGTGTTATTTTTCATTAAATATGTAGATTGTGGATCCAAGCTCCACATCGTTAAAAGGTTCTCTCAGCGGACTGGTTTTGTCCTTTCTTACTTTCCGACAGAAATAGTATGTCTATATCTATAATGTAGTTTCCAGCGATCAGCTATATACCAAATACCCTAGGTTAGTCCCTATATGTGTTTCCTGTACTAGAAATTAGTCAGATTCGTGTTAACTCATATGTCTGATAAATTTAAGTAAAGTAAAGTTTCTTGATTTTTAGATATACCCTTAACAGTTATAGTTGGTCCTAAAAAGGACCAATTTGACAAAATCATATTAAAGGGGTGACTGAAGAATTAGCCGATTAATTAATTAATCATTACCCGGGGTATGACCGATTGCGGTGGTCTTATTAGTACTCCAATCTTCCTAAAGGCTCGTTCTTTAAACCCCATAAGTAATGCGTAATCTTTTTATTAAAAAATTAAATTTTACATGCCGTGTATTAATTTTTGACGATATGTCGAATCAGATTTGTATAGTAATAATTTTTGGTACTAAAGAGCCTCTTTGTGGAAAATAAATAAGTTTGTTGGCGCCACTGTTCAGATGATGGGTTTATCACAGATATCAAAGTTTACATTTTAATTCAATGTTCTATTTACGTATCTTCAATATTAAAAAAGTAGGAAAAGACATGTTTATGCTTTTATTTTTTTAAATCTATTCTGTTTTCTTTCTAGAGTTCCGTCTTTTTTGAACGACCTGTGTTCTTTTTTCAATTGGGCACTTGTCCAAAGCTATGACAAATACTCTGTCCTCTGCTATTCTACATTAATATGACATTCATTATTTTCTCTAAACACTCTGTCCTCTGCTGTTCTACATTAATATGACTGATTTATTTTATCTTTCTTGCAGCTATTTTAATGTTTATCCTGTGTATCTTCTTCTTCTTCTTCTTCTTTTTCTTTTTATATAGACATAACTCTGTCTGTTTTTTATTGTGCTTCCAGTAAGTTGCCTTTCCATCGTTTTCGTGGTCTTCCTACTGATCGTCTTCCTATGGGTTAACCATCTCTTGCCGTCTTTATTGTTTTATTTGTTGTCATTCGGCTTATATGATCGTTCCGTTCTACTCTTCTATTTCTTAACCCGTTTTTGATGTTCTTCACCTTGCATCTACGTCGTATATCTGTACTTCTAGCTCTGTCCCATAGTGTCTTACCATCAATTTTTCTAAGTGTTTTCATCTCTGATGACTGTTTTGTAAATTATGCCTTTCGTTTCTTTTCCGATATTTTTATTTCTTCATAATGTTTCATTTAGGCAGCCTGTGGCTTTGTTTGCTCTATTCACTGGATCTTTCACTTCAGTTTCGAGCTTTCCCTAGCTAGATAATGTGATGCCTAGATATTTAAGCTCCAACCCTTGTTCTATTATCTGACCTTTTAGCTCCAATTAACATCTTAGTAAATGTGCGGTAGTAACCATGCATTTTGTCTCTTTTGGGGAAATTAACATGTTAAATTTTCTGGCGGTTGTATAAAATTGGAGCAGCGTACGTTGTAAATCATCTTCACTTTGAAAGAGTAGTATTGCGTCGTCTGCACAGCAGATTAATATTATATTATATATTATTTGTTTTTCTTCCATTTGGTATCCTTTTTTAGTTCTTACTTTTTTATTATTTCATCCATAATCAGGTTGAATAATAGGGGACTCAGGGAATATTCCTGTCTCAACCCATTGTCAGCTTCAATAGGGTCGGTTAGTTCTTCTTCTACTTTTACTTTGATTGTGTTGTTTTGGTATATATTCTCGATCGTTTTGATTTTTCCTAGAGGTATCTCTCTTGCGTACAATAAGTGGATAACGTTTTTTAATTTGTGTATCTTCTGTATATTAGTATTTCTTCTGCGTATTAAAAGTTAAATTTTGGTTATTATTTCTTAAGATTCTCTTAACGTGTTTATTAATTGTCTTGTTTCATGTGTATCAAGATATGTGTATCATGATAGATTGTAATGCATATTTCATTTAATGTAATTAAAGTGCTCTTTGCGTTTGCCAATTACTATCTCACTTCCTCAGTGATAGGTCTTTTTTTCCTCATCAATACCCTTATCCTCGCGCGATACAGCTATTTTAACCCTCGATAGCCCCGTGTGTACTCAAGGCAAAAAAGGAGTTTTTGATGCAGAAAACTTTTTTAAAACAATTTCCGACTCTAAGATGTCCTCTGTTAATTTCAGGCAACATTTGGTTATACATTTTAATACACTCTATGAACCTATGACGAAACCTATATGGAAATGTTTAACAGTATGTCAAATGGACATGGCTGCCTTATTAGTTTGTATTTTCGATAGTGATTTATTGTTATAAAATGTGTACAATTTATATAAAAATATATACCGAGGCATTATATCAGCATTTATATATTGATTACAATTGAAATTTGTTTATTTTATTGTGTTGTTTCAGTACTGTGATAAAAAACAGGTATGTTACTTTGAATCCACACTGGACTATATTATTTTAAATTATTTTTTTAGGATGGATACAAAAACGTTCTACGGGAAAAGCAGTAAATATCCGAGGAATCCAAAGACTCTGACTTTGACAGTGATAATAAGAGAGTGATAATGAATTTTCCATAGGTACTCAGATATCAATCGATCCAGGATCAAATAAAATGGAAAATGAAGATGATTTGTACGAAGCCAATTTAGACCAGCTCAAATAGTTGACACTATATCTAAGAATCGCTGGGAAGAAATAGAAACTAAAATTCATTTCAATAATAACGAAAATATGCTCAACAATAATGATAAGTTATACAAAATTAGACCATTCATCAACGGTCCATTTCAAAATTTTCAGAGTATTCCAATAAGTGAAAAATTGTGTATTGATGAACAAATGATACCATTCAAAGGGGCACATTCTTTAAAACAATATATGAAGAATAAACCCAAAAAATTGGGATACAAGGCATTTGTTTTGCGTGATAGCAATGGTATTGTTTATAACTGGGAATTATATACAGGAACTGTTGAACATTCTCTTCATTTACCTAATGTAGACACCAGCGGTAATGTAGTAATAAGATTGTGTGAGATAGTCGAACCAAACAAATACTATAAAGTATATTTTGACAACTGGTTTAATAGCATTCAGTTGCAGAATGAAATGAAAAAACGTGGATTGCAATGTTTGGGAACTGTTCATCCAAACAGACTGCCTAATTGCCATTTTTCTGATGACAAGAATATAAAGAAACAGGGTAAAGGTACTGTAGAAGAAAAGCACGCTACAGTAGATGGCATAAGACTAACAGCATTAAAGTGGTACGATAATAAACCGGTTCATTTGCTTAGTACATTTGTTGGTTCTGAGCCTACTTCGTTAGTCAAGAGGTGGGATAAGAAAGAAACATCAAGAATTATTGTATGCTGTCCAAATTCAGTGCAATTTTATAATACATTAATTACATATATGTAGCGCACTGTTAGCAGGAACTGACCAGATCAAAAACAAAGTTCGTCCCAGGCTCAGTGAAATTGAGAACGAAATTGTAAAAAAACGGAAGAGAGGACCTACTGCTATTGTATCACCGAAGGAAGTTAGGCTTGACCAAACCTTCGACTGGCCCGTATTTTCAAAAAAAGGGAAGATGCAAAAAACCAGGATGCTGTAATACTTCTAAAGTAATGTGCGATAAATGTAAAGTTGCTTTATCTTTTACAACTACAAATATTTGTTTTTTTGATTGGCATAATAAATAAGTATATAACTTAATTCGTTAGTTTTTGCTGCCCACAGTTGCCTGAGGGCAATACTCCCAAAATTCTCCCCAAACAAAATTTAAAAAATCTAAAAAAATACTAGTTGTAAATGGATGGATATTTGAGCACATATACAAATTAAAACATTTTCCCTTAAGTTTACAAAAAAAGTCGGGCAATAGAGGGCTGAGATATTTATATTTCACTATATGCTCTATCATTTGGTTTTCATTTCAAATTAGCACCTATGACGAAATTTATAATATCTAAGATCTAGTGCTTTCATATGAAACTGGAATAAAACACTTGGTAGATAATATTTATTCTTTTTGAGTACACTTTTTTTAGAACCTAGTATATAAAAGAATAAATATTGGTCTGTTCAGTGTTTTCCAAGTCTGTAAAACATAAACAGGCTTAAATATTGGATTATACATTTATTAAGAATGTTCAATTTCTAAATTGAAGATTTTATATTTAAAAATATGAATAGGTTTTTACATTTTATTTGACGTTTTAATCTTTTAATCGGAGTTCATTTTTCGAAAAACTATAAAATTGTGAGAACAAATTGCTATGTAAAAGTACAAGGCACTATTCTCATGCTGTGAGCTTTGCTGCTCTGTTACTTTTATAACGCTTAAACTATTTTTAATTTATTGTCAATGTTTTTGAGGCGGGTTTCCTTAAATGACCATTTTTAAGATTAGTATGTTTGATTAAATGAAATTGACATTAATTTGATAGTTTCCATTTTATTAGTACTGATGGTATATGACTAGCATCTGTTGGTTCTATATATCAATTTGAACGTGGAAGTAACAGCACTCTCTTGTTAGTAATTTCAGTGTAAATTGTGACGAAACCAGAAATAACCCATAATATTCTCCCCGTGTGATCTTAGTATTTCCGTTGATTGAATAGTATAGGGTATCCAATATTTTAATCAACGGTATGTCAGAGTTTTATTAATTTTTATATATATTTGCAAAATAAGGAAGAAAGTTCAGTACAGGCAGTTAAACAGCTGATCTGTCAATTTAGAAGTAAGAACAAGTACCAACTTGCTGAAAAGCATACCATACACAAAAGGGGTAATAAAATGTACTGCACAAACTATAGCGATATAAGCTATATATAAGCTATATATCTATTAATTATTAGGATATACAGTATTTTTTCTGATACACCTGGAACGATTGAGTGAATAGGTGAACTATCAAATAGGAGACTATTAGTGTGGAATTAGAAAAACTAATCACGTTGATCAATTATTCACTATTAGGCATTTAATGAGAAATGTTGGGAATACAAAAAAAAACATTAAACTAGTAATTTATAGATTTTAAACAAGCACTGATATAACCATAAGAATAAAACTATGAAATACCATGGCAGAACTAGGCTTACCTAATAAACTGATTCATTTAACAAGGAGTAATATATAAAAAGTAAAAGACTTCAAGGAAAACTGTCGACTTATTTTCAAATGTACTGCAAAGTTATTTAAAAAATGTGACCGAATTAGCGTAACACCTGTTTTGAAAACTAAATATTGTGAGACGAATTGGGGATATTATATTACACAAACTAAACCGCTTGCCTACAAAAAATATTATGAAAATACGATACGGTGAGAAAGACTAATGACTTTACAGCTAATTGCCACATAAGTATCAATGTAACTATAGCTCACAACATGGGTTCAATTACATTGCAATTTTTAAATTTTTCGTGATAAAATGAAGTGATTGATTGTTGTTTTGAAAAGGTAAGTTGTTTTTTATTTTTGTATTCCTATCATCTGATATTGTAATATCAACAACATTTTTCATAATATATTCTAAAATAACGAAATTACTAATAACGAACAAATGTTTTATTAATTTCTTGTTAATATAATTATGTAGAAATTTTTATCTTGTTCTTACTATAGTGCTAAAGCACAAATGTCATAGTCTACCGTTTTTTTTTCAATGTGGTCATAGTTTTTAATTGTAATATAGCTTATGTGTTTATAATAACTAGCGCATAGAAAATAATAAAATTTTGTACCCTGTGCTTTATGTTTATTATCCTTTATTGTATTGGAACATCTAGAAGTATAGCAATACATTTTAATTGTTGAACAAAAGAGAAAATAAAAACACTTTTTGTGGTGTGCCACTTAACCATACACAAAATCGTACACAAATAGTCAAATGGTAGTAAAAGTCGATATAGGCCGCCAGACGGCAGAGGCATCGCCGCGCTTGATGTCTATACTATGAAATGTTTTTCATACAGTTTTCGGATCAGATTTTTCAAAACATCAAATTACATCTTCTTTTTGCCTTTCTTTATTTAGGCTAACCGCTACTGTTTTTTTCTTCAGCGTTTCTTCTTAATCTACATTAATGTTATATTACAATTCTTTCTGGAACGAGCTATAATTTTTCTCAAATAACCATTTTGTGTGGTTTAGTCGCCTTAAGGTTTAGCATGCTTTATCAGATGCTCTTTAAAGTCCCTTTTAATATTAATATCGTTTGAGAAATTTTTCCCAGATACAGTGGAACCTCGATTATCCGTCTCTCTATTAACCGTCACCTCTGTTAACCGTCAGGGTCCATATATAAGTTATATTACCAACATAAATAAAAATTTAGTCATCAATAGTGCGGATAAGCCAAACTAAATTCGTTGAAATGTGTACGTGAAGTTATGCCACCACCGCATTTTTTTATGTAAATAATTATTGTTCTTATTCAGGGCTCTGTATTAAACTTCAATTTAAATAGGTAATGATAAGTGATACCGTTCTTTTAGAGTTTCATTTTTAGAATCGCAAGCCGAAAATAAAAATCCAGAGCACAATAATTATTACAGTCAATATCTGTGTGTCAACATAATTCAGTTTAATTCAAATTCGAACTTGTCGCATTGAGCAAAAAGTATGATGTTCCGAGAACGACAATCAATGATTTAAAGAAAAATGCTGATGGAATTGAAAAGTATGCTTCGCAAATGGAATAGTTGGATGGCCGGATGAAACATAGTTAGACAATGAAAAAAAGCCACAAATGAATCACTCGACACGGCACGACACGACACTCTGTATTTGTGGTTCGTTCAAAAAAGAAGCGAAGGTGTTCCTTTGTCTGGACCAATTGTTGCCGGAAAAGCGTTGTTTTTCAACATGAAATTGAATGACGATCCTTCATTTAAAGGAAGCAGCGGTTAGTTGGAAAAGTTCAAAAATCGCCTCGGTATACGGGAACTGAAAATCGAAAGTGAAAAATAGAGCGCCGCAAATATTGAAGTCGTTGAAGATTATAAAAGAAAGCTTTAAGATATGATCGATGAGACACGCGACAACGTGCTTTCCGTTAACTACTACGCAAAACATAATGCATGTATGTCCCAGGAAATATTCGCTGACTGGTTCAAAAAGGTATGTACTGCAAACCAAAATTTGTTTATCTATTTTTCTAACATCTTGTTTTTTAAGTTTTTATACCGGACGTTCCACAATACTTGCAAGCAAAAAATTTGCCACCAAAGGCGATTCATTTTGGACAATGCACCTGCCATCCTGAAGCCGGTATGCTGCGAAGTGACGATGAAAATATCACCTGCTCTTTTCTGCCTGCGAGTACAACATCATTGATACAGCCAATGGATCAATCGGCCATTAAAACATTCAAAGAAGATACAGAAAAAAATGTATTCAAAACCTAGTTATGGAAGAGGAATATTCTTTGCCAGAATACTTGAAAGCATACAATTTAAAACACGCAGTCGACAATGCTGTGTCAAATAAATCATACAAATAAAATTTGAGAGTTATACTATGAACTTTTTTTTGTTCTGTTAACCGTCTTTTCGATTATCCGTCATACCCTTGGTCCGGTGCCCTGACGGATAATCGAGGTTCCACTGTACTTATATTTCGTTTTGATTTTCAATCTTCTTTTAATGTTAGTTTAAATGGTCTAGTAGTGTGTTCGTACAGTTCAGTTATAAGCAAAATTAGGTGTTGTTGTACACCTAATTCTTTTAGTATCAATCATAAGGGTATCCATTTGACTCTGTGGAACGCTTTACGATAGTCTATAAAACAAATCCATAGTGGGATATTGAATTCCCTAGACTTTATACTTTTCTTGGACTTTTATTATAATAGTTTTAAAATTAAATGTTTAGTGAAAATCTCTACGGGAATTTAATGCATTAAATATTTTAATTAAAAATCGACATATCTTTTGAAATTAGACAGTAAAAAAGTATGTTATTAAAGATTGATTTATAAATTATTGTAGTTTAAATTCAACTACGCTATGAAACAAATATTGCATGTCATAAACTGCAGTAATCCAAAAATTATAAAGATCTCCCTGTTGTTTGAGTTTTCTTTAATTAGTAGGGTAACAAACATTATAATCCTACCGAAGGGGCCTCTAATTTCATAAACTGTTACACGATTACTCTATCCGATCTACGTACATTTATGAACTAAATGTTTTAGTGACAATGCCTTTGAATAAAAAATACTAATTAATAAAAATGGAAACTTAACTTTTCCAAGTTTATAATAGACACTTTCTTATGTTTAAAAATATATAAAATAAGTAATATAAATTACCGCCTTGTTTATTAAAACTAAAAAGTAAAATAAAGTTATGTGTCGGTTAACAATTTATATTTAACTACATTAACGAAATAATCCTGAAATTCCTTCATGACTAAATTGATGGATATTTAAATAAATTTCAAGTGTTAAAATGTACCTGCTGTAAAATTTGAAAATCTACTACTAATACAATTATTGGCAACATCTCAGGAGTTTAGAAATGTACGCAACATGGTAAATACGGATCCCAAAAATGGTTTATCCTATTGTGGAGTCCACTTAATGCTACATGTTGGTCGGAGTCTACATAAAGCGCTAATTAGATAATAATATACACGGTGTATATTCTACTGGAGTTAGTATAATACCGTTTTAGAACGGAGCTTACATTAACCGCTAGATGTATATATATATATATATTTATATATATATATATATATACATCTAGCGGTTAATCTGAGCTCCGTTCTAAAACGGTATCATACTAACTCCAGTAGAATATACACCGTGTATAGTATTATCTAAGTAGCGCTTTATTTAGACTCCGACCAACATGTAGGATTAAGTGGACTCCACAACAGGATAAATCATTTGTGGGATCCGTATTTACCATTTTGCGTACACTTCTAATCTCCTGAGATGTTGCCAATAATTGTATTAGTAGTAGATTTTCAAATTTTACAGCTGGTACATTTTGGAACTTGAAATTTATTTAAATATCCATCAATTTAGTCATGGAGGAATTTCAGGATTATTTGGCTAATGTAGTTAAATATAAATTGTTAACCGACACATAACTTTATTTTACTTTTTAGTTTTAATAAACAAGGCGGTAATTTATATTACTTGTTTAATATATTTTTAAACATAAGAAAGTGTCTATTATAAACGTGGAAAAGTTAAGTTTCCATTTTTATTAATTAGTATTTTTTATTAAAAGACATTGTCACTAAAACATTTAGTTCATAAATGTACGTACATCGGATAGAGTAATCGTGTAACAGTTTATGAAAGTAGAAGCTCCTTCGGTAGGATTATAATGCTTGTTACCCTATTAATATAATTAAAGAAAACTCAAACAACAGGGAGATCTTTGTAATTTTTGGATTACTGCAGTTTATGACATGCAATGTTTGTTTTATAGCGTAGTTGAATTTAAACTACAATAATTTATAAATCAATCTTTAATAACATACTTTTTTACTGCCTAATTTCAATAGATATGTCGATTTTTAATTAAAATATTTAATGCATTAAAGTCGCGTAGAGATTTTCACTAAACATTAAATTTTAAAGCTATTATTATAATAGTCCAAAAAAAAAGTATAAAAGTCTAGGGAATTCAATATCCCACTATGGATTTGTTTTATAGATTATCGTAAAGCGTTCGACAGACTCAAATGGATACACTTATGACTGATACTAAAAGAATTAGGTGTACAACAACACCTAATTTTGCTTATAACTGAACTGTACGAACACACTACTGGACCATTTAAACTAACATTAAAAGAAGATTGAAAATCAAAACGAAATATAAGTATCTGGGAAAAATTTCTCAAACGATATTAATATTAAAAGGGACTTTAAAGAGCATCTGACAAAGCATGCTAAACCTTAAGGCGACTAAACCACACAAAATGGTTATTTGAGAAAAATTATAGCTCGTTCCAGAAAGAATTGTAAATATAATAACATTAATGTAGATTAAGAAGAAACGCTGAAGAAAAAAACAGTAGCGGTTAGCCTAAATAAAGAAAGGCAAAAAGAAAATGTAATTTGATGTTTTGAAAAAATCTGATCCGAAAACTGTATGAAAAACATCTCATAGTATAGACATAGAGCGCGGCGGTGCCTCTACCGTCTGGCGGCCTATATCGGAAACTTTTACTACCATTTGACTATTTGTGTACAATTTTGTGTATGGTTAAGTGGCACACCACAAAAAGTGTTTTTATTTTCTCTTTTGTTCAACAATTAAAATGTATTGCTATACTTCTAGATGTTCCAATACAATAAAGGATAATAAACATAAAGCACAGGGTAAAAATTTTTATTATTTTCTCTGCACTAGTTATTATAAACACATAAGCTATACTACAATTAAAAACTATGACCACTATGAAAAAAATACGGTAGACTATGACTACATTTGTGCTTTAGCACTATAGTAAGAACAAGATAAAATTCTTAATTCCTACATAATTATATTAACGAGAAGTTAATAAAACTTTTGTTCGTTATCAGTAAGAGAAAGCGCATTTCAGAATATATTATGAAAAATGTTGTTGATATTACAATATCAGATGATAGGAATACAAAAATAAAAAACAACTTACCTTTTCAAAACAACAATCAATCACTTCATTTTATCACGAAAAATTTAAAAATTGCAATGTAATTGAACCCATTTTGCGAGCTATAGTTACATTGATACTTATGTGGCAATTAGCTGTAAAGTCATTAGTCTTTCGCGTCGTATCATATTTTCCTAATATTTTTTGTAGGCAAGCGGTTTAGTTTGTGTAATATAATATCCCCAATTCGTCTCATAATATTTAGTTTTCAAAACAGCTGTTAATAATTCGTTCACATTTTTTAAAGCTCTTTGACTTTGCAGTACATTTGAAAATAAGTCGACAGTAAGATACTTTATTAATTAGTTTATTAGGTAAGCCTAGTTCTGCCATGGTATTTCATAGTTTTATTCTTAAGATTATACCAGTGTTTGTTTAAAATCTATAAATAACTAGTTTAATGATTTTTTTGTATTCCCAACATTTCTAATTAACTGCCTAATAGTCAATAATTGATTATTCACTCAATCGTTCCAGGTGTATTAGAAAAAATATTGTATATCCTAATAATTAATAGATATATAGCTTATATATAGCTCATATCGCTATAGTTTGTGTAGTACATTTTATTATCCCTTTTGTGTATGGTATGCTTTTCAGCAAGTTGGTACTTGCTCTTACTTCTAAATTGACAGATCAGCTGTTTAACTGCCTGTGCTTAACTTTCTTCTTCATTTTGCAAATATATATAAAATTTATAAAACTCTGACATA
Organism: Diabrotica undecimpunctata; assembly: GCF_040954645.1. NCBI lineage: Eukaryota > Metazoa > Arthropoda > Insecta > Coleoptera > Chrysomelidae > Diabrotica > Diabrotica undecimpunctata. The sequence continues at coordinate 144,299,863 of NC_092803.1, forward strand.
CCATTAATTAAAATATTGGATACCCTATACTATTCAATCAACGGAAATACTAAGATCACACGGGGAGAATCTGTTTCTATCTAATTAGCCTTTTTCGGTCCATCTTTGGACATAGGCCTTCCCAATCCTTTTCCATTCTTCTCTGTCTGTCGGTATAGTTATCCACCTAGAGCCCACGTGCTTCTTGATATCATCTGCCCATCTCATTTGGGACCTTCCTCTGCTTCGTTTATATTCCCACGGTCTCCAACTTATAAGAATTTTGTTCCATTGGTCTTCTTTTTGTCTTATATTGTGCCCGGCAAATCTCCATTTCAATTTTGCAACTTCTTGTCTAACATCCCTCACTTTTGTTTTCTCTCTTATCCACTTGTTTCTCTTTTTATCCATTAGTCTTATGTGCAACATTTGTCTTTCCATTGCTCTTTGGGTTTTTATGGTTATGTCCATGTTTGCTTTTGTAAATGTCCACATTTGAGAACCATAATTTAGAACAGGGAGTACGCATTGATTGTATACTTTAGTCTTAAGATGCTGTGGATATCTTTTGTTTTTAAGAATGTAGCTTAGTTTGCCAAATGCCGCCCATGCCAGTCTAACTCGTCTTTTTATCTCTGCTGTTTGGTTTTCTTTGTTACGTTTTATAGTTTGACCCAGATATATATAATCCTGAACTTGTTCTACTTCATCTTGTCCGAACCTCATTGTAATGTTTTCATCTGTATTTGTTATAATTTTGGTCTTGCTGTAATTCATAATAAGGCCTATCTTTCCAGCTTCTACGTCCAGTTCTTTCATCATTTCAAATAATTCTTCTCATTTATCTGTTATCAATGCGATGTCATCAGCGTATATTAGATGGTTCAAGTGTTGTCCACAAATTTTTATACCTTTCTCTTCCCATTCTAATCTTTTAAAAATATCTTCCACAGCCTGATTAAAAAGTTTCGGTGATATTGTGTCACCCTGTCTCACGCCTCTATTTATTTGTATTGATTTTGTTTATTCATATACTTTAATTGTTGTTTTGGCTTCCTTATATATATTGGCTATTAGTTCCGTATATCTGTGGTAAATTCTGCTGTTAATCAAAGAACTTTTCACTGCCCAATGTTCGACACTGTCGAAAGCCTTTTCGAAATGTATGAACGCTATATATAGAGGAATATGGTATTCATTTGCTCGTTCTATAAGTATTTTCATACTTAGTAAATGGTCACTTTTGCTGAATCCCTTTCTAAAACCAGCTTGTTGGGTTTCCATCGAATTTTGTCGTCAATCTATTGGTTAAAATTTTTGTTGGGAGTTTATACATTACATTGAGGAGTGTTATGGGACGGTAGTTTTTTTATATCTGCTTTATCCCCTTTCTTGTGTAGGATAATGGTTACGGATTCCTTCCAGTTGATTGGGATTCTTTTTTCTTTTAATATCTTGTTAAAAAGGGAATGTAGAGTGTTAATTACCACTTTTCCACCATATTTCAGCATATCTGCAGTTATTCCATCTTTTCCAGGCGATTTGTTGTTTTTCATTTCTTTCAATGCCTTCTATATTTCTGATTTGCTTATTTCTGGCTGTAGCTCTGAGTTGACATTTTTTACTTTAGCTTTAAGTTGGTTTTTAATTGTTTCTGGTGGATCCTTTTTTGTTTTATATAGTTCTGAGTAGAAATGGTGGATAATATTTATAATGTCATCTTTAATGTTTGTTTCTAGTCCGTTTTCATCTTTTATTTTGTTTATTTCACACTTACCTAATTTCGGTCTTAAGCATTTCATATTTTTGTATTACTTTTTCTATTTTTATTTCTTGTTCTTTTCTCTTATTTTCTCTTATCATTCTGCTTATTGTTTTATTGATTTCTACATATTCTATAGCTTCCTTTTTTTATCCATAAGCTTCTTTGTTTCTGTTGATATATAGTTGTTCATTTTTAGATCCTTTTTTGCTATTTCTTTTCCTGATGTAATCATCGTTGCTGTAAGTATGTTGTCTATTTCATCTATATCTTTGTCATCACTGTCTAATTTTTAAGTAAGTTGTTCTTTTAATAGGTCTTTGTATATCTCTTTATATTGCCCTAGTTTGTTTCTATCTACTAGATCCCAGGTTTTAATTATTTTTCTTTTCATTTCGTAGTTACCGTCAACACTAATTTTTGCTCTGACCATCCAGTGATCGCTACCTGTTGTGAATCTGTTAAGAACTGTTACAACTTTAATGATATATCGTTCCGTGGACAGTATGTAGTCGATCTCATTTTTTGTGGATCCATTAGGGCTGATCCATGTCCACTTTCGTTGGAGCTTCTTTTTGTAAAAGGAGTTCATTGCGTATAGATGCTTTTCTTCTAGGTAGTTCATCAAAGTAGCACCTCTATCATTTCTCTGACCATACCCGAAATCTCCTGTTTTAGTTTCTTCCTTGTTTAGTTTTCTACCCAGTTTGGCATTGAAATCTCGAATTAGTAGTATAAGACGATTTTTATGTTCTTCCATAGCCTTTGATATATCTTCATAAAATAGTTCGATATCTTCGTCATCATAAGCTGTCATGGGGGCATATACCTGGATAATTTTAATTGATGTTCTTCTTATTTTAAGTATGACATAGGCTGTATTCGGGTTTCTTCTTTTCGTCGAGTTTCTGATAGGCCTATGATATCTCATTTTATGTTTGTTAATTCTTCTTCCAATTCATGTACTTTTTCATCCGTAGACATTGATCTAATATTGTATGTCCCTATTGACAGGTTGACGGATTTATTTGATTTATGTTGTGTTCGTCTTAGTGGGTTTTTGTTTTTATCTATCAAAAGCGAATTATTGCGTCTCCCAGATACCGCGAGGCAGACCTTTGAGGTGTGGGATAATATTATGGGTTACTTCTGGTTTCGTCATAATTTACACTGAAATTACTAACAAGAGAGTGCTCTTACTTATACATGTTCAAATTGATATATCGTACCAACAGATGCTAGTTATATACCATCAGTACTAATAAAATGAAAACTATCAAATTAATGTCAATTTCATTGAATAATCAAAACAATCGAAAATATATACCAAAACAACACAATAAAAGTAAAAGTAGAAGAAGAACTAACCGACCCTATTGAAGCTGGTAATGGGATAAGACAGGGAGATTTCCTGAGTCCTTTATTGTTCAACCGGATTATGGATGAAATAATAAAAAAGTAAGAAATAAAAGAGGATACCAAATGGGAGAAAAACAAATTAAAATAATCTGCTATGCAGACGACGCAATACTATTCCTTCAAAGTGAAGATGATTTACAACGTATGCTACACCAATTTCATATAACCGCCAGAAAATTTAACATGTTAATTTCTTCAAAAGAGACAAAATGCATGGTTTCAACAGCAAGTTTACTAATATGTTAATTGGAGCTGGAAGGTCAGATAATAGAACAAGTGATGGAGTTTAAATATCTAGGTATCACATTATCTAGCTACGGAAATCTCGAAACTTAAGTGGAAGATCCACTGAATAGAGCAAACAGAGCCGCAGGCTGCTTAAATGAAACAATATGAAGAAATAAAAATATCGGGAAAGAAACCAAAGGCAGAATTTACAAAACAGTTATCAGACCAATAATGACATACGCAGCAGAAAGAAGACCTGACACAGAGAGGACAAAAAGGATGTTAGAAACAACAGAGATAAAAACACTTAGAAAAATTGATGGTAAGACACTATGGGACAGAGCTAGAAGTACAGATATACGATGTAGATACAAGGTGAAGAACATTAAGAACTGGTTAAGAAATAGAAGAGTAGAATGGAACGATCATATAAGCCGAATGACAACAAATGGAGTAGTAGACATGACAAGAGACGGTTACCCAATAGGAAGACGATCAGCAAGAAGACCACGAAAACCATGGAACGGCAACTTACTGGAGACACATTGAAAAATAGACAGAGTAATGTCTATATAAAAAGAAGAAGAAGAAGAAGAAAAAGATACACAGGATTGACAGGATAAACAATAAAATAGCTGCAAGAAAGAGAAAATGAATCAGTCATATTAATGTAGAATAGCAGAGGACAAAGTATTTGTCATAGCCTTAGACAAGTGCCCAATTGAAAAAAGACCACAGGTCGTTCAAAGAAGACGGAACTCTAAAAAGAAAATAGAATAGATTTAAAAAATAAATAAAAGCATAAACATGTCTTTTCCTACTCTTTTAATATTGAAAATACGCAAATAGAACCTTGAATTAAAATGTAACCTTTGATATCTGTGATAAACCCATCATCACCTGAACAATGGCGCCATGTATGAAGTTGAAATTTTTTACACCTATTTTAACTGTTTATTTTTTTATTATCTATATATGAGTTACGAACGATATCACAAACTTATTTATTTTCCACAAACAGGCTCTTTAATACCTTAAATTATTACTATACAAATCTGATTCGAAATATCGTCAAAAAGTAATACACGGCATGTAAAATTTAAATTTTCAATAAAAAGTAAAATATTAGGCATTACTTACGGGGTTCAAAGAACGAGCCTTTACGAAAATTTAAGTACTAAGAAGATCAGAACAATCGGGCATACCCAGGGTAATGATTAAATAATTAATCGGCTCATTCGTCAGTCACCCCTTTAATATGATTTTGTCAAATTGGTCCTTTTTAGGACCAACTATTCTAATAACATATGTATATAACTGTTAAGGGTATATCTAGAGATCAAGAAACTTTACTTTACTTAAACTTATCAGACATATGCGCTAAATACGAATCTGACTCATTTCTAGTGCAGGAAACACATATAGGGCCTAACGTAGGGTATTTGGTATAAAGCTTATCGCTGAAAACCACATTATAGATATAGACATGCTATCTCTGTCGGAAAAAAACCAAATAATAACTCAAAGTAAGAAAGGACAACACCAGTCAGCTTTCAGAGAACCTTTCAACGATGTTCAGCTTGGATCCACCATCTACATATTTAATGAAAAATAATACAACTACCTACATTGAGGATCTGAGCACTATTACGAAATCTGTAAACAAAAGTGGCTATAGATAAGGAAGATCATGTAGATTACAAATGCTAAATCTTACATATACAATCAAAGACGGGTACGAAAAATATCAGGTATCAGGGGTGGTATTTTTCAATCTAAATGCCGCTTACAACACCTTAAATTACCAAATATTTCTCGAAAAACTATATGATATCCCCTTAGATAACAAACTCACTTATATTATTTGCGTATGCCTACACAAGAGAATATTTTTTGTATCACTCAATGTTAAGAATAGCAGATGAAAAACGGTCTTGCTTGGGGTAGCATAAAAGCACCTACACTGTATAACATTTACCCAAACGATCAACTCATACCGGTAGATAATAGGACTAATATTATAAAGACCTATTATTGCACAATAAAAATAAACTATGAATCAATTTTCAGCCAAAACCCCTGAAAAACTCATGTGCGCTCCTCAATTTCCCTAACATAGACGCTTTCACAAACTGAACATCCAATAATGTCATGAAATTGTTGAACTGTAGACTTCCTATAAATTTCTTGAAAATAGTTTGTATCCCACGGGATCAGTCACAGATCATTGTTTAAAACTAAAAGGTAAATTGAGGACCAGAAATAATATTCTTCGCAAGCTTGTCAGCTAAAAATGAGGCGTACGTCCTTCGGCCTTTAAAACATAGACGCTTGCACTATATGCTTCTGCTGCCGAATATACATTGATAGACAAATTAACCATTCTTTTTTTTGTGCACACTACTACCCATTTAAACACAAAAATATCTATTGCAGCACTTAACCATATTTATTTTGAGATAACCTTCTATCGAGATATCATATGAGTATACAAATAAGACCAGAACTAAAATAATAAAAAAGCTTTATACAAGATATCGCAGAAGAGTAGATGAAATAAAAGTAGTTTTTATTAATCGGGTGCTTACATAAAACGTACAAAGACATACTCACGTAAACAATATACATTACGAAATTTCTGTAATAAAAAAAAACATCGAATTCGGCATTGAACTAATAAAATTATATTAAATAAAAAAACAACATTTCTAAAAATGCAGAAAAAATAAAATTTTCTATGCAAGCGAACATTCCATTAAATAATAAGCCGAAATCCTTTTGTATCTATATACCTGTTTTTTAAAGAACCAGTTACCTTTTAGTACGTAGTTATACCAGGTAATAAGATATCCTCTGTTACACAGTGTAATGCATATGACATTACACTGTCTACAAATAGTAGATAAAAATAAGGAGCCCATATAAACCGTTCAGGGTATATGTTGAAAATATACGGTATAATCGCACAGTTGCCAAACTCTCAGAGCTTACTTAAACCGATAAACGTATGGTTCAAATATACAATGAAAAAGATCTGAACGACCCCTATAATATATACACGTGAACTAAACGATATACATTTATGATACAGGGGTATTTAGGGGCTCCAAAAAATTTTTATAAATTATTAAACTCTACATGTTGATGAATCGACTGAACCAATATTACGGAATTGTCAAGTGAGCTCCGTATATCGGTATCCACTTGACCACGGAGCTCAATTGAACCTGAATTTTAACATGGGCGGAGTTCACTTAATGCCGTAGATATATATATATATATATATATATATAATATATATATATATATATATATATATATATATATACATATATATATATATATATATATATATATATATATTTATATATATATATATTTATATATATATATATATATATATATATATATATATATATATATATATATATATATATATATATATATAAATTCCATCTATACAAAATAAGATTAGTTCAGAGTTGTCAGATGATGATTCCGATAGACGTTAAGGGTTTGAGGACATGATAATGAGAAAATATTACAATCAAAACCATCCAAACTTTTTAAGAAATGTTATGTCATGTCGGGAGGCCACTTTTTAATTAATGGAAACTGGAAATCGGAATAATTGTAGATACTGGTCACGTAACAATCCTCGTTGGATGCGTGAATACCACACACAGTATCAAGAACAATTTATATGAGCTGGAAAACTAGGTGACCAAATAATTGGTCCTTTTTCATAGAGAGAAACATAAATGGTCCGGCGTATTTAGATTTATTGGAAAATAGTATTATCCCTAAGTTGGCTCCATTATTTCCAAATCCAAGTAAATATTTTCAATTACATTTTAATGCAGAAATTTCATTATTCAAAAATTTCAGACAATAGAAATATCCCAAACGACAATATTTGGCTGCAACGAGATGATACTTTACTTCATTATGCTCATCTCGTGAGGCAATTGAACTATTACTGTAAATCTAATTTATTATCTTTATTTATTATAAAATGTTCTAATACTTAGTTTATTAGAGTCTTTATTTAATTTATATATAATCTTACAATAATTTATTTTACACTGACACTATTCTAATTTATATAATTTATTTCCACATTACAATTCAAACTCGTCTCGATACAATTATTCTTTTCAGACTAACTGTTTTTAATAAAAACATCCTCTATATATATTTAATAACCGCTATTTGGAGTTCCCTCGAACCGGATGATGACCTTTCTTGAACTTTCTCGAACGCCATGGAACCAAACATGTTTTATCAGAAGGGACTCTACTAAAAAATACTTGTTAGAAAAATATATTTACAGTTTATGTGTGAGTCATATTTATCGTAACACAATACTTAAATAACGTATTTCTTAATATTGTTCTGAAGCTATTTTCTTGTGGCATTTTAAATTAATTACTATTTAAATGGGAATAAGCCACAATTAAAGGTTAAAATACGTTTATTGACGTTTCAATTTCCACTTCGGAAATCGTTCTCAAAATACAAACATTAGTGCAGTCACACTATTATCCTAATACGCTGATCAGCTTAAGTCACTAACTTCCTAATGTCCTAATCAGCTTAAGATGGAATACTGGTAGTTCTGTTATGACATTGTGAAGTCACACTCAACTTCTAATACGGTGATTGGCTTGGGTCACTAATTACCTTATATGGTCACGAGTAGTTCGGTGATGACACATAAACACAGCGGAACGAGAGATAATAATTTGGTGTGATTTAATTATGACCATTGTGAACGAGTTTGATTTAATTTAATAAAATAGCTATATTTACGTAAATACGTGTTTTAACTATTTTAATAGACGATACTATTTTAACAGACGATATCAGAAGTGTGTTAAATAACCTACGGTAGAATTTAGTGAACTGTTTTTAATGATAAGTGATTTTTAATGTTAAGTGTCCAAAATGCCGAAAAGGAAAAAGTCCAAGCGAAATAGTAGTTTTAGTAGTGAAACCAAAACTATTTCGTCCACCGATTCTTCGCCGGTAAGTCAAAAAAAAGATCTAAACATTCAAAAATAAATAGAACCTATACGTCTTCGCCTTTGCCTCAAATTAAAGAAAATGCCTCATAAATAAATTCACCATCTGCATCTTATAATTGTACGAATAGAAACATTGAATCCGTCAGTTTTTTTCCTGAATTTGATCCACTAATTGGAGAAATAGATCGATGGATTGAAATAATAGAGCACAATGCTAAGACGTATAGTTGGTCTGATAACTACATTATATTTCAAGCGATTTCTAAGCTTAGAGGTACAGCTAAAACATGGTACGCTAGTTTTATTGAAAATGAAGTTGCATGCTCTCAATTGTCTTGGGCAGAATGGAGATCAGTGTTAGAAAATACTTTTCAAAGTACACGAAATACTTATGATCTTTTTATGGACGTAGCCCATCATAAACCAACAGAGGGTTCTTCATTATATGAATTTTATTTTGAACATTTAACAAAAATTAATAAACTTAAAGTAAATTTTTCCGAGTCAGATAAGATTTCTTTAATAATTGGTGCTATTGGAGACGAACATATTAAATCTGCTATTGAAGTTGCTCAAATCAAAGATTTTAATTTATTGGCAGTTTATTTAAGAAATAAGCTTTATCACAAAAGTCCAGAAAAATTGCCTGATTTAACAAATCCAATTGAATTTTCCAAATCAAAATTTGTACATAATAACAAATTTGTTAATAACAAATTTAACAAGAATAAACTTTGTATGTGCTGTGGAATTCAGGGTCATTTAAAAAAAGATTGTCACCACAGAAATCAAATATGCAGGTTTTGTAAAAATTAAAGGTCATATTGAACAATACTGTTTTAAAAAGAACAAAGAATGTCAAGAGACAAAAGTAAATAAAACGAACAAAAATTTAGAAAAAAATAAAACTGTTAAACAAATACAGTTTGATTCTTCCGAAAATAAATTTAATAAAATTATTTTCTTAAATGAGCACAGCCATACTGCATTCATTGATTTTGGCAGCGATTGTTCGCTAATTTCAAAAGAATTGGCAGATAAGTTTAAATTAGAAATAAAATCATTAACTAAAGATGTAAAACTTTCTGGATTTTTGGGAAATTCTTTATCAGTTGAATATTATGTATTTGCTAAAATAAAAATCGATTTTGTAGAATTAAATATTATGTTGTATGTCATGGATAAAGATTGGGTTAATGACCTTCTAATAGGAAGAAATTTTACAGAAGATGTAAATATTATGTATTATATGATAGATAATAGTTTAACATTTAAATATAAGAAAGACTTAGATAAAGAAATAAGTACAGGAAATATATCTAAACACGAGAAAATGATGTTGGAAAATATTTTGCGCAAGCCCTTCTTTTCTTATTGATAAAAAAAGATGTAAATTGGACATGGACATAAGAAGAAACAAAAATTGTTAAAGAAATAAAGAAAGTTATAGTCTCAGAACCAATTTTAACAATATTTAATCCGAAACATGACATAATAGTTTACACGGATGCAAGTAGAGAAGGATTTGGAGGCATAATAACTCAAATTGTTGATGGTCGTGAAAAGTCAATTGCCTATTTTAGCAAGCAAACCACAAAAGAAGAAAAGAAATATTATTCTTTTGAACTAAAGCTTTTGGCTATTGTCAAAACCTTAGAAAGGTATAGATATTATTTAGCAGGAAGATCTTTTACTGTAATAACAGGCTGCAATTCCGTTAAAAATGCATTAGTAAAACAAACAATAATCCCAAGAATAGCAAAATGGGTTTTGTGTTTACAAGATTTTTGCTTCGAAATAAAACATAAATCAGGAGTACAACTACAACATGTAGATGCCTTAAGTAGGAACTTTAAAAGAACTGAAGCAGAGGAAAATCTTGAAATTAAAGTGATGCTCATCAAAGAAGACGACTATCTAAGAGAAGCACAGGATACAGATACGGAAATAAAAAAAATTAAAGATATTCTTTTGTCAGGAGATCAGGTAAATCATAAGGATACTTTCAAGAAATATGATTTAAGAGGAAACAAAGTTTATAAAATAACGGAATATGGTAGAAGATGGTATGTGCCTAAAAACTGGCAAATTGTCAAAATGAATCATGACGATATTGGACATTTTGCGTTGGATAAAACAATTGAAAGAATAAAAGAACGGTATTGGTTTCCACGAATGCGAAGATTTATTAAGAAATACATTTCGGCTTGTCTTGCCTGTTTATACCATAAACAACCGGGAGAAAAAAAGCCTGGCTATCTACATTCCATTCCAAAATATGCTAGACCGTTTCATACACTCCATGCCGATCATTTAGGGCCATTTGTGTTAACGAAATCACAAAATAAATACGTCTTGGTTTTGATTGATGCCTTTTCTAAATTTGTGTTTGTTGAAGCTGTCCCAGATACATCAAGTAAACATGTTATTCGTGCTTTAGAAGAAATTTTTAAAATATTTGGTAACACCAAACGAATGATATCAGATGCAGGATCAGCTTTTGTTTCAAAAGAATTTTTGAATTATATGACAGAGAGAGGAATTAGAGTGTTTACAACTGCAGTAGGAATGGCAAGAGGCAACGGCCAAGTAGAAAGGGCAAATAAAACATTACTGGATACCATGGCCACAATGGGTGCAAAGTTTGAGTCCGATATGTGGAATAAGAATTTAAAAAACATTTAACAAGGAATAAACGGAACAAAACACCGAATAACTAAATCTTCTCCCAGTGAAGTGTTTTTCGGGTACAAATTAAGAGTCGATGGAGACAAATACATAGATGATAATGATATGGACATTATTGGAGTAACGTCATTGAGAAAGGATGTAGCTAAACGATTAGAAGAAAACAGAATCAAACAGAATAACGAATTTAATAAAAAAAGATGCTCTCCAGTGAAATATGCTGTTGGTGACCTCACAAAAGTTACAAGTTTTTCAGCAAACAATGAAAGTAAGAAGCTTTTAGAAAGTATAGAGGGCCATTCAGGATTGTTGAGGTTCTACCAAATGATAGATATCGTGTAAAAGAAGATGTACATTCATTAAGAACAAGGCGTCCTTATGAAGGAGTTGTTGGTGGAGAAAACATCAAGAGATTTAAGATTCAAAGATCTTAAAATTATTCAAGTTAGTTACATGATAGTGTAGTCATTTTGTAGAATGACATAAAGATATTCTATTGTTTAAAAGGAATTTGTTTGAATAGCTGGAACTAAAAAAAAATATATTTTAATTGTCATTCTGAAAAATGACAACAAAGTGTTTCAATGATCTGAATGGATTTATTTGAGTAGTTCTGACTATTTGGGGCAAATTTATTTTATTCTTCATTCTGAAAAATTACAAATAAATGTTCTAATGTTCTGAATGGATTTTCAGTTCGTCATTCTGCAAAATGACAAATAAATGTTTTAATGTTCTGAATGGATTTTCAGTTCGTCATTCTGCAAAATGACAAATAAATGTTCTAATGTTCTGAATGGATTTTCAGTTCGTCATTCTGAAAAATGACAAATAAATGTTCTAATGTTCTGAATGGATTTTCAGTTCGTCATTCTGCAAAATGACAAATAAATGTTTTATTGTTCTGAATGGATTTTCGATTCGTCATTCTGCAAAATGACAAATAAACGTTCTAATGTTCTGAATGGATTTTCAGTTCGTCATTCTGCAAAATGACAAATAAATGTTTTAATGTTCTGAATGGATTTTCAGTTCGTCATTCTGCAAAATGACAAATAAATGTTCTAATGTTCTGAATGGATTTTCAGTTCGTCATTCTGAAAAATGACAAATAAATGTTTTAATGTTCTGAATGGATATTCAGTTCACCATTCTGCAAAATGACACCCAAATATTTTAATATCTTGAATGAGTTTGTTTGAATAGCCGTAGCTATTCGAAACAAATTTATTCACATTGTCATTCTGAAAAATGACAGCCATATGTTTTAATGTTTAAAAATGAGCTTGTATGGATAGTTGTAGCTATCTGAAACGAATTGATTTAGACTATGTCATTCTGCAGAATGATGGAGCCTTTCTATAAATTGGCATTCTTAATAATAAAGAACATATTATTTTTTTTTAATAGGTGTTGTACGATCGAGGACGGTCGTGACGTCAGGATGGTCGAATGCAGTCACACTATTATCCTAATACGCTGATCAGCTTAAGTCACTAACTTCCTAATGTCCTAATCAGCTTAAGATGGAATAATGGTAGTTCTGTTATGACATTGTGAAATCACACTCAACTTCTAATACGGTGATTGGCTTGGGTCACTAATTACCTTATATGGTCACGAGTTGTTCGGTGATGACACATAAACACAGCGGAACGAGAGATAATAATTTGGTGTGATTTAATTATGACCATTGTGAACGAGTTTGATTTAATTTAATAAAATAGCTATATTTACGTAAATACGTGTTTTAACTATTTTAATAGACGATACTATTTTAATAGACGATATTAGTAAATTAAACAAATTTTGTTTTTTGTTACTTAGTGAAAAATTCTTCTAATAATTTAATTTTATCTGACTCATCTATATTGACAATTCAGACATACATTATACATTTTAAAGTAGACGACTTTAAAATGATGTTGCCGATATTGTTGAGTTGCGTTCCTGGGACGACTTTACTTATACAATAAACGTATTTTAACCTTTAGTTGTGGCTTATTACCAATTAAATAGTAATTTAAATAACGTGTTTTCCAGACGATGAATTGGACGGCGGGTTTTATCGAATGCCCCCACCCCTCAAGACTCGACATGAACTGCCTATTTTCTATGGGATCAGTTAAAAAACATCGTTTATATAACACAACCTGCCAATATTCAGGAATTAAAAAATAACAGAAATAAAAGGAATTGAGCAGTTAGTGATAATATAAAATGTATTACAAAAGTTTTAAAAATCACATGGCTTGTTATGTTGAAGTAAACGGACAATATTTTGAGAATTTGCTGTAATCACCTTTAGTTGTTTTCTTAAATTCTTAATTTTTCTACTATTCAAATATTGACAAATCTTTAACATGAATTTGATTTTAGTTGTTGTAGATTTTCTGCGCTATGATTTGGTTAAATCTTTTACTGCACCAGTTTTGTTAAACTTTTTTTGTAATTTATTGTTAGTAAACCTTGGTATAATATTAGAATAAAGATTATCAAATATAGTTCATATTAAACTAGTTTATTGGCTACTAATTAATGCACTTCATACTTAAAACTCACTATTTAGATTGAGAATGAGAAAAGAACACAGCAATATTTTCAAAGTATAAAAAAGACCTTAATTTTTGTGATTTTAAGTCGCGACATTTCCACACTCCAAAAGCATTATTATTTTGCTCATTCAATTTTTCAAATCTCCTAAAAAGACACGATTATCCTCACTCTGGGTGGCAGCACAATTTTTTTTCTTCTTACAATCTGTAAGCTTACAAAGCTTACAATCCTGTGAATAAGATGATTAATTAGTTAATATGAACAGTATACGTAATTAAGAGGTTCACTGTCCAGAGAGTGAAAATTTCTCATACGTCCAGTTATGTTTTTGTAAAAATTTAATATCTTGTGGCTATAAATAAATCAATAATGTTGTAAAATATATAAATATGTAATTAAAAGATATTTGTTTTACAGCATACCAGATATGGTCCGTAGACTCAATAGAACAAAAATGACCAAAATTTGTCTCGTGAGTCCACAGACCATAATATATGGTATGTGCGTATTTTTCTCGTTTTATCCATAATTTCTCTGAATAAAATAATAAATGGCATAGACAAATCATCAAATACGATAAACTTAGGTCTTCTCTATGTTCTAAGACAGCAAAATACGTGAAATAGCTACTTGATTGACAAATGGCGTTTATGTAATTAATCAAAAATCAAAACAAAACAGACGTGTTTGTATTTTTTATGCTTTTTGTGAATTGAGATTGTTGCGGCAAGATGAGTAAGAGACAAGGCTACACGGAAGAAGAGTTGTGGAGAATATTAAAAGAGAGTCATAACGAACAATATAGTCAGTCAAATTCGTCGGATGAAAAAAATGTGACCGAGGACCGTAGTGATTTTAACGATGATGACAGTGTAGCAGATCCTGATTTTATTCATGGCGATTTGTCACCTGACCGTTCAAGTCTATGAAATAATTCGATAATGAATAAAAATATTAACCTTCAGCATGCGATTAAAAAACGTATGCGTGATTCCAATTCTGATGACAACAGATATATTGAAGTAAATACAGCTATAAGAACTGGCATAATACTAACTACAGAGCGTCAAATGAAAGAAAATGCAGATGCGTTTGCGATATTTTGTCTTTTGGTTGATGGTGATTTATTTAAAATGATGATAGAACAAACCAACCTAAACGCTGAACAACTTATTGCAAATAATTCTAGAGGTGGTTTGATTCGTTGGAAACCGGTAAACAAGGAAGAACTGGAAAAGTTTTTGATCATTTACTTGCTGACTGGTATAATCAGATTTCCTACATTAGAATGCTACTGGAAAAAAGATCCCATTTTTTATTACCCTTTGTTGCACCAGATATAAATGCCCTACAATCTCTTCGTAACAACTTTACGCTGCTGGCATTTTGTTGACAATACAATTGGTAGAGATACCAATAACCGCTTGTACAAAATCCAACCAGTTATAGACAATGTAATTAGAAGCTGTAGAAAGTTTCTTTCGCCAAAAGATTGCGTTGTTGTGGATGAATCCATGGTTCCTTTTCAGAGACGACTGCTTATTCGTCAGTATAATCCAAACAAAACTCACAAGTATGGACTAAAGATTTACAAAGCCACAACTAATGATGGATATGTTTGGAAATATAAAGTTTATTCTGGCCAAGATTCTCAAACCTCTAATCATGATAAACCTGGAAGCGTAATAATTGTCGAGCTTTGTGAAGAACTTTTAGACCGGGGGAAAATGATTGTTGCCGATAATTGGTATACCAGTGTTCCATTAACTGAATACTTGCTTCAACGCAAAACTCATCTTTGTGGGACATTAAGAAACAATCGTAAAACTTACCTTTATTTGTCAAAAATAAGAAACTGAAGTGGGAGGACAAGAGGGACGTGCTTATGATATCTACTTGTCACGCAGATGAACAAACGATGAGTACTGGTCGAAATCCGCGTCCGAAGCCTTATATGATATTGGAATACAATAATTGAAAATAGGGTATCGATCTTTCTGACGAATTGGCTAGCTACCGTTCACCAATTCGCAAGACTTTGACCTGGTACAAAAAAGTTGCTGTCAATGTTCTGTTTGGAGTGCGTAACATAAATGCAGTTTATTTATTTAATAAATTAAACCAGCAAAATAAATGCACATTATTGCAGACCCAAATAAGTATTGTGAAAAATCTTTTGAGCATAAACATTTTTGAGACACCTGCCATACCTACATACGCTGTCCACGTCAAAAGCACAGCATTTTTTTAAACCGCTGGATAGAAAAGATGGAAAAATTACTAGACGTAGGTGTGCCAACTGCTATAATAAATTTTGTCAAAAAGGAGAAACATCAGCAGTTGCCACTAATAAAGCCAAAAAAGTTTCACAAATATGCAACATCCGTACCAAACCGTATTGTCTACAATGTTTCCAAAAAGTACAGTGAACATGTAACTTTTTTTCGATGCTTTTTCTTTTTCAATAAATATTTACCTTTCATTATATTGTATATTATTTTGTCTTACATATCCATTATTTCGTTCGCTAAAAGTGAAAACGCAATAAACATAGGTGTTTAGTTTTGATATTACATTGTATCGTAATTACGATTAAATTCCACATTTTATCCCTTTGTCCCAACACTATTTATAATCTATGGGATATATTCTATCATGTCCAGGTCTAATAAACGCCATTCTCCTCACGTTCACATTTATAAACAACCTGAAAATTGTGTTGACGAACAGACCAGATGTGGTCTGTGAACTGGTAGTGCTTTTAGTCCAGAGACCATATGTGGTCTGTGGACAGTGAACCTGTTAACAATAAATCGTTTACTAAAAATTAAATTATTTTATTTCTAACACAACTAATTGCAAAATAGTTTGGTAAAAGAATATTACAGTCGTATAGAACGAATCTCGTCATTCTGAATTATAATATATAACCTTTATAATTACATTTATTTTAGGAGCATATGGAGTTCAGTTTATAATATTTTATGTCATGTATATGTCGTTTCATATACCACTTCACATTAATTGGTTATTTAGATACATAAAACTAAATTTAAGAGAGCCTAAAAGTAAGGCTTATTTTTTAGATAAAAAATACCAAGCCAATATTAGCTCTACTCTAAAAGAAGTAGCAAAATATCATACAAATTTTAAAAAGTAAGTACAGTGTCAGAATTATTTTTAACAAAAATTAAAACAGCATTTACCCAGGATCCTTCAATAAGTAACTTTACGTAAAATCACAAACTATTTATAAAATTTATAATAGGTATATATATATATATATATATATATATATATATATATATATATATATATATATATATATATATATATATATATATATATATATATATATATATATATATATATATATATATATTCAAGGTGGTCCTTAAGTAATTGTACAAAAAGAAACCGTAGATTCTACACTTTAAAATATTACGATTTAAGCCAAATTGCTTTAATAAAATGTTGATATTAAGAAAGATACAGGGTGGTAAAGTGGAAATTTAAAATTTTAATTTTCGCTATAACTTTTATGTTTGTGAACATTTTATGTATCAAAATTTAAAACTGGGTACCATTAAACATCATAAATTATAATTTGATGCCTGCATTAATGTAGCTGATAGAGGGCGCCACATATGCCACATGTGTGGCATACATTTGCACTTAACTTTTTTTGCTCTTTAAGTTACCGGTGTTTGTGGTATAAAATAATAAAGATACACTATTTTAACAAAAAAAAGTTATACTTGTTAATAACTTGAAAACTTAACAGTTTTCGAGATAATCGCATTTTACAAATCAACTACATAGTTCAGATTTAACGCAATTACTCCAAGCAACGAAAGAATATTAGACAAAAACATCAATACCTCTGAATTTTGGTATAAAATGCCTGTAATACAGTTAGTAGTTAACGAAATATTAAATAAAATAAATATATGAGCAGGATAGAATAGTAGGATTTGACAAAATAACAGAATAAGTTTATTTTACATCAAACATTTTACGTTTTGTATTAAATTAAAGTCATAAGCAAAATATTTTATTTATAAACCAAATTAAGAAATAGTTGAACTTAATAACATTGAACTTTTTGTCAAAGTAAGTGTTCGATATGACCACCATTTTCTTTAATTCATTTGTCAAAACATTCCATAAAAGATCGTCTTATACTAAATAGCATGATTGGTTCTAAAGAAACTGCTGCAGTATTTATAATAAGTATTATAAGTATAATATATAATAAACATAATATAATAATAAAGTATCCGTTTGGGAATTTTATGAATTAAATGATTATATTAATATCTCACCACATGACCAATTAATATGACTACCACGAACAATCCAACGTTCAGGAAAGTTGTATTTAATTATGTTCTCACTGCACTTTTCTCTATAATGTGGTGGTGTACCAATCAATAAAATCATTTTATAAAAAATGTAAATAAATCCCACCATTCAAATTACAAGGTAATTTGCATGTCTGTAAAAAATAATTACCAATTATTCCAAACCATACGTTTATTTAAAATTCATGTTTAAAATGCATATCGTATGGTTTGGTACCATTTGTAATTATTTTTTATGGACATGCGAATTACCTTGTAATTTGAATGGTGAGATTTATTTACATTTTTTATACAATGATTTTATTGAGTCACTATCACACCATCACATTATAGAGAAAAGTGCAGTGAGAACATAATTAAATACAACTTTCCTGAACGTTGGATTGTTCGTGGTAGTCATATTCCTTGGTCATGTGGTGAGATATTAATATAATTATTTAATTCATAAAATTCCCAAACGAATACTTTATTATTATATTATGTTTATTATATATTATACTTATAATACTTATTATAAATACTGCAACAGTTTTTTAGAACCAATGATGCTATTTAATACGAGACGATCTTTTATGAAATGTTTTGACAAATGAATTAAAGAAAATGGTGGACATATCGAACACTTACTTTGACAAAACGTTTAAGTTATTAAGTTTAACTATTTTTTAATTTGGTTTATAAATAAAATATTTTGATTATGACTTTAATTTAGTACAAAACGTAAAATGTTTGATGTAAAATCCAATTATTCTGTTATTTTGTCAAATCCTACTATTCTATCCTGCTAATATATTTATTTTATTTAATATTTCGTTAACTATTAACTTTATTAAATCCATTTTATACCAAAATTTAGAACTATTAATGCTTTTGTCTAATTTTCTTTCGGGCTTGGAGTAATTGCGTTAAATCTGAACTATGTAGTTGATTTGTAAAATGCGATTATCTCGAAAACTGTTGAGTTTTGAAGTTATTGACAGGTATACCTTTTTTTTGTTAAAACAATGTGTCTTTAATATTGTTACGTAAAACAATATGAGTCATATTAAAAAAACATGTAAACATCTTGTTTATTAACTTCTGTTTTAGATTTTACGAGAGCCTTCGATTAGCCGGCAGAAATTTACCTGAAATGATGAGTCATGGGCCACGACCAGTTGAAAAACTAGTTTTAGCTGTTGACCTGCTTCTAATTTATTCGATGGCGTTCCCGTTATGTTCGAGTCTGCTATAGGGAATTCCGGAACTAACGGAGGTTTATATAAAAGAAAAATTTTATATGGAGGGGGCAGTTAATTCTGAAGACCCGCGGCCGCGATATTTATTGTTACGCTCGCCTAAATAAATTATGTGTATTATTCGTTTAAATAAATTGATATAAATTATTGTGCCTTTTAATGAATTAAGATAAGAACAAGACATTATAAATTAAATAGACATTGAAATAAATATCATAACATTGGTGTCGGAATAGTGGAATACGTAAAATAAATTGTGAAAATGGCTACGATTTATGAGCTCACAGTGACGAATTTAAGAAGACATCTCGAAGACAGAGAATTAGCTTCTACCGGAAAAAAGGCTGAGTTAGTCCAACGACTAAAGAACGCTTTGCTAGAAGAAGGTCTAGATCCAGAGACTTATATATTTGAAGATGCTGTCATCTCGTCGATTTCGAAATTAGAGAACAAAGTTTCTGGCGACATCGCATCATTGGAGAACAAAGTATCCGGCGACATCGCTTCTTTAGAAAGCAAAGTTTCTAACGAGATTTCTTCTCTGGAAAGCAAAGTTTCTGCTAACATCTCTAAAGTCACTTCAGAGATATCTGCTCTTGACGATAGAGTGTCTTCGTTAAAAAACCAAGTTGCTGCCGATATGTTGGCCTTCGAAGAAAAGATATGGAAAGAGATGGAAAGGAAGATGGAGGAACCAGGGACAGCAGAGAGAGGTAACAATCTGATTACAGTGGAGATAAAAGAAGACGAGACGAAATGTAAGTTGGAGACACGGCCGAAATTTGAAGGAAGTGGAGGTTCTATTCATGTTAAAGTCCCAACTTTCGACGGAAAATCATCATGGAACAACTACATGAAACAGTTCGAATCAGCCGCAAGAGCGAATGGATGGTCTGAAAAAGAAAAGGCTGTAAACCTGACTATCGCTCTTCGAGGAGATGCCCTAGATGTGCTTCAGACCACAGCCGTACAGGAGACCGATGATTTCGAACAACTGAAGAAGAGGTTAAATATGCGATATGGCCACGAACATTTGGAGCATGTATATCAGTCGCAGCTTAAAAATCGTAGACAGAAGAAAGATGAGGCTCTTCAAGAATATGAGGTAGATATTGCCAGATTAGTTCGATATGCTTATCCAACAGCTCCCGAATACATGATGGAAAAATTGGCCGTTCAAACGTTTATTGATGGTCTTCGTGATCATGAAATGCAGAGAACACTGCGATTAGCTCGTCACAAAACGCTGGTTGATGTCTTATCCGCCGCCCTCGAATACGAGTCAGCTACGCAAGCCTCTGGCGGGTACAGTAAAGTTAGGACTGTAAAAGAGGAAGGAGATGAAGATAAACTTGACCAGCTCTTTAATTTGATGAAAAGCATGACATGCAAGAAAAAGAAGACCATAAAATCAAGAAACTCACCATCAGGAAAACCAGAACGAGTCAACCTTAGGGGGGCAGCTTCGACCCGGAACTCTTCCAAAGACCCTCTTATACTAATAGCTTCTTTGAAATGTCGTGAAGATAGTGTATATGTAGATGGAGACATAAATGGTAAAAAGCATACGTTGTTGGTGGATACCGGAGCGACCAGAACCATTATACGCCCGACAGTTATAAACAGCCGTAAGAAACTGTTACCAACGAGGTTGCGACTTCGGACCGCTACAGGTGAAAATGCCAACATTCATGGAGAAATCCAGGTACAATTGGGAATTGGGGCAGAAAAGTTTGTCCATACTGTTATAGTTGCTGACATCGAAGAGGATGTTATATT
The DNA here is from genome assembly GCF_040954645.1 of Diabrotica undecimpunctata. Taxonomy (NCBI): domain Eukaryota; kingdom Metazoa; phylum Arthropoda; class Insecta; order Coleoptera; family Chrysomelidae; genus Diabrotica; species Diabrotica undecimpunctata. Next base: position 144,320,903 of record NC_092803.1, read on the forward strand.
AGGAATGGGCGTAATGAATATGCATGGATTCCAATTGGATTTTAAGAATAAGGTAATCAAAGTTGGCAACGAGGAGGTATTTCTCCATCCACATAATGACAACACTGTGCAAGCAGCCATTACAGAAGATACAGTCGTGCCTGCGAGAAGCGAAACGATTATAGTAGCGCGGCTACAGGGAATGGTGGACGAAGGGAGACCTGTTATGATGGAGCCTTGGAACCACGACGATGAGGTTGGCCGTGGAATCATAATTGGAAAAGAATTGATGACTTCGGCTAAGGAAATTCCTGTGAGACTTATCAATGTCAACGACTACCCAGTGACCATAAAGAAAGAGACAAAAGTAGGAACTTGTGTACCTGTGACATCCATAATCCGTCAGGCGACAACATCTGATAATTCCAACGACAAATTCGACCAAATGGTTGCAGTTGCAGGACAGTCTCTAAATCAGATGGAGAAAAGGAAATTAAGGGAATTTCTTCGGCAGTATCGTGATATTTTCGTACCGAAAGGAGGAAAGACGGGAAGAACTACGGCTGTTAAGCATAAAATCGATACTGGTAATGCTAAGCCAATTCGTCAAACAGCTCGACGATTACCACAGGCGAAAAGAGAGGAAGCTGAAACGATTGTTCAGGAAATGAAGAAAGACGGGGTGATAGAACCTTCTACGACCTCATGGGTCTCTCCGGTGGTCCTGGTTAAGAAGAAAGATGGAACGACGAGGTTCTGTGTGGATTACCGTTTGCTGAACAACGTTACCAAGAAAGATAGTTATCCTCTGCCTCGGATCGATGACACATTGGACACATTGGCTGGAAGTAAATTGTTTTCTACTTTGGATTTGAAGTCTGGACACTGGCAGGTAGAAATGGACCCAGTAGATAAAGAAAAGACAGCCTTCACCACAGGATCTGAATTATGGCAATTCAACGTTATGCCATTTGGACTCTGTAGTGCTCCTGCGACATTTGAGAGGCTTATGGAAAATGTGTTGAGAGGGTTATCTTGGAAAACATGCCTGGTTTATTTAGATGACATAATCGTCTTGGGGGAGACATTCGAAGATCATTTGAGGAATTTAGAAAACGTTTTTAATCGACTTAAAGCTGCCCAATTGATGCTAAACCCCAAGAAGTGCCAGCTATTTCAAGGTAAAGTCAATTATCTGGGTAATAGTCAGTAAAGAAGGAGTGGCCGTGGATAAGGGAAAAATCGATTCCATTAAGGAATGGCCAAAACCAACTGACAAACACCAAGTGAGAAGTTTTCTTGGACTATGTACTTACTACCGAAGGTTTATTAAGAAGTTTGCAGATATCGCTAAGCCATTAACGCGACTTACGGAGGAAGCAAGAGATTACCGCTGGGATACCGACTGCCAAAATGCCTTTGAGACGTTGAAAAAGCATTTAATAACAGCACCAATTTTGGGGTATCCACTGCCAGAAGGAGAGTTCATCTTAGATACGGATGCAAGTAATGTGGGAATTGGAGGAGTGCTGTCTCAGATTCAAGGAGGACAGGAACGAGTCCTCGGATATTTTAGTAAAGTTCTTTCAAAACCTGAGCGGAATTATTGCGTCACGAGAAGAGAACTTCTGGCAGTAGTGAAATCAGTAGAGCACTTCTATAAATACCTCTATGGAAGGAAGTTTTTAATCCGAACCGACTATGCCGCCCTTAAGTGGTTGATGCAGTTTAAGAATCCAGAGGGTCAGATAGCCAGGTGGATCGGACGACTCCAAGAATACGATTTTAAGATTGAGCACCGAGCCGGAGTTAGCCACAGAAACGCTGATTCTCTTTCCAGAAGGCCATGCCCAGCAGAGTGTTCCCACTGCAACAAAACGGAATCCAAGGAAGCAGCAGTGCTAAGAACGACGATTGTCAACGACGACTGGATGCCTACTAAGATAAGGGAAGAACAAGAGAGAGATCCAGTTATACAGAAAATCCGAAAATGGAAAGAGGAAAACCGTCGACCACCTTGGCAAGAAATATCAAACCTATGCTCAGTAGTTAAGACGTATTGGGCCCAGTGGGACTCATTTATCGTCGAAGATGGCTTGCTCAAACGAGTCCTGGAAAATGATGACGGTTCAGAGAAGAGAAGACAGTTGGTGATCCCAAAGAGCAGAATAGCCGAAGTACTTCGTCAGTTACACGACAGTCCATCGGGAGGACATTTTGGGGTAAAGAAAACCCTTCAGCGAATTCGGGAACGGTTTTATTGGATGAACAGTTCCGACGACGTAAAAGACTGGTGTAAGAAATTTACTATTTGTGCCACGAGTAACGGGCCTTACCGAAAAAGGAGAGCTCCTATGAGACAATATAATGTTGGAAGCCCGTTTGAAAGAATAGCTTTGGATATCGCTGGGCCATTTCCAGAAAGTGAAAATGGAGGCAAGTACATGTTGGTAGTAATGGATTACTTTACTAAGTGGGTCGAGATTTACGCACTTCCAGACCAGAAGGCCGCCACCGTTGCAGATAAGTTGATCCAAGAATATATCAGCCGATTTGGAGTGTCTTTGGAGATACATAGTGACCAAGGCAGGAACTTCGAAAGTGATATATTCCAAGGAATATGTGATAGACTAGGCATGAAGAAAACAAGAACTACAGCATATCATCCGCAATCTGATGGTATGGTAGAACGGATGAATAGGACAGTCGGCAAGTATTTGACAAAGATGGTGTCCGATCATCAGCGAGACTGGGACCAATACCTTCCGTTCTTCACAATGGCCTACAGATCTGCTGTTAACGAATCAACAGGCCAGACACCAGCCAGAGTCCTATTCGGACGCGAAATGCGACTACCTTGTGATCTAGAATTTGGGTGTCGACCTGGAGAAGATGTAGCAGGTGAAGATTATGTGAACGAATTACGAAGAAGAATGGACGATGTACATGAGTTGGTCCGTTCCCACCTTCAGATCGCTAGCGACCGAAAGAAGAAACGGTACGATACACAAGCCGAAAAGGGTTGCTTTAAGAAGAACGACAAGGTCTGGCTCTATAACCCCAAGAAGCGAAAAGGTTGTTCTCCCAAATTGCAGCAGTTTTGGGAAGGCCCATACCTAATTATGGAGAAGATCAACGATGTCATCTACCGAATAAGCAAGATTCCGAGGGGAAAGCCGATGATAGTACACCATAACCGGCTGGCATCTTTCGAAGGTGACCACGACGTAGATGAAGAAGTGGAAGTAAACCAAGTCCAAGATGTGTCTGACCTCACGTTTGAGGAATTCATGGGTGCCTATGGAGGTACCGGTAAAGCGAGACATGGTGTTACCACTGAAGAAAAGCAAGATCTACTCGCGCTCCCCGATGACTACTCGCTGGCCCTTACCATCCCGGCCAGTATCAAAGACGCACCAGGGTTGGCATCCGTCTTTCGAAGGAAGTTTGGTCGAGTTGCAGAACTTCAATGCCAAGTGCCAGCTCCCGGTAAAACCTTGAAACTCCAAGATGCATCACGTTACCTTTTCTACCTGGTAACAAAAGACACTGCCCGTGACCAACCTACCTACCGAGATGTATGGGAAGCCTTACTTCAATTGAGAGAGCACGTACTAGAGTCCGACGTGCAAAAGTTAGCCATGCCAAAGTTGGAGTGCCGCCAATTAGATTGGAGGATTATCCGAAATATGGTGGAGGAGATCTTTAAAGACACCGAAGTCCAGGTGTTAGTCTGTTGCAATCCGCATAGTTACTGGTGCGGAGAGAAAACCGTCCCTTGTCATTTTTATACAACTGGAAGTTGTAAAAGAGGGTCCAGTTGCCGATACCAGCATACCGTTCCAGTTCTAGTCCCGACAAGGTTCCAGGAGGAACCATCTTTTAAGAGGGGGGCAATGTTACGTAAAACAATATGAGTCATATTAAAAAAACATGTAAACATCTTGTTTATTCACTTCTGTTTTAGATTTTACGAGAGCCTTCGATTAGCCGGCAGAAATTTACCTGAAATGATGAGTCATGGGCCACGACCAGTTGAAAAACTAGTTTTAGCTGTTGACCTGCTTCTAATTTATTCGATGGCGTTCCCGTTATGTTCGAGTCTGCTATAGGGAATTCCGGAACTAACGGAGGTTTATATAAAGAAAAAATTTTATATGGAGGGGGCAGTTAATTTTGAAGACCCGCGGCCGCGATATTTATTGTTACGCTCGCCTAAATAAATTATGTGTATTATTCGTTTAAATAAATTGATATAAATTATTGTGCCTTTTAATGAATTAAGATAAGAACAAGACATTATAAATTAAATAGACATTGAAATAAATATCATAACAATATTTTATATCACAAACACCGGTAACTTAAAGAGCAAAAATGTTAAGTGCAAATGTATGCTACATATGTGGCATATGTGGCGCCCTCTATTAGCTACATTAAAGCATGCTTCAAATTATAATTTATGATGTTCAATAGTATCCAGTTATGAATTTTGACATATGAATGTTTACAAACATAAAAGTTATAGCAAAAATTAAAAATTTAAATGTCCACTTTAACACCCTGTATCTTTCTTAATATCAACATTTTATTAAAGCAATTTGGCTTAAATCGTAATATTTTAAAGTGTACAATCTACGGTTTCTTTTTGTACAATTACTTAAGGACTACCCTGTATATATATATATATATACAGGGTGTCCCATAATTAATTGGACATTAGCTAATGGGTGATAGCTGACATCAAAATAAAGCGTTTGAGCTTAAATTGCTTAGGCAAAATGTTGCTAGTTTTCGTTCTACAGGGTGATTCATTAATATTTTTTTATATTATTTTTAGGGATATATTGAAAACTATTCAACCGATTTAAGTAAAATTTGGTATCTTACTATTATTTAGTATGCTTAATATGAAAATGATATTAGTTTTACCGATGACACTAGGTGGCGCCACCTACTTTAACATTGGTTCATTAATTAGGCCATAATTTTTTTTCCCGCCCTGTATAAACATTCTAGGAAAAAAACATAAAATAACATTCAATTCTACACAAAAAAGGTATTCTTGTTTCAAATCAAAAAAGTACACCGTTTTCGAAATAATTAGAGACGTGCATAAAATAAAAAAATTTTACAAAAACTTATGTAAATTCAAACATTATTCAAAAGGTCTTAAATAAAAGTGAATATTAAATGTATTAGTAGTAGATAATTTTTGCAAACAAAATGCATATGATTGAAACAATTATTTTTATTAAACCTTTGATCCAGTAACAAATTTTAAAAAAATCAGAAATTAAATTAAACAATGAAGTGAATATAAAACAATTAACAAAGTGAATAATTCAAAACGAAACGAAAAAAATTACAATAAGTGTTCAAAATGTGCACCATTAGATAAACTACATAATCTAAATCTTTTGTGTAAGTTTTGTCTTATTTTAAATAATGAGTTTCTTTGGGCCCTAATTACGTTAACTCCCTCTACAATATTTTGCCATAACTCTTGACGGTTATTTTTTTTTATAAACAAGTGACTTTAGGTAGCCCCACAAGTGAAAGTCTAGGGGATTTAATTCGGGACTGCGTGCTGGCCATGGGTATACACTACCTCTACCAATCCACCTTTGAGGATAAATTTCATCTAGATAATTTCTAACTTCTAGGCTATAATGTGGTGGTGCACCATCATGCATGTACCAAGAGTTCCGTCTCAAATTTAGAGGTATGTCTTCTAAAAGAGTTGGTAAATCTTTTCTCAAAAAATTTAGATACGTTACTCCGTCAAGCCTAGTTGGTAATTCGAATGGTCCTACAATACAATCCCCAAATATGCCACACCAGATATTTATGGAAAACTCGTGTTGAAAATGATGTTCTTGAAATGCATGAGGATTTTCTGTCGCGTAGGTATGGCTATTGCGCCAGTTAAATACGCCCCTTCTAGTAAATGTGGCTTCATCGGTAAATAAAATTTTATTATAAAACATTGGATCGTCTAAATGCCGCCCCATCATAAACTGACTAAATCGGAGCCTTGCTGGAAAATCCTGTGGTAAAAGATTCTGTACTGGAGTAAAACTATACGGATACAGATTTTTTGTCCGTACTATTCTTGACACCGTAGATTTGCTTATACCAGTGGCCGCAGAAACAAGCCTTTTACTGGTTTCTGGATCTTCTGCAACACGCACAACAATTTCATCCTCCATATCCGCATCAATTACTCTCGGTCTTCCAGCATTCCTGTTTTTGGGATGAAATGACCCTGTTTCGTCTAATCTGTCGAACAATGATTTAATAGTTTTATGGTTTGATTGCCTTCTATTGGGATAAAGTTCGAAATAGAGTTCAGCTGCTTTACGAGAACAAAAATTTTCCTGGGCATACAAACAGATCATATCGCGCATTTCTACATTAGAAAATTCACTATGACGTGGCATTTTTCCTTTATCTTAAGTGGTTTATAAAAAACTTAATAGCACTTTGACAAATAATGACTCGCCCTGCACTTTGACAACTAATAATAAATATATTCGTGGTTACCTTTGACAACTAATAATAAATAAATTCGTAATTACGTCTTGACGTTGTCATTAAGTTCAAAGCATACTTGTTTTGCAAAAAATTAAATAGAGACATGCATCATTAACAAAATACGTTTATTTCGAAAACGGTGTACTTTTTTGATTTGAAACAAGAATACCTTTTTTGTGTAGAATTGAATGTTATTTCATGTTTTTTTTTCCTAGAATATTTATACAGGGCGGACAAAAAAATTATGGCCCCATTAATGAACCAATGTTACAGTAGGTGGCGCCACCTAGTGTCAATGGTAAAACTAATATCATTTTCTTATTAAGCATACTAAATAATTGCAAGATACCAAATTTCACTTAAATCGGTAAAATAGTTTTCAATATATCCATAAAAATAATATAAAAAAATATTAATGAATCTCCCTGTAGAACGAAAACTAGCAACAATTTTCCTAAGCAATTTGAGCTCAAACGCTTTATTTTAATGTCATCTATCACCCATTAGCTAATGTCCAATTAATTATGGGACACCCTGTATATATATATATATATATATATATATATATATATATATATATATATATATATATATATATATATATATATATATATATATATATATATATATAGATTTATGTATATATATGTATATATACCGCACCCTCAGTGCAAGACTGCAGTAACTCAAAATCTTATGAAAATGAAGTAATCATGGAATTCGATTGTAAACATGCATATCTATACCCTGTAAAACTTTATTAACTTTTAAATGCTTAACCGGCTAAATATTACAACAACAACAGTTTAACTATGTTGCGTTTTTCTACATACGTTCCGTGCAAAACTGTTGTAATTCTAATGTAACAGAGTTACAACAGTTGCACAGTTGGGACATTGCAATGGTTTCGATACCAAGCAATGAAAGGCACGAAAAAAGTAGGATATTTGTTATTCTAATATCTATATCTGTGGTGTTTAATTTTATTATACAGGTAGCTATCTGATTTCTTGAAATTTATTAAATGTAAAGTTTAGTACCATACTAAACCCCGATTGCTGTTGGGGATTATTTTTTCTTTACTAACCCTACGATTTATTTGAATTTATTAAACGTATATGCCAAACCCCGGGAATTACCAAATTGCCAAAAAGAAAGATTTATTATACTTATGCCATTCGGATATGATACCAGAAGCCCACCATAGTTTTTATAAAAGTATTTTGGCCCAAGATGATATACGAGAAGAGGACAAAAACTAACAGAAAGTGTGTCTACACTTTTTACAATTTTCTCCATGCAAAAGTGTTGTAACTTTAAAATTTTAATACTAAATGTGTAGTGATTAACAATTTTCTTAGTGCAAAACTTTGAAATTCCTAATTTTTTAGCATTAATAATATTTTATTTAAATTTCTATTTTTGGTTATTGTTATATAGGCTAAAAAGCATGCAAAATCATAATTAAATTTTAATTTTTTCTAAAACTTGTGTCTTATTTCACCGATATTAGCACGAAAATAAACAAAAACGGTTTTATTTTGAAACTTACTTATTCTGACTTACTGCAGTCTTGCACTGAGGGTGCGATACTATATATATATATATATATATATATATATATATATATATATATATATATATACTATTAACCTAATTCAAATTTGATCTTGTGAGTTCTGAAATACCTTTGACTTTTAATAGTACTTAATACATACAACAGAAACAGAAGGATATAAAAGAAATGCTAGTAATAATATTTCATTGTGTTCAATACATTTATTTAAACATCCTTTTCAACAAATGTTTGCAAGAATCAACAATATCAAAACTCCCATGTTCTAACAATGATCGCTCTGGCAAGTAGTGACAACTGACAACGAGTTGAAAGTGACCGTGACCGTAATCATAACCTACTGATATGAAATCTTTCTCCTTTTTTTACATTTGACTGTCATTAAAAGGTTCCTCTACTCCACGACTCTGACTTCCAAATTAGGAGTTCAATGATCTATCATTAGTATTTTTCTTAATTTCCGCTTTAACTAGGGAAGGCATCAAGTGATAACTGTTTCGGTTGATCACTTCCCCATTTTATTTCTACATTAAATAAGATCTGGGGCCTCATCTACTCTTTCCAGAATTTTACCTTCATCCTCTACCCTCTCTGACACCTACTATCTCTCCTCGCACTATTTCCCTTCCTATTTTGGTGTTTCTATCATAACAACTTTTATATTCGTTTCTTTTTGCCTCTAGTTTCTTTCACTCTTTCTTTAGATTTATGACTTTGTGCTTTTTATTTAATGGTAGCTTCCATCTAAGAACCCTGTTAGTCACTAATTGGGCCGGTGTTTTATCTGTTCCATTTATTGGAGTATTACGATACTCCAGGAGCTCCATATCTAAGTCGTCACACTTTCTAAGCATGTTTGTTGTAACTTAAACGGCTTACTCTGCCTGCCCATTAGACCGTGCATAGCGGGGACTGGACGTTACAAACCGAAAATTCCAATCTTCAGCAAATTGCTGACAATGCCAAAATTATAAGTCATGTTATATGATATAACTTCGTATGGTATTTCGTGTATTGAAAAAATTTTCTTTAACTCCTTGATGACCACCTGAGAAGTTCTTGAATTAATTTTCACTATATCGAGCCATTTAGAAAAATAATCGATCAGAACTAGATATGACTGTCCACCATAATCTAGTACATCACTTACTATCTTTTCAAAAGGAGCTTGACTTAACTCTAAGTAATAGTGGTTCTTTAGCATTGTGACTTTTAAATATCTCACACTTACTACAATTTCTTACCCAGTTTTCTATACTTTTGTTCATTTATGGCTAATCTGTCTTAATCCCTATTGGGTTTTCTGAATGCTAAAATAACTCGAATGCAATAATTTTAGCATGCTCCCTCTCAATATTTTTGGGACTATAACCCTGTCTTTTTAAAATATTAGTCCGTCAAGTAAATATAGTTCATTTCTTATAATAATAACAATACCTAATTGAATCGCTCACTCTTGACAAGGTTTTGAGCCACCCTTGTATACAATATTTCTTTATTAGTTTCAGTTCCTCATCAGCGTCCACTTCAGTCCTAAATTGCCCTCTGTTCTCATCAGTCATGTCAATAGTGTGAAATATTTCTGTAATAAATTTATTATCATCCACTTCATCTTTTATAAAATTCTTCGATAATAAATCTGCCACATGCATCAACGTGCCTAGCTTAAGTTTTACCTCTATGTCATATTTAGATAATCTTACTCTAATGCTTTGTAATCTCGGCAACATCATACACGCAATGCCTTTATGCATTAATGCCTACAAAGGCTTATGGTCACAATCAATTAGCACTTCTCTTCAGTAGATAAAATTGTGAAATTTATTGCATACATATAGAATTGCCAAGAACTCCTTTTCAATTTGTCTCATATTTGACTCAGCTGTCGTTAACACTCTAGATGCAAATGCTACCGGTCTGTTATTCTGTAAGACACAGCACCCCAAGCCATTACTACTACTGTCAGTCTGTATCACGGTTGGTAACTTCTTATTGAAATTGGCAAGGACACTACTCGACATAATTACTTCTTTTATTTTATTTAGTGCATCAGAAATTCTATATGTACATATCCATGCATTCCTTTTTGAAGTTATACTTCTATACGCACGGTCGGCGTTGGAAATTTGCATGAGAGTGAATCTGTGAAAACATTACATATGTAAGATAATGAGTAAGAGTGAGACAGTGTTAATTCGTTCACTTAGAAAAAGTAATGTTAAAGGAAACCGTTGTAAGAAATTACAACCAATGTTTGAAGGTCCATACAGAATTGAAAATCAGAATGGACTAAATAGTTATGTGTTAATAGATGCAGAGAATAGACTAAGAGGCATGTTTCATATCAACGACATCTTTAAGTATTATGAAGAGAATAAATAATGTTTTCTATACTTTTAACACTAATTTTAACAACACAAACAGCTTACTGATATATCCATTTTATTCAATAGACTTGATTTGTTAAATAAATGGTAGATTTCATTATTGTGAATCAATTTGACATCATACTTGTTGTCTTGTACATATGGAAATTATTTTGTACCCTAAAAATCATAATTTGGGGTTAGATACAAAATTGATTTTATAAATGTCTTTCTAATATAATAAAGTGTAAAACTTACCAATTCATATGGATGAAAGCCTGTTGAATGGAAATAATTCCTAGATTTTGTTTATAAATAAACATAACACAATAATAGATGATTAGAATATATGTTTATTTTCTGATAGCCTCCATTTTCAATTGCTCCATTTGACATGACAGTTTGACAGAGACAGATAACAGGGATATATTTAATAGAATAATAAACTAATAGAAAATTAATATTTAAAAAAATAATAAGTAAATTATTTATTTTAAATATTATTTTGGGGTATTAATATGATTGGTGTTTAAAGAAAATAATTTATAAATTATATACTACATAATATTAGATATGAAAAGTATTTGGTTATTTTAATAAGTTATACCTATACTAGAGAATTTTATAAAAATTGTTTATGTGAGGGCATTTTTAAGAAATTAGCATATAAAAAGTATTTTTTTATATAATTATAATGTTGTAAAATATATTTAAGTGAGCCATGTGACTAGGCAACCAGATATACATACTCTGGAGTGACATTTAAGGAATGGTTGTGAATATAAAGTAGGGTTATAATAATAAAATGTGTAGTCCATTAAATTAGAATGTTAAGTTAATGATTTAAGTGTATATTCTGATCTGAAAAGCCTAAATGTCAACAAAATTATTAATAGAAAAGTATGGAATTCTCTAGATCACATAATACAAAATTTTGTTAATATAATTTAGTTAGTGTCATAACAATTTCAATTTTGTAGATAGTTTGTTTAAATTTTACATTGTCTATAGAATTTAATTAGTTTCATAAGAATTTCAATTTAAAGATAGTTTATTTTAAATTTACATTGGCTTTACCGAGAACTGTCAATTTTGAAATCCGTTAGTGTCACGTCTAATTGGCAAATCCTTACGTGTTTGGATCATACGCTCGTGGTTGTGAGTTCGAATCCCAATTATGAATTTCCTTTTTTATTTTTGAAATATTTAAAAACCTCACGTTAATCTTATTAAATATATGTAATATACGCAAAAAATATAAATTTTAAAATAAAATGAAAATTTGCAACATAATCCGAGTTGTTGGTTTTTTATTTTGATCTTCGTAAAGTAAGTTATGTATATTGGCAGTTTTAAATACATAAGTATTTTAATATTACATTTTAATTTATATTGTATTATTAAATTGAATTATGTTCATTCAACTCCTTTTATACATATATAAAAATAAAAATATATATTTTCATTAAAATATTGATACAATCCTTCATTTACTATACTCCTATTACAGGTCAAATGTTTATATACAGCAAACGATGCACCATATACCTATATAACTAATTCTTTTTCTCTTTCTGCTCTCTCTTACCTATAGCATTACAATGTAATGATTGTGCAGATTGACTCCTATATAAATTTTTAACCGCGAACGCGTGTATAGAAGCATAACTTCTACCGGCAGTCCCACTGGACTGCAACACACGTTTTTTTTAAGAGTTCTCTCTTTTAAGAGGGCCTTTTAAGTAGCCCTTTTAAGAGGGCATGGAAATCTCTGACAAGTTTGGAATGAATGCTCTTAAATAATTTACTATTCCCAAAATTAGTTTTTATTTTCCGGATCCTTCAATCTTCTGATCGCTTCTACTTTTTTGTTGTCAGTTTTCATCCCATCTTTATTAAAGATATGACCCAAGTACCTATCTAATACTTGCAATGCAATATTGTATTTTGTTTGGGTTAAATTTCACATTTAGTTCTCTAGCTCTATCTAACACCTTATTTATTGAATTAAGATGCTCTTCTATTGACTCACAACAAATTAATAGATCATCGAAGTAGACTATACAACCTGGAATATCTGCAAAATTTTCAGAATTTAATTTCTGGAAGTATTCAGGTGCTTTAAGGCCAAATGGCAGGCGACAAAATTTATATGTGTCAAATATAGTGCCCAAAGCACATAAATTACTGTATTGCTCATCCAGTTCTACTTTGTAAAAACCCTCCTTAAAATCTACAACTGTAAAAAATGACTTACCCTGTAACATTAAACGAATCTCATCAACAGTAGGTATTAACCAAAATTCCTTTTCCAATGCTTTGTTCAGGTCACGAGGATCTAGGCAGATACGTAATGATTTATCAGTTTTCTCAACAATTACCAGGTTACCAAGCCACTGTGTAGAACCATTAACCTTTGCTATGATTCCTCGCTTTTCAAGATCACTTAGTTGATTATTTAGGCTTGATCGTAAGTGGAAATCTACGAGGTGGCCTAGCCACTGGCATTGCACTTTCTTTAGGCTTTAAACTACATTTTTTCTGAAAACAGAACAACAGAAGGCTGAACCTTTTTTGTCTGTTATTTCTCTCTCTGTCTGCTATTTTTTTCGAATAATTCTAGTTAGTGTTTTATATTCTCTGTCCTTGTCATCTTTTTCTTTGGACTCTCTTCATTTGTTCATTAATTGTAAAATTTCTTCTGTTATCTATTCGTGTTTATTGAAGTTATACTTCTATACGCACGCTCGGCGTTGGAAATTTGCACGGGAGTGAATCTGTGAAACCATTACATATGTAAGATAATGAGTAAGAGAGAGACATAAGATATATTTTCTGTCTCTTCCTCTCTCGGGAATAAAATGTTCCTCTTGTATATATATTTAATATTATAAATATATTATATTATATATAATATTATATATATATATATATATATATATATATATATATATATATATATATATATCTATATTAATATTATTATTTATGTGATATGTTTTGTATTATTTATTAAATGTTCATAATTATTTTAGGCTTTTGTATTTCAAAATATTCACTGTATGACAGACAACTGTCAATTTTGAAATCCGTTAGTATTATGTCCAATTGGCAAATCTTTTACGTGTTTGGTTCATACGCTGGTGTACGTGAGTTCGAATCCCAATATGAATTTCCTTTTTTATTTTTGAAATACTTAAGTCACGTTAATGTTATTAAATATATGTAATATACGCAAAAATGCTAAATTTTAAAATATAATGAAAATTTACAACATAATCCGAGTTGTTGGTTTTTTATTTTTATAGTCTAAAAGGAAGGGGAGAAAGAAAGATCTTCGTAAAGTAAGTTATGTATATTGCCAGCTTTAAATACTTATGAATATTGCATTTTAATTTGTTTTGTATTAATATATTGAATTATGTTGCAGTGTATTGTATTGCAATTTTTATATTAATAACAAAATAAACCATGAATTTTACTGCAGAGTATGTGTAAAAAATTTTTTTTGCATTCAACTCCTTTTATACATATATGAAAATAAAAATATATATTTTCATTAACATATTGATACAATCCTTCATTTACTATACTCCTATTACAGGTCAAATGTTTATATACAGCAAACGATGCGCCATATATCTATATACCTAATTCTTTTTCTCTTTCTGCTCTCTCTTACCTATAGCATTAAATATGTAATGATTGTGCAGATTGACTCCCATATAAATTTGTAACGGCGAACGCGTGTATAGAAGTATAACTTCTACCGGCAGTCCCCTGGACTGCCACACCCGTTTTTTTATTTCTGGGTGTTACTTTTAGGCGTTTTTCTATTACGTTGTTTATTTGCTCTTTAATAGTTTTCCATAGTGCATAGGACCAAAAGTAAGGTCATGGAAAAGGTGAGAGGATAAAGAAGCAGCAAAAGCGCAAAATTTGCTAGACGTGACAACCTGAAGAAGATCGACGCTGGATCGGCAAGGTTGGAGGCATGGTTTAGAGGAGACAAAGGCACTCAGTTATCATTTATTTAATTCTTCTAAAGCGTGTACTGATTTTGTTTTTAATCACTGTACATTGAACTTTTTCTTACTGTTATTTTATTTCAGTTCGCATCATTTTTATTTACTTAAGAGATTATGAACAATTTATTTTTAAAATTAAATTATTCATTTATATTACTATATATATATAAATATATAAATTTCTACTAGGGTTATTTGTTAAGACATTACTTTAATAATTATGTTTAAATTTTAGATGTTTTGATATTTTGGTTAAAATAAATCAAAAATCAGTTTGTTTATTATCAGTCAGTGGTCTAATGATGGCAGTACCTACAATCTGCTTCTTAGTATTTGTAAGTACATTTTTAAATTTTGGTTTAGCAATGTAATGTTAATGTTAAATTTAGCATGTGTAATAAAAAATTTTAAGTTTTTATGCGGAGAAAATTGTGAAAAAAATAAATGTTTAATATTAGGTAAATAAGGTTATTTTACTCTTAAACTGAAATGATAATTTAAATTGCTTACACAAGCCGTTTTAACTGAAAGAAATGCATTAGCAGTAAAGAGTATTCCCCTCTCTAGCTCTTATTACTCCTTGCATCTTTCTCAGCATGCAAAGTAAATTTTGGACATATCCTTGGGAAATTGCATTCCATTCATCCTGTGCAGCAAGCCGAAGCTGCTCTATCGTATTTGGAATTTTGTCGTATGCTGCGTTTTAGGTGATCCCACATGTGCTCTATTGGATTTAAATCCGGTTAAACGGTGGCCAATCCAATCTTCGAATTTGGACCTCATCAAGATAATTACTCACTATGGCAGCGGCATGTGGTCGAGCATTATCGTGCATTAACGTGAATCTTTCATTTCCAATGTAACCAACGTATGACAAAACATGATCTTGCAGGGTATTTTAAACGTAAGAATCACCAGTCATCCGTCCAATCACTTCCAAAAGTGCGGTATGTACCTCCCAACTAATACCTTCCCAAAGAATTATACCATCAACTCCAAAACTAACGGTCTAGGCAAGACTGCAGCTGGCGAATCGTTCTCCAACTCTTTTGTAGACGTAGTTTTGACCATCTGGCTTCCATAATAGGATTCTGGTCTCATCAGTGAAAAGAACGTTTTTCCAGTTGTCGATATAAATAAAAGGGGCTATTTGTTAACTATTTAATATCTCGAGCTTTCAATTGTGTTTACAATTCTTATCAAGAACTGCTAAAAAAGACAAAATATCTTACAAAGTTGAACTAGAAAGAAAAACATTTTTTTTGTTAACTCACCAAATAAAATTAGTTTCGTTAATAAAATTGCTGCAAATACATTTCTAAAGAATTAATACTAAAATGCCATTATCTAATAAATTCTTCCCTGAAATTTTAATAATTTTGAAAACATTTTCTTAACAAAAATAATTGAATTTATAAATAGTTTAAAGTAGTAACCAATTACAAATAAGCCTCAATGTCATAAATGCCAACTTAATATTTTTACCTTTGACAATTATATTGTCAAAAATAAAATTTTGTTTAAAAATTCTTTTTTGTTTAGTAACAAAAAAGAAGAATATTTATTCACCATTGATAGATGTCTGAAAAAATGTAACAGATATATGGAAAATTAAATAAAAATGAGATATTTTTCAAGTTTCATATATAAATTATAAAGAAATAACATAATTATAAATTTTGCTTAGATTTTGAATTTCTGATCTTTTGTTTAAATTATTATTACTTTTGCTAATACGATCTATGTTTTACTATCTGCTCCCCACGTGTTGTGCGAGTTACAGTACAATGACCGCTACCATCCAGTAAATTCCACCACGTGAATTCCAACACGGGCTACCGCTTGAACATTCTGGACTAAATTGCGACGTATTGAACAGCAAGATCAGCAATTAATAAATTATAAAAACACCATGTTAAAATCAATATTTTCAGTATGATTAATTAAGTCTGATTTAAATTATTGTTGTTGTTACTAAAATCTTTGTAAGTCGAAAATAAAAGTTTTAATTGTGAAGTTCAGTTTTTAAAAAAGTTTTTTTCCAAGAACATTCATAATTGGCGCAGAGTCAGTACGGAAGTGGAAGAGTCTTAATAGATCCTCGTCACTTTTAAGTGTTTGTCCAATGTTCCAAGAACCAGCCCCAGGGAAACCGTCTGCAGAGTTCACCCGAGGGAATTAGAAGTTAGAAGAAGCCTTCAGGAGCAAAAGAATGCACATCGGCATCGTCTTTATCCTGTAAGCGATTTTATTATTACTTAGAATTAAAAAGATTAGATTTTGAAAGAATTCTTAATAAATCAGACTCCTCTGATTTATAAAGTAATTTAAAAATATCTCCTCTAAGTCCTTAGATTGACTTTAGACAGAACTGAATAGCTTAATAATTACTATATATTACTAAACATAGAGATTATTAGATAGAAAATAAGTAGATTAAGATTGATATATTTATATATTGATTATTGAAAATTACTATACCGATTTGACTATTGACTATATATTATATTAAAAATTTTAAAATATGGCAGTTCCACAATTTGACGTTAAAAATTTATGCATTCTTCCAAATTTTGACGGAAATCCAAATGAATTACATGAATTTATTAAAGTTTCTACAATACTTCTGAACCATTATTATGACAGACTTAATGCAGCTAATATACAAAACAAATTTTTGCTTCATGGTATTACCAGTAAATTAACAGGTAGAGCCAAGAAAGTTATATCTGTATATGGATGCGAAAGTTGGAACGAAATAAAAAACGCATTAAATCAAAATTTTGGAGACCAGAGAAACGAAAATTCGCTTACAAGGGATCTAGTAAATTTAAGACAAGGCTCAACAGAATCTATTATGCATATTTATGAAAAAATCATGAGAGTTTTAAGCTGTATTAATAATTACCTAGGATTAAATACGATAAATGCCGATATTAAAAGAAGCAAACAAGAATTTTTCCGTCAACAAGCTCTTACAACATTCTTAGCAGGCCTACGAGAACCAAAGGGCTCTGTTATCAGAGCAATGAGACCAGGAAGTTTAGCCACGGCAATACAATACGTACAGGAAAAAAATAATGTTCGATATCTTCCAAAAAATCAAATAAATCAGCCTTTAACATCAGGAATAAGCGAAAATATTAAGAACGTCGACCTCAGAGACAGCAGATGCCTGTACAAATCCAGAAACCATTGTATCAACAGACAAATTTTGCACCTCCACGATGGCATCAACGAATCAGACAATTCTATCCGCAGAATTAGTTTTAGCAACCACATCGGCAACAAAACTTCGATCAATTTAGACAAAATTTAAACCCTCCAGCATTCAGGACCCAGAACCAGTCAAATGTATGGGCACCCAAACCCGGACATTCACAACAGTCTAGACCAACACCTATGAGTGGAATATCAGAAACCACAACCAGAGGCTGTCAAAATTTTACACCAAATTACCGAGCACAGCCAAAATTCACCGTAGAAGAACTTTACAATATACAATGCCACGGAGATGAGCAAGAAGAGAATGACAACTACAATGATTACTACAAACCTGAATACGACAATTTTCTACAAGATACATACGAAAGTCAACCAACCGAATATGAAGAAAACGTAAATTTTCGAGAGGACCCACCAGAAGCAATCGGAACGTAATTGAACTTCATTCATTTCCCGACAAGAAGAAGCTACCCTACATCGAAATTTCTAAGCCTTCTTTACGACTTTTAATAAATACAGGATCTACAAAGTCATTTCTTAATCCAGAAATAGCTTCTTCATATTTTCCAAGTTACATAAAACATGAACCCTTTGTCGTCACATCAATTTTTGAAAACTATTCCCAAAAATATTGTGCCGAAATTCCTTCATTTTCAGAATTTAATTCTGACAGCAAAATGAAATTCGACCTCTTAAAGTTTCACAAAACTTTCGATGGTCTTATTGGCCTCGACAATCTAAAACTCTTCGAAGCCCAATTAAACTTCCCTAAATCGCTTCTAGTCACAAAAGATTCTACAATTCCCATTAAATATTACGAAACAAATAAAACACAATTTTATTCCATTTATTTGGAAGCAAATTCTATTAGTCAAGTGAAAATTCCTGTCAAATAAGAAAAAGGAACCATCATTATTCCTACCCAAAAAGTACAAGGCGTCGTAGTACGAGAAGCCCTTACTAACGCCGAGAACCACCTCGCCTGGACCGAAATTGCCAACTTCACGTCAGACCCCATTCATGTTTCTCTTATGAAACCACTCGAAAGCAAGAAAATAGACATTTAAGATTTCCATATATATTCCATGGAAACAACCTCCGGACCAGACTACAGACAAGATATCGACGACTTAATTAAAACCGAACATCTTAACGAAAAAGAAAAGGAACAAGTTCGCCACCTATGCCGAAAATTCTCCGATATATTTCACCAACCAGACACTCCTCTCAGCTTTACTAACGAAGTTAAACACCACATCAGAACCAAGGATGAAGAGCCTGTATATACGAAATCATACCGGTATCCGTATGTGCACAAGGAAGAAGTAAAGAAACAAATCTCTTCAATGTTAGAGCAAGGGATCATTCGACCAAGTCAATCGCCATGGTCCTAGCCCATCTGAGTCGTGGCAAAGAAACCAGATTCATCCGGTAAAATAAAGTGGAGAATAGTGGTAGATTATAGAAAGGTCAACGAGAAGACAATTGACGACCGATACAGAATTCCTCACATTAGCGATATTTTGGTCAAATTGGGAAGATGACAATATTTTACGACCCTTGACTTAGCAAGCGGATTTCATCAAATCGAGATGGCTGAAGAAGACATTCCAAAAACAGCATTTAATGTGGAAAATGAACACTATGAATATTTAAGAATGCCTTTTGGACTTGAGAACGCTCCTTCCACATTCCAACGTATGATGGACAACATATTGAAGGGACTTCAAGGAGAAATATGCCTCGTCTATATGGACGACGTAATAGTATATTCAACATCACTACAGGAACACATAGTAAATCTCACAAAAGTATCTCAACGACTAAGAGAAGCACGACTAAAAATCCAAGTCGACAAATGCCAATTCTTAAAAAAGCAAGTTAATTTTCTAGGACACGTAGTCACACAAGAAGGCATAAAACCGAATCCAGCGAAAATTGAAGCAATAGAAAAATATCCAATACCGAAAACAGCGAAAGAAATAAGAAGATTTCTTGGACTACTGGGATATTACAGGAAGTTTATTCGAGACTTCGCAATAATCACAAAATTTCGAACAAGATGCTTAAAAAAGGATGCAAAGATCGAACATACACCCGAATTCGTAGAATGCTTTGAAACGTGCAGGAAAGTATTAATGAATGAGCCATTATTGCAATATCCAGATTTTTCCAAACCGTTTAACCCCACAACAGATGCCAGTAACTTTGCTATCGGTGCAGTACTTTCCCAAGGACCAGTTGGCAGTGATAAACCAATTGCCTTTGCTTCCAGGACACTAGATGAAACCGAAACCAATTACTCCACAATAGAAAAGGAAATGTTAGCAATGGTGTGGGCAACTAAGTATTTTCGACCTTACCTAATTGGAAGAAAATTTAAAATACTTTCAGACCACCGTCCTTTGCAATATCTATTCTCCCTAAAGGAACCCAACTCCAAACTAGTACGTTGGAGATTAAAATTAGAAGAATTTGACTACGAAGTTATTTACAAAAAAGGCAAAGCTAATACAAATGCGGACGCACTGTCTCAAATCGAAATACACACAAAGGAAACTAAGGACATCGATTTACAAATTAAGGAAGTCTTTGATGATTTAGTAGACATGGAAGACGATGGATGGTCAACGACTAATAATCCAGATGCAGATCGAATAATCGACGAGATTGTAGAAGAAAAAGCAACAGAATTAATTCCAGAAGATACTATTGAAAACGAAGATCAAAACATCCCAAAAGGCACTGTCGAAAACGAAGATCAAAACATGGACGAAGACGGAAATGAAACAATACATACAGCAGTAGAAAACCCAATTCTTGGTATACCTATTTCGGAAAAACCACTTAACTTCTACAATAACCAAATTATAGTCAAAATCGTCAACTACAATCCACGACCTCCAGCAATTATACAAACCTTTCCTAATAAAAGACGTTATCATATCCAGCTGTCGAAAGATCAGTTAAAAGCTGATACCATAAAAATTTTTAAGGAACACCTCAACCCAAAAAAGAAGTATGCAATTTTATTTGAAGCAGAAGAAGAAATTTTTGCAGAAATTTGTGCAATTATCAGGAAAACTTTTAAACACAACGCATATGACTCAGTAAAGTGCAATCTTTTATTGGAAGATGTTAACCTAGAATAACAACAAAAAGAGATTATAAAAAACTATCATGAAGGAAAAACGAATCATAGAGGAATAGCTGAAACAGAAAGTCAAATAAGGAAACGATATTACTGGCCTAATATGAAGAAGGACATAGAAAATATCATAAACTTTTGCAATATATGTCAAGAAAATAAATACGACAGACTTCCTCCCAAACCAAAATTTATGGTTACACCAATTCCCACTAAACCACTGGAAATAGTTCACATTGATTTATTCCAGGCTGATGGACAGAATTTTCTAACCATAATAGACGCATTTTCGAAGTATGGGCAAGCCTACCCAATAAATGGAGGAAATGCAATCAATGTACTCAACGCCCTATTGATTTTTATAACACATCATGGACTCCCAACAATGATAGTAGCCGATAATGGTACGGAATTTAAAAATGGAGTAATACAAGAATTTGCAGACTCTCATAAAATCTCAATCCACTATACAACACCAGAGAATCCGCAATCCAACGGGATGATTGAGAGATTTCATTCTACGTCAATCGAACTAAGAAACACCAAAGCAAAGCTCTTGATAAAAGAACAAATGCTATACGCTATAATTGGGTACAATAATTCCATACATTTAGCAACGAAGTTAAGACTCATTGACATATTAAACGGACATATCGACGCAAAAGATCCCTTTGACGTTGACATACAGAAAGTAATACTGAACAATTATATCCAAAATCATAAAGAGATAACAAAGGAATTATACAAGGAAGTAAACCAGCATAGACAAGAGAATAAAAATAAAGTTATCGAAAATAGAAACAAATCGGGACAAGATCCTATTACGTATAAACCAAGCACAAAAATCTATACACGAAAAACAGTTACCAGAAATAAATTACTTCCGCGATATTCCGCAAAACATATAAAAAGGAATAACGAAGTGACTGTAAACACATCAAAAGCTACAGTTCACAAGAAAAACATAAAACATCTACCTAAATCAAAAACTAATTCTGAACCGTCCACACAGGATCACCCTGACGATGGGAGAGGAAAAGAAAATCAAGAACCTGAAAGACAACCCAGGAATAATTCCCCTCAACTTGGGACAAGCAAAGATTCATACTAGTACACACGATTTTATACACTTTTCCAAACTACTAACAATAAAAGAAGAATTGGATAGAATTGAAACCCAGTACGACGCAGAGACCACAGCAATTCAAAGTGTACTTAGCCATTACCTTTTTCCGTGTATTATATTTATCCTTCATTTTCTTGTCCTACATCCTAATTCCTCTACTTATTATCATTTAATTCCTATACCTACCGCAAATTCTACTACAATCATTCCTCCTGAACCATGTCTCCTCATAAACGAAAAATCCTTTCAATATTTGGAAGAACCATGTCTCGATGTTACATGTTCGATACATACACATACACATACACATACACGATGATACAACTCGATGTTCTATAACAAAAAATTTTGGGCCTAAAAGGAACTTATCTCATCTATCTTCCATCCAGATGCGAATTCAAAACCCCAATCCAGAGTTACATAAATTCAAGGACAACCATCCCAGAGCAACCGCTAGTGCTTCCCAAAATAAGGACCATAGATATTCAAACAGCGATTAAATTCAAACCATTAAGGATATATCACATCCCCTTAGACAAACTGCATGAACTCTCTAAGGAAGATGAACATCTAGAAACAATTAATCCGAAATTATGGAACCATAGCCATAACCATTTTTGGATGACTCCTTTATATATCTTTATTACAATAATCTGCCTCTATATATGTTACAGTAGTTACTCTAGCGACGAAACTCCAGAAGAGGCCAACTCAACAGTTCTGTTCGTCCCTCACAAAACTTCTTCAGGGGATGGAGTAGTTACAGTACAATGACCGCTACCATCCAGTAAATTCCACCACGTGGATTCCAACACGGGGCTACCACTTGAACATTCTGGACTAAATTGCGACGTATTGAACAGCAAGATCAGCAATTAATAAGTTATAAAAACACCATGTTAAAATCAATATTTTCAGTTTGATTAATTAAAAGTCTGATTTAAAATATAGTCTGATTTAAATTATTATTGTTGTTACGAAAATCTTTGTAAGTCGAAAATAAAAGTTTTAATTGTTAAGTTCAGTTTTTAAAAAAGTGTTTTTTCCAAGAACATTCATAATTTGGTAAACAGTTTTTATAAGGTTAAGTGCAGATTGACACGTACTTTTTAGATCGTGAATGTGGTGGTTTCAGAATAATCTGTTGTCAAATGTCATGCCTAGGCATTTTATTTTCCCAACATGTTTTATTTCTTTATTAAATAGTTTTAATTCTGGAGTGATATAAATTTTTGAAAATAACATAGCCTTTGATTTTGTTGTGGATGATTGGGTACCTGTGGAATTTGTCCATAGTTCGAGATTCCATAGCACTTTCTGTAGATGCGTCTGAAGGGTATTATCATTTATCCCCTTAACAAAAATGATTAAGTCATCTGCAAAGAGTCTAGCTTTTACTATTAAGTCACAAGTGGAGGTAATATTATTTATTGCAATAATAAATAGGGAGACGCTTACATTAGATCCTTGGGAAATTCCGTTTTTTTTTTAATTTTTGTATTAGATAATAATTTTATTAACCATCGACTAAGTGTTTGAATAATACCATGTCGCCAAACTGTATCGTATGCTCTAGTTATGTCAAAAAATACTGCGATACATTTTTGTTTACATACCATTGCTTCATGAATCTCAGACTCTAAACTAATACGATTATCCAGCGTTGAACGATTTTTCCGGAATCCGCTTTGTTCCGGGGCAAGTAATTTGACTATCAATATTATTATTTAATTGTAACATTTTGTGTAATGCATTCATTTCATTTAAAACTAGATTATAATATTCTTGCCAATTTACATTTTTGATATTCCATTTATCAACATTACAAGAGTATTGTATACTGTCACGATTTGTTATTACAATCGGAAAGTGGTCACTATCATTTAAATGAGAAAGTACATCCCAAGATAAGGTAGCCTGTAATGCTGGCTCACATATTGAAAGGTCTATGGCAGAGGAGTTACCAGTAGAAATGTCAAAATGAGCATTTCTTCCATCGTTTAGTAAGTTTAACTGAAAATTTTCAAACATTATTTCGATTCTATGACCTAATGGAGTAATTTTTTTTTAACCCCAAATGTAATTATGTGCATTAAAATCTCCAGGTATTAGACGAGGTGAAGATATTTGTTTAATCAAATCTGAGATTTCAATAGTAATTGCTACCGCTTCAAGTTGTGTATTGATTTAAAGAATTTCTACATCGATGGATGAACGAATGTAAATTGCTACGAACCACTAGCATGGTCTACATTTTCTTTATTTTTATATGTGCATGTGAAGTGTTTTAAATTATGAACTTTAGTATTTTTAAAACGAGTTTCCTGTAAACAAAGTATGGACTGAGTAAGTTTTTTTAATCATTTGTTGTAATATCTCAAGACGAGTGTAATACCCTCGTAGGTTCCACTGGATACTTGAGAAAGCCATTATAATATATCTTTTATAATTTCATTATCGTATTCGGTGTTAGTTTCTGATTGTATGGATTTAAGTATTTTGTTTTGAAGTCTAGGGTATCTATTTTTGATTTCCTATTTGATAAATTTTTATGAAGTTGATTTAAAAGTTTCAATAGGTTTTCTAGATCATTTGTGTAAGTTTTTATTAAGCTTACTGAGCCAGAGGTACCATGAGCATGTTCCAGTATATCTACTAATTTTTTTCAAGATATTAAATGGTTTACTAAAGTATGAATTTTTTAAATCGTCAGTTACTTTAATGGTTCCTATGTCTATAATTAAAGACTTTGGCTTTTTTAATTTAGGGTCTGGAAAAAGATTATTTACTGGAGTATCATTTGGTGGAGGGGTTAAAATTTCAGAGCCATTTCGTTTGTTTGAGGGAGGATCGTGGGACATTTGTTGAAAATCAGTGCTTTCTGTAACATGAGTAGATGGTAAAATATGGATATCCGGTTTAGTCGATAGTGTAGGAGCGAGAAAGATATGTTTTTCGTTGGAGGAATGTATTCATTGTCTATTGGATCAGTAGTTGAAGTAGTGAAGCAGTATTTTGTGTTTGAGATGTTTGAGTTTCGTTAGTAGTTAAGCAATTTTCAGCCGAATGTCCCACTTGCCTGTAATTAGTACATAAATGCTTCTCCATTACAAAAAATATACGATATGATGTCATTACGTAATTCACAATAATTATTGAGTCTAGTATTGATGAGACTGGGGGAGAAATAAAAATGTACCTTCTGAAACTGAAAATGTGTTTGTAATTAGGATTTGATGTACCAATTTTTAAAAAATTTATTGGAGTTACCAAATTTAATCCCAAATTAGAAAGTGCATTTTCAATAATTATATATGTGATTGAAGGACAAACATTTAATATCAATAATTTTTCATTTGGTGACATTAATTTACGAGCCTGAATTTTTTGGTGGTTTACAGTTATTATCCCTTTGTTAATTTGTAGAAAATTAACTAAAGTTTCGCTTCTTAGATAAATACAAATTCGACCAATTGACATTCTAGAGGAGAATAGAATATTTTTGAATGCAATTAATCACCAACTGCAAATAGATAGTCTTCCAACTTTGTATTTTCCAGCGCAGGAAAAACTATTGCTTGTGTTTTGGATGGAAATGTAGGTACATTTTGATTTGTGACAGTTGCAAAAAATTGCTTCATATTTATATTTGATAAACGTTGCTCCAGTTCTTGTTCAGGGACCTCAAGAGGTGAAAAATTATTCATTTTTAATTACTATCATCGATAACTCTCAAAAACCTAGTCCGGTCTTGTTTACTCGATATCCGAACTGATAAACGGTAGCAGTAAAAGTTGTTTGTTTTATAAGCAAAAATTGATTCTTGTTTACGTGGATTTAACTTAAATGTTAATTATTTAAATTAAATAAATATTTGTACCCACAGATTTTATACTTGTGATATAAGTGACTTTCTAAGAGAATAATAATAAAGAGTAATAAAGGTTTCTGTATACTATTTTTACCAATTAAACTTTTTGTAGGATACTAGTCCAGGTAATAAAATTCGAGCGTGGATGGCTATTACACTCGAACTTTCAATGTTCCTACTTTTTACCACAAGTTTTCAATATATAACAGACACGGTAAGTAAAAAATATATTAGTCATATTGTTATGTGGGATTTATTATGTGGGGTTTAGAGAGTTTGCAGGGGTAGTTAGTACCTTTGAACTGGTTTGACTGGGCATTAATCCTAACAGTTTCTAATGGCTTGTTGATGCGAATACAGCTCTTTCAAGTAGAGCCCATCACTGGTCAAGACCGTAATGAGTGGTAAAGAACCACATCCTTTCGAGGTAACCTTGTTGGCATAAAACGTTACAGTTCTAGACCGGTAGGTCAATAATAATTTCTGCAAACAGGTAGCAGCGTTTTTAGTACTAAGTTAGGACGTATAAGAATCAGTCCTAGACCGGCTAGACCGGCATTATTTACTTTATGAGGCAGAGCCACAATAGATTAACTGTGTCTTATATTGCTATGTAGAAGGCCAGGGAAATACACTACA
The DNA here is from genome assembly GCF_040954645.1 of Diabrotica undecimpunctata. Classification (NCBI taxonomy): domain Eukaryota; kingdom Metazoa; phylum Arthropoda; class Insecta; order Coleoptera; family Chrysomelidae; genus Diabrotica; species Diabrotica undecimpunctata. Next base: position 144,347,398 of record NC_092803.1, read on the forward strand.
TTACTATTCTTAAGAAAACCGTCATGAAAAACAAAATAAATGATTATTAGATGCTGTGCTATCGACACCCTTATGTATCTCGGCTTGATATCGAGAAATACGCAACTGGTTACATAAGGTAGCCAGTTAGATCCAGGCCTGGCGCGGATACTATATGACTGCTTCAAAAAGGATAAAATCATTAAACTATCGATAAAATAAACGAATACTATATCAGGTAGAAAAATTAAGAAATGCGGTCAAAGAAATGAAAAGGTTTAATAGCAGCGTCTTATGCATTAGTAAAATTAGATTGCCAGCAAAGATAATAACAAGATCGTAGGGAGTAGTGATGTATTAATTATCATTAAGAAGATACATAGTTTCATAGTCTTGCAGCTAAAATGTCATCACTTTAACGTTAAGCTTATACACGTTTATGCACCAACAGCGAATAGAAGTAAAGAGGAAGTAAAAGAATTCTACAAACAAATAAAAAGAATATTGCGTCATACAAAAAATAGAGACATAGTATTGACCCAAATGACACATTGTTATATTTTTCAGTGCTACTATATGGAGTGTAAGTGTGGACTCTACTTAAACGCTTGGAGGCCTTTAAGATGTGAGTATTCTCGTACACTAGAATATTAAGAATAAGCTGTCGACAGAGTTACAAATGAGGAGGTCCTTAGTCAACTGAACCAAACAGCACAACTGGAGAATATAATAAAAAACTCTTTTTTAGAGTAAATTTTGCATCTCAGCATTCAGGGAGAGATGCTATATATCTATCTAACTATTTGCACTTAATGAAAGTGCAGTAAGAATGTAGTCACGCAGCCATTGAGTAGTAGCTTTCATTACAAACTTCTTTTTATTGTGAATTCTATGAAATATACTTGTCTTTAGAAGTTAGTCGTGGAACTTGGTACAAAATTATGTCCTTTCATTAAACTCGTCCAAGAAGTCCTGTGACTTTTGTAAAAAAGACCAACATTCTTGGAGAGTTTAACAGGATTTTCTGTTTTATGTCACCGTATTTTTAGAGGATATATATGGCAATTTCTGCCTCCATTTGACATATTCTGCACCATGTATCATTGATCTTATATACGCTTTATAGACGGTTTATCAATTAACAATGTATTGTACACGTACATGTACAACCTTTGTAAACCATTATGACTTTCTTCATATGAGTTTATCTCTGACACTGCTATTTTTTTTTATTATTGTCTTAAAGCCACTTTTGAATTTTATTTCTAGCGGTACAGTTTGTGGTGCTACGTAATGGTTTTTGGTGTTCAAAGTATTGCTCTAAAGCCTTGTTTGGTCAGCGAGTATGCTCTTGGACCCCTATATACCCCTAATTTATTATCAATTTTAATTTGATAAGTGATTTTTTATGGCCACTATTGCGGCACGGCTGTCGATAATGAATTTTTATTTGATTACCTCTAATGTTTTCATCAATGCAGGCTCCAATCTTTCAACCTGGAACAGCGTGAAGTATTTCTTTAACAATAATATTTAATGAACATATGTCGGTGCAAGCTTCTTAGTTCCACGATCTAAGTACTAGCGGACTATATTTGGTCCCTGTTAATATAAAAAATTACGTGTTTCCTAGATGGCATGATGGTGAGAATTCTGTCATTGCTGATAAATAATGAAGTTGGTTCAACACATTGTTGAGTTGTTCGCTTTTAGTCTCAGAAGGGTCTATATTACTAGCCCGTAAGAAAGCAGAAAAGATTTAATATAAAAGAGTTCTTATTGGTAACTGAACATAGACAAGTAAATGACAAAATATTACAAAATATGCTTCATTGTGCAAATATTTAGTTTTATTTATTCAGTACAATTATGACTACATTATTAGTGAAAAGGAACACTCGACCCTCTGGAAAAAACCACACACGCTCGAAATAGTTCCTCTCTACAAGCACTCTGGGTATATGCCCAGTATTAAGTGGGCAATACCCCTCTTTGGTTGCATACCCACACACACACTAACACAACCTAACCTAACCTAACCTAACAATCGATTAGGAGCTACTGGCTTTTAGGGGGAGATGTCCTTTTTGGATGTATATCCCAAACAAGCCAGCCAAATATGGACTAAAAATAGTAATTCTGTGTGACGTGGGTACCAAATATATGTTTGATGCAGAATTGTATTTAGGAAAGGGAACTAAAACCAATGGACCGCCTCTATGAGATTATTATGTAAAACAATTAACTTAGGGTGTGTACGGAAGTAACCGTAACACAACCATGGATAATTGGTTTACGTAAGAAGCGCTAGCATCGAAGATCTTGAAACCTCCTTACAATTTAACTATAGTTGGTACTCCATGGCAAAATGAGAGAGAAATACCTCCCGAGATAATAAATTTCAAAAACTGTGAAATTGGTCATTCCTTATTTTGCTTCGATGGTGAAGAAACAATGGCATTCTATAATACAAAACTAAATAAGTCTGTGCTTCTTTGGTCGACAATCCACAACTGTCCAGTAGCATGTGATTCAACTGGTAAGATAGATATCAATAAATTTTATAATGCAACCTAGTACGGAATAGACACATTTGACCAAATGTGTGGAAACATGTTTGAGGATAATCGGCAAGAACCGGAAGAAATCGACAGCGAAAAGGGGCCAGAGTTCATAATAGAGGAAATCGAACAAGCAATACGAAAAGCAAAAAAACGGAAAAACTGTAGGTCCAGACGAAATACCTGCGGAACTACTGAAATGTCTAGACGATGAAACTCTACCTGTACGTCTGGACCTATTTAATGAAGTATATAAAACTGGAAAAATCCCACAGGAATGGTTGGTGTCCACCTTTGTAGCAATACCAAAAACAGTATATGCCAAAGATAGTTCAGACTATAGGACAATATCACTAATAAGCCATACCCTCAAAATATTTCTAAAGGTGATTCATGGAAGATTATATAGAAAACTAAAAGTTGATATGGATGATACTCAGTTTGGGTTCCGCAAGGGACTGGGAACGAGAGAGGCATTGTTTGCTTTTAATGTCCTCTCTCAAAGATGCTTAGATATGAACCTAGATATTTATTCCTGTTTCATCGACTTCGAGAAGGCATTCGACAGGGTCCGACATGAAAAACTAATATAAATTATACTGAGAAACAAGGATATAGACAGACGAGACTTATGAATCATTATCAATCTGTATTGGAATCAAAAGGCCAATATAAAGATAGAAGAACAAAAGTACAAAAATATAGATATAAAGAGAGGAGTAAGACAGGGCTGTGTTCTGTCACCATTACTGTTTAACGTGTACAGTGATGCCATATTCCAGGAAGCGATAGCGGATCTGGGTGATGGAATCTCTGCAAACGGAAGAATAGTAAATAACATAAGATTCGCTGATGACACTGTTATAATGGCAGACACCCTGGAATCGCTACAAGAATTGGTAAATAGAATTAACGATTATTGCATTAGATACGGACTAAAAATAAATAAGAGAAAAACTAAATTCATGATTGTCTCAAAAACGCAACATGGAAATGAAAGATTAATGATAGAGCAAACCCAAATAGAAAAAGTAGAGACATATAAATATCTGGGCACCTGGGTTGATGACAAAAATGACCAAAGCAGAGAAATCAAAGTCCGAATTGAAACTGCAAGGCAAGCATTTGTGAAAATGAAGACAATGCTTACCAACAGAGACCTTCAGTTGCATCTCAGATTGAGGGCTCTAAGATGTTACATATTCTCTATCTTACTATACGGAATGGAAGCTTGGACATTGAAGAAACAACACATAAGGAAAATAGAAGCGTTCGAAATGTGGTGTTACAGAAGAATATTAAAAATTCAGTGGGTTCAAAGGATTACCAATGCTGAGGTACTACGACGTCTTAATAAGGAGTTAGAAATTGTGAACAGCATAAAAAGAAGAAAACTAGAATATTTGGGTCACATAACCAGAGGAGAAAAATATGAGCTGCTGAGAATTATTATGCAAGGAAGGAGAAGCATAGGAAGAAGACGCATCTCCTGGCTGAAGAACCTTAGAGAATGGTTTAACTGTAGTTCACTACAACTTTTCAGAGCAGCAGCTAACAAAGTGACCATAGCCGTTATGATATCCAACCTCCGATAGGAGATGGAACTTTAAGAAGAAGAAGAAGAAGTGGAAACATAAACATCTCCAGAAAAACAAGAAGATGGCCTCTTTGCCTGTTCTATTGCATGATAAATACAGCTTGTCTAAACTCATGGATAATTAATAATCATAAATTAAGACAAACTTAAATAAAGTACTTTTATAGACGTAAAACTAACTATGCCCTATAGGTATGCTTACTTAGAAGAGAAGCAATATTTTACCTAAACTTCTTAACTAATACGTAGAGGATAATTCCTGATAAAGCAATATAAATAGTCGATATATTGATAGTTGTTATACCCAGCATGCGACATGCCGATGATACCTGTTTGTGTAAAAGATAAAAGTCCTGGGAAATATTATAAACTACAAGCCCATTGGATATTTTAGGTATTCATTCGACCCAACATGGATCACATATAAATCAATACTACAATATGTATTAATAACTTTAGAAACAAAGTCTGTTGCCAATTATTCTTATTGGTACTCAAAAGCATGAGGGTTCAAATTAAGAGTTGCGCCTTAGATTTCTAACCTCTGTCCTAGCTGAAATGTACGGGGTTGCAAAAAACTTAATGTCTATTACAATCCGTAACTTTCTGTATGAATGCCGTACTGTGTTAAATTGCCCAAAATGGGGAAAAAGTTTTCCGAAAACTTTTCCTGCTCCTGGTACCAATATTTTTGTAAGGCCTTAGATCGTAGGTTATTATTTTTGTATTACATATATCTAAGTAGTTATAAATACTGTACAAATATGTTTGGAAAAAAGTAAAAAATTATTACATAATTGTAATTGTATTATTGTTTTTAGTGTTACCCAAAATCGGTCTTAGCCTTGCAGTCTTGGTCTTGTTTTTGCGTTTTCTCAAAACCAAGACCAAGGTCGTCTAATTTTAGCAAGACCAAGACCAATACTGACCGTGCAAGATTTGATCAAGAACAGGACTAAGCCTGCGAGACTCTTGCATCTTGTAGTTAGGACTGAGTGTCATTTTTAGGAGTATAGTAGTTCGGGCATATAATTAAAGACTCAATACGATAAAAAAAAATATGTATTAAAATTTGGAAAATTGGACTTATGCGCATTACGAACAATACCATAAACATACATAGCGAATCAAAATATTCATTAAAAAACACTTGACACATTTGACATGCATTCAGAGGTCATATTACAATGTAAAAATAAAATATTTTGTACATTCTTTTCCAGCAGACGACTTCTTCCCTCTGAAATTAATTGTCCAGATTTTGAAAATGCACGTAGCCGCCGTCTAATCATAAAATAATATTCTTGCGTTGCGACGCCGACAGTAATATCGTATCGAAACTTTTAAAAAATATGTCACCTTAGCTGGTAATTCACTTAATAACACCCGCTTAATAATTAAATTTTTTTCTTACTATTATTTTAGTCACGAGGAATCTATCTTATCGGCCTAAGACTAAACAACGTTTCTGCCGAGTCTCAGATGAGATCATTAGGTTCAACAAAATTTGCTGAAAGAGCGCTGAATATTCAAAAGAAACAAGACAAATTAAAATTAATAATAGATTTAATGAAGTAACGATATCTAATTCTCGATTTGATATTTGATACTTAGGGTATTGGATAGTTACGAATATAAAGTAACGAGTAGATACTTTTTCGACATCACTAAACTTCACTTTCCCAATTGAGCTTTCCTTCGAGTCTAATGTAATAAATGTTAAACGTTTATTAAGAAACAGATTGACTTTCGTGGGACATGGTAGATAGCTCAGTTAGTTAGAGCATAGGCACGGATCGCTTAAATGGTGGGTTCAAGCCCCACCCAGTGTCTGTTGTTTAGACGTTTGTTAATATGGTTGATTTTAATTACGGCTATGTTAATTAAAGCTTAAAATGTACCTACTCTGTTACCTTGTTTTTAAGATCGAAAGTAACGTTTACTAAATAGTAATAGGCTAATGGGTAAATGCGAGGCTTGCAAAACTCTTGCTGCAAGACCAAGACCAAAACCAAGACTGGGAGCGCAATACCAAGACCAACACCAAGAACAGATATATTGGCGCAAGACCAAGACCAATACTGTCTAAGTCTCGTCTTGTTCTTGCATTTGGGCAACACTAATTATTGTTTTATATATGCTCCATGTAAGATAAAACTGTAAAATTCTGAAAAAACATAAAAACAGGCTAAATACAATAAAGATAAGACATCTAAAAAGGATAGTTGGAAAGACGAAATGTGATAGATTAAGCAACGAGATTATTAGGAAAATGGCCAACCAAGATCTAATAATAAATAAAATAGGAACGAGACCAATGAACTGGAATGGGCATCTGATAAAAATGCAACCTAACAGAATTACCCAACAAAACAAAAAGAGGTAGACCAAGAAAAAAATGAATACAGCAAGTCGCAGAGGCGACAAAAGGTAAACAAAAATCTCTCGAAGAATGGGAAATAATGGCAAGAAATAGAAAAAAATGGAAGATATGGGTGAATGAAAATTAAAATAGCCCAAATCTGACACACTAATAAAAGGAAAGGGAGAAAAAAAAGAGAGAAAGTTTTATATGTGATTCATGCTGGGTGAAATGACCAAATAAAAATCTCGGTTGTCGACTATTATGTAGGTACTATAAAAATCTTCAATAAATTAGAACTAGTGATTTAAATTACAACTGCATTGTTGAACAGAAATTAAATAAATAATTATTTCTCTTTATTACAGACCTCTAAATTTACGGAAAATATTTACAAGTGCCCATGGATTTACTGGAATACTGAAAATAGAAAAATGTTATTAATCATTATGATGAGCGGAAAAAAGGAATGGGATTTTACCTGCTATAATATTTTTTCAATAAACAATAAATTTATTTCTCAAGTAAGTTATTTCTAATTTTTTGATTTATTTTGAGATTAAGAATTTTTGTGCTGTAGAATTTTTTAAAGGACAGACTACTTCAGGTGTTGAAAAACCTACTCTATGTTAGGTACTGTTTGTCTCCTACACTCCATTTTTTAGGAGGGACAGGCACTAGATTTTTATCCCATCAAATTTCTTTCCATCCCACACCTATCGCCAACTCCCCTGACATGCATGGCAGTGTATGTATTAAACCAACCCCCTTTATGATGTTGAATACAAAAACTTGAGAAATAGTACACGAGATGGGTAGAGATATAATCTGAGAATCCATGCCGGTAACCTGGCTGCCTCATGTATTCTGGAGGAGTCAAATTTTAAACCGGATTAAACATCGGAACATAAAATAATAGATACATAAATGAGGTCTAAGAAGATTGATCTAGTATTGAAGATTTAATACTCGACGTTTTGGCACCCATTTTGGAGTTGTTATCAGGAGAGATACGGTTGCGTTGGAGTTCGGGGTCTCAATCTGCCTACTCCCCTTACTCGTGACGTACCAGTATCGTGTTCTGTATAACTACAAAAACCGTCAAACGGCACTGAGGTCTCAATCTGCCTACTCCTCAGTGTCGATTGCCTTAAACTAAGTAATATATCTGCTATTTTAAATAATAATACTGCCTTTTACATAATAGCTACAACCGTCAATAACAATAACATATCATGCCTAAAGTAAGTTGAAGCATAGTTAGTTTGCCAAAATGTTTGGTTAGCTGCAAAGACAAAAAAACATCATTCGAGAGAAGACAGAATATTAAGAAAAAACGCTAAATTAGATTATAAGCTATTGTTTTTAACGTACATAAATGATATTTGCCGGTATTAATTATTTGAAATAATTAGACAGTAATAAACATTTGAATGATAAGAAATAATAAAAAAATAAATAAAACATATAAAGTATTGTAAAAGTTATTTATTTTGAAAAAAAAATAAACATCTTTATTTATATTTAAAGCATTTCCTATATAAAATATAGCCAGTTTTAAACCTTGTACTGATTAAGTTTAATTTTTCTTGTTTCTCTAAATTTTAGGGCTTTAAGCAAGTCTACAGGTTCGTAACTACCGCAGCTAATTTAAGAAAGATGTAAGAAATATACACAATAATAAATAATATATTTTAATTAGGCTTACGTAAGTACAGAATAGATCATTTGATCTGAAGATTCACGCTTTTTTTCTTTGGCATCAAGGCAAATCCTAATTAGTGTAAGTTTGGAAATTTAAATGTAAGCACTTTAATGAATTTAATAAATTTTATAGTAGATTTCGATTTGTTGTGTAATTGATGTTACTAATATAAACTGATGTTACTCATTGTATATCATTTAATCATAACATCATCTCCTAAAATTGTTCCTAAAGATAATCCATAAGAGAATTTACAAGCTGTGTGAAAGTTAAATTTCCACCAGCAAGTTCGGATTCATAAATGCTGGGAATGTTGGGAAGAGAGAGATTTTGGTCTCAATACAAGTCTTATTCCAGAGATGCAGAAACATCAACTGCAACGTATACACCTTTCTGGTTGATTACGAGAAAGCGTTTAATCAAATTGAGCACGCCAAGATGATGCCAATACTAAAAGAAGCAGGAATTAACAACCAATATATAAGAATAATAACAATATATAATACAAGATAACTGCAATATGAAAGTACTCAAAGCAAAAAACTCAAACGGCACAAGAAAAATCATAGAAATAAAAAATGAGAAAAACGTCACCGTCCGAGACAGAAAGGAAATAAGCGAGGCCATTGAAAAATTCTACACTAAATTATACTCGGCAAATACACAACCACAACAACGACGTACTGAACGAACAATAATTAACACTGGCTTAGAAGAAATACCGGACATAACCGACTATGAAATAAGAATGGCCCTAAATCAACTAAAAACGAATAAATGTCCGGGAGAGGATAAAATTACAGTCGAAATGTTGAAAATTGGTGGAAGAAAAATAGAACAGGTATTAAATATTTTATTTAATAAAGTAATTGATGAAGGAAAGATTCTTATGAATGGTACAACTCCGAAGTCATTTTACTATTCAAGAAAGGAGACAAAGCAAACATCGAGAATTACCGACCAATATCCTTGCTCTCACATCTGTATAAATTACTAACTAAAATCATAACCAACCGCCTAACACATAAGCTCGATTTCTATCAACCTATCGAGCAGGCTGGATTCAGAAAACATTTACTACCATAGACCACTTGCACACCGTAAGAATACTGATAGAAAAATGCACCGAGTTTAATGTTCCAATTCATATGGCGTTCGTCGATTTCCATAAAGCATTCGATTCCATCGAATTATGGGCAGTGCTTGAATCTCTAGAAAATGCACGTATAGATTCAAGATACACTAACATAATTAAAAACATATATGAAAATGCCACCATGCAGAAAAAGCTGGACGAAAGCACAAAAACTAATCCCATAAGACTACAACGGGGAGTAAGACAAGGAGACACCATCTCTCCCAAACTATTTACCCTTGCTCTAGAAGACATTTTTAAGAAACTAGAATGGAACAATAAGGGTATCAACGTCGACGGATCATACTTAAACCACTTGCGATTCGCAGATGACATAGTTTTATTAGCCGATAATGTCCAAGAAATAAATGATATGTTACAACAATTAAATGCAGTTTCAGGAGCGGTAGGCTTAAAAATGAACTACAGCAAAACAAAAATACTGAGCCGAGACCAGACAAATATAACAATAAAAAATCATACCATAGAAAATGTTGAACATTATGTATATCTAGGTCATGTTATCAAACTAGGAAAACCAAATCAAGATGCTGAAATTAAAAGAAGAACACAACTGGCATGGGGCGCTTTCGGCAAATTAGCATATATCTTGAAAAACACCTCCATTCCTGTAAACTTAAAGAAAAAGGTGTATAACACATGCATACTACCAGTTTGTACTTACGGCTTGGAGACAGTAGCCCTTACCAAAAAATCTGCTAAAAAATTAGAAACAACGCAAAGAGCAATGAAACGAATCATGCTTGGAATATCACTAAGAGACAAGATTAGAAACACCGAGATAAGACGTAGAAAGAAGATTAGGGATATTGTGGAAGAAATTGCAAAAATGAAATGGCGCTGGGCAGGTCACGTAGCCCGATATAATGACAACAGGTGGACACGGAGAATTCTAGATTAGAGACCAAGGACGACAACAAGAAGCACGGGAAGACCTCAAAAAAGATGGGTAGATGACATAAGAACAGTGGCAGGCAAACAGTGGATTAGATTGGCGCAAGATAGAGAAAGATGGAAGCAATTGGGAGAGACCTACATTCATGAGTGGATGGAAAATGGTTGACAAAGAAGAAGAAGATATAAGAATAATAAGAAATCTTCATTGGAATCAGATCGCAAATGTCAGAGTTAAAGATGAGCACATCAAATATGTGAATATTATACGTAGAGTGCGGCAAGGTTGTATGTAGTGTAAAAAAGAGACAAGAGATGCCAAACTCTGTAATCTTTAAAGTTGCTACAGGCCCAAAAACGTTAACGTTAATAACGTAGAAATAACTAGTAGCTGTCTTAATGAGTATTTTGTTGAAAGCATTGAAAGTATGGTTCAAAGTATTGAGAATTCTGAAACATGGTGCAACGTAAAAAACAAAATATATTTAACACATTCCGTGCGGACGGCATACATGTGAGCCACAAGGTGCCTTTACCAATATGCGGACGGCGCGCATTTATGCCACTGATTATACACATTTTTATTATGTGTTTTTTTACAGTAATGCGCCTAATGATTTAAATTTACTATTAGGTTGTTAAATAAGGTATTCTTTCACTTATAGGTACATTGGTTTTAAAATACATAAACAAATGAAATATGACAGTCTTTAAATTGATGGATGAACAAAGCAGTCGATGTGACTTGTAGTATCTGTCTTAATGTGACATCAACTAACAATGTGTGAACTGATTATGTTGAGAAATTTTACTGTTTTTAATTTATTGTTCCTTATAACAGGGTTAAAGTGAGGTATGCCGTGAAAATTATGTTAAAATCTTGAAATGACACGATTGTATGTGTGGAAAGTCTTTAAAATGTTTAAATTTCAAGTAGGCTAACATCAATACATGCACTTAGTGGGACAAGGATAAAAGAGATATTGATAAGGCCTTTTATATTTTAAATTAACATTTTTTACCTTGGAAATTAAATGGAACATGCATGCATGATGTTCAGTTATTAATTGACAAAGACAAATTGTCGAACTGTTTTGTGTATATATTAGAGTTGGATATAGAACTCTACGAAATAAAAGTATAGAAGAGCTATATTGTAAATTATAATTTATCTTGAAATATTGTGTGAAAATTGTATTATAATAAAATTATTGAGTTGTAGGCCACCATCAATACAAATACCTGCTGCACTGAGAATAAATTAATATTAATAAGTAATAATGCCCTATATATTTAAAATTAACATTTGGTACCTGAAAATTACATGGTAGATATCTCTATGATGTGAAGATATTAATTGTTGATGAAAGGGGGTTATACTATTTCATCATGAGTTGTAGGCAACCATCAATACAAATACCTGCTGCACTGAGAATAAATTAATATTAATAAGTAATAATGCCCTATATATTTAAAATTAACATTTGGTACCTGAAAATTACATGGTAGATATCTCTATGATGTGAAGATATTAATTGTTGATGAAAGGGGGTTATACTATTTCATCATCATCATGTCTTATTCACTCCTGGCGGAGTGTTTGCCGCCCTTTTGGGCTCTCTGATTTATTTATTGCGGAGAATCAGTCCGCTGTTGTTTTTTTTTTATTATTATAGCAGCGTGTGTGACTTGGCCCTGTCTACAATTTTCCCCCATTCTTTCCGGTCCTTACAGCGCTCCTTCCAATTGTAGATTCTCAGCTTCTTTATGTCTCCTAAGACTTGATCTCTCCATCTTGTTTTGGGTCTCCCCTTTGGTCTCTTTGTTGTTGGTCTCCATCCAGTTATTCGCTTTAGGGTAGAGTCTGGGTTAGCTCTTTCTGTGTGTCCCAGCCACCTAAGCCTTTGCGTCTTCACGAACTTGATTATGTCTTCACCCTCGATGTTTTCTTTAATTTCTTCATTGGTTAATCTTCTAAATTCGCCTACACTTATTCCCACCGGTCCCAGTATTCGTCGAATTATCTTTCTCTCTAGGATTTCCAACCTCATTTCATCTTTTTGTGTTAGGCACATCGTCTCTGCACCATAGGTGATCACTGGCCTGATTGCAGTCTTGTAAATTTTTAATTTGGTTTTCTTACTAATGTACTTTTCTTTCAGGAATTTTTGGTAATTCCAGTAGGTTTTATTACCCAGTAGGATGCGTTTATTTATTTCATCCGTTCTATCATTTCTGTCATTCACCATCACTCCCAGGTATTTGAAACGGTGTACTCTTTCAAATGTATATGCACCAAGCTTAATTTCTTTCTCTATGTTCGTATTCTCTCTTGAACATTTGAGGTATTTCGTTTTGCTTTGGTTTATTACTAGCCCTCTCTTCTTTGCTTCTTTATCTAGTATTAATATTATGTTCTGCATGGTTTTTAAATCTCTAGTAACCAGTGCAATATCGTCTGCATACGCTATCAGTTGGGCTGAAGATTCGATAATCGTTCCCATAATTTTGGCTGCTCTTACTGCCCCCTCTATGGCAATGTTAAATAATGTTGTTGACAGGGAGTCTCCCTGTCTGACACCTACCTCCATGTGTACTTCATCTGACGGGCCTTCCCTTGTTAAGATTCGTGCCTTGGATTCCTTCATCGTCATTTTCGTGAGACTTATTAGTTTTTCTTGGATGCCTAATTGATTCATATCCTTAATTAGCTCCTCCCTTATTACACTGTCAAAAGCTTGCTTGTAGTCAATAAACAGTAATATGTAGATCTATTTCGTGCTCGTAACTTTTTTCGACGATTTCGAATCCATGTTGGTATTCACCTATTTTTGTTCTAGTTTCTTTTTCTATTCTTTGTCTGATCAAATTAGTTAATATTTTGTACATTGTATTTAATAACGTGATTCCCTTGTAGTTAGTGCATTTCGTCTTGTCGCCTTTTTTAGGGATTGGTGTTATCAGACCACAATTCCAGTCGTTCGGCATGCGTTCTTCTTCCCATATTCGTTCTATTAGGTTGTGGATTCTGTGGGCTAGTTCCTCTCCCGCTTTCTTGAAGAACTCATTTATAATGTCATCTGGTCCTGCTGCTTTCCTTGTCTTTAATCTGTTTATGGTCGCCAATACTTCGCTGTATGAGGGAGGCATACCGAACATCTGATTGTTCTATATTTCTATTTTCTGTTTGTTCTTCATTTTCTGCATTTTCAGCCTCGTCTTTCTTTTTAAACAGTTCTCTATAGTGTGTTTCCCATTCCATTTTTCCAATATTTGCCGGTATCTCTTTTTTTCTCTGTGATTTTATGTATTTGTATAGTCTTGCATTGTCATTACTATTGGCTTCGAGTTCCTGCAAAAATTCTTCGATCCATTTCTTCTTTTTTGTTTTGCAGCATTTGTCTGACTCTTTCTTCTTCTCTTTATAGTGTAGGAGATCTTCTTGTTTCCCTGTGGCCACCCACCTGTGTCTTGCTTTGTCCTTGTCTTTACTAGCTTGCTCGCATTCTTCATCGTACCAATCCTTTATTTTATTGTCTTCCATTAGTCCTATCGTCTCCTCTGCTGTTGTTAAGATACTATCTTTTATGTCTTCCCATATTTTATCTATGTTTGATGGTTTTAGGACTAGTAGTTTTTCTTCTAATTTAGTGCAGAATTTTCTGTTTGCATTATCTGTATTTAGTTTCGACCGATTCCACCTCTTTCTTTTCTTTCTGTCGTTTTTATCTTTAAGTATCTTCAATTTAATGTCGCCTATCACCAAAATGTGATCCGAATCAGCATTGGCTCCCCTGTATGACCTTACATTCTGTACAATTGTTCTCCATTTTTTTGAGTTTAGGATGTGGTCTATTTGGTTTCCATCTGTTGTTCCAGGTATTACTATTTAATGTGTGGATTTATGGAATATAGACAACTAATAAAGAGACAATTTTAGTTCAATGAGGGGTATGTATTAGTCAATATGTGGTAGGGTGAGATCTTGTGGGTGAGCTTATTTCAAATAGTAAATAAATTGCAATATTAAATGCTTATTGGATTAAAAAAAAATACACACAAAGGTTAATTAAAGTTCAGGGTATGAAAGTATGTGTGTACCTAACACTATTTAGTCAGTGGTTATAAAAGTTGGTTAATTGTTAATGTAGGTGTAAGTCCATTTATGTTGAAAAATAACATTTGGTATATGGAAAGAATTTTTTTCTCGAATGGGAGTACACTTGTTTTGCAGTTGAATGTTATGGAATTAATTGTTAACTGATTCATGTAAGGCTCATTGCGTTATGACAAAAAAAACACAAAATAGATGTCTGAAAAAGAACATAATGAAGCTAAAAAACAATTTGTAAATAAATATTAGTAATGTAAGTAACCGAAAAGAAAACCAAGATCTTCAGATATGCAACTACAGATCACAGAAGAATGTGTGACAAGTTATAATTAAATCTGTTTATAATTTAGAGTATGTTTATAAATGTCATGATACTATAACATAACAAGATAAGTCAACGCGCATGTTCTTGCATCTCTCTCGCACACCTGTGACGTAAACCCGAGACAACTTTAATGATGCCAAGTTAAATGCTCTATCTGTTGCTATCCTGTGTGCTGCAAAACGTAGTGAATGAGATTTTTATTTTATTCATTGATGTAGTAAAGACTTTGTATATTATATTGTTATATAAATTTTGTGGTGAAAACATTCAGTTTACTGTGTTAATATCACCTAATTTATTTATCGTAGGCAACTTCCTCTCGACTACCTGTAGCTACTTTATAAAGAAGACTAATTATTTGGTTGACAACGTCAACTACACAGTGAAGACCCAACAAGAAAAGAAGTGTCAAATGCGATCCTAAAACTCAAAGGCAATAAAGCCCCAGGAATCGATGACATCTGTTAGGAAATGTATAAAAAAGGTGGTGATCAACTTTTTGCAGCAATCCATAAACTAATAGTACTTATATGGCACAATGAATGGGTACCAGAAGAGTGGCTGAAGGGAATAATATGTCCATTGCATAAAAAGGGGGATCAACTGGAGTTTAAGAACTATAGAGGCATTACTCTGTTAGCATCTGCGTATAAAATCTTCGGCAATGTATTATTTGAAAGACTTAAACATTTTACAAAGGATATTGTTGGTCAATATCAATGCGGATTTACTGCTGGAAAGTCAACTACACATCAAATTCAAGCACATAGGCAGATTCTAGAAAAGTCACTAGAATATAACATAAAAACACACCACCTCTTCTTTGACTTCAAAGCAGCCTATGACATTATGAAAAGAACTGCATTATATAATGCAATGATAGACTTTGGGATCCCACCTAAGTTAGATAAGTTGACCCACCTAACAATGCAAAACGTAAGCTCATGCGTTAGAATTGAAGGAGAAAGCTCTACGTTATTTGACATTAATAATGGTCTAAGACAGGGGGATGCGTTGGCGTGTCTGCTCTTTAATATTGCCTTGGAAAAGGCAATCAGACAATTAAATATTAGAATGAATGGAACTATTTTTAACAGATCGACGCAAATTCTCGCATTCGCTGACGATATAGTTATAGTGGGCAGAAGTATGAGAGACATGGTGCAGTGTTTTACCAGGCTTGCGGACGCAGCAAGTGAATTAGGACTTGTGGTAAACGAGGAAAAAACCAAATATATGTTGGTTTCTAAAAACCCTCGAAATGTCCAACAAAGAATTCAAATTAACAACAATACCTTTGTGCAAGTCAAAGAATTTACATATCTTGGATCGCTAGTAAACGCAACAAATACGACAATCGACGAAATAAAAAGACGCATAGCAATAGCAAACAGAACTGTTCACCGCCTCCAGAGACGTTTAAAAAATAAAAATATAAAACGTGCACTAAAGCTTAATATATACAGAACCTTAATAAGACCAGTTTTGATATATGGGGCTGAAACGTGGATCTTATCTCAAAATGATAAAAGACTTCTTGGTATTTTTGAGCGAAAAATTCTTAGAAAGATTTTTGGGGCCGTAAATGAAAATGGGCTATGGCGTCGAAGATACAACTTTGAACTGTATCAGTTATACACCGATCCAGATATTGTGAAATTCGTTAAAGTGCAGAGACTTAGATGGGCTGGACACATTGCTAGGATGTCAGATCACGAATACACAAAGAGATTAACATTTTCAAAACTAGAGGGCACAAGAAGCAGAGGACGACCACGAATAAGATAGATTGATGATGTGGAAGAAGACCTACAGATTCTAGGGGTTAGAAGATGGAGGGAAGTTGTCAGGAATCGACAGGAGTGGCGACTTCTTTGTGAGCAGGCCAAGATCCACAACAGATTGTCGAGCCACTTATGATGATGAATTATTTGGTTGCCATAATGTATTGTGCAGTGGTGGGTTGTTTAAACAATAAAAATAAAAAAAGTAAATCTTTTTCGAAATGTGTTTCGTAGAAACTAACAAATGCGTAAAGTATGGGTCTTCAAGTGTTTTCAGCGAGACAAATTTAGGGTAGAAACCGCGAGAATATGATCAAAACATTTTACAGAAGCTGACTATTGTTTAAAAGTAAAACTATAGTGGAATATTACTACTAATAGTATAATCAATTATAAAATTGTCACTAAAGAAATCTTTTCCTCGCTATACCTTCCTAGTGGTGATACAAAAATTAACCCTGAAGATTTAATTGACAGTCATCGAGATTTTATTAATTCGAATATAAAAAAACTGGAATGGGATGGATTTGAAAATTTAGCCGATTTCATTGCATTTAAGTTACAGAAAAAAGAAATACTTGAATATATTCCGGACGCTAACGATAAATCGTTTACTTAGGTAAACCACGTTTCTGAGGGTGGTTTACTCAAACCAACACTGGAATTTGTAACTAAATGTAGTGAACTGGAACATATTTTTCGTAGTTATAATGGCAACAAATTAAAAATAACTAAAAATTCTTTAAAAAACCTAACAGAAGCTGCAAAATATGTAAATGTTAGCGAAGATATAAAATTACTTTTTTTATATGTAAAATGTATTTTAAAATACTAATTCTATTTAAAAATATTAAAAATAATTACAATATCCGCAAGAGAAAAATCACGAAGATTGTAAAATAAATGTCTAAATGATATTCATAAAGTTTGAAGTATGACCTGCTTCTCCTCATGTTTCAAAATCTTTACATTTTACCGGCCTTTTATATTTAATTTATGTTTTGTAGCAAAATCTATTTCGTTTGCAATACACAAAATCAATTTAAAGATTCATATATTTCTTTAATTAATTTTAAAAATTACTTAATAATTTTCAAACCACGTTTTCACAGAAAGTAACTAGTTATGACTTCTTAGTGCAAGATATGGCATCGAGGTATACTTACCGTTAACAGTTTAAGTTTCGAAGTTGTTCATTACAGTAATGGAACAACGTTGCCATATGATGCATCGTTAAAATAAGATCCACACAAGTCCCCTGGCTTTGTCCCGCTATGACGTCATGCGCAAAGTTGATTAAAATTAGAACGGCAAGTGAGCATACCTTGTTTGTTATAGTATAATGTATAAATGTATATCACCATTAAAATATTACAGTTTTAAGAGTTGATTAAAAGTAGAATTATTGGTTAATAGTAAGGCCCTTTATGCCAAAAGACAATATTTGGTACCCGGAAAAATATTTTATTGGTTGTGTGTGAGAAAAGGGTGTTACTAGAGAAAAGGTATAAGAAAAGGTTGTAGTATGATGTTATGTGGTCAATGTGAGGCGAGTATTGATATTAGATGTGGATAAATTTCTAAAGAATTAACTGACGGGGAGTGCGTAAAGTGATTTGGGCATAAAGACCAAAAGTAAGTTGTTAAGATAAGGATAATATTAAATCTTTATTCATAATCTCCATAACCTAATTTTGATTTTTACCCCTAACCCCTCCCTTTACAATTTTAACCACATAATATTATACTAAAACCGTTAATAGCACACGAACGTCCAGAGATCAGACCGGTAGATCTATTTTTATGATGTCCCATAGATGTCTATTTTATCGCTGAGGATGTAGATCTACATTAGCTGACGCAATCGTACGAAATTCTAAAAGTATCGTTCATATCAAGAACTAAAAAAAGCTGTTCATATCAAGAATGTATTTTGGGAAATAAAAATAAATGGTTAAAGGAATTTAGTTATTATTACATATTATATTAGACATTATACATTTATTTCCACAAATAAATAAATCCATTGTCAAAATTATACAAAAATACAACATTATAGGAACGACAATGTATAAAATTACAGATAAAAATAAAATATACATAAATAAAATAATTAAGTAGACATTTATTTAGGCAAAGTATCATTTTGCATTTTGCGTTTCAGTATTTCAAATACTACTTTAAGCTATTGATACATAAGTTGAACAAATCTATCTCATGAGGTAAAAATAATAATATCGTATGGCAGGTTCCGGCGCTGTTTGTATCTTTAACCACAATTAGTTATACGATAAGAAACATGGAAATGTGAATTCTGACACAGTGAACGTGAACGTGAACGTGAAATATGAAAACAAATTAGCTAAAGCAATTCAATAAAATGGATTATGTCATTAACAAGCTTAAAAATATAGATTAATGCCAATTTAACACTTCTGGTAAGAAGAGAATCCAGATTCAAAAAATTGATCATAACAGAATAAGAATATGGTCTACACAATTTAAAAGAATAGTATATCATAAATCTTGTTTAAATTCTCTTTACTTTTCGATACATGCTTAGGTAAAGGGAAATCAGATCATAGTTAAATTTTCAAGGTGGGAGCGGACAAGAGAAAATTATAGTTTTTAGACATGCAATCCTACGAAAATCTCTGGTATGCCTGTTAATAAAATTAAGCTATTTCGTAGTTGCAGTATAGATTTATATGCAAATTAAAGCACAGATTTCTTTGAAAAACCACCCCTAGATCTGTGACATTATTGACCCTCTCAATTAAAATATCCGAATTATAATTAAATACCATATCTCAAGAGATCATTAAATTAACTCATCAAACATATCGCAAAACTGTCCAATGATTTCTGTAACCCAAAACTATCGGAATAGTTTTGAATAATATGAAAAACAAAATTTTTTGTCGTCTGCATATGTTAGGATTTCACAGTCGCTCAAGGATCTGCAACAAGGAGAGCATCATCAAGAAAAATTGTAAAAACAATAGGTCCAAAATGAGTACAACAGGCTAGGAAAGTATTCAGTTAAAGAAATTTTTCAGTTTGACACATAGTCCGGTAAAATAAGGGTGCAACCTCGGAATGAAAGATAATAAGCTGAAAATTTGCACACGTCTTTATTTTGATGGTATAAAACTTACCTCAAAAGTCTCAAATAATCACGTGTGCGCGACTTAAGATATTTAAGGTCAAAGGTCACGAAAATGAGTTTTCTGCAAATATCTCGTTTCCCTTACACTTTATGACATTTAAGGTGGTAAGAAAAATTGTAGAATGGAAAATCCTCTTTAATTTTTGTCTTGTAGAGCGCAAAGAGTGGGGGACCGCTTACCTGTGTAAACGGTAACGCGAAGTCAGCCAGTAGGATTCAATAAATAATAAGTTATATAGTTAATTATTCACTTAAAATACTATTATTATCATTACATTTTTATTATTTATTATTTAATAAACTATATTTATAGATATTAATTATAAAATATATATTTTTTATATAATATTTATTTTATTTTTAACAACATACAATATTAAATGAAATATTTCAAATGAACTTTAATGATATTTTTAACAGCTGTATATACGATAAATTAAGATCAAGTGCAGAATTCAACAATAATCATTTTTATATTTAATTAAATACTGAAAAAATCGTATTTATTATTTTTTTAAATTATATATTTATTTATTAATCCAATAATCGATTTATTAAAGTTACAAATATAATATATATTCTTTTATTGGTTATGGTATGGTATGGTTAATATTTTTGTATTAATTTTCTTCTTCATCGTCTTCTTCTTCTTTTTCTTCTTCTTCCTCTGACTGCTCAATATCGGATTCATCATCATCATTCTCGTTTATTAAAGTATCAGAATAAAAATATTCAAGAATATCAGGTGCATATTCACTTTCTTCATTGAAATCATCTGAAGTTGATGAAGCGTTTAGACATGATTGTCCATTACACTGCCCACAAATTAAAGTACATTGCAATCCTGATGTCCTGCATCCGCAATTAGAACCACAAACTTTCTTGCAATTGCAAAATATTTTATTCAGCAGTTCTTCTGGTGCTGGCTGTAATAATGTTGTTATTGGTTCCAGAAATTCATTTTGCATTACCCAGCCGAATTCTTGGGGTTCTAAATCATTTCCCAACCAAATTTGGGTCTGATAATAGACACGAATGATATGCTGACGAGCTGCTGCACTTGAAGGTGGAAGACTTGATAACTGCACTGGTTTATTGAGTCTTGTTGATTTGATGAACTGGGTGTATTGAAAAGAGTCTATATCGTCTTCTGATGTTGGAGCATTATACGCTGCTAAGAAAATACGTACTCCATTTTCAAATAATTCTTGTACAGAGCAGTTTTTTTGTTGAAATAGTTGAGGTGACTGATGTAAATGGTGATTTTTTTCGAACATTTTAATAAACGATATTTTACCTTTCCTATAAATAGCAGAAGTCGTATCACATCCACTAAACGCGTGTAAAAATAAGATGTATTTCTTAGAATGAGGGTATTTATCAAAACTTTTCGGTATTTTAAAATTTTTTTCGGTAAAGAAATACTAACGCAGAGAAATAGTTCTACCCTACCATTCCCATCATCAAGTGAAATATCCCTCCACCATCATTGTGCGTATATACATAGAAGTCCCAAACTCATTCGCCACGGTGTGTAGAAAGTCATATTAAAAAAAACCGGTTAGGTCATATATAACAAAGGAGCATCTGCTACAGCTTCGCAGAAACAGCAACCGCCGTACAAGAGATTTGTATTTCGAGATATATTATTCGTAGTAATATGGACGAAAAGTATTTTATTTAATATTGTATGTTTGTTAAAAATAAAATAAATATTATATTATATTTTATAATTAATATCTATAAATATAGTTTATTAAATAATAAATAATAAAAATTTAATGATAATAATAGTATTTTAAGTGAATAATTAACTATATAACTTATTATTTATTGAATCCTACTGGCTGACTTCGCGTTACCGTATACACAGGTAAGCGGTCCCCCACTCTTTGCGCTCTATCTTAAGAAGGGTTGAAGGTACATAAAAGTACTTAAGCCAAAAATTGAAGAGAATATTCCATTCTACAATTTTTCTTACCACCTTAATTGTCATAAAGTGTAAGGGAAACGAGATATTTGCAGAAAACTCATTTTCGTGACCTTTGACCTTTAATATCTTAAGTCGCGGACACGTGATTATATGAGACTTTTGAGGTAAGTTTTATACCATCAAAATAAAGACGTATGCAAATTTTCAGCTTATTATCTTTCATTCCGAGGTTTGCTCCCTTTTTTGCCTTATTTTACTGGATTAACACAAAGATCGGCCTGGCATATAACTATTCAAATAGTAAAAAGTTCGCTAGAAACTCCAAAAAAATTCCAGTTTACGCTATGATCTATACTGTTAAATGTGCTTTAGACAAGTCAGTATAAATGAAATCTACCTGAAAAATATTTTTTAATAGTAGATAAGTAGAAATTAAACTTCCAGGCCAAAATCCATGCTAACCAATATGAAGCTGATTCTTCAGATTTACTGTCAAAAAATGAGTCAGTAAAGCCTGGAAAATTTTTGGATTAGCAGAAAGAATTGTAATGGAACGATAATTAGAAATCAATGTACTTTGACACTTAAAAAACAAAAACAACAGTGTATAAATAAAATATACGGCCATGTCTAATACAACAAATATTAATCTCATATCCCTAGCTGTAGTTCTTAAAGCAACCTCATAAACAGACCTGAACACTTGTAGAGTTGGTAAATTTTGCCATCTAAATTACATAATATAAGACACAGTTAACAGATATGCTTTATCGGCTGTATGTGACCTCTTAAGCCGTAGTGTAAATTGTTAAATGCACCTTAAATTGATTTATGTTTACAAATTACAAACCTTTTAAAATTATGGCTATAGGTATGCCTTCAAAAGCTTTATATTGCTTTTTCCCTAGCCAACTATATTTTTCTTGAATTTTATTGCTATTTAACAAATTTATTTATGGTTTCCTCACCAATTTCGGAAACCTCATCATTCTAAAATATAAATCAATATGTAACAGTAATCTAACTACCCCACAATTTTGATCATACATGCTTAATTATTTTAGCTTAAACTATCTAAAAAAAACAGCTTCTGTAACAAAATCAATCAAACATTCATTTGCATCGTTTGGTTCCTCATAATCATGGTGAATGTCTATTAAACCTACAATTTTGGATATATAAACAAATTACACAAAATAGGATAAAACTTACTACTAGAACACTTTTTCGGTGAGATTCTATCTACAATTTATACAAACTATGACATTGTTTTTTTGCGAAAATAGAAAAACCTTTGAAATTTAAATTATATGGATCAGAGTATTTATTTTAAACTTGAAGTGGAAATATTTTCCAGGGCAAACGTCTTTAAATTTAAGCTCTGTGGATGAAGCAAGAAGGGTTCTAGCATCTGATGGCAAATGAGAAAGATTTAAAGATAAAGAAGATAAAGAAACTTCTTTATGAATTTTTAATAAATCACTTGTTTGTGAAATTTTCTGTGTTTTCTCATAGAATTCTTTGTTTTCTGTGTTGGTGGGAGCATGTACCAGGCTGTAGGTAAAGAATGTTTCACGTATTCTTAAACCACATATTCTATGATCTATAGCGTTAAAATTATTAGCTACAAAGCCTATACCAAAGATATGTTCCATTTGATGGCAACTATACTATATTTTATTCAAGGGCCACATACTTCAAAACCATAAATACTCTCTTCTACCCGCCATCATTCCAGCAAGAGTAGAGGGAAGCTAAGGTTTGTGAAGAAAAAAGAAATCTTGTCTAAGGAATATCAGATTTTGGACTAACCTCAGTGTTGAACGGATATTTCACATTGCAAAAGATAGGGAATCGTTTAAAGGAGTGATTGCCAACTCTTTTTGGAAGACGGCACAATAAAAAGAAGAAATTTATGTTTTCTAAATTTTAGTACTTTTTGGTATTCGTCATTTCACTATGACACCGTTTGTTTACATTGTGGCTTGCTAGTTTTATCTAAAGTTTCTTCTGCAGCTTTTATTATCATTGTAGTAAATTTTTTCTTATATCCGGTCAATATCAGTTTCCAATGGTCCTATGTGAGGTATAGTTTTAATAATGCCTTGATAAATTATCCAATCTGCATTTTCAATTTTAGACTTTTCTGGAAAGGTTGTTTTCAATATTTTTATATGAAGTATAGTTTTTTTTTATTTTTCTTATCACGTTAACTTCAGTTTGGTTAATGTTTATACAGTGTGTAAAAGCCAAATAGAATAAATTCATTATTTAGGTTACTGTACATATTTATAAAGAATCCCGAAACACGTCAAATTTAAATTATAACTTGACATTCTTTAACGTGAAAATGCAACCCCTACCTTCAACCCCCTTAGAATGACAGGTACAACCCCCAATTTTTAAAATAGGAAGTATAGGTGATATATCGTTTGAAATGTCTTTTCATTCTCCATTCGAAAATGTTGTCGCTTTCAAGTTTATTAAGATTAATTAAGATAAAATAAATTAAAATCATGTGGTTACCGAAATTCGCTACAATACAATCAAAAACTAAAATGTAATGCAAAACGTAATAAAATGTAGAACACGAAAAAGAACTATGAATGTTAATGAAGTAGATGTTCAAAATGTTTACCGCGTACGTCTTGGCAACATCCTAATCTCAAATAAAACTGTCTTCTAACATTATTTAACATAACAGGCGTGATCGACCTAATCGCAAGCGTTATTCGTTCTTTTAAGTCATTTAAATCAGAAGGTTTAGTTTTGTACACATGGCTCTTCACATATCCCCATAAAAAGAAATCTAATAATGTAAGATCAGGTGATCGCGCTGGCCATTCAATCGATCCCCGCCTCCCTATCCACCGAATAGGAAATATTGTATCGAGGTACTGCCGAACATTAAGTTGGTAATGTAGTGGTGCTTCATCCTGCTGAAACCATATCGTATTTGCTGAAACTTAAGGGTTTACTGGATCAGGATATAAATTTGCCAACGTTGGGATGACATCATTTTAAAGTGGTGCCAAATAATTGTTGCCATTCAAGTTGCCGTCAATGAAAAAGGGACCAATGATATTGTTTCCTACAATTCCTGCCCAAACATTAACCTTTTGAAGGTATTGAGTGTGTTCTTCTCTCATCCAGTGAGGATTTTCCGTGGCCCAGTAGCGGCAATTTTGCCGATTAGCATGACCGTTAAGTGAAAAAGTACACTCATCAGAAAACATAACGTCTTCTAATTGGATAATATTGTTATCCAACATGTCCATCATTTGCTCACAAAAAAAGTTCTCCTATCAAAATCGTCTTCCATGAGCTCCTGAGTAGGTATCATCTTATAGGGATGCAATTTATTTTCTTTTAATATGTTTACTATCGATGTATGGCTAAAATTAAATGTAGTGGATGCCTGTCTACTCGATGTATATAGATTTTCCTGAAACTCAAGCAACACATCTAATTTGAGTTCATCACTCAGTGCATTGGCAGCTGCTTTTTTTATCTGCCTTACATGACCAGACTCGCGAAACTGCTTCAATATTTTACTTATTGTTCCCTGGGATATAGGCGGTAAATTAGGAAATTTCTCATGAAATAGGCGAGTTATAACTGTTATTTTATGCATTTCCGTTAATCTAACCATTTTTCAGAATTGAATTGAACGAACTTTTTACTTAAATTAAAATACTGACAACTTAAATATAACAATTTACTAATGCGTGTTAAAATAACGTTTCCACGAAAATTCTTTAAAGTTTTTTAATGGTTACCATCTAAAAACCACATTGCTATAGTTTTTGTTCACTTTCTCATTCTTCTCAAAACCACATGATTTTAATTTATTTTATCCTAATTAATCTTAATAAACTTGAAAGCGACAACATTTTTAAATGGAGAATGAAAAGACCTTTCAAACGATATATCACAAGCTTATACTTCCTATTTTAAAAATTGGGGGTGGTACCCGTCATTCTAAGGGGGTTGAAGGTAGGGGTTGCATTTTCAAGTTAAAGAATGTCAAGTTATAATTTAAATTTGACGTGTTTCGGGATTTTTTATAAATATGTACAGTAACCTAAATAATGAATTTATTCCATTTGGCTTTTACACACTGTATAAGGTGAGTTTTTAATGATTACTTCATAAAAGATTTATAAATGCAAAAGTAATGACATTACATTTCTATCATCTAACTAATTATTAGTGAAAACAAATAAACCTTATACTTCGTAATTATCATTTCTTATATAAATTAATTACATTTCATTATATAAAAGACAAAAATTTTCTATTTAATAATATTAGTATATTTTTGGTCATTTGTGTACACCATCTGAATTTTTATATTTTAACATGGAAGAAGTATTTGTTAAGAAACATAAAAAACTAAGAGGTAAAAATGAACAATTTTATATTGAAAGTAAATGTATATAAATATGTATGTGATGACACCTTTGTCATTTGGCCCCATGGTAAAGACACATTAGATCTCTTCCTCTCCCACCTGAATGGAATACATCCCAGCATTCAATTCACGATGGAAGTTGAGTCTGAAGCGTCTTTGCCATTCCTTGATGTTCTTATTCAGAAAAATCCACCTTACAGTTTTTCCTATTCCGTGTACCGGAAACCCACTCATACAAACCGCTATCTCAATGCCCAGTCACATCATCACCCCGCCCAACTTAATTCAGTCATCAAAACTCTTATTTCCTGTTCCATAAGACTTAGCGACAACAATCACAGGTTATCCGAAATCAATTCAATAAGACAAACACTCCTACAAAACGGCTACCACAAAACCCAAATCAATAGAAGCATTCAAAAACTTCTAAACCCCATTCCATCCAAAAAAGAAACCTTGCCGCCGGATCAACCCAAAATCTTTCTACCTTTCATTAAAGGTGTCACTGACAAGATCAGTAGAACTCTTATCCCTCTTAATATCAAAACCATCTTCACCACTCACTCCAAATTGTCCAATCTCGTCAGATCCGTAAAAGACCAAATCCCCAATGAAGACCATGGTGTCTACGAGATACCTTGTTCCAGTTGCCCACGTACATACGTAGGACAGACAAACCGACGAATACATAACCGTATTTACGAACATTGTCTATCAGTCAAACATTCCGATACCACTTCAGCACTAGCCCAACATCATATTCAGACAGGCCACAAAATAGATTTCGAAAAAGCAAAAACCATCGCTCCCATCCGCTCATTAAAAGCGAGAATCATTCGTGAAGCTATCGAAATCGAAAAATGGCCTAACAGCTTGAACACGCGCGATGACGCGAAACGATTGCTGACAACATGGCGACCCCTGCTTCAGCGCCCTCCCGCCCACACCGCTCAGGCCACGTCAGTTGTAAAAAGTATTGTCGATAAGGTGGTGTGGGTATGAATTAAGTGTTAGTGCTGTTTTTGCTTTTTTAATTGCCTCAGGTCCATTGATTGGATCGGATAATCTGATAGCTCTATCGGCGAGTCCGATAACTACAGATTTCTTTTGAGGCAAGGGATGATGAGAGTTCAAATTCAAATATCTCGACGACCAGGCTTTTCTGGTGTACTATGAACTAGTTATAGTGCTGTTTTATCTACGTAAAGTCAGGTCCAGAAAATTAATTTGACATTTTTTTTCAACTTCTAAGTAATGTGAAATTTAGTTTTTGGTGAAAGTTATTGAATTTATTTAGTAAAATATCCATTTTGCCCTCTGATGCTGCAATCAAGCAGTCATCTATATAGCGATAGAAAAAAGGTATATAAAAATCTTTTTTATTTGAAACAGTTTCCTCTAGATGCTCTAACACTTATTGAGCGATGGCACTGGATATGCTAACACCCATAGCACATTCATCTGTTTGTTGGAAGAATTTATTTTTATATAGAAAATAACTTGTGTTTGTGTACACACCTTGGCAGAAGTACACCTTGTGTACTTCTGCCTATATACTATATAAGTATATCTTTTTTTTTTAGAAGACAGTGTGTCTGCATTGTTGACAGGCATTACGTGTCGGATACCAAAAGAAAAATTATGGATGCTTAGAATTATAGTAGGAAGCTCTTTTATATTCCTTGAATCACAGGTAATAGGCACTTTGATTACTGTAATTGTTACACACAGATGGAAAAGTTGGTTTCAACTAATAACTATTAGTATGTTACAACAGGTAAATACTCGTAAAGACTATACAATTATATATATATAGGTTATACACGCACGCACACACACACACATACACACACATATACATATATATATATATATATATATATATATATATATATATATATATATATATATATATATACATATAATACAGTGTATTCAATTAAGTCAGCACCATATGGCAAACTGTTTAATTTTTAGGTTTATGATAAAGATTATCCTTTATAAAAATAGTTTTGAATAATCTAAAACCTGGGATATAATAATCAGATTAAGTTTTTTTAGTCATATTCGCGATTTGTCAAAAAGTATGAATGACTAACGCTTCGTCGGCCTTAAACCTTAATTAAGCTTCTAACATTTGCCGTTTTGAGTCCACTGCTGATCACAGATCTCCCGTAAATTATTCCATTGCATCCAATCTTGAGCACCTTGAATCCAGTTGTGCTGTATGCGGTTAATGTCGTCCGATAACCTTGTTGGAGGACTTCCTCGATTACGATAAGCATCGCGTCTAGGTCTCCATTCTAAAATTCTCTTGTTCCATCTTCCATCTCTGACTTTGGCATCATATCCTGCATTGGTACTTTGCTTTTTGTAACTCATTTTGCGCTCGATATATAATGTAGGATGCTAAGTCAGTGACGTATATTATAAAAAAGGACAAGTGCTAACGCAATGTTCGACGCTTGACCATATACCCACCCAGCATTTTATTTATGGTATCAACCCCTTCTTATGGTTGTATTCTAATACTTAATTATTTCCGGCCTCGCTACTTCACTCTTTTCTACTTGCCTGTCATATGCATGGTCAAGAGTAACGCTACTGTTTTGTTTTCCTTTAGTAGCATCATAATTATATGCAAAATTAGTGGAAAAAATAGCTCTTTTCTTGTTTGCTTGCATATTGGTAGAAATCTCTCATTTTTTTAACTTTGCCCACTAATGCGATGTGCCATAAATTTAAGACTTTAACTAGTTCAAAAATGGAAAAAATTTATATGTGGTAACATTTCACCCAAAAACACTTTAGAAGACGTGACCAATTCCAAAACTGTTCCTTTGTCAATGTTAACTTGGGATCTCAGGAATCATCTACTGTTTTTATTTCTTGCACAATATAAAAGTGACCTTGCACGGGATGCATTAGAAAAAATACCTTGATTTCATATTTAGCGGGTTTGGAAGGTATATATTGTGTAAAATTTGTACGGCTTGTAAATGGAAACCATTGTTCGTCGATGGTTATGCATTAGGATGGTTTCTAGCCTTGTTGCAAATTTTTATTTAGCATTGTCCAGATAGCACGTTTTTGTTTTGCGTTTTTCGCTGGTATTTTCGTTGTCAAATCTTATAAATATAGGCATGGTCTTAAAACGATCACGAGGCATTGCTGCACGTATTAGTGGCAGAGAATCCATATTCCACACCTGACACAAGTTTTCTTTGTTGTTTCTAAATTCATCCTCAACAGTTAGAAATCCAAAAAATGCATCTAGTTCACATTCAGTAAATGGTTCAAATTTTTTTTGTGGAAGCCGTCTTAAAGCATTTGATAATCTTTGCGGCAATTTTTTGTTAAAAGCCTCACATACTCTTTTGGCTTTTCTGTATGTTTTACGCAAAATTATGTCACAAATTTCTGGACTCATAATTGACTTAAATATTTGTTTAGGCGTAAATAAATTGCTATAAGTTGCATGCCCACCTTTTTGTTGTAGGATATTACGAGATTTTGTTTGAGCGCTACATAGTGAATCACTACTCCATTCAGTTTCATCTTTGTATATCAAAATGTTGCCTGAAGACTCTACGTTCATATTATACGTGCTCTTCTGAGCCGTACTCATCTGCCTGCCCTATAATAAATTCTTCTTCCGTGTCGTACTCCTTCGCACCTACTTGTGGGATATTTTATCACCAGATGCAATAAACACTTCTTCTTCTGAATCGGATTCTTCAACAAATTTTGATAGTTCAGTGGACGTTAATTTGTAAAAAAACGTAAAATTATATTAATAACCTTTTTCATCATTTACCATTAATTGTGAAAGAAAATAAATCTACTACTAACCTCATTTGTCGCTATTTCGGTACATTAGACGTATTATCACTATAATTCATGATAATTTTTAGGTAAGCACATATTAACAAACACCAAACAACTAAATGTGGATGCAATCTATGTTTCCAATTAAAATACAATGCAATGCTACTCTTCCTAGAATTTTCTACGACCACTATTTCCAAGTTTATTGTTGCAGTAATTTCAATAATTTACAAGATCCAATATTTAATCCGTACAAGATCAAATTACTTTATATTATTATTTATCTATTGCAATATTCAACAATTATTCAACAGTTATTCTACTAATAAATAATATCATTCCGGTCAATGGAAACTGAACGAGTTAAGTTCTGTGTGGGAAGTGCCGGAATTTTGTTAAAATTTTCGGATATAGACAAAACTGTTATATCTAAAATTTTAACCATATAGTTGAAGGAATAAAGTAAATTATGAAATTATGTTATAACTGCCTCAAAGTGAGTTGTACATTAGTTAATTAACTTTATAATAATATCTTGAATACGTAACCATCAAAGACACTAGTTCTGTTAATTTTAATAAATATTGTTCTGTGATACGAGCATAACAGAGTAGTTGCTAATTTCCTGGTTCGGATAGGCAACCAGTTTTACGGTATGCCGTATTTAAATTTGCCTATAACAAACTCAACTCATAAATATTAACGATCAAGCCATTATTGCTTCTGACTACAGGGGCGAGATGAAATCAAATATAAGTTCCCGAATTGCAAATAACAGTAATACGACTGAAAGTAAGAACCCTCCAGTTTCATATGTTGCTGCTGCCAGATCTATACCTAAAACTACGTACCCAAAGAAAGAGCAGGCTATAGTGTTTTATATAACTAATAACATTCTTGAATTATTTGATTACGTCAAATCAATTGGAAATATTATTGGGCCGAAAAACATGAGCTTCGCGGCCAGAATCTCGAACAACCGAATGTGCATTTACTTAAACAATATAGAATGCGTGAACCTATTATGCATAGACGCAACGTTGTTCGCATAGAAGACGCAGACCATAGTATTAGAAGACTAGTTACATCAGCAAAAGTCTCGTTTTATCAAATATATGTACATCCATTCCACATGAGCTTATCGAGTCAGCAGTTAAAGATTATGGCCTACAGCTTCACTCATCTCGTTTCTAAGGGCAGGAATTCCAGACGACGAATATAACCATATTTTTTCCTTCTGTCGACAGGTCAACATAGTCCCACCGAATGATAACTACGAGATCCAAACTTCATTGGTCATTCTATTTGAAGGTAACGCACATCGCGTATTTTTGTCTACCGATGAAATGATCTGTTTTTTATGGACAATCTGGACATGTAGCTAACAATTGCCCAAATAAAAATGTCCCTTCAGTTTCTACAGAGAATCCATCAACAACTGAAGAAATAACATCCTCACCTGTCTCTGGAATAAAGAGAGCCTTTTCGAAGTCAGTAGATTTCAACATAATCAACGTGTCAGAAACACAAGATTTTCAGACACTGCAGACACAGTGAGCATAAATTCCCTGTTATCAGTGGAACCTCAATATGAGGAATATTTTTCAGATACCTCCCAACATTCTCATAAATCCTCATTGTAATAAACTTTAATCAAAATCGTTAACATTTGATTTACAAATAAAATTTCAGTTTGTAGTATTTATATTCCTCCAAATTCTAGTTTATCCGAAGCCGATTTAATGGACCTCATATACCAACTTCCTTCACCTTTCCTTCTTGTTAGAGATTTTAATGCCCACAATACATTGTAAGGTTCTGAAAGAACCTCCGGCCGAGGAAAGACTGTCAAAAATGTATTGAATATTACCGATACTTGTATGATGAATAATCATTTCAAAACTCATTTTAATATTGCTACTGGTACATTCTCCTAAATAGATTTAAATTTGTGCCACCCAAGAATATATCCTAACCTCACATAAAAACCAGTTGACTATCTTTATGACAGTAATTATTTTCTATTTTAATATCTGAAAAATCTGCAAAACATTTCGACTCCTTTAGAAAATGGAATATTTCTAATGCCAACTGGGATGGCTTTCGATTATAAGTGAAAGCAAACTAAATCAGCTCCAGTTATCAGAAGATGGAAATGAAAATATTGGCGCTTTGAATGACTGTATAATCTACTCTGCTAAAGTAAATATTGGACAAATACCAAAATTTCTTCGTCTTATAAAATAACACATTGATGGAACGAAAGATGCTCTCTGGCTATACAACAAAGTAAGGCAGCATTAAACAAATACCGCAGAGACAGTACTAAAGCAAATATAATTAATTTAAAAAACCTGAGAGCCAAATCTAAGTATGTAATATTTAAACAAAGCAAAAAGACTTTTGGAAAAACGCGTCTAATCTATAAACACTGAGAATCCTTCCAGCAAAATTTGGAAAAAAAATGAAACACATGACAGAAAAAAAAACTTATTCAAAAATTTCTGCTATACTTACTTAAAACTGGAGTTACTTGTAGTCAACAAATTGTTTATATCCTGGGTGAAACTTTTCATAAGGAAGTAACAAATAGACCTTCTTTAAATTGGCAGCTTCCCATGTCTACTAATCTAAACTCCAGTTTATATGATAGCAGAATATCCGTTCTAGTTTCTCTAAATATGCCGTTTACATTACAAGAATTATCAGACACATTGTACTGTTGCAAAAATTCAGCTGCAGGTCCAGATAACATTCCCTTTATCTTTATTAAAAATCTTCAAGGCCTAGTCCAGCTAAACTGCTTGAAATTTACAATTTAATATGGATTAAAAAATCGTTTCCAAATTTGTGGCAAAAATCCATAATAATTCTTATTAAAAAACAAGGCAAACTCTCAACCGATCCAAATTCCTACAGACCAATTTCTCCCACATGTACAATGTGTAAACTTGTACATGGGAGATAATGATCAATAGAAGACTTCTGTGGTTCCTAAAAAAATGTAAAATAATAAATTTGGCACAATCAGGTTTAAGATCACGTCGAATCACAGCTGACAATCTAGAAATCCTCCAAACATCAATTATTAACGCCTTTTAGTGCAAACAAGATGTAAAAGCTGTTTCTATCTTCTTTTATTATTCAATTTCTAACAAATAGACCCGTTAACGTACGAGAAAATGGCAAAATCTTTAGGACTTTCAAGGAAACTGATGGCGTTCCCCAAAGGTCGGTATTGAGTCCTACACTCTTTATTCTTGTTTTAAACGATATATGTAAAAAAATTAAGGTTTCAGTCAAGTTTGCACTCTACGCAGATGATTTAATAATTTTCTGCCGAAGCAAAGACATTTGCAAATTGCTTCAGAATGCCACAAACTAACCAATTGCTTGAACGGACTTCAGAAAGTAAATTTAACTTTTCTGTTGAAAAGGCAAAAATCATTAAGTTTTCTCGCAGAACAACCAGTGCTATAAATCCTGAAATTACCATACATGGTACATGTCTACCTGCAGTAAAGAGTATACGGATTTTAGGACTCACATTCGACAGTGAACTTACTTGGAAGTGCCATTTAAAAGATCTCAAAACTAAGTGCATGATAAATCTTAACATATTAAAAACTCTATCTAATCATCATTGGGGTGCAGACAAAGACTCCTTGCTTCAGATTTATAGATGTCTTATTCGTTATATAATAGACTACTGCAGTTTCATTTATTTGTCAGCTAGTCCATCAGATTTAAAACACTGCACTTCGAATATGTTTTGAAGCCTTCAGGTCGAGCACTGCAAAGAGTTTATACAGAGAAGCTAATGAACTTCCTCTCTGGCTACGTCGTCGGCAACTCCTTTTGAAATATTCGTCTCAAATCTCAGCTAATACCGAATACCGAGCTTATAAATTATTAAGTAATGATCTTTTAAACTCTCCTTCTCCTATTAATCTTCAATCTATGTCACAATATGTCTCACCACATCTGAATAATATCGATCTTTCAGCTACAACTCCAATATTAATATCCCCTAAACCTCCCTAAAATAAATTGATAGCAGATTTTAATCACTCGTTAAGTAATTATGACAAGTATCAGACAAATCCACAATTTCTAAGACAAACCTTTAAAGAATTAATTTCTAACAACAGATTTGACCAAATTTTATACACAGGTGCTTCTAAGAGTCCTATAGCTGTTGGATGTGCTGTAAGTTCAAAGTAATCTTCCATTCTTCTGCTGCATACATACTGCTGAATTATTCTCTATTCTCCAAGCTACACACTTACCATCTCCAGAATATAACAAAGTAGCAATATTTACAGACTCTTTAGCGTCTATCTATTTTCTTAAACGTATGCACGTAGTGCATCCCTTGGTTCGACCTATTCATAACCCTTTGGACAGTTTAATCTCAATGGGAGTATGCATAACCATGATCTGAATTCCGTCTCATGTAGGAATCCCTGGTAACGAACAGCCGACCTCTTTGCAAAGTCAGCCTCGTCTTCTAATATGGAGACTGAAAACATACCACTACATACAGAATTATATTCGTATTTTTAAAATATCATCCAAATGTCTTGGCAAGATCACTGGAATAAAATCCCTTCCAAGCTTGGTGATATCCATCCCAGCGTTAAAAACCTTGAATTTCCTTTAATGTCAAGAAAAAACAAAATCTTAAGTCGCTGACTTAGAATCGGCCATACAAGAATAACTCATAATTATTTAATAACTTGCAAAGATCCACATACATGTACACACTGTTGTAATATACTATCTGTATATATTAAACATATTCTCGTAGACTGTTCCCATTTTAACAACAAAAGAAAAAGAATCTTTTGAGTCGAAACCAACAAAATATTCTCAGCTCGCCAGATATTTTCCAAATCCTTACTAATTTCTTCTATGAAACCAAACTTTACCAGGAACTTTAGAAGAAGAAACGTAGTTTAGAATTTGATATTTAATAATTGTACCTGTTCCGTCCCATTATAATTTACTTTATGTTGTTTGTCTATTTTACTTTATTATTTTAGATTGATATCGTTAATTCTTAAAGTTTGGGTAAATTAGCTTCCAGAAATCTATTAAAAGAATAAAATGTTTATCAGTTTTACATATTTCTGGGGAAAATTTATAGATAATAATCCCTGTGTTTAGAAATTAGGTAGTTTTAACATTTACAGTTAGTCGAACCAAGCGGTTCATTGTTCTCGTGCCCGCTACGTATTTATGTATTTCTGAGAAGGACAATACGTGCTTTCCCAAGGTAAAAATTTACAGTTTTTAGAAACGACCTCCCCTCCACTAGGGACTTCTGTTAGACGTTTTGTAGTGTATTTTTGGAGAGTATTATTCGAGACTCAGTTCTATACACACGGTTAGCTTAGTCAATTAAAGTTCTATCAAAATTGTCTTCGTATATTATTTTAATTTAATAAAATAGTATTTTATATCAACTATATCTCACGGTATACTAATCGTGAGCCAAACACGGTCCTTCATTCGAGCCGAATATAACTAGTGGTCTGTGGTCTTCGGGTCGTAATTAAAGAACTAGATTAGTTGTTATCGAAAAAATAGAACTTTTTATTATATTGTAATTTATCGCTTTAAATCAAAGTAAAGTGGCCGTGAGTGAGATGTATCAAGAAAAAATCATCGCATTTTCGTGGGAATTCGCAAGGATTCATCATATTATCGTCATCGTATTCCTGTACCATTAACAACAACGATCATCATAGCATCAAATCAAATCGTAGTTGTCAACACCAGAAGTATCGAAAGTCACCAGTTCAAATTGATCACCACTTAATTAATCCATTATTTTTGCTGTATTTCTTTTACTACTCATAAAAATTAATATGCTCTCTATTTCGAGTTTGCTCAAATGTAATTAGTAGGAATTTGACAAACTGATCGCATAATTTAAATTGGTTTTTACAGTTTTGTTGTGACAAATTTTAGATTTTGGTTGCTTGTTTTTATTTTTATTTTTAATTATATATTATAAAGATTTAAAATGACTGAAGACCAAGCTAAATCCCTTAATTTTAAACGCGGTAATACCAAACGATCTTTAACAACATATGAAAATTTTTTAAATAAATATAATCCTAAAACAGATTTTTGAAGCCTAGAAAAACGTTATCAGGACATAGAAAAGGTTCGTGAAAATTTTGAAATCGTTCAAACGGAATTAGAAATATTGCTTAAGGAATCGGATGAACTTACTAATTATTGTATACAATTTGAAGAACAATACTATAAAACATACGTAGTCGCCACAAAGTTGTTGTCGGGTCGAATTACTAGAAAATGAAAATCGTCAACGGTGGATGATACACCACCAGAACCAACATTTTCTAGCTTTTCTTCATTGTCGTCATCGACTGAAATTCAATCCGCAAACAGCATTGCATTGACTGCTTCTGTAGCAAATAATTTTGCAACAAACTTCCCGGCAGCATCCCTTTCAAGTATTCCTCTACCTAGGTTTACTAGGGCTATAGAGAGGTGGTTAGGCTTCTTTGATTTATTTAACTCATTTGTTCATAAAGATAATAGCATTTCTTCCGTGAGAAAACTATTTTATTTGAAAAGCTGTTTAGAAGGAGAAGCTGCTGACATAATATCTTCTATCGAATCGTCTGCTCAAAATTATGATGTCGCATGGAATTTGTTACAAAAATCGCTATGATGATCGAAAATTCATTCGAGATAGTTACATCACATCGCTAATTGACACACCGTGCATGTCAAAATAATTTTCAACTCGCGCATTTTTAATCATATTCAAAAATATTTAAGAACATTAAAAAATTTTGGTAAATCCATCGACTCGTGGAATTCGTTTCTCGTCATTTTATTCAAAGACAAATTCACCTTTAGTCTCCGCGAACGATGGAAGGCTAGTACTAATGAATCTCGTAATCCAACAATGAAACAAATGATGTCGTTTTTAAATAAAAAAGCTCAACTCGAGATTTCAGCAAGCTACTATCAAAATAAATTAAAATCGTCGAACATGACTCTGCATTTGCGAAATCATCAAAATAGTTGTATTTTTTGTGGAGGTCAGCATTGTGTAAGTAACTGTCTTGAATTCACATAGTTATGGCCTGTTTAACGTTACGACGTTGCTAAAAAAGGTGGATGGTGTATTAATTGCTTACGCAAAGATCATCGCGTCTTACAATGCACCGTTTCAACTGTCGCATTTTTCATTAAAAACACAATATTTTGTTACATTTCGATAAACCAAAATAAAGCTTCGAATAACAATAAAAATACAAACACGGATACACCTAGTACTAGCGTAAATTTGCACGCTCATGTATCCACTGAAGTACTATTAGCTACCGCAGTGGTCGATATCGTAAACGGTCGCGGAAAAGCTAAAACTTGTCGAGTGTTTTTGGACGCTGGTTCTCAAGCACATTTTATTACCGGATCCGTGGCACAATTTTTGAATCTAGATCAAAAACCCGTTAATATCACAGTTTTCGGGGTTTATCGACTAAAATAACAAATTCTGCTCATGCTACAATCCAATCGCGTTTTAGGAAATATCAAAAAACTGTTGAATTCTTAATTTTACCACAAATCAGCAAAACAATGCGGTCGATTCAAATAAATCCTACTCAGCCTGAAATACCAAAAAATATCATGTTAGCTGATCCTGAATTTTGCAAACCTCCAAAAGTAGACGCTCTTTTGGGAGTCAAATTATTTTACAAACTGCTCCGTATAGGTCAAATATCGTTGAAAAATCAGCCTAATGCTGTTCTCTAAAAAACTCAACTGAGTTGGATTGTTGCAGGTGAAATAAATAATTCGTCTCGATTGCACCATATTTTGTGTTATTCA
Organism: Diabrotica undecimpunctata; assembly: GCF_040954645.1. NCBI lineage: Eukaryota > Metazoa > Arthropoda > Insecta > Coleoptera > Chrysomelidae > Diabrotica > Diabrotica undecimpunctata. The sequence goes on from NC_092803.1 coordinate 144,385,097, forward strand.
TCTTACATTAAACAGTTCCATGTCGGATTTCCATTTAAATCGCTTCTGGAAAATGGAAGAAATTCCAAGCATGCATCAAAATGTTATCACCGGAAAAAAAGACATGCGAAGACCATTACCAGTGTCACACTTCTCGAGATGTTAATGGTAGATACATCGTAAGGTTGCCATTTAATGACAATAAAATCTTAATTAGATAATTCATACAATAGCTCGTTAAAACGCTTTTATCCGCTAGAACATTATTATAATGATCCTGTTCTGCAGCTGGACTATTCTGCTTTTTTGACTGAGTATGAGAAATTAACACACATGTCTTACACAAATAATGTAAATGGCCAAGAAATTGGATTTTATATTCCTCATCACTTAGTATTAAAACAAGATAGTCTCACAACTAAAACACACGTAGATTTTGACGGCTCGGCAAAAACGTCAACGGCAAAATCGCTCAATGATACCTTAATGGTCGGTCCTAAGCTGCAGGATGACTTATTTGTCATTCTTCCTCGTTATCCTTAACATATATTCGTATTGGCAGCCGCCGCAGAGAAAATGTATCGCCAAATTCTTGTACATCTCGATGACGCAGTTTATCAAAAAATTTTATTTCGGAAAAATCCAGAAGGGCCAATCAAAACGTACATTCTTAATACTGTCACGTACTGTACCGCTTCAGAATCATATTTATCAACTCGGCTTTTTAAGCAATTGGCTTAAAATGAGGGTTTTGCGCATTCTCTCGTAGCTATCGCATTAAACAAAGACTTTTACGCCGATAATTTTCTCACTGGTGCAAAGACTCGCACAGAAGCGTCCGCTTTGCTAAAAGATCTTATCTCATTGTTAAAAAAGGCGGTTTTCTTCTTCCAAAATTGGCATCAAATCATAGGTATTTAATAGTTG